>NC_138050.1:14945146-15564191 GCF_964194185.1 Rhinolophus hipposideros
GAAAAAGAAATCAGCAACTCAGATCTAAAAAAAAAAAAAAGAAAGAAAGAAAGAAAGAAAAAGAACATCATTGGAGAAGGAATATAAGAATTAAAATAAATATTTTATTTTTCTTATTCTTAATTGATCTACTAGATAACAGTTTGCTCAAAATAATAGCAAAAATGTATGTGGAAATTATAGCTTATAGATCAGTTAAATGCATGACAGCGAGGGATCAGAGATAAGAATTGGGTATTCTGCTGTAAGTTATTTGCACTACCTACCATATGAAGTGTTATTGTATTATTTGAAAGAGGATTTGGATAAGGTGCAAATGCGCATTGAAAGCTCAAGTGCAACTACTAAAGTATTTAAATAAGTATAATTGACATGCTAAAAAGAGAGGAATCAAACCCATAAAATGCACAATTAAAACTAAAGAAGGAAAAGAAACAGTAGAAAACAAATTTATTTTTTATTTAAAAAATAAATAAAATAAAATAAAACAAAGAAACAAAGAACAATGACAAGAAATAAAAAATCATACCAACTATGGCTGATTTTAATACCAACAAACTATTAAATATCTCCAACTACATCAATAATCACTTTAAACATCAATAGTCTAAATGCATCAATTAAAAGACAGAGACTAAGTGGATGAAAGAACAATATCTAAGTATTATATTGTCTAACCATAAACCCAGCTTAAATGTAAAAACATATATAGATTAAAAATAAGGAATGGAGAAAGATATGCTAACACTAATCAAAAGAAAGTTGGAATTTCAGATAAAATAAACTCTGAACAAGAAAAATTATCACGGATATATAGGGCTATTCCATGAAAAAAGGGTCAATTCTCCAAGAAAACATAACAATCCTTACCATATATGCACTTCACAACTCAGTATGGAAATATGCAAGGTAAAAAGTGATAGAACTGACAGAGCAAGGAGAAATAGATGAATCCATGCTTATGGCTGGAGATTAAAACACCCTTCTATCAGTAGTCCAGCAGGCAAAAATTAGCTAGAACATAGTTGCACCAAACAGCACCATCAATTAATTGGATCTAATTGACACATACAGCCATAACTTGGTGATACTGTGGGTTCAGTTCCAGATAAATTGAGTACTGCAATAAAGTGAGTATTTTAATACAGTAAGTGGTAATCATTTGGCCGGCGGAGGGAGTGTCTTGCCTTTAACTTGTAAAAAAAAAAAAAATTTAAAAAAATGTACCGTGTGAATCACAGAAAAGCGAAGCACAGTAAAGCAAAACACAATAAACAAGGTAGGCTTGTATACAATACTTCATCTAACATCAGCATATTACACATTCTTCTCAAGCTCACATGGAATATTCACCAAGACAAACCACATTTTGGGGCATAAAACACACCTTAACAAATTTAAAATCATAGATATCAAACAAAGTATGCTCTCAGACCACAATGAAATTGTGAGACAATTTGAAAAGACTTCCAATGGCAAAATACAGGGCAGCTGAAGCACTGAAAGGAGTAACATGCAATGAACTGAAAACCAATAAAATTTAAAATCCTTGAGTTTTTACTAACACTTAAAAAAATTATTGTTGGACAACTTTTGTGGTTGCTAGAGTACCAACTTATTCAGAACATTGATAAATAAAGAAAAAATAAAGTATTTATCCTATCTTTCTTGTAATTAAATAGTGTTTTTCTTTATAGAAGAATGCTAACCAAATGCAGACAGAATGATAGAATTTGAATATTACTATTTTGAAAACCTTAATAAAACAGTAAGTTAAAAATTAGTATGTGTTCTCCTTCCATCACCGTATATTTGACCCTGTTTACCCTAATCTACCACCCCTCTTTTCCCTTACCCTCTGGTAACCACTAAATTATTGTCTGTGTCTATGAGTTCTGTTTCTTCATTTGTTTGTCATGTTCCTTTGTTGTTTTCAATTTTATATCCTACATATCAATGAAATATGGTTCTCAACTTTCTCCGTCTGACTTATTTCACTTAGTATTATAATCTCAAGATCTATACATGTTGTCACATATGCCACTATTTCCTCTTTTCTATAGCAGAATAGTATTCCATTGTATATATATATTCCACAACTTCTTTATCCAATCATGTATCAAAGGACACATTGGTTGTTTCCATGCGTTGGCCACCGTAAATAACACTGCAATGAACACTGGAGCACATATATCTTTATGAATAAATATTTTCAGATTTTGGGGGTATAGACCCAGGAGAGGGATTGCTGGGTCATATGGTAATTCTATTCTTAATTTTTTGAGGAACCTCCACACTGCCTTCCGTAGCAGCTGCACCAATCTGCATTCCCACCAACAGTGTATAAGGGTTCCTTTTTCTTCATAGCCTCTCCAACCCTTGTTATTATTTGTCTTTTTGAGGATAGCCAACACACAATCTGATATATAGATGATGTATTACAGAATTGTACACTCACTTGAAATCTACGTAATTTTACAAACCATTGTCACCTAATAAATTTTAATTAAAAAAAAACATTTTAAAAGAAAATTCCAGAAATAAACAATAAAAAAATAATTATGGATGCTAAAACCATAAAATAAAAACACTGATGGGGTATTTCATAATGGATGGATCAGGCTGCCCGTATCTAAACCAACTAGTCAATGTTAAGATTACTAAAAGAGAGACAAGCAGACATTATGTACCTTCCGATGTAAAGGCATAAGGAGTACACAACTCCATCTATGATTAACCACTGTCAAAAAATTCAACGTGAATCTGAACTAGCACCTGCTTCTAACTACCAGTTTATAGGAAATACAGGGAGATGGAGGAGGTATTAAAGACACAGAGACATGCAACTAGCAAACTCCAGAATGTGCAAAAATCTTATAAAACCAGTGATTGGACTTATTTTCACAAACGTGTCTATTAAAACAGATGCAAGATACATTTCAACCAAATGTAAACAAATTACAATTGACCCTCCAATAATGTGGGGGTTAGAGGCATTGATCCCCTGCACAGTCAAACACCTGTGTATAACTTTGACTTTGCAAAAATTTAACTACTAACAGTCTACTGTTGACTAGAAGCTTTACTGATAGCATCAATACCCAATAACATATATTTCATATGTTATATGTATCACGCACTGTATTCTTAAAATAAAGTATGCTACAGAAAAGAAAATGTTATTAAGAAAATCATAAGGAAAAGAAAATACATTTCGAGTTTTTATTGAAAAAAACTCACGTGTAAGTGGACCCACGTAGTTCAAAGCCATGTTGTTCAAGGGTCAACTGTAAGTGTAATAGAGAAATTTAAACACTCACAAGATAGTAGGTGGTAAACAAAAATCTTTATGTCTTAGAAATGAAATATTTTCAGATTATATGATAGGATATCTTGGATTTGTTTTTTTTGTTTTCACTTTTTATATAGACACATTTACTTAATATAATAAATGTATACAATTGATATAATTGTATATATTTTATAATATGATGCACCAAATATTGTGCAATGTACATATTCATGTTGTAATTTGATAGGTCAATTTAAATTATCATTGCTATTCTTTTTCTATTTATTTTTCATGAGAATCCATAAATTTATCCTTTTTAAATTTAGATATAATTGACATATATATATGTGTTATATATATATATAACATTATTAACGGTTATATAATTATATATATATAATTATAACATTATTAACATTTTATATATATATATAACATTATTAACGGTTTCAGGTGTACAACATAATGATTCGATAGTTACATATATTGTGAAAAGATCATCACATTAAGTCTAGTTAACATCCATCACCACGTCCATCACCACAGTTACAAATTTTTTTTTCTTTTGATGACAACTTCAAAGACCTACTCTCTTGGCAACTTTTTCATATGCAATATTGTTCTATTAACTACAGTCATCATGCTACACATTACATCTCCATGACTTATTTATCATATAACTGAAAATTTGTACCATTTGACTCCCTTCACCCGTTTTGCACACACCCCTCCACACCCCACCTCTGGCAATAACCAATCTGTTCTCTGTATGTATGAGTTTGGTTAGTTTTTGTTTTCTTTAGACTCTATATGTAAATTAGATCGTACAATATTTGTCTTTCTCGCTTAGATTTGTTTTAAAGTAATCTATTGGTGGTGGGGAGATAGATGTATTGGGAGGTTACGTGAAACAAAATTGGCACGTTTTGCAGCATGTAACTAGAATCCTGTCAGAGCCCCTTCTGCTACTTAAAGTAAAAGGTTCTTTGGGCCATCCAGGTAACAATGTACTCATGTAGCTAGTCTCCTCCTTTTTTTAAAAAATTAAATTTTGAAGTGAACATGTATATGTGTGGACACACACACTCACTGGTAGAAGTTGGCTTGTAAAGTGATATTCTAGTATTTCAACTGGAGTAGGAGCTGTGGTGCCTAAAGTTCAGAGCTCTGGTCCATGGCTTGCCAGTGTCCATCAATTATAAATTCTTACAAGAAAGATTATACAGATAATATAAATCATCTTTTAGGACAACCGGTATTCTGAAATGAAGGTAACCGAAGTGAAAAAAATGAACATTTAAAAATTGTTTCCGGTCAAAATAATGGAGGAATATATTATTAGAATACTGTTTGAAGAGTTTCTCTAGGGAATAGAAACTCAAAATATTCAAACCATAAATGTAGATGAAATATTTTTTTTCAAATATCTAAAATGATATCACTTTCTTCTGACATTTACAGTGAGTAGAATTATTTTAAAATGTTGCTGGGATCTCAGATGATTTATATAAATGAAAAGTTATCTTTTCATCGAAATGCTTTATTTCTTTTTTCTCCAAATTCTCTCTTATCCCAGAGCTTAATTTTTTACTATAGCCAATACATTCTGAGGAAATATAAAGACTAATATTTTATATATTTTAACATTTAAATTTATAACAGGCTAAATGAAAAATAATTCAAATTATGACAGAATGCATATTTCATCTCAATACCATTTTGTGATAAACGCTTAGGATTTCATTTGTTGAAGTCAGTATACTATCACCCTTAAGCACAGTTTCTATTTGTGATATGCTTAACAATTTCTGTGGTTAATGGAAATTCACAGGGTTTCTAATATTTAAAAAAAGAAGGCATAAAGGTATACACTGGTTTATGCTTACCCAAGATCTTGAAAAGCCAAGGAAATAAAATCAATCAAGCACAGTGTACAAGTAACAGTTTGCTTATTTGTAGAGATTTTAATATATAGCTTAAACAATTACTAAAAAATACCAGTTACCAATATTAAGAGATGGTCCACTGAAGAAGGCAATTAAGCCTTAGATATGGTGGTTACATCATATGTCACGAGGTCCTGTACATTGTATTTTTGGTTTGTAGGGGGCTTTAAAACAGCATGTGCTGTATAATTATATGTGTTCTATGATTCTTCAATACATATCTTCCCCCTGTTGTGCTTCCACATTTTCATATATAGCTATATTTTTATAACTGACAAATAAATATTTTTTTCTAACAGACACTTCATTATTCTTTTAGATGTAAAAATGTTATAAGTATTTCCTTGTTTTCTATCTTCCTTTTTCCATTAACACCTTCACTCCACCCCCTTCCTACCTTTGCTCTCACTCCTGGGTTGGAAGGTGGGATGATGTCAGCCTCAAAGTCCAGCCCAGGGCTTGCAGGGAAGCAAACTCCTTAGTGCCTGAGAAAGCTGGATGCCAGAGGAAAGTGTGCTGTGCAGGCTGGAGTCCCTGCTCTGTAGCCAATGGAGCAGCGGTGTGTAAGGACCAGGCACAGATGTGACCTGTGATGGAGATGGCAAAAGGGAGGGCCAAAATGGGTATAGATTGATTGAAATTGGGCCCATAAGCAATAAATTGATGATTGTGGGAGTTAGGTTTCTTAGTGTCTGAGGAGGGATTAGTAATTATGGAAAGGTAAATAGCTAACAAGAATCCTGAGGTGTTGGGTTGAAACTGAAGTATTGGAAAGATTAGTATAAATTCATGGATTTTATTTATACATACACATAGAGAGAAATAAAAATAGCTGTAGATGTATCCGTGTATGTATGTATACAAGGTCTGACAATTAAGTTCGTGAACTCTGCAATGATGTGCTAACCTTTTCTGATATCAGAGGGATTATTCATTATGAATTTGTACCAACTGGACAAGCAGTTAATGAAGTTTACTATTTAGAAGAGTTAAAAGGCTGCATGAAAAAGTTAGATGACCTGAACTTTTCGCCAACAATTCCTGGCTCTTGCATCACGAAAGTGCACCAGCTCACACTGCACTGTCTGTGAGGGAGTTTTTAGTCAGTAAACAAATAACTGTGTTGGAACACCCTCCCTACTCACCTGTTCTGGCCCCCAAGGACTTCTTTCTTTACCCAAAGATAAAGGAAATATTGAAAGGAAGACATTTTGATGACTTTCAGGACATCAAGGGTAATACGATGACAGCTCTGATGTCCTTTCCAGAAAGAGTCCAAAATTGCTTTGAAGGGTGGACTAGGTGCTGGCGTTGGTGCATAGCTTCCAAGGGGAGTACTTCAAAGGTGACTGTAGTGATATTCAACAATGTGGTTGGTAGCACTTTTTCTAGGATGAGTTTGCGAACTTAATTGTCCAACTTTGTATATATGTATATGTATATAAATGCAGCCAATTTTTGTTATCATGATAGTTATGTACTATAAAATTGTTGTAAACATGGAATTAGCAAATACTAGACAATTACTCGTAGGTAAAATATAGTTAGGTTCCTGCAAGCCACTGATCACATTTCATTAACTGATCAATACAGAACTTTGTTTTATGTGTATCTTTTATTTAAAGACACTTTATTTAATATAAGTTGTTGAATCATGGCCGACAGCATTATAACTCGTGCCTGAATAACACTTGTCTAGCACACACGTTTTTACACTATAAGGCACATAACAGGCTTCTTCTATTTAGGAACACAGGACATCACTCAGCACTACCCATAGGGCGCATTTTAAACAGCAAAATCACCAACAAAAAGCAAAATGTACAAAACGTAGCACTAAATAAACCGCAAAAAATGGATGCTTGTTTACAGTTTGAGAGTTGAAACAAGAATTGAAACAGAGCATGGCCTTGTTGGACCTCAGCTGGGAATGTGTGTAGGGTGACTCAAACTTTTCATTGTTTTGTGCATTCTATAAATGAGGAAACAGCACGCCGATATTGATTTTAGGATTACAAGTAAAATTTAAGGTATACACAAATTCATAAAAATGGAACCCATAAATAATGAAGATCAACTATATATCTATGTGTCTGTCCTTGTACCTATTTCTTAGCTCTCTGTCTATTGGAAAGACTTAGAAACTGAGCACATCCAGTGTCAGGACACTGATACCTAAATACCATCCTCTGCTAAAAGGAACCAGGGAGCTTTACAGAAATCACTGATTTCAGGATTCCCACAAGAAGAGTACACGATGAGCCTGAAATATTGTATTAGGTTAAAGAATAAGCAATACGGAAATACTCAAAGAGTAATGGGGCACATGAAAAGAACAGAGGAGCCAGCTTTAAAGGGCTCTCCCTGGCTAAATCTAGGACAATTTCAGCATCAACAAAATGAGAGTATAAGAACACAACACACTGAATAAAATAGGAATCCGCTAAATTAAACATATACACGTGTATGTAAATATATGTGTGTGTCTGTATATAGCTATATGAAAAGCTCCTGCTTAAACACGAAAAGAAACTAATAAATGTAGAAAAAATGATGGGAACTATATAATTACTATTTGGCAGCCATCATTGTGATAGTTGACACATATGGGAGTCACCAATGGGTGTTAAGGATAGTGGGAAGATGTTTGGTGAAAAGCAGAATACTAACATAATAATATTTTTTCACAAAATATTAATCAAAGCTTCATCAAATAAATGATGATGGAAAGAGAACTGACTCTGGGTAGTGAACACAGAATGTGATATATATAGCTGATTACAAAATGGCTATTACAAAATGGTGTACCTGAAACTTATATGACTACTAACAATTGTCACCACAATAAACTAATTAAAAAAATTTCATCAAAATGAAATCATGGTATAGAATTTTCAAAATTACTAAAAACCTACTCAATTATAAAATAACTTCTTAAGATTTTAACACTTCTTTGGGGATATCTCAATGATTACTTTGTTTCTTTATATCAATATTCTTGCACTAAAGGTTTTTATCTTATTCAATATATGTTTATATACCAACTAGATTGTAAATACTAGAGGACAAAAACATACCAAATTCTCCCTAGGTATTGTTCTCAGTAACAATCATAGCTAAATCAACTAAATCTTGCTATAACATCACCATCACTGTGATCATCAATGATTATATCACAATATATACTTATTGATTTGTTAAGCCAGACACCCAACTGTTGTATTGGGAAGAGCAGTCCCATATTTTTAGACACTGTTTTTCCTGCCACATCAGTCTTATGATCCCCGTGGGCAACTCCATCATAACACAGGACCCCATTTTATGGTCCTCTGTTCCCTAGACTCACCTGGTATAAATAAGTAGTTCTTTCTGTCTTTTAACACTGAAATGGGCTCTTCCAAGGTGGTATATGCTGTGAGGTATGAGTTCTGAGAGTCATTGTGTATATATATGTATGTGTATATATATATATAAACAAACACATGGAAGGAGCACTCCAGAGTGAGAGATAATGAAACAATACCAAAGACAAAGGTGGATAAAAGATGAAGAGATTTACTAAGCCTAGCTGGACCCCTACCCTTTCCATGATTTGGTTACTTCACTCCTCTGTTTACCTTGTAAGTTAATACATTTCTCCTTCCTATGCCAGATGAGCCTCTGTCACTTGCAAAAAAAAAAAAGTTATGTTTTAAAAAAATTATCTTCTTCCTCCTCAGTATATTTATCAAAAGGAACAAGATTATCAAATATTTTAAGGTAATAAAATCTGCAGAAAGAATTGCTTTTATCAAAATAAGGATATATATATATATATACATACACATACATACACATATATATATGTATATATACACATATATATACACACACACACACACATATACATATCATTTTAATAAAGGCAATTTTTTCTACAGATTTTATTATATATAATATATGTTATATATGTATGTTACATATATAATACATATATAGAGAGAATATTATACATTGTAATATTTTTAAATATTGTGTAAAATATAAAATAAACAGTTATTTTCATAGACAAAGAAACAACAATTTAGAGAAATTTCAGAGAAAAGAAGTAGAAAGTTAATGATCTGCAAAATGTTTTCTTGTTGGAGTCTAAAAAATGCTGAGACTGCATGAGCTTGTTTTTCACAGCCCTATTTCAAAGATAGAAATGTAAAAGATGGCATAATAAATTCATTCTTTGATATATGTGTTGCGGAGAGATCTGTAATGTGTTATTTGACTGCTTTATGAAGTTTGCATTACTTTTCTCAATGTATAACATGTTGAAGAATATAAAAACTTATACGAAGCCATCTTTACTTCTTTTGCAGTAAACCAAAATTTAAAACTATCCACTGTCATTTAATTATTAAATCTAAATATCTGCAATATATTAGTGGAACAGCTTATAAATGAAATAAGAAGACAAAATAAGCACAAAGCAATAAAAGCAGAAATAACCTTAAAATGCAAGCAGTAGAAGCTAACTAATGTAAAACATATTGCCCAAATCTGAATAGTGGGTTCACCACTTGCAAGCTCAGTGGTCTTGGGCAGATTACCAAATCTTTCTGCCTCAAGATTGTCATTAGTATGTGGAAACAGTAATATGACCCACCTCAGTGTCATTGTGAGTAGTAATTAATACTTGTAAAGCTCTTAAATAGTGCATGGTGTTTATTACATTTTCATATTAGTATTTTTAAATCAAATCATTTTTGTTTTTCATGCTTTTTTAAAAATTTTGATTATTAAAAAGGATCTGAGAGATTTAAGGTTGCTTAATCATTTTTTAAAAATTGGCTCTCGGATGCTTAAATCTGGTCTGTAATTGTACCTATATACGCATTATATAGTACTTGGTTAAGATAAGTTGTGAAATGGAGTTCACAGACTAATATTCAGCTGTTTATTGCTCTATGCCAAAGGAAAGTATCTAACATTTATGTGGTAGAATTAGTTCTCTAAATTAGCTTTGCACAAACTCAGTATCATTTAAAACTCATCAAAGGACAATTTATTGTCTATAATACAGGATTTCACTGATACAAAAAAAAAAAACCTGGAATCACAATAATGTATCATTTTACTGTTTACTGGTTTTATTTTTTCAGGGAGAGGCATGTATATTTTTATTTCTCTGAATGAAAAAAATTGAGAGACTTCATTTATTATTGGCCATATAGGCATTTCCTATTGTGAAGGGTCTAATTAAATTTTTATCCAAGTTCTTATTGGCTTTGTTATTTCTTTTTCATTTATAAGAGTCTGTGTGTCTGTCTATATGTCAGTCCTGTATTATCTATCCATCTTTTGTCATGTGTTTAGATTGCAAATACCTCCTCCTACATTATAGCATTCTTTTTCATTCTTGTCATGATATCTTTTAAATAAAAAATTCCTGATATAGTCCAGTTTATCTTTTTTCCCTTTTTAAATCTTGTTTAGAAAACCATTGTCTTCCCTAGTATTATAAATATGTGTCTATGTTATCTTCAAGAAACTTTAGACTTATATTTTATATTTAGATGTGCAAGCCATCTTAAACTGATTTTGTGTATGGTGTGATTGGAAGGGAGGAGTTTATCTATATTTACACACACACACACACACACACACACACACACATTTGTAGTCCATTTAAATATCAAAATGACATCGCATAAGCGAAACAAGCCAGACAGAAAAAGCCGAGAACCCTATGATTTCACTGATATGTAGGATATAAAACTGAAAACAACAAAGGAACAAAGAAACAAAAACTCATAGATACAGACAATAGTTTAGTAGTTACCAGAGGGTAAAGGAGGAGAGGAGTGGTCGATGAGGGTAAAAGGGATCAAATACATGGTGATGGAAGGAGAACCGACTCTGGGTGGTGAACACACCATGTGATATATAGATGATGTATTACAGAATTGTACACCTGAAATCTATGTAACTTTATTAACCGTTGTCACTCCAATAACTTTAATTTTAAAAAAAGACCATGCTTTACCCTTCATACTTATGTATCGTCTTTGTCATAAATTGTATTTTGAGGATCAGTTTCTAGATAATACTGTGTTTTATTTGGCAGTTTGTCTAGCTTGTCAATAAACAACATATTAATTACAGCTTTATAAACCTTAATCTGTATTATATTACCTCCAGCTTCATTCTTCTTTATGATTGTTTTAGCTATTCTTGCCTTTAAATTTGGATAATAAATGTTAGAATCAATTTGTCATTTCCACCTAAAGGTCATACACTATAACTTTAATCGTAAGTGCATTAGGTATATAGAATGATTTTGGAAGAAAAAACATATTGACTCTTCCAAACAATGTGCATGGTATAACTCTGTTTAGTTAGTACTTCATTTCTCTCTCTCAATTATATTTTATATTTTTAGCAGAGAGATTTTGTTATCATCTAAGCCTAGCTAGGGATGTTTGTTAATACTAGTATAAATTGCATAAATTTTAATGTTCAACTTTTGATGTAGGTATACAAAATAAGTTACTGTTTTAATCTTGTTAGATTGTTAAATTCACTTATCTCTAACAGCTTATTCATACAATGTTTTGAATTTCTGCACATGTGATCAACCTTTGGTGAATAATGCCAATTTATTTCCTTTCATTCCAATCATTATAAATGTAGTTATTTTTCCTGTCATGTTGCTTTGGCTAGACAGTCCAGTGAAATGTAAAATAAAGGTCATTAGAATTTTTTCTCATTCTCTAGAGAACTGCTTTTAATAATTCATCATTTAGTATAATCATTCCTGAAGAATTTTTGTATATAATCTTATTCAGAATAAGAAGTACGTTCCTATTCCTTTTATTTTTTATTTTCATTTTTTGTAATGTGAATGAGTATTATTAACTATTGAATTTTATCAACTTCCTTACATCCAATATAGTAGAGTGCATTTGTTGTTAAATTTTAACCAACTTAACATTTGTTTTATAATTATAGTACTTTAAAATATGTTCTACATTGAGCTTATATTTATTATCTTACTATTTGTTTTTTACTCACATCATCTGCTATATATGCCTATTGTGTCCTTTTTTCTTTTTTAGATTTTAATCAAATATGTTTCATTATTTCTTTCCTCCTTCTACCAGTGTGTTGATTATAGATTCTTTATTTGACAAGAGATTAAGGTAAATGTCATATCATGAATTTTTGAATAATTAGAGCCTAATACAAATAATTGATTTAAATATATGCCTGATTTGTCTAAAACTTTAAAATACTTAATCCGTTTAGTAGACTCCCTTCCTCTGTGTCATTGATAATTAATTCTATGTGATTATTTATATCCCAAGACAGGTGTTATTATTATCATTGTTGTTATTATTGCAATTACCATATTATTGAATTGATATTTATTTAAATTTTATCCACATAGTGGATATTTTTGGGTATTTGAGTTTTAATGTTATTGCTTAAATCCTTTTTCTTTTATCTGAAGCAACATTTTAGTATTTTCTTTAGTGTTAGAGTGCTAGCAATAAATTCCTTGTGTTTGTTGTCGATTGTTTACTTCAAGAACTTCAATAATCTCATTCCATTAGCGTTGGGCTTCATTATCGCTACTTAAAAAATTAGTTTCTCATTCTTGTTGCTTAAAAAACAAACTTTTTTTCCCTGGCTATTGTTTTAACTTTGCATTTTTGGTTTTTGTTTCATTTTAATTTATTGGAATGACAATTGTTAGTGAAATTAAATAATTTCAGGTGTACAATTCTGTATTATATCATCTATAAATCCCACTGTGTGTTCACCACCCAGAGTCAGTTCTCCTTCCATCACCATATATTTGATCCCCCTTACCCTCATCTCCCTCCCCCCAATCCCTTTACCCTCTGGTAACCACTAAACTATTGCCTGTGTCTATGAGTTTTTGTTTCTCATTTGTTTGTCTTGTTCTTTTGTTGTTTTTGGTTTATAAACCACATATCAGTGAAATCATAGGGTTCTCTCCTTTTTCTGTCTGAATTATTTCGCTTAGAATTATACTCTCAAGATCTACCCATGTTGTCACAAATATTCCTATATCACATCATTTCTTACTGCCAAACAGTATTCCATTGTGTATATATACCACAACTTCTTTATCCATTCATCTATCGAAGGACCTTTTTGGTTGTTTCCATGTCTTGGCCACCGTAAACAAAGCCGCAATGAACATTGGAGCACACGTGTCTTTATGGATAAATGATTTCAAATTTTGGGTGTAGATACCCAGGAGAGGGATTGCTGGGTCATATGGTAATTCTATTCTTAATTTTTTGAAGAGCCTCCACACTGCCTTCCATAACGGCTGCACCAGTCTGCATTCCCACCAACAGTGTATGAGGGTTCCTTTTTCTCCACAGCCTCTCCAACACTTGTTACTATTTGTCGTGTTGATGATAGCCATTCTGACTGGGGTGAGGTGATATCTCATTGTGGTTTTTATTTGCATTTCTCTGATGATTAGTGATGTTTAGAATTTTTTCATCTCTATTTACCATTTGTATGTCCTCTTTGGAGAAATGTCTCTTCAGGTCCTCTGCACGTGGCTATCCAATTCTCCCAGCACCATTTATTGAAGAGGCTGTCTTTCCTCCATTGCATGTTTTTAGCTTCTTTGTCAAAAATTATCTGTCCATATTTATGTGGTTTTATTTCTGGGTTCTCAATTCTATTCCATTGGTCTATGTGTCTGTTTTTCTGCCAATACCATGCTGTTTTGATTATTGTAGCCCTGTAGTAAAAGCTAAAGTCAGGGAGTGTGATACCTCCAGTATTGTTCTTTTTTCTTAAGATTGTTTTGGCTATTCGGGGTTTTTTGTGGTTCCAAACAAATCTGTTGATTTTTTGTTCTATTTCATTAAAAAATGTCATTGGGATTATAATGGGGATTGCATTAAATCTGTATATGGCTTTGGGTTATATGGCCATTTTAACTATGTTGATTCTTCCAATCCATGAGCACGGAATGTCTTTCCATTTCTTTGTGTCTTCTTCATATTTCTTTAAAAAATGTCTTATAGTATTCAGCATATAGGTCCTTCACATCCTTGGTTAAGTTTATTCCTAGGTATTTTATTCTTTTGGCTGCAATTGCAAAGGGAATTGTTTTTTGCATTTCTTTTTCTTACATTTCATTGTTAGTATATAGGAATGCAATGGACTTTTGTGTGTTGATTTTGCAGCTAGCAACTTTACTATATTCGTTGATTGTTTGTAAAAGCTTTTTGGTGGATTCTTTTGGGTTTTCTATATATAGCATCATGTCATCTGCAAAGAGTGATATTTTAACTCTTCATTCCCAATTTGGATGCCTTTAATTCTTTCTCTTGCCTGATGGCTCTGGCAAGGACTTCCAACACTATGTTGAAAAGCAGAGGTCATAGGGGACAACCCTGTCATGTTCCTGAACGTACAGCAAAGGGCTTCATTTTTTCACCATTAATTATGAGATTAGCTGAGGGCTTGTCATATACGGCCTTTATTATGTTACGGTATTTACCTTTTATACCTATTTTATTAAGTGTTTTAATCATAAATGGATGTTGTATCTTGTCAAATGCTTTTTCTGCATCAATTGATATAATCATATAATATTTGTCCTTTATTTTGTTTATGTGATGTATCAATTGATGGATTTGCGGATGTTGAACCATCCTTGTGCCCCGGGGATGAACCCCACTTGGTCGTGATGAATAATCTTTTTAATGCATTGTTGTATTCGATTTGCTAGAATTTTGTTTAGGATTTTTGCATCAGTATTCATCAGAGGTATTGGTCTGTAGTTTTCTTTTTTTGTGTTGTCCTTACCAGGTGTTGGTATCAGGGTAATGTTGGCCTCATAAAATGAGTGAGGGAGTACTGACTCTTCTTCAATTTTCTGGAAGAGTTTGAGTAGGACTGGTATTAGATCCTCTTTGAAGGTTTGGTAGAATTCACTAGTGAAGCCATCTGGTTCCAGACTTTTGCTTTTGGGTGATTTTGGATGACTGATTCAATTTTGTTACTGGTGATCGGTCTATTTAGATTTTCCAGTTCTTCATGGTTCAGCCTTGGAAGGCTATATGTTTCTAAGAATTTGTCCATCTCATAGAATTCTTGCATGATCATTTGTGTTTCTGTGGAGTCCATGATAACTTCCCCTTTTTCATTTCTGATTTTGTTAATTAGTGTCTTCTGTCTTTTTATCTTAGTAAGTCTAGCCAAGGGTTTGTCAATGTTGTTAATCTTTTCAAAGAACCAGCTCTTTGTCACATTAATTTTTTCTATTGTCTTTTTGTTCTCTATTTTATTTAGTTCTGCTCTGATTTTTGTTATTTCCTTTCTTCTGCTGACCTTGGGTTTCACTTGTTCTTCTTTTTCTAGTTCTTTAAGGTGTAACATGAGGTTATTTATTTGGGATTTTTCTTGTTTCTTGAGATAGGCCTGTATTAATATAAATTTCCATCTTAAAACTGCTTTCGCTGCATCCAAAAAATTTTGGTAGGATGTCTTTTCATTGTCATTTGTTTCTATCCTCTAATTTTTGATCTCTCCTCTAATTTCTTCTTTGACCCAGTCATTCTTTAAAATAATGTTGTTTAATCTCCATGTATTTGTGTTTTTACCTGCTTTCTTTTTGTAGTTGATATCCAATTTCAAAGCCTTGTGATCAGAGAATATTCTTGGTATGATTTCAATCTTCTTAAATTTGCTGAGGCTGATTTTATGTCCCAATATATGGTCTATGCTTGAGAATGTTCCATGTACACTCGAAAAGAATGTATATTTTGATATTTTAGGATGAAGTGCTCTATATATGTCAATTATGTCCAATTCATCTAATGTGTCATTTAGGGCTACTAATTCGTTATTTATTTTCTGTTTGGATGATCTATCCATAGCTGTCAATGATGTATTTAAGTCCCCTAGTATAATTTTGTTTTGGTCAATTTCTCCCTTTAGTTCTGTTAGTAGTTGCTTGGTATATTTTGGTGCTCCCTGATTGGGGACATAAATATTGATGACTGCTATGTCTTCTTGTTGTATAGCCCCCTTTACCGTTATGAAATGTCCATCTTTGTCTCTTGTTATCTTTTTCACCCTGAAGTCTGTTTCTTCTGATATCATTATGGCTACACAGGTGTACCATTTGCTTGGAGTGTCAATTTCCACCCTTTCACTTTGAGTCTATGCTTGTCTTTTTAGCTGAGATGTGTCTCTTGGAGACAACATATAGTTGGGTTTAGTTTTTTGATCCAGTCTGCTACTTTGTGCCTTTTTATTGGTGAGTTCACTCCATTTACATTCATGGTGATTACTGTGAGGATTTCCTGTCATTCTATCTTTAGTTTTCTGGTAAGGCTGTGTCTCCATTGTTTCTTTGCCTTTTTGTTGTTGTCTATTATTTCTGTGTGGTGGTACTCTATGATGTTTCCCTCTGTTTCTTCTTTTATTAGAGTATATATTTCAGTTCTGGATTTTTTTTTTGAGTGGTTTCCCTTAAGTTTATGTAAAACAAAGTTTGATATCTAGAGTATTCCATTTTCTTCAGCACGCTTACTTTCTCCATTCCCGTATTCTGGTTTAGGCCTTTACTCTCCCCCTTTTTATGTTGTCACAAATTGTCCCTGTTGATGGTGGTTGAATAGCCTCCTTCAGTATTTCTTGGACTGCAGGTCGTATATTAGAAAATTCCCTCAGCTTCTGGATGTCTGGAAAGGTCTTTATTCCTCCTTCATATCTAAAGGATATTTTTGCTGGATATAGTATTCTTGGCTCATGATTTCTGTCTTTCAATAGTTTGAATATTTGGTTCCACTCCCTCCTGGCTTTTAGAATTTCTGCTGAAAAATTTGATGATAATCTAATGGGCTTTCCTTTGTAGGTTACCATCTTCTTTTCCCTGGCTGCCTTGAGGATTCTTTCTTTGTCATTGATTTTAGACAACTTCAATACAATATGCCTTGGAGAAGTCCTATTGGGATTGAGGTAAGTAGGTGTTCTATATGCTTTTTGGATTCGAGGATCCAGTTCTGTCCAAAAGTTTGGGAAATTCTCATCAATAATTTGTTTGAATATATTCTCTGTTCCCTTGTCTCTTTCTTCTCCTTCTGGTATGCCCATTATTCTTATATCGCTCTTTCTGATAGAGTCAGAATGTTCTTGTAGAGTTCTTTCATTTCTTTGAAGTCTCAAGTCTCTTTCTTCTTCCATCTGTGTAATTTCCAGGTTTCTATCTTCGATGTCACTGATTCTTTCCTCCATGTGGTCAACACTACTACCTAAGCTGGTTATTTCATTCTTAAATTCTTCTATTGAGTTCTTAATCTCTAGAAATTCCATTTGGTTCTTTTTTAAAATTTCAATCTCTTTCGTAAATGCTCATGTTGTTCATTGATTGCGTTTCTGAGTTCATTAAACTGCCTTTCTGTGTTTTCTTGCATCCCGTTGAGTTTTTTCAGAACTGCAATCTTGATCTCTGTCATTTAAGTCACATATTTCCATTTCTTTAAGTTCCTTTTCTGGAGACTTTCACTTTCTTTCTGAGCTGTCTTGTTTCTTGGTTATTCATGGAAATTACTGATTTGTTATTTCTTTTCCTGGACATCTACAGGAGTGGTTTCTGCAACAGGTTGATAGGAAGATATCTTTCTTTTTGTTTTCCAATACTTGTTGGTAGAATGTTTTATTTTCTCTCCGACTGTAGCCTTTTTTTTCCTTCTCTCACACAGTAGTGCTATGTTTTCTCAGCACTATTCCAGCTTCTCACACAATGTGGGGATTCCCTGGGAAACGGGTTCTCCTCTGTTAACAGTTCGTCATGGTTATAAGGTGCCACGATCCTGTGGGGATGCAGAGAGCTTTTGAGGTTCCAAAGCTCTTTCTGCACCAGATTCAGAGCCCGTATGTTTCAGCAGTTCTGTTTACTCCTGCAGGGATCCACCCAGATAGGTGGGGCAAGAGGCGGGGTGAGTTGTGAGAGGTGGCCCAGAGCAATGGCGGTGACCACCACCACCTCAGCTGGTCCCACTTCCACAGCTCCCACCCCTTTGCTGGAACTAGTTGGGTTGGGAATCTGTGTCTGCGGTCCACAGTTCGCAGAACAGCAAATTTTCTATTCTTTTGATCTGACACTGCTTTTTCTGCTTCTAGCATCGGGCAGGTGGGGGCCGGTCGAGCCCTAGGAGGGTAGGGAGGGGACGGCTAGTCTCAGTGCCCCAGGCTTCTCTCTGCTCGGCAGTGAAGGCTTAAACTACTGTTTTCAGCCTTCTTCCCTCAGTCTTTTCTCCGAGGTGTGTGCCGTGAGTGTTGGATGTCTGCCATGAGTGTTGGGTTCAGCCGTAGTATATGCTGCCCCCTCAGTTCTGTGGGCCATAATTGGAGCCCTAGCAGTCCAAGTTCTTCCCTCTCCCACAGCAGTGGTAGTTCCTGGATGCAGCAAGCTTGAAGCACTGAGCTACGTCTGTGTCCTGCGCCCGCGGCTCCGTCTCCACACTTCTCCTTTACCCCCTCCCCAGTCACTCGATTCAACCACCTTTAGGTGAATTCAGTAGTGGGCCTGTTCATTTTGCCTGTCTGCTGTGCAGGGAGCCCTTTATGGAGTTATTGTTGTTCTATTAGTTGTAATTTCCAGGGGAGCTTTAGAGAGGCTCACCTCATGCCGCCATTTTGATAACGTCTCTTGAATTTTTGGTTTTTATATATTTTTTTGTTGAAATATATCTCAGTTGGTCTACTTTATGCTTATTCCACTTAGGGTTTTCAGAGATTCTGAACCTGTACCTTAATATCTTAATTTAACTGGAGAATTCCTGGTGAATTTCAGTATTTCTTCTGTACCTTCCTTCTCTCTTCTTTTAAAACTTAAATTTAACATATGTTAGATGTTTTCATTTTGTTCTGAATTGTCTATATAATTTTTCTCTGGCTTGGATTCTAGATGTATTTGAATGACCTGTCTTTCTGTTTATTAATCATTTTTTCTGTTTTTTAAACTATTAAACACAACTAGTAAGTTTTTCATTTCAATTATTTTCAAGTTTTACATTTTCTGTTTTATTCATTTTATAAATTCTAATTCTTTGGTGAAGTTCTTGTTCTTTCCATCTCCTTTCTTCAATTTTTGATTGTGTTGATAGTTATCTTAAGGTCATTGTACATTCTCTTCAATATCTGTATCTTATATGAGTCCATTAGTTTTGTTTTTTTTTTCTTGTGTTTTCAGTTAATTGGTACTATCTTTTGGTGTGCCTGGTGAATTTTCATTGAAATGTGACTACTGTGTACAAAGATCATAGTGTCTCAAAGATGTTATCTTATTCCTGACAGAATTTCTGTTTTTCTAAACAAATAGAAACTTTCCTGTGTTGAGGCCAAGTTACAGTTATAATGCCTGCCCACCTACTTCTAGTAACTCGCTCCCATAGAATAACTTTCTAGCAGAAATGGGTGTGGCTACAGAAACAAAGATCAGAACTACTTTTGGTGATGGACATCTTGGCTGTATCAATGTCAATATTCTGTTTTGCATGATGTTGTCACTGGAGGAAACTGATAAAAGGTAACTGATATCTCCCTGTATTATTTATTGTATCTTACAACTGCATGTGAATCTACAATTTTATCAAAATTAAACTTTATGTTTAAAAAGTGACAGAGATTCCTATATACATATACACATAGTTACACTCAGGTGGAGTAACAGACAGATCAAATAAATCAATGAAAAATTTAGTACATTGAAACAAGATAAGCCATAAGGACATCAAAATATAGAAAAGTGAGTGAAAGGGTACAAGGAGTAGTGTGCAATATTAAATGAATGAAAAATATCAGAGAAGGTGACATCTAAGTAATGAATTCAAGAAAGTGAAGAAGTGGACTCTGGAGTTATTTATGTGAAGAGCATTCCAAGAGGGAACAATATATGCAACGACCCTAAGGAGGCCAGTGTGACTGGACAAAAGTGATAGAAGGATAGAGTACTAGGATTTGAGGTCAAGAAGGAAACACGGTTTGTATAAAACTGTAAAGAACTGGCTTTTTCTTTCTGTGAAAGTAGGCAGTTAAAAAGAGAGAATTGAGAAATTCAAACAAGGTGCTTACAATCTAGAACTGACTTTATCCTGAACCAACTGTCAATTCTCAGACTAAGATCCATCTGTGTGATGTGAGGCCCAGCTCTTCCCATTTGATTCCTGTCTTGCTTGTTTCCACACACATCCTTATAAAATCCACCGTAAAACCAGTTAGAAATGGAAAACTGAACTTGGGTATTTCTGGCAAATTTCCGTGTCTCTGTGAACAGTTTAAAGACTTAAAAAAATTATGATGATAAATACTATTTAAAGGACCCCGATATACATAAGACAGAACTTTTCTCAAAAGAATTCTAGTATGAACGAGAAGAAGATAAAAGTAGAAAAAAATGTTGGACAAGAATGTGAAGGTGACCTAAGAGATATCAACTATGTTCTACAGTGGGGGAAAAAAAGGAAAAAAACAAAAAAAGATTAATTCTAACAGAGTAGAAGAGGCAATTCTTCATGGGGGAGGCATTCAAATTGAATCATCAGCTATATGTAAAATTTCACCAGGCATAAATGAGATAAAAGAAAAATGCACAAGAAATTTTGTAAACATGAAGAGTTGAAAACAATTACTTTCAAGAATAAATTTGGCTAATATTAATTTTGTCATACATTTTTGTCAGTTTTTACATTCTCACAATAATGTTAGTATGTGGATATTAAAAGTAAATTAGGGAGAAATAATGACAACCACAAGAAATATCACTTTGATGACTTGCTAAGTTTGAACAGATATCTTAAAATCTTTACCTAAGAATAACTGTTTTCATAAGGTAGATATATTTCAACCTGATTTTCCAAAATATTTATCTTGAAATTATAATTCACATAGTTTTTTATTACACTGGATTTTGAAGAAAGAAGATATTGTATATTGTAGAAGAAATATTGCCCTGTTTATGCAATGAATACAATACACCTTGTTATGACAATGTGATTAATTTTCATATAATAGTTTTAGAGTATAATTCTAAACTGCACTGTACAGAGGAGGACAGGAAGATGCCATTAATCTTCTTTATGGAATAAATTTCAGAATATACCAAAAATACACTAAGCCAAGAGAATTATAATCTTTAAAAATATAATATGATATTTGAGTTCATTCTCCATAAATTATTCTCTCCTGATGTCATAATGATATGCTAACATATTATAAAAATACATAATAAAAACTTGCCCTTTATATTTATTCTCAAATAACCGTTAAATCTGATGGTGTAAAGTTAATCCAGTAGAGGGCGATGGTGAGAGAAAAGGGGGAGTAGGAGAGAAATGAGAATGGAATAAACTCTTGAAAAGTGTTTTGAAGAATGTTGGGAGAAAATTCACCATCGGTCTCTCTCACATTTCGGCATATTTTGTGAGCAATGTAGTAGCTGCATTGTTCCCAGTGATCCTTTCAAGAATGTTTGTTCAGTAAATAATATTAGAAAAAAGAAAAAAATGCCTTCCTTAAGAGAAAAGCACAGGATTGCTTACAGCCTTAGGGGTATAATGTACCCCTCTGAGCAAAGGGTGGGCATACTGAAGATAATATAATGAAGATATAATGTTCAGTATAATGAAGATAATACCTCCTTTTGGAGAGAAGATCAGGTCTATTTTGCTGTTCATTAAAAACCATTTGTGATCAGGATTTCTCTTTTGTAATACAACCCATTGCATATACAGTGGTTAACTGGCCCTCTCCATGCTGCCTTGTGAGAAGTGGATATGGAAAATATGTATAAGAAAATTCTAATACTCTAACTACTATAATTGCTGTGAGTAATAAAGTCCATTTCTCTGATCCAAGAGACTTGTATCTTCTGCCAACATATATGACACTGTGACAGGGTGACGTTTGCAAGTAGGGTAAAAACTGCAGACACCTCACAGTTCTTTTTTTTAATGATAGTGAATATCCAACATTATATTAGTTTCAAGTGTAGAGTACAATGGTCAGGCATTCACATAATTTATGAAGTGATTCCCCCATTCAGTCCAGTAGCTACCTGGTACACACATACTTGTTATGTATTATTGACTGTCTTTCCTATGCTATAATTTTTATCCCTGTGACTATTTTGTAACTACCAATTTATACTTCTTAGTCCCTTCACATTTTTCATGCAGCTCCCCAAAACCCCTCCCATCTGGCAACCATCAGTTTGTTCTCTGCATCTATGAGTCTGTTTCTGTTTTGTTAGTTCATTTATTTTTGTCTTTAGATTCCATATATAAGTAAGATCATATGCTATTGGTCTTTTGTTGTCTGACTATTTTACTTAGCATAATTACCCTCTAGGTCCGATTACATTGTTGCGTGTTGAGTAACATTAGAAGCATGGTGTCATGAGGGTCCTCTTAATCTCTCCCCATGAAGCTACAACAAATTGAACAGCTATAATTCAAAAAAAGATTCCCTGTGCAATACACAATATATGTCTGAGAGATCCACTCATCGAAAGATCTGAAGGTGGGCAAATAGAAGCACACAGGGGAGGACGAAAGGGAGAAGAGCAGAGATGGGTGCCACAGACACAACCCAAAGCTCACTGCCAGTCCCAGGAGAGGGAAGGCAAGAGACTACAGGTGCACTCTCTGTGGCCTTGAGTATTCCTGCCTAAGTGATCAGCATTTACTATGGCTGAACCCAATGATAGTGGCAGAAACCCCAAGCGGAGAATGGATACAGAAGTGTGACACCTGTGTTCTAGCAGTCACCACTTTGAGGCAGAAAACAAAGCCATAGAGCCTGTCCACCTCCCACCACCCTCCTAGAACACCCCTCATTGCATCCTCCCAAAACTAGCAACTGGCCCCAGAAGACATGGTTACAAAGCAGAATATCTACATCTCTGAGAACTGGAGAGACAGATCCTGAGCAGCAGATGCACACTGTGGCTAATCCCAGTGGCAAGCGTGGAAATATGGAGGTGAGGCAGTGAGGTCTGGAAGTCACTATTACTGGGAGGAGAACAAAGCCATAAACATACCAGCAACCTCTCCCAGCCCTTCCACTCTCATCCTCCATGGCTGATTGCAGCAAGGGTACTTCGGACACATCAGGCAACACAGCAGTACATCTGGCTGCAGGAGCATCACTGGGATTTCAGGGGCTCAGAACCCTGTTGTCCACCACATTCTCCCATAAGGGTGGTGCCCTGAGACAGAGGTAATATGGTCACAGAAAAGACACCCACCACCCAAGGAATGCATTTTTTACTGCCAAGAAGCAAGAGTACTAGAAGAGGAAATATAACACTGTGTTCTAGTGCCACCTGAGGGAAAATAAAAGAGAGACCTCTTCTTATCAACCTGCTACAACATTCACTCCTATAGATGCCTAGACAGGGAAATGATACACAAAATATAATGAACAAAGGGAACAGGGCATCTCAGAAAGAAAATGAAAATCTCCAGAACATAAACTTGAAGACATGGAAATATGTGACTTAAATGACAGACAATTCAAGATTGCAGTTCTGAAAAATTAAACAAGATGAAAGAAAACTTAATGAATGCAAAAATAAAATTAATGAACAAAATGAATACCAAAGAGATTGAAGCTTTAAAAAAGAATCAAATACAAATTCTGGAGTTGAAAAACTCTATAAAATAGATGAAGAATGAAATAGCAAGCTTAAGAAATAGAGCTGACCAGATGGAGAAAATAATTAGTGATATCAGAGTTTGAAATCTGGAAATGACACAGATAGAAAAAGAGACACATGAGAGTTAAAAGAAATGAAAGAACTCTACAAGAACTATCTGACTCCATCAGAAAGAGCAATATAAGAATAATGGGTATACCAGAAGAAGAAAGAGAGGGAGGACACAGAAAGCCTATTCAAACAAATACTCAATGAGAACTTCCCAAACCTATGGAAAGAATGGGGTCCTGAAATCCAAGAAATAAACCGAACACCCAATTATCTCAACCCAAAAATCCATTCTCCAATGCACATTATATTAAAACTGTCAAAAATTAAACACAAAAACTCTCAAGGCAACAGGGGAAAAGAAGATGTCAACATATAAAGAAAAGCTCACTAGGTTATCATCATATTTTTAAGCAGAAGCCCCACAAACTAGGAGGGAGTGGAACAAAATACTCACACTATTGAAAGAAAGAAATAATCAGCCAAGAATAATATATCCAGCAAAGTTATCCTTTAGATATGAAAGAGTCATAAAGACCTTTACAGACATAGAGAAGTTGAGGAAATTTTTCACCACAGGAAATACTGAAAAGGGTTATTCTACTTGAAACAACAACAACAAAAAATACAATACTATGAGTAAGATGACTAACAGACAGATAGAAGCAGGAAATTGCAGCCCTTATTCACAATAGGGCACTATATACTTAAATATAACATAAAGGTTCAAGGAAATAAAAACATAAAAAAGAAGAAGAGAAGAAGACAACAGCTACTGAAACTCAGAAATGAACTCACAGTATAAATAGGGATAATTTGAGACAACAGTAAACAAAAATGGAGGAATAAAGTTCTGAATTTTCAAAGGGGAATGGAGATAAGATGCATAAAGAAGAAAAAGGAGTAATATATATATATATATATATATATATATATATATATATATATATATATATATATAAAACTTTATTTTACATAAACATAATAGCAGCTGCAAAATAAAAAATATTCCACAGCTGAAACACATGAAATAAAAAAAGGGAAACAGAGGACATAATCGTAAAATAGCACCAAACAAAAATAACAGACAGAAACACAAGGGCAAACAATGGAGACAATGAGCTACCAAAAAACATAAGATAAAATGGTTACATGAAATCCTCATATATAAATAATCACCCTCTATGTAAATGAACTGAACTCACCAATAAAAGGCACAGGGTAGCACACTGGATTAAAAAAAACAAACCAAACCATGTGCTGCCTTCAAGAGACACATTTCAGCTGGAAGGACAAATATAGAGTCAAAGTGAAAGGGTGAAAAACAATACATCAAGAAATAGCATTCAGAGGAAAGCAGGTGTAGTCATATTTATATCTGATAAAACAAATTTTATAATAAAAAAGATAACAAAAGACAAAGATGTACATTTCATATTGATAAAGGGTACAATACATCAAAAAGACATAACAATTATCAATATATAGGATCTTAATCAGGGAGCACCAAAATATATAAAGCAACTACTAACAGAACTAAAGGTAGAAACTGACAATACTATTATAGTGGGGACCCTAACTACTCCATTGATGGCTATGGATAGATAATCCAAACAGAGAATCAAATAAAAAATATCAACCTTAAATGACACATTAGAGTAAATGAACATAATTGCTATTTACAGAGCCTTTCATCCAAGAACAACAGATTATACATTCTTCTCAGGTGCACATGTAACATTCTCAAAGATAGACCATATGTTGGAACACAAAACTTGCCTCAACAAATTTTTAAAAATTGAAATCATACCAATATATTCTTCAACTATAATTCTTTGAAATTAGAGATCAACTGCAAAAAGAAAATTGGAAAGACCACAGTTATGTGGAGATTAAACAACATGCTACTAAAAAATGACTGGGTCAAAACAGAAATAAAGGGAGAGATCAAAAGATTCATAGAAACAAATGAAAATAAAAATACAACAAATCAAAACTTTTGAGATGCAGCAAAAGCAGTAATAAGTGGGATGTTTATATCATTACAGGCCTATCTCAAGAAACAAGAAAAAAATCTCAAAAAACAACAACCTAACATTACATCTTAAAATACCAAAAAAAAAGAAAAAAAAAAGAGCAAATGAAACTCAAAGTCAGTAGAAGGAAGGAAATAATAAAATTGGAGCAGAATTAAATGAAATAGAGAAAAGAAAAACAAAAGAAAAATTAATGCAACAAAGAACTGTTTCTTCAAAAAGATTAACAAAATTGACAAACCCCTGGCTAGACTAAGGGAAAAAGAGAAAAGACTCAAGTAAACAAAATAAGAAATGAAAGTGGAGAACTTATGACAGATACCACAGAAATACAAAAGATCATACAAGAATACTATAGAAGACTATATGCCATAAAATTCAGTAAACTAGAACAAATGGACAACTTCTTAAAATATATATAACCTTCCTAGACTGAACTAAGAAGAACTGGAAAAAATAAACAGACCAATCAACAGTAAGGAAATTGAAACAATCATCCAAAACCTTACCAATAGCAAAAATCCAGCACCAGATGGCTGTATTAGTGAATTCTACCAAACTTTCAAAGATGATGTAATAACAGTCCTCCTCAAACTCTTCCAGAAAGTTGAAGAAGAGTCAATGCTTCCTATGTCATTTTATGAGGCCAACATTACCCTGATATCAAAGCCTGGTGAAGATAACACAAAAACAAAAATTTACAGACCAATATCACTGATAAACACAGATGCAAAAATCCTAAACAAAATACTAGCAAATCAAATATAACAATACATTAAAATGATTAGAAATCATGAACAATTGGGGTTCATTCCAGGGGCACACGGATTATTCAACATATGCAAATCAATTAATGTGATACACCACATAAACAAAACGTAGTATAAAAATTATATCATCATATTAACGGATGCAGAAATAGAATTTGACCAGATACAGCATCCATTTAGAATTAAAATACTTAATAAATGGGTATAGAAAGAGTGTACCTCAATATAGTAAATTCCATGTACGACAAACCCTCAGCTAATATACTAAATGGTACAAAACTGAAAGCTTTTCCTCTAAGATTAAGAAAAAGACAAGGATGTCGCCCCCCCCACCACCACTGTTATTCCACATTGTATTGGAAGTCCTAGCCAGAGCAATCAGGCAAGAGAAAGAAATAAAAAGCATCTAAATTGGAAATGAAGAAGTTAAATTGTCACTTTTTGCATATGACATGATTCTTTATATTGAAAATCCCAAAGACTACACACACAAAAAAATAAATAAATAAAAATTAAACAACTATTAGAACAATAAGCAAATACAGTAACGTTGCAGGACACAAAGTCAATGTATAAAAATCCATTGTATTCCTATGTATTAACAGTGAAATTTCAGAAAAACAAATGAAAATAACAATTCCTTTTACAATTCCAACAAAAAGAATAAAATACCTAGGAATAAACTTAATAAAGAATGTGAATGACCTATACACTGGAAACTACAAGACATTATTAAAAGAAATTGAAGAAGACACAAAGAGATTGAAAGATATTTCATATTAATGGATTATAAGAATCAGCGTACTTAAAATGGTCATATTACCAAACAATAGACAAATTTAATGCAATCCCTATAAAAATTCCAATGGCATTTTTTAAAGAAATACAACAATCAATCATTAGACTTGTATGGAATCAAAAGACCCCAAACAGACAAAGCAATCTTGAGAAACAAGAACAAGGCTGAAGGTACCACATCACTTCAAATTACACTACATTGTGATAATAATCAACACAGCATGACACTGACAGAAAAATAGACACAGACCACAGAACTGAGAACCCAAAAATAAACTCACATATACATGGACAAATAATTTTTGACAAAGAAGCCCAAAACATACAATGGAGAAAAGAAAGCTTTTTCCCAAACAGCTGGGAAAATTGTAAAGCCACATGCAGAAGAATAAAACTAGACTGCTCCCATGTTTCCCCAAGAATAAGACCTAACCGGACAATCAGCTCTAATGCATCTTTTGGAGCAAAAATTAATATAAGACCCAATATTACTTTACTATAATATAAGACCTGGTCTTATAATGTAATGTAATGTAATGTAATGTAATGTAATGTAATGTAATGTAATATAGTATAGTATGATATGATATGATATGATATGATATGATATGATATGATATGATATATGATATGATATAATATAATATAAAAGACTGGGTCTTATATTAATTTTTGCTCCAAAAGATGCATTAGAGCTGATTGTCCAGCTAGGTCTTATTTTGGGGGAAACTGCGTATTGGTTTCTATACACACGAATTAACTTAAAATGGGTGAAAGACATAAATATAAGAACTGAAATAATAAATTGCATAAAACAAAACATAGGTACTAAATTTATGGACCTTGATCTTAGAGAAAATTTTATAAATTTGACCTCAAAGGTAAAGGAATTAAAAGCAAAAATAAATGAATGAGACTGTATCAAATGAAAAAACTTTCTGCACAACAAAAGAAATCATTAACAAAACAAAGAGGTAACCAACTGAATGGGATATTTGCACATAAAGCCTCTGATAAGGGGTTAATATCCAAAATATATAAAGAACTCGTACAACTCAACAACAAAAAAACAAATAATCCAACTAGAAAATGGGCAGAAGAACTGAATAGACACTTCTCCCAAAAAGATATACAAATGTCCAACAGATATATGAAAAGATGCTCAACTTCACTACCTATTAGGAAAATGCAAATTAAAACGACAATGAAATACTATCTCACACCTGTTCGCATGGATGTTATCAACAAGACAAGTAATAACAAGTTTTGGAGAGGTTGTGCAGAAAAAGGAACCTTCATACATTGTTGGTGAGAATGTAAATTGGTTCAGCCACTATGGAAAACAGTATGGAATATTCTCAAAATATTAAGAATAAAATTACCATATGATCCAGCAATCTTTCTTCAGATATCTACCCAAAAAATCTGAAAACATTTATTTGTAAATATATAAGAACCCCTATGTTCATTGCAGCATTATTCATGGTAGTCAAGACATGGAACAACCGAAGTGTCTTTAGACAGATAATTGGATAAAGAAGATGTGGTACATATATGAAATGGAATATTACCCCGCCATAATAAAAGATGAAATACTGACGTCTGTGACAACATAGATGGATCTTGAGATTATCATGCTAAGCAAAATAAATAATACAGAAAAAGGTGAAAACTGTATCGTTTCACTGATATGTTAGATATAAAACTGAAAGCAACAGATGAAAAAGACAAACAAAAACTCATAGATACAGACAAGTTTAGTGATTACCAGAGGGTAAGGGGATAGGGGAAAGTAGAAGACGGGAAAGGAGGTCGAATATATGGTGATGGAAGGAGATTCTACTTTGGGTGGTGAATATACAATGCAATACATAGATGATGTATTATAGAACTATACATTTAAAACCTATATAATTTTAGTAACCAATGTCACCCCAATAAATTTATTAAAATTAAAAAACATATATTAAAAAATCATTTAAAAAAGTCAGAATTAAAAAAAAAACCACACCTCTTTAAAAATCAATTAACTGTGGTCTTGTATTAGGCTCCAATTCCTCTTTGCCATGGCACTGATAATGTGCCTCGGTCAGGAGATCTAAGGAATATTCGCTGTGCTGATCCAGTCCTGTGTGCCACATATTGTTCTAATCAGTACTGATCATGGTCTGATTCTTTCTTCAGGGTCTAGAACGCAGATTTTTTTTGCCTAGTAAACCCAAGAATAGCCAACCAGGAAAAATGCAAAGAAAACAAGCACATTGTAGTAAAATTGTTGGAAAGAAAGAAATAAGGAGGAAATCTTAAAAGCTGCAGTAAATTGATATATTAATATTTATTTTAGTACTTCTGGCAATAGAAATCTTTCTTTTTCTGTTTGTCTGATCTTGTTTCTACTCCTAGGTAAATTTTACTTGCATATGGTATTCTATAATGGCAGTTACTTTCTTTCAACTTTTTAAGGATATCATTTCATTTTTACTGGATTTACCTAGCACATACTGAGAAGTTAGCACTTTATTGTTACTCCTTTATGGTTTAATAGCACTTCTTCAATCTGTTGCTGGATAGTCTGGTCTTTCAACATTGCTCTCCTCATAAAACATTCTCAGTGACCTCGTATCAGGTCCTGAAAACAACCTAGGACTTCGCTCCACATATTATGAAACACTTAAGCAAGCACATCCTCCCTCACAAAGTTAGATGAAATCTTTCTGGTTTTCTGAAATTATGTTAAATAACATTTATTTTTTTTTGTCTATGAAATTCTATTTCTTATATCTGAGTGTAGGATCATATGTATTACTCTATTGCTCCTTCTGAGAGTATCACAATCTTCTCTTTGTGTAAAGCACAAACTGGAAGTTAAGGCAAAGAAAATATTTTTTGGAGTGTGAGAAGGTAAGAAAGATAACTTTTTCTGCCTTATTCCAAATATAGTAGAAACTCTTTCTTAAGGTAAGGTTGCCTCATGTGAAGTGACCAAAAGGAACCTAGGAGGCAGTCCCTGTCATGTGGAGTACTTATCTGCCTTCCTTTGTTAGGAGAGCTGGGCACTCAATTTCCACTTATAAAAGAGCTAAGAATTGTGGTAAAAATTGCCTGAAAATTCCCAGTGGTATTTTAATCCTCAGGAAAAGTCAAAGTTGCCTAGAGCAGAGATCCCTGTGACTAAAACATGGAAAGGCAGACCTGGAATTCCCCATGTTTTCTGATATAAAAGAAGATTTTTATGTGACATCAGACTCACTTTGGAAAATTATGTTTCCTGCTTTCATGATAGAAAAAAAGTACATCTGACTTCCCTGGAAAGGAATGATGAGGGTGTTATGTTAAGTGTAATAAGTCAGACAGAGAAAGACAAGTATCATATGACCTCACTTATATGTGGAATGTAAAGAACAAAATAAACGAACAAACAAAACAGAAAGAGAGTTTTTCTTATTTCATTAGACTCTGAGGTGTGTGGAACTAAATATCTGTGGAGAACACGCTTCTACTGCCCAGTCATCAGCAGGGAGAAATTTCAAGATGGGGCTCAAGGCCCGGCCAATCACTGCTTGAGAGCAACTCCATCCCATCCTACAAGCTCCATCTGGCTCCATTGCCTAGAAAATCATTCTTTTCTTTTTGTTGTTGCTTTGTAAAAATTATGTTTTTAATATTTTACAAGAGGCATCACTGACATAGGATAAACTGTACATATTTAAAGTGTGCAATTTGATAAGTTTTGACAATATATACATCTGTGAAACCATCACCATAGTTAAAATAATGAAAACTTCCATCACCACTAAAATATTCCTCATGACACTTTACCCTCACACTTTAATCTGCCTCTTCTATCTCAACTTTTGAACACATAGAATACAATTATGATAATTGTTTTTATATTTGTCTGCAGCTGTTCCCAACTTCTGTGTTAATTGTGGATCACATTCAATTGATTGACTTACCTCCTTATTACTGATCATAGTTTTCTGCTTCATCTATTTTCTAATTACTTATAATTTATAAATTTAATTATGATAATTATTTATAATTACTTTATTGGGTACCATACATAGTGAATTTTACCTTGTTAGCTAATGGATGTGTTTTTGTACTTCTACAAATATTCTCAAACTTTGGTCTGGAACACAGTGAAATGACTTATAATCTGTTGAAACAGTGTTTTATCTAGGCCTAATTATTCCCACCATTAAGGCAAGAAAGATCCCTCTTTGTACTCGACCCAATAGCCCATAGATTGCTAAGGTTTTCAATTTGTTTGGTGGGAATAAGAGTCATTCTCTACCCTGTAGGAGCACTGAATACGATTCTCTCCAGTATCTTTTGAGATGGTTCTTTTAAACTTTTTTTGGGTGGTTCTTTCCTTGACTATAGTGATTTCCTCACGCACACTCACTGAGCAGTACTGGGCTCAATACTTGGGAGCTGCTGCTAATCTCCAGAGTTCTCTCAATGTGATTTTCTCTTTGTAGGTACTCTGTCCTGTGAACTCTAGCTGCCCTCATCTCCCTGGACTATCAACTCCATCTCAACTCAGGGATTCCATGAGGTTCTGACTGGTTTCCCTCCCTGACCTGTAGTCTGGGTACAGTCTCCATGCAATAAGCTGGTACAAGCATAGGGCTCACCTAGTTTGTTTGCTCTCTCCTAGGGATCACTGCCCCTCCTTGTCTGATGTCCAATGTATATCATTGTTTCGTATTTTTTTGTTTCTGTTTTTTACTTGTTTCTGACTGGAAGGCAAGTCTCGTCCCTGTTATTCTGAGAGAGAAATGAAAGTGTCTCATCAAAATTTTATCTCCCTAAGTATTCTTAAATAAAATAATGCATTGTTCTCTCTTTTCATATTCTTTTCATTTTTGGAGTTGTTATGTTTTATGTCTTTTCACTGTGATTTTTCAGATGTTTATGGGTGAGAAAAAATAGAAGCATGCATTTAATTTGCCATGTTTAACTATAAGTCTACATTATCCCTTAGGGAGCTACCTCAGACTATAATAAGAAACACAGCTTTCAGAAAACGGTGACTGATACAGGTACACAGGTCCAGAGCTTTTCAGGTAATAGAAGCAATGAAATATTGTGAACAAAACTAACCAGTAGCGCTGAAAATATAGAGTAATATAGGGATTTACTGGGCATATATAGTTTTTAAAATACAATGACAATTATGAAGAAATTGAGAATGAAAAATAATAGGGGAGATACCAGCTTATGTAACTAAGTGGTTGGTGAAGTCATTTTCTGAACTAGAAAATATGAGTGTTGACAGGTTTTTAGTTTCTATGAGTATGTTGAGAGAGAGAGAATGCATTTTTATTTTGGACAAGTTTTATTTGAATTGCCTCTGGAACAATCAGGAATTGAGTCCAAAAGAAATATCTGTCTTAATAGAAAATTTCTTGGATTTGGTTTTAGTTAGCATATAGGTGAGAGGTGAAGCCAGTGGAATAGTTTAGATTTTCTGGACAAATTTACATTTATAAGTAAAACACTGAAGGAAAAATAAGAGAAAAAAAGAGGAGGAGATGAGAATGGAGAGATTCCTGGTGAGAGGTGAGAGTGGCAGTGAGGTCCTACATGATGTAGAGGGAAGACATGCTGGTGAAAAAGATAAGGGAAGAGTAGTTATAGTCTCAAAAGAACTCATAAAAATCAGTTTCAATTGCAATTTGGAAAGTTTAATAAGGAGCATAAAATATAATAAATAATGAAAACTAAAAAGGAGTCATTTGATCTAGCAATAAGTATGTTATCATTAACTATCTATAGACCTGTCTCTACAGTAGCAATATTAGAATGGGTTGAGGAATAAATAGTATGTGAAGAATAAGAGAGATTTAATAAAGAGTACTGTTTCAAGAACTTTAATAACTACAGAAAGAGTAGCCATTGGCTGATAATTAGATAGGAAAACAATGTCAATTTTTTATGTTTTTATTTTTGAAGACCAAATAGTGCATATATTTTGAGGATTTATGAGTGACAAGTGGTTTAGGAGAGAGAGAAAAGTGCCTTTAAATTTGAATGAAATGAAATGGCAAAAGAGAAGGGTTAAATATAAGAAGGGACATTTGATAAATCACAGAGCAATTTCCAGAGGAAACAGCAGAGAAAAAAATTCACAGCACAAATGGGGCAGTCACAACATAATAAATTTGCTGAAATTCATGTATATTCTGCAGCCTTTTGAATTCAAAGATTAAACTGTTTATGTGAGCACCCATGAGATGTATTTTTTTGTTTAAAGGAAGTTGGAGACGCTTTTTAATGGTGGCAATTTGTCTGTTTCTAATAATTGTCTACTTGACTCACACATTTGTTGCATATATCTAGTTAATTATATGATGAAGCATATACCTCTTTTACCTTTAAAATATACCATGAACTTGCCCACTTCTTTTTTTTTTTAACATTTATTGCTCTCTCCCTGGTTCAAGCCATCATTATCTCTCACTTGGATCATTGTAACAACTTCTTCAAAGGTGTCCTTACTTTTGTTCTTGCACATTTAAAGACAATCTTTAAACTCGATATCATAGTATGTCACATCTCTACTCAAAGCTGCAATGGTGTATGTCATACTGGGAGTAGGAGTTAAAGCTCTTACAATGATCCGCAGGTCTCTGCACTATCTGGTCTGTCACTGCTCCTCTGATATCATCTCCTACTACTGTACTTGTCACTCTACTCCAGCTTTACCTGCTTTCCAACACCTCACACATGGTCTGCTTTATACCCTATGCATTGAGGGTTCCCACTTCCTAAAATCATCTTTCTCCAGATATTTAGGTAGTCACACTTTTCACCTCCTTTAACTCTTATGGACCCTGTCTGCCTTCAGGTCTTTGCTCATATATTCCTTGCCATCAACCCTCATCTGACCTCCCTATTTTCAGCTGAATTTAGTTCCCAGCCCCTCATCCTCTCCATCCCCTTTACCCAGCTTATGTTCAATTATTTAATTTATATTATTTAATTCCATAGTATTAATCACTTTGAATATTAGCACATAACTTACTCATTTGCCATGTGTATTATCTTCTTTTAATAAAATGACAGTTCCAGCAGGGCAGGGACAGTTGTCCATGTAGTTTTACTGATGTTTCCAAAGTGTCCAGATGAGTACCAATCATAACTAGCATTCACTAAATATTGGTAATAAAAAATACAAAATAATGTATTTAATGTCTTAAACTGTAAAGGTGCCAGGCCAGTTCAACCCATTAAAGCATCCCCAATACCTCCCTTTTCAATTCAAGTCCAGGATGAAAGCATGGGTCCACATACGGTCTACAATTCTCCTACCACCCTTACTGTTTCTTCCAGTCTAGTATCCATTCACACTTGTGTCACTTTCTCTACTTTGTCACAAATGTCAGTTCCTACTCAATTTTCTTCTTTTGATAGTGGATTCCCTTCCCTTGGCTTAGAAATACACAAAATATTCCAGATAATGTTCTTTAGTAAATTTGGTCTCATTGATTCTATAAACCAAAATTAATTTTAGGCTGTAATGAAAAATAAAAAGCATTTATTTGAGGAAAAGGAGCTGCAGCCCAGGAGTCAGATTCAGGCAGAAACCTAAATTGTGTTCCATTGACACAAAGGAGAGGCTGCCTTTTAAAGTTTCTTCCCAGGTTCACAATTAGGTCTGTGGTATGTAAATGAGAAACCCAAATTGTGCAGTTCTGATTGCTTGGTATAGATGCAAATGAGGATACAATTTGTGTAGTTCTGATTGGATGGGACAGGTCTCAGCTCATAGGTAAAAAGACAAAACCAGGTCTTCTCTACCTTGTTTGACTCAGACGGTGTAAACAAGCTGGGCATTGTGCAGGAAGAGTAGAGTTCAGTCTGAGGTTCTTTCAGGTAGACAGAGTACATGAGGAAACCCTGTCAGCAAATGGCCGCTAGACTCATTATTCATAAAATTTGGACCCTCAGTTGACCATGGAAAGTCCATCTCAGCAGATAAATTATTTTTTGGGGTTCACATTAAAAGAATCTTTCTTTTTGGGGATCCACAAATCCCTATCTTTATTCTGGCCTTACAACGATACTCTTATCAAAGAATAAATAGCTCAGCATTAAAGCTCAGAATCACTTCATCCAAATTTTTTTCTCACTTTGAAAACTAAGGAATCAAAAATATATAAAACATTTTAACTAAAAATTATAGAGACATCTTTATTTTATGTAATATGTTTAATAAATGTGTATAAGAAGGAAAGAAGTCTGACTTCTGTTATAATCTCAGCCCTGCCAGAAAAATCTGTGCAGCCTCAGGCAAATTATAAATCTCCTCAGACATCAGTTTCCTCACCTGTAAAAACAACAGCCACAAAGAAAACAAGCATGTTGGATTAGATACATTAACAAGGATGGTGGATTAAATATATGAAAGAAATTGGAGATTTTTATTGTGAAATTCCAGCAATCTATTTCAAAAAATAATCTCAAGCATTGTCTCAAATTGCCCTAGTGTTTTACCTAATAAAAACATGAATCACATCATTCTTCATTTACTCCCCATGGAGTGTTTCTAACAATTAAGTCTTTATATGCAATTACATTTTATGATTTATTCTACTTAATAGCTAGATCCTAGGTCAGAAACCTTGGTCTAATTTAGGCTTGCTAACACTGAAGTTTATGTATGGCACTAAATAAATGATAATGTTACAAGACATTTGAAAATATCTGCCTAAAATAAAACAAACAAATAAAGAAACAAAAACTCATAGACACAGATAATAGTTTAGTGGTTACCACAGGGTAATGGGGGAGGGGCATGGTAGATGAACATAAATGGGATCTAATATATGGTGACGGAAGGAGCACTGACTCTGGGTGGTGAACACACAATTTAATATATAGATGGTATATACAGAATTGTACACTTGAAACCAATGGTTAGTAACTTTACTAACCATTGTCATCCCAATAAACTAATTTTAAAAGAATGTGATTTTGTCCATATTAAAAAAAAGAAAATATCTGCCTAAGAAATAAAGTTAATGCGTTAATTTGCATTTTTCTTTCTAAAATTTAGATAAACATAAGTATTTATGGAAAGAACACATTGGCTCTAAGATCTGTCTTTGATATGGAATACTGGGGGTTTTATCCCTCGTGTTATTTTAGTGTTGAGTTCTTTGCAAAGAGTTGTAGTTTACGTGGCAGATATGAAAGCCATGTTGATATACTAATTACATATTTTTTTAAAATTTTTCTGGTGGTTTGCAAAGAAAAAACAAAAACAGCCAAATCAAGTCAAATGTTAAAATTGTGACAGGCTGTAAAGAAAATTAGTTTATTAATTGTAATTCAGTTTTCTAACAGTATTTGTTTTGAATGAAATAAAATTCCATTAAAATGTAAATCGGGAGCAAATCTAAAAATAAAATTAATATATGTTTGGTAAAGCAAAGAACTGCTACAATTTCTAAAACCTTTGGCTAAGAAATAAATAGTGCAAAAAACCAGTAAGTGATATCTATAACTAAAAACAAATACATGCTTAATTTTTAATTCTTTCTCTTCCAGAAGTCTCAATTTTATTCTTTCATTTGCAATACAAATATAAATATTTCTCTTTGTGAGGTACATAGTGTTTTGAAAGTAAATGAACTTTTAGTCTAACTATGCAATGATCCTCGCTTAGCAGGGAATTAGCTGAGTGACTCTGTCCAAAGCACTTGGCCACTTGCATTCGCAGCTTCCTCGTGTCTAAAATGTAAATAATAATTCTGACTTAGTAGGATTCTTGCACTGATTAGTGACATCCTACGTGTAAAGTACCTATAATAGAAACTGGCACATAACGTGTACGGTCAGTGCTGCTTCCTTTTATCTTTTATTTCATTTTACTCCCAATTCCCCTGTTAATGTAACTTCATAGGATATAGACTTGAAGATTCTAAAAACCTCTCATTTTCATTGTTTCTTCTTGTATGCATCTGTTAAATTCATTATTATGAAAATTAAAATGATTTATCAGTAATTCAGCATGCTCAAGTTAAAAAAAGATCATGAATAACTGTCTTTCCAATTCTGATATGGATGAGATACAAAATGGGAGCATGGTAATGGTAGTTTGCTTAGGGTGTTAAGATACTGATAACTACTTTTTTATTTTTATATCATGATTTTGAAGTAAACATGTTTTAATCCCTATGATCCAACGTGAAAATCAGTAAAGGAAATGAATATATAAGTACAAAATGATTGAGATAGTTAAAGTACAAATTTTACAGCTAAATAGATTAATGGTATCATATAAATGAAAAAGTAGAGAGATCATGGAATCAATTATGGAAGACTTCATGAAACAGAGGAGTTTGAGACAAATTTTATAGGAAAGGAAAGATATTCTTGTGTGGTAAATAATGACAAAGTCACTCAGAAGCTGTCTGTCACTATGCCTGGAAAGGTCATGGCAGAAAATGCCCTATGTTAGATAACAATTGGGGTTGGCCTGGTGTCGTCTAAGCTAAATCTCACTATAAAATGGGAAAAATATAGGAAAATTCATACACAATAGAACCATTTTACCAGATATATTTTGGAAAAAGAGAAAACAAAATTTCTCTTCATTGGTCTTAGCTCACTAGTGAGTCATAGTCTTTTGTTCATAAAATGCTTCTTTCCTTTCAATTTCACTTGCTTGTCATTTCTCAGATTTAATGCTACTTTTGTATGACTAACAATTGCTGGCTATCACATGAATGTGACAGTCTCTTCAGACACAACATATTTTTTCTCTGGATATGATTAATACTGAATGAATCACTGATATTAAATGTAGTACATATTAATTAATATATTTCCTTTGAGATTAACTCCATGAAGGCAAAAGCAAAGTAGTAGCTATCCTTCAAGTACTTTTCCCCAAAAACCAACAGTCTAAACTAGTTGAAATTATGATCCAAAATAAATTTTTTCTTGGAAACTGTCAATTCCACTACTGTACTCTTTTTGTTGTTCCCCCAGAACTAAGGGACGGTGGCCTTTTCTAATCGCCTACAGAGCCAACATCATTATTCTACCCTCTCCTTTCCTCCATCAAAATGTACTACATTATGTGCAGTTGCTCTGAGGTTCTGCTCCATAAACAGCTAATATTTAAGCTAAGGTGGCAAAACTGGTAATAGATCTTATTTATTCTGTAGAAGAACATTTCATTCATTCTATAATTCATATAATTTTTTTCTATTTTTTAATTCAGCAAACATTGAGCACTTAGAATACGTCAGGAACAAAACTAATTCAGGAGACACAAAGATAAATATTACATATTCCCAGACTTCAATAAGCACATAATATTGCAGAAGGAAATATTTATAAATTGATAAGCTATATTATATGAAGAAGAGTAATAACAGAATTATAACCAAAACATCATGGGGGCAGACAAATGAATACCTCAATCTGTATCATTTCAATATTCTCCTGGGCATGTAAGTGAGAACTGGGGGTATTTAAATAATTGCGATGGTCAATATTGGGCTAGCAAAAGATTATTCACATAATGTAAGTGACCAACTACTTAATCAATGCAGTGTATAGTTTTCATATACATATTTTAAAAAATTAGTATGAACCAAGTGTCATTGGAACTGTAATTGTATTGCTCTTCCAATAAAATCTGATCACATATATTTAAAAAATTTTTACTACTGGGATTTTTGTACAGTTCACAAAGATAAAAATGAAAACTATGCAAAGTAGACTGGTTAGAGAGGCATTTCTCCAATTTAGAGTACATGGGGATTTGGGATCATTCTCTGGTTTAAAAGTTAGTGAATGAATTTCTACATTTTTTTTTAAAAAAGGACCATTTCAACAAAAAGAAAAGATACTGTGGGTAAAATGTGGAGATAAAAATCTATAAAATATGGCCATTCTGTCTGTTGATTTTTACTTTTTGTGGAAATCATAATGTTGAAAGCAAAGCTCAGTCACTATCTCCATGATTTTTCTTCCCTTTCAGTGTTACAGATCCACTAATTGAAATCCATTCTCCCATGTATTGGACTGTGAATACTGAAAGTTAGGCATTTTCTTTATTTTATTATGAACTGTTTTATTTTACGGCTCTTTAATTTATAGGACTTTTGAAATTCCCTGTGTTTTAAACAATCTAAGTGGCCAGATTTTTTTGTATACTCGTAGGCTTACAATGCAAGAAGTCTCAAAACCATCAAAGTCTTCATCTACCACATATCAGTTAAGTCATTAAAAATTAAATGAACTAACAAGACAGAGACAACTTAGATTAATATTCTATATTTTAGAATTGTGTAGCTCTTAAAATAATGAATACACGTAGCCAGATAGAATTAATCACAAAGTATATTTTCTTCTCTGGTTAGCACAAAATCTACCAGATGCTTACAAAGTCCTTTCCTTTTTCTTCCTTGATTCACTTGGCATTAATTTGGCAATCTGCTTATGTCTTTTATTTTGCTCTTCCCTACTCATAATATCTTTGCCACATGCAATTTTTAACATTAAATTTTTGATTCATTTCCCCCACCTCCCACACATATTTTATTGTCATATATGACAAAGTTATGTAATTCTGAGGTTTTTATAAAAGTATAAAAGCTCTGAATATTTGGCTTTAAAACTAAATACATCTAAATGTTTACAACATATTTACCATTTACACCATTTAGAATACATATTTGTTATTTAATGAGTGTTATTTATAATAGCAATTATTTCTAACTACTTTATACATAAATATATATATATATATATTTGTGTATATATACATATATATGTATACATATATGCTACATTCTATTGTTTAAAATGTTAAGTCATATGTTTTTGTGTTTTTTGGAAAACCTATATGTGGTCTGAATGTATGCCACAAAGAAACATTTTTACTGAAGTCAATTTACTAGTATTTTTTATTGATATATAATTGACATTATATTAGTTTTAGGTGTACAATATAGTATAATTTGGTATTTGTATATATTTTGAAATGATCATCACAATAAATCTACTTAATATGTATCACAACACATAGTTACAACATTTATTTTTCTTGTGATGAGAACTTTTAAGGTCTACTCTCTTAGAAACTAGTATTTATGTAAAGAAGAATGGAAGTTGTATTCACTAAATCTTGCATTTCTCTGTTTTGTATCTTTTTAAAGAACTGACATAGGATTTTGTTACCCTGTCTGTTTTTTGGGTCACCTATTTAATTTGTATATCAACTATCGCTCATATGCTTTGGGCTTGATGTGCTAGACTTTCTCTTTTTTTGAGTTGGACATCTTTTCTAATACATTTTCTACAAGTATTTAAGTAAAACTGATTTTTGCTAGAATATACATGAGCCTATAGCAGTAGTCAAAATATGTAAGTTTTCCCATTCAGATATATGGATAACCACTATCCCAAGCCACCACTGTTCAGTGTTTCTATAGGTCTATATCCATCTGGATCCTTTTCCTGGATCTGCCACTTCCCCAGGCCTCTAGACATGACTAGGATTAGAGTGAGGTAAGCCACATACTTGCCTAGGAGATAATATTTAAGAGGACCCTCAAAACTCAGTAATTAAATGATATTCAATGCAATACTTTGAAAAAATAAATAGGTAATACTTAAAATCAATAAGTGAACAAAATGCCAAAATTTTAAATTAAAATTTTGGTTCTGTTTGTTTTAAGACCCTGCAATAGGAATAGTCACTTCTAATTGGCCCAGTTGTCAGTCAGCAGGTCACCAGATGAAAGTGACAATTGACAATGGCATGCAAACATATTGAGCAACACAGGGTGTTATATACACTCATTATTTTATTTTATTTTTTGTAATTATAGGACTTTTTGTCAGCTCTTTTCTACTTGGTTCAAAATATGGGAGACTATTTTGATAAGCATATATAGGGGCCATGATTTCCCTTTTGGCTCTACACAGCACTGCTTTCAGACCTTTCTTCTTCCAAGGTCAATTCTTTCTGATTGCTCTGTGCCCTGGCAGTCAGCACCCCCAAATTCTTACTTCCTAGAAATTGCCATTTGCATTCCCCAAGCACTTTAGACATATGGCCCCAAGAAGCCACAGGTGGGCAGCACAAGGGCATCAACTGTCTTACTGGTGGTCCTGCACACTGACCACAATCTCCAAAAGTCTGCATAATCACAGAGGGAGCCTGGTATCCCTAGCAGCCGCTTGCACCTCTGAGGGACAAATGGTGGTCTGCCTTCCTCTAGTTTGATTCTGGAGATTCTAGGAGGAACCAGCAGAGCCGATGGCTGATATTAAAGGGCTGCTGCTGGCTTTGGTCAGGCACTATGGTGTCCACTGGAGTAGTAACACTCCAGCAACAGATGGAAGATCACAAGTACAGAAGAGGCTTTTGGGGTGGTTTGGGACAATGACTGTGAAGATGTGTGCTTGTGTTGAATTTTGTCTCCATTCAATTACACCAGGTCATGCAAAACCCTCTAATCACCTATCATGGACATTAAAAACCTTTTGTATGCATACAAATAGAACTGATGCTTATACTGCATTTCTCCTGTATTAGGCATAATTCTAAATGCATACTAACTTGTTAGAATGATATAATTTTTATCATCATCCCTATTTAAACTGAAACTCTGATAGGTCATTTCATACCTAGGTCATAGAGATTGTAGCCCATCAGTACAGCCATGTGCTCAATTATCCTGCTTTGCCAGGTGTCGTCTGGCCTGAAGAATTAAATAAGAATCCAATTCACAATTTTCAAGACTTTGTAAAAAATGGAGATAGTGAGTATATTAAAATTTGTGACAGTATTATAAAACTGATGGAATCTTTCATCAGTGTAACTGTTGCTTTATAGGCAAATCTTGTTTCTTCGTGGGTGCTTTTAGGTCTTTTTTATTTATCCTTAATGTATTTGTACTTCAGCAAAAGTTGAGAGAGAGGCAATGGCATCAACAATGTTATTGATTTTCAGAGAAATTTTTTCTTGAAACTATCACATAATAACTATTAGTTTAATTGTGTGGAAGAGTCATTAAGAGGTCAGTGTTATTTCTTAAAAGAAATCATGGCAGGGATGGAAGCAACATTCAGCAAGCAAAAGATTCTTTAAACAAAATATCATACTAACAATTTCTAAAAATCAGCAAACATCTGGAAGTTGCAAGAATTATTAATGAATAATTACACTATAAATTATATCATTTAGTAAGCAAATTTGAATAAGATATACTTTAGAGAATGAAAAGGAATATATATTTTAAGATTTCATTTATATGCTGGTTTTAAATTAGTTTAAAATTCCAAACTAGTTATTAAATAGCTTGACTATAACACCAGCATTTATGGCTAAAAATTACCTTACTATTATTATTGTTATTAATTTCTAGTATTGATCAGTTTTGAATACTCCTCAAAGTAATCAGTGTTAGTTGCTTTATTGATTTTTGAAACAATTTATGTTTAGATTTAAATATGTTTCTTGCATCTTATTACTTTCTAGGTTGAACTTTCTTTCCCCTGAATTATATATATTTGGTAACTCTTTCTTAGAGACCATATAATTTAATTGTTTTTAGATCCCTGTTTCATTCCTTGAAATTATCTCTATTCCCCTCTCACTTTTCAATGATAGTTTAGTTACTCTCTGCCACAACATTGAAAGTACCATTTCATATGTTTCTGGTCTCTTATGTTGCTATTAAGAAGTCTTGCATAAGTCTAATTGTTTTCTAGGCAGTCTCTTATTTCTTTCTGGGTGCTTAGGGCCTATTTATTTGTCATTAATTTTCTACAGTTGCATTGTAATGTGATTAATTATGACTTTTTATTATTTTGCTCAAAACTTGGAGTGATTTTAAATTTTAACATCCATGTCTTTCCCTGTTCTGAAAAAATTTTCAAATACTGCTTTTTTTTCCATTGTTTCTCTTTTGTTTCTGAAAATTTTATAGATAACTTGTACATTGTCCTTCTATATTTATGTTTCCTTTCCCATCTTCTTAACTCTCTGTGCCAAATTTTGGCTAATTTTCCAATGCCTACCCAATTATTATTATTATTATTATTATTATTATTATTATTATTATTCCTATAAGTTCTCTGTTTCTAGCTATCTAGTTTTTTATTATTTTTTTAACTTTGCTGTATTATTTACTTAGGGGTCCATATCTTGTATTTCCCCAATCATTTTAAATGTAATTATATTATAATCTTGAGATTAAAGTTTCAAATCTCAAGATTTTGGGAAATTTATTTTCCTTTTTGTTAACTATTGCCCCTGATAACAATGCATTGTTTCTTCTCTTATTGGTAATATTTTTAAATGATCTCTGCTTATGCCTGACATAGGTTCTTTCTTCCCTTGTAAAATACCCATGAAGCATGAGTTGTTCATGTTTCTTTCCAAATATATTTTCCCCCTTTGCTTTTGTTAGAGGTTCTAGCACTTGACCAATTTGTGTTCATTTCTCAGTTTGGGTTTTCCCACCTTTTGCAGTTAGTGTAAATTCTAACCTAAAGCTAATGGGAGGTATATTGACTGTTACCTCCATGAATAAGAGGGTGGAGTATATTGGTCCTCTCCCAGGGCGCTGGCCGGCTTTAATTTTCAGCTACGTGATGACATCTCTGGTCCATCCTTCCTTTCATGGTGGTCTGATGATCTTCTAGGCCTGCCACAACCATCATTTCTGTTCTTACCAGTGTGGATCAGTTTCCTCTCATTTCTGGACCCTACAGGTTATCTCTCCTTTATTGAGAGCTTGAACAATTATTGAAAATTATATATTTATTTACTCCAGAATCTTTTGTTGTTTATAAGGGGAAGGATTCTGGTCAGTTGGTCTACCACTTTGCCAGAATCAAAGAGATTTCTTTTTACATCATTTTAAAATAGGTTTTCTTCTATATTGGGTAGCCCATCATCCCTAAGCACCAGAATAATTTGCAATGAGGCATTTTTCTGTACATGAGCCTGAAACTCTATTTACATAAAAACCCAATAATATACTCATGCCAAAGAGAGTCTGATAGTGAGATGAGATACAACTTAGCACATTTATAACTTGCTCCTTACTACTGGGAATAGAATTATGTTAGAGAGGCCTATGATGAATACGAAGAGAAGCTATTCCAGCAGTGGAGACTGTCACAAGAATGCCTGCAGTAAAGGGTATTATACTTCAGAGGTTGATCAAAACAGAAGTATAGAAGAGATCCAAGATGGTGGAGCAGATAAACACTGTGCTTGCATCCTTCCATGGACATATTAAAATTACAATTAAATTATAGAACAACCAACCTGGAGAACCACCTGAAGTCTAGCTGACCAGAAGTCCCGTAACTAAAAATATAAAGAAGCTGCATCGAGACTGGTAAAAGGGGCAGAGATGCTGAATAGGCTCCAAACCTCCCTGTGGTACTTGAAAATCAGGAGGGATATCTCAGCCATGGAGGTTCTTCCTGGCTGAGTGAGGGACCCCAGCCTCCCACACCAGGCTCCCCAGCCCAGAATATTGCTGCCAGGAAGAGCAGCTCCCACAACATCTAGCAGTGAGAAACAGTGGGGATTCTGAGCATTTGGGTGAGACAGAAGGCTGTGGGAAACCCAAACATCCTCTTAAACAGCCCATGCACAGACTCTTTGGAAGGTACTCACCTTGGGCTCCGGCAGGGGGATAGTGACTCAGAGGGCTTCAGAGACATTTGGGGGGCACACTAAAAACTGTATCTTCAAATGAAAGACTGGAGGACAGTTGGCATTTTCCCCGTAAGGGTCTACCTTGGTGCAGCCGGCAGGCAGACGCCATCTTTCCTATGTCGAGCCCGCCCTCAAAAGCCAAATCTGAATCTGATTGGCCTGATGAACTCCACTGCTCTGCCCTGCTGACTTAGCTGGGATCCCATCCTACCAACTCTGGCACCACCAGAGGCACTTTCTCTGAGAGCAGTCAGCCCCTCCCACATTGCACTCTTTCTTGGAAAACTATCGAATTTCATGGGCCCCAGGAGAGCAGAGACTGGCCTCAATGTGCTCTGAGACTTGCTGAGCCACTTCAAACTCAGCACTGGAACAAAACCAGAATTTACATTAACCTGGCGACCATAACTCTTCCCACTCTAGAGACTCCCTGAGGCCCTGCTTCACCCAACTCGTGTACTGCACGAGACTTTATCAGGCTGAACCCTAAGGGACCTGGCAGGTGGCAGCAAGCTTCCAGGTGTCTTGGGTTTTTGCAGAATTACCCCAGCCTGATACTGGTGGCAGCTGTCCTCAGTTTGCCATGTGGCCTCTCCCACATGCTTCAAGGTTTAGCACAGGCAGTGAACAATTGCAGATCACTGTGTAGCTTCAACCAGGTAGCCCCCAGCCAGTTATAGGCAGTAGCTGATGGGCCTTCACCAGAGCCCCTCCCAAGAGGCCCCAGAACTCTTACATATGCTGCCTATAAGACACTCACGTCAGACTGAAAGACACACACAGACAGAATGTAAAGGAATGGAAAAAGATATTTCATGAAAATGGAAATTAAAAAAAAAAAAAAGCCTGGGCTAGCATACTTATACCAGACAAAATATATTTTAAAACAAAGGCTATAAGAGGAGACAATGAAGGACTGAGTAATCTCACTTAGGGTATTTATCTAAAGAAACCAAAATGCTACTTCAAGGGATGTGTGTATCCATATGTTTATTGCAGCGTTGTTTAGAATGGCCAAGATGTGGAGGCAGCCTGGGTCTCAGTGATGGAAGAATGGATAAAGAGGAGGTGGTACATACACACAATGGACTATTATTCAGCCAAAGAATTAAATGGGTTCTCTCCATCTGCAGTGGCATGGATGGACCTGAGGGGTATTGTGCTCAATGGAATATGTCAGACAGAGACAAACAAATGTAATGTGATTTCACTATATGTGGAATCTAAAGAACAAAATTAGTAAACAAAACAGAAACAAACTCATAGATATAGAAAACATTTTGATGGTTGCCAGATAGGAGGAGGGTTAGGGGTGGGATAATGAAAAGGGGGAAGGGATTAAGAAGTACAAATTGGTTGCTACAAAGTAGTCATGGGCATGTAGGGTATAGCATAAGGAATATAGTCAATAATACTGTAATAACTGTATGGTGCAGATGGGTACTAGGTTTATTGAGGTGATAGAGGGGAGGGGTTAGAGGAGTAGGGTGAAAAGGTGAAGGGATTAAGAAGTACAAACTAGTAGTTACAAAATAGTCATGGGGATGTAAATTAAAGCATAGGGAATATAGTCAATAAAATGGTAATAACTATGTATAGTGACAGGTGGGTACTAGACTAGTCAAGGGGATCATTTCTTAAATTATATAAATGTCTAACCAATACATTGTCCACCTGAAATTAATATAAAGTAATATTGAATATAAACTGTAATTGATAAATTAAAAAAATGGGGGGAAATGTGAAGGGAAATAAGAGGTCCAAATTTCCAGGTATAAAACAAATAAGTCATGGAGATGTAATGGAAAGCATGGGAAATATGGTCAATAATATTGTGTTAGCATAGTATGGTCATATGGTTGCTGGACTTGTCATGGTGATCACTTCTTTAAGGTATATAAATGTTGAATAACTATGGTATACCCGTAGAACTAACATAATATTGTCTGTTAGCTACATTTTTTAATAAAAATCTTTTTAAAAAACAGGAAGCATATTAGAATCATTTAGGAAGCTTTTAAAAACAGTTATTCCTGGACCTAAAATCCCTTCATGTGTTTAGTTGGGTCTAGGAATCTAAACTGTGGTAAGCACTACAGGTGATTCAATGCAAGTAGTTTATGGTGTATTGTGCTGCTTTGGGAAACACTGGGGAAAGACATAGTAAGAAATTTGTAGTGGGGTAAAGAAACTGGTTAATAAAGTGCTTTGAAGCCTTCAGTAAAGAGTTTATATTTTGTCTAGATGAATGACAGGGAGACTGTGAAAATCTGAAAAATGCAATGCAATGTGGAAACAGTAGAATGGAAGATATATTTATCAATAGCACAAACAAAAAAAACTGTTAAATCTGTTTAGATATCTGCAGTGAAGTATGAATTAGATTAGGGATTAACAAACTACAGCTTGAAGGCCAGATGTTGAATGTGTTTTTTTATATGGCCAGTGAGTTAAGAACGGTTTTATAAAATTGTGGGAGGAAGAAAAAACACTAGCATGTGACAAAGACTATATGTGGCTCACAAATTCTTAAATATTTACTGTCTGGCCCTTTACAGAATAAGTTTGCCAAGTCCCTGAATTTAGATGGGTTTTCCCAGTATCTGTGGCAAGTTAGCAAGACTCAGCTACAGTTTGACTAAGGGAATATATGAAGAGGCAGTGCATCAGAATGAGGCAAGAATAGGTAGGGCAGGACTAGAAGCCATGGCCTAAATAGCTATCAAACCCAGATTATTAGAGCATTAGATGGAGGAAGTAACCAAAATATCTTCCATGGGATGACATACTGAACACATAGTGTGATATACAGATGATATATTACAACATTGTACACTTGAAACTTATGTAATTTTACTAACCATTGTCACTCTAATAAATTTTAATAAAAAATACAAATTTAATTATGCTTAAATTGAAATTCTTCATTAATTTCCAATTCCCCTTAAGATAAGGACAAACACAGTATACCAAGCTCTTCAATGACATACTCCAAACTCACATTTTTAAAAGTATCATAGTTGGGAGGCTGGATGGCTCAGTTAGAGCACGAGCTCTGAGCGGCAGGGTTGGAGGTTCAATTCCCACATTGGCCAGTGAGCTGTGCCCTTTACAACTAGATTGAAGGACAACAACTTGGAGCTGATGGGCCCTGGAGAAACACACTGTTCCCCAATAAAAAAAAAAATTAAATTAAATAAAAAATAAAAGTATCATAGTTGACCCACCATAATTCATTCACATGAAGCATCTTGAAATCCTGTGAACATGCAAAATACTTCCATTTTATTTTATTTATTTACTTATTTATTATTTGTTTTCAAGTAGTTTAAAAATCAATTTGTACACGTGTTATAATGAATATCAAGTGTTCCAAACTCCACTCTTTATGCCCCAAAAAAGGTTTTTTTATGTTTTCATTTATTTCTTGAATTTACCTCCATGATTCCAAATAATTTTCTTATACTCTTATTTACTAATTTTCTATGTTAATTATTATCCCATTAATTATAATAGTTGAGATAAAAATTTAGCACTTTTACACTACCCATCCCCCTTTGCATAATCCTTTTCTTTCTCTCAACATTATTTTACTATCCTGATAATATCTTCCGAGAACTGCTATTTTTTTCTGATGTTGGACATCTTAGATTGAATCTCTGATTTTCACATCTCTTTCTTATTTTCCATCTTTTAGTCATTTCATTTCACTTAAATTAGAAGAATCTTCTAATAATAGTCCTCTAATAGTATGCCTAAGAGAACCTGCCACATATCTAAGAGGTGATTTGAGAAAGAGATTGTGGCAATGAAGAGATATATCTCACCATTCAGCCTGTAGGCTCTCAGATATTTCCCCAGCATTTAAGGCCATTTTTATTGTGTGCTCCAGAGAAAGGAGTTGCTCTATTTCAAATTCTACAGAAAATGAACCTACTGTCTCCTTCTTAGGTGAATGCTATGGAATAAGTTCTCAAAATAGGTAGTGGAATATGTGATAATGAAGAATAATAAGTAACTGGCAGAATGAATGTAGACAGTTGTTAGAATTATGAGGATAGGTTATATAAAAATAAAACAAAAAGCTGTACAGGATCATAAAGGCTTAAAACAGTGTCGCAGATCTGATGGCACAGTAAGAATGCTAGTCCATGAGCAAGAGTCCAACCTGGAGACATGAGGAAAGGTTGACTCTGTCAAGAAATAAAGATGTCTTACCTAGATTGGTCAATGGAGCCTCCTCAGTTCATTACATTTGTTCCAGATGGCAATAGAAAGGGAGGAAGTTCAGTGAGTCAAGGTTAAATCTGATTCATCTTATATTATGTGATTTTGGGGGTTTATTGTCTTAGTCACTGCCCACATGAGACCACGAGAGTTAACATGATCTCTCATGAGCTAATTCTGTGATTAATGAAATGTCAGCTGAATGGAATAGTGTCAATAGAAATCAGAACCAGAAAATGGAGAGGAAGACTAACTCTGTGTGCTAATAGATGGGAATTTACTATTGGACTAGGCAGGATAAAATCAGTTAAACAATCAGTATAGTTTATCTGGCTTATTTCTAAACTTTCCAGTACATGTATCACTCTCTAAGCTTACAGGTGACTATTTTGAGGTGATCCGGAATAGCAGCTGGGCAGGCCACCATCTTCATGTGATATTTGCTCCAAGTAAATTTATTCAACTGAGAAATTTTATTAGCCCTGGATGTTCAAGTTATTTTTAAGTTTCATTTTTTTGTTTTCACTTTTTGGGGATAAAAGTAATCTCTTTTAAAGTATTCAACACCCTGGATTTCTGGACCTTTTTTATTGCCTTTCATTTTTTAATTTCAAACCAGCTAATTCTTTACCAAGTTCATTTCCTTTTTCTTCCAATACCCTGTCAAATGCAGCTAACAATCTGCAATAGACACCATGATGGTATTTCCCAAATTATTCCCTAGAGCTACAGAGAGAACAGGCCCATTATCTGCATTCCAAGTTATAGCAGGTGAGAGTTTAATTAAATGTTTTGCAACAACATAATATGAATACCCAACCATCTGTTCTGGTATAACTCTTTATGTGTCACCTTCAAGTGACTAACACCACATATTTTATCTTATATGTTGGCTCCAACAAATGCTATGTATTTTATTTCATTTCTCTACAGTAGTGTCCCAATTCAAGGTAGCAATTACTGTATAGGTAATGATTCATTTTGAAGTATCAGTGGTTTATCTCAGTAAAGATTTATATCTGCCTCATATTATAGGTTGAAGCAGTTTGAACAGATCATCAGGCCAGGTCCCTCCAACTAATGACTCAGGAATCTGTGATCCTTCTACCATGTGTTTCCAAAATACTGAAATGCTTTACATCCCGCAGAATTATTAAGAGAGGTCAAATGTGTGAAAGTTACTTAGGAATCTTTAGAGACCAAACACAAATGTAACATACAATAATTATACACCCATTCTACTGGCTAGAACTAGTCAGATTGTTTCCCCTGAATACAAGGAGCCCTGGATAGGTGATTTAAATATAGGCAGAGAGAGAAAATAATAACATTTTAGTGAACACATTGCATGGGTCTGCTGCAATATACATGGTGCAAGATTACACAGCCAATAAGTTGTATTTGGGAAAAATAAAATGGACCCTTGAAGTTTGCAACATGAAAAGAAAAATTAAATCCATACTTTGGGGATTAAAAAATGGCTTGTAGATTTTTATGTATCTCTGGAACCTTCTACTAGTTGAGAGATATTAATTTCCTAAGCATATCATTATTTAACAATTTAATTGCTTTTTCAACTCTGAAACAATATTTATCTTTTACTTAATGCTATTTTTACAAACTAAGATTTTAAGCACTTTTTGAGAAATACTAACACACCTGTCCATTAGAACAGAGACAAAAAGTGTTGTTGACACAGAATTATTTTAATACGTGTTGGAATTTAAGCATTTCTATGAAATAAACCTTAAAAAGAGGGGGGGAAATCCCAACGTTGGCAATCTGAAAAGGGTAGCAAAACTTATAAATCTTTGATATGACTAATAAAGAGGAGGGGAAAATGGGGCCAAACAAATAATATCAGAAACAAAAAGAAGAATACATACAAATTGTAATATTATGATAATATGAGGAAATCAGCAGTTTTATTGCAAAATATTTTAAATTTGAGGTTCTTATAAAATATCCACAAAAAATATAACTTACCAGAAAGGATTTAAGCAATGGAATACATGAAAAGTCCTATATCCGTTAACAAAACAAAGCAGTACTCATAGATCTGTCCATAAAGAAATCTCCATGCAGCAATTAGTTAGAAGAATAATTAGAAACATAGGCAAACTCAGAGATCCAGAAAAGGTGGTACCATTTCTCGATTTATTTTTGGAAGGTCTTATTTTATTTTGAAGCTCTTATAACCTTAATATCAAAACTTGACAACAAAAGTATGAAAAAAGGAAATGTGACATCAATGTCACCTATAAACATAGTTTAAATTATATCATCAAACATATTTGGGAATATATAAAAATAATAACAACATAATCAAGAATTGGTTTCCTACAGAAATGCAATGTTTAACATCAGGAAATGAATTAATATCTTTCACCTTTATCAGATTAGGGGGAAATATAACATGCAACCATTTAATAGTAGAAAATACATCAATTTATGATAAAAACTTAGAGAATTAACAATTAAAGGGGATTTCCTTAACCTTATAATTGTTATTCACAAGAAACTCTACAAAAGATATCGTATTTGTAAAACATTGTAATCTTTCCCTTTGAGATTATGCTGATGAAATCTTGAAATTTTTATGTTTGCTATGTAGAATAAGAAAGATACTATAATTATGTCTTTAAACAGTTTTGAGTGATGTTACTTAGCAAAGAAGGCAAATATCAAGAAATTTGGTGCCTAAAGATGGCAAGAATGAAAACAGTCACTAATTGCAGATGATTTCATTGTATATGCAGATAATCTCAAAATATCTACTAATAAATTATTAGAATCAATAAAAGGGCCAGATAGGTACTATATACAAAACCAATATATAGAAATCAGTTGTATTTTTAAATATCACCAACATTCTGTTAAAAAACAAAATAAAAAAGATTCAGTTTACAAGAATACGAAAATGAACTAAACAGAAACAAATCTAATAGAGGATGTGCTAGATGTTTAAGAAAAAAATGATAATTTTTTTACACAAACATTGAAGCACATAAATAGATAGAAAGACATACAATGTTCATGGCTTAAAAACAACAAAAAATTGATGTATATACTCAAAGGAATCCAAGTTAAAATATAGACAGGTTTACTTTTATAGCACTTAATAAATTGATTCTAAAATTTATATGGAAGTTTAATGGCCATGATACCATTAAATAAAATGGGAGACCTTGGTCAACCAGGTGCCTATATGTATATATTGCATATTTGTATGTGTGTGTGTGTGTGTGTGTGTGTGTGTGTGTATAATGTATTGTATTGTATATAGTAACAAAGACACCTTGACATTCCCAACGAGATAAGTAAATATCCAATGTAATGTAGCAGCATACAAGCTCTGACAATTAGGTTCGCAAGCTTGTTGCAATGATGTTGCTAATCTTTTTTTTGATATCAGAGGGATCATTCATTATGAATTTGTACCAACTGGACAAACAGTTAACGAAGTTTACTATTTGGAAGTGCTGAAAAGGCTGTGTGAAAAAGTTACATGAAAACGACCTGAAATTTTTGCCAACAATTCATGGCTCTTGCGTCACTACAATGCATCAGCTCACACGGCACTGTCTGTGAGGGAGTTTTTAGCCAGTGAACAAATAACTGTATTGGAACATCCTCCCTACTCACCTGATCAGGCCCCCAATTACTTCTTTCTTTATCTAAAGATAAAGGAAATGTTTAAAGGAAAACATTTTGATGAGAAAAAGAGTTCCAAAATTGCTTTGAAGGGTGGACTAGGCGCTGGCATCAGTGCATAGCTTCCCAAAGGGAGTACTTCAAAGGTGACCCTATATAGTGATATTCAGCAATGAGGTATGTAGCAATTTCTAGGATGAGTTTGTGAACTTAATTTTCAGGCTTGTCTTACAAAACAGATTTACTCATAGTTGGATACTTTGTATATGAAAAGTTAACCTAAATCCACCGAATAAATGATGGTAAATAAATTGAAGATCCACATCTGACATCACATAAAAAGTCGTTTGAAGACTTAAATATAGAAGACAAACCTTTAAAGATTTTATAAAAATTAAATATAAAGAAACTCATTCTTGATTTCAAAATATGGAAGAATTGTTTTAAATGACATGGGGAAATGCTGACTTTAAAAAACATGATAAATTCAGTTACATAGAAATGAGGGACTTTTGGTCAATATGAAGAGAATGAATGAAGAGAATGAAAACGCAAGAGAAATAGACTCACTTAACCATTTCATTTACAAAGGAAAATATTCAAATGCTCAAAACTCACAAGAAAACATGCCCTATCATGTTTAATTATTCATGGATATCAGAATTAAAAACACACCTGACTGATAGGCAAACATTTTTAAATCTGACAATTAACATACTTGGCAATTTTAAAAATGAACAAAATAACCCAAATGTACTAGTGGTGGGACTATAAATTTATGTAAACAGTATAAAGAATCACTTACCATTATTTAGTAAAGGTAAAGATACATGTATTCTATAAAGCTACAATTTAATTCCTGGTATACATCCTAGAAACAGTCTTTTCTATATTTGCACCTTGTTACATGTATAAGAATGCTTTTGGCAGCAGTGGTTTTAGTGCATAAGAACTAACAAATAACCAAACCACTAACCATAAATAACAGAGTGAATTTATAAACTGTTGCATATTTATATAATAAAAAATTATATGCCATGAAATAAACACATTATGACAACTGTCTCACCATGTATTAATATCACAGTGTTGAATGAAAGAAAGACATAAAAGCATATATACATGCACTGTTATACAATCCACATAAAGTTTAAAACCTGGAAAATTAAATTATATAATTTTAGAATCCATACACATTTGTTAAAACTTTAAAGAAAAGAGAGAAATTTTACAAATTCAAGATAGCAGCTACATCTGTGAGAAGTTTGAAGGGAATTTGGGAGATATTATGAATGCTAATTATGTTTTTTCTTCCCATGAGTAGGGTAACATAGACTTTAGTTTCATAATTTCTGATAAAATTATATATATATACATATATATGTATATACACACACACTTTAGTTGTATTTTTGATACATCATGTGAAGCAATTAAAATGAAAACAAAGTAGAATTCTAAAGATATAGAAATAAGTTTTTATAATGCCATGTTAATTAACAATCTAATTGTGAAGAACACAATCTAATTGTAAATGAGACCAGGAAAAAATATTGACGATTTTCCTTTGTTTCCGTCAACTTTCTTTGTTTTGCTTGGTATTTTTCTATATAGGTGTTTATAATATTTTCAAAGGAACTAACTGTCCTAAAGCAAATGTGAAGTCAGCCTGTTTTACTAGGGCAGTGATTCTTAAATTTTTTTGTATATATGTATCACCTGTGGGATCTTGTTAAAAATGCAGATTCTGACTCAGTAAGTCTGAGATGGGGCTTGAGATTCATGCCCATGAAGAGAGTCCATGGACTGCAATTTGAGGAACGAGGCCCCAAGCCACGTGTTAATGTTGATACTGGATTAATTATAATTCAATCGGTAATCTATAAATAGAGTGGCCATGGATTTATCACTCTTTGGAACACATTTTGGGGGTGAAATGGAGCTGCTATTGATAATTGTGCTTGGTCACAAGGCATAAACAGGGACTTCCTCTGCAAACCTGGGACATATGTTCTCCCTAGCTTTGAGTTTGTTGATCTTAAACAAAAAGCCAATCAGATATTTCTCCAGCAAAATGGGTTTATTCAGAAACAACAAAAATTGTAATCCAGAACACACAACCATGGTGGACCGTGTTCAAGTCCTCTCAAATGAAGGAGAGGAAACTTTCATAGGGGGAGAGGAAATTGGGAGTTATTCCTTTTGTGCTTTGAGATCAGTGCAGGGTGTGAGATCTTCCCCTTCTGGTCTCTTGATTCATTTGAAATGAGGTTTCTCTTTACTAATTTTTACATCCCCCACTTTGAATCAAGATCTTTTTTTGAAAGCATTGTTGATCAACAGTAAGGTGTTTTCAGTTTCAGTGGCCTTTTGTCCTGACTTTTCCTGGGTACTGAGTCTCATGTCAAAGGGAAAGTGCACAGATTGAAAACCTATTGTGGTCACACGAGTAACAAGTAAGGATAGGAGAAAGATCTCTCAGGTATTTCCCTTTGAAAGTCTGTATCTTACAATATGGCAAAGGTACACTCAGAACTGAAAGAATTAAACAGGTGATTTGGGAAGATAATGCATGAATAAAACATGAAGCAATTAAAGAATATTGTGTTCTCAAAAAGAAACTTGCTTGGGGGGAAAAATGTCTTATCAATAATACAGACTGTAAGTTGCAAAATCAAAGACTGTGAAATTTTGGATAAGAGTCCAGAGACAGTTAGTAGTCTAGATGAAAGAAAGACTTCTGTGAATTTTAAGCCTTTGAATTCTTCGTAAAAAGATTGATTTCTCACAAGGTCATGGTAAGGCTGTTTCTGAAGGTCATAATCAGAACAGCTTTCCCTATTTTGCAAGGGATTGGGAAATGTAGACAAAAACATTGTCTTTCCATGTAAGAGAGAGAAGAAACAATGAAAATAGGTAGACAGGCCTGGTCTGAAGCTATCTCATCAGATGTCATCTGCTTTAATTCTGATAAATCTTTACTTTCAGGTCACAAGATGGTATATGGGTATAGTCAGAGCTAGGTGCTTTCTTTATATATGTCACGTGGATCCAAAAGTCTGTTCCCTGAAGTTTGACAGCACAAGAGTTTGTTAGCAGCACCTGATATGGATCTTAGTGAGATTGAAGAGAGTTTTTGTGGTGTCTTTTCCAAGAAATGAAATCTCTAGGTTGCAGAGTGTGGTCTTGTGTGTGTGGGGAGGAGGGTGGGGGTGTTGTCTGCCTGGAGTACACTGTGAAAAGATTGTTTTACCAAAATATGGTTATTTTGAATAGAATCAATTAGGTCTTTATAATATTTAAATATAGCTCCTATTATCAACTGTGGATTGAAAGAGGCAGGGGCCAGGTGCATGGGATATCCTTTAACTATCTCAAAGGGTGATAGTTTCTGAGATCCAAAAGTGGTGGATCTGAGATTTAAAGTGACAGTGCTTTTGGCCATAGTATCTGGAGGATTTCTACAAATTTGTCAGTTTAGACTTAATAATTATTATAAATAATAAATAATTATAAATAATTATAATTATATATATAAATAATAAATAATAATAATTATTAAATAATTATTAATAAATAATAATAAATTAATAAATCAATAAATAATAATTATATATATATATAAATTTATTGGGGTGACAATTGTTAGTGAAATTACATAGATTTCAGGTGTACAATTCTGTATTACATCATCTATAAATCGAACTGTGTGTTCACCACCCAGAGTCAGTTCTCCTTCTGTCACCATATATTTGATCCCCCTTACCCTCATCTCCCTCCCCCCACCCCTTTACCCTCTGGTAACCACTAAACTATTGTCTGTGTCTATGAGTTTTTGTTTCTCATTTCTTTGTCTTGTTCTTTTGTTGTTTTTGGTTTATATACCACATATCATAGGGTGAAATCATAGGGTTCTCTGCTTTTTCTGACTGATTTATTTCGCTTAGAATTATTACTCTCAAGATCCATCCATGTTGTTACAAATGTTCCTGTAATCATCTTTTCTTACCGCCGAAGAGTATTCCATTGTGTATATATACCACAACTTCTTTATCCATTCATCTATCGAAGTACATTTTGGTTGTTTCCATGTCTTGGCCACCATAAACGAGGCTGCAATGAACATTGGAGCACACGTGTGTTTATGTATAAATGTTTTCAAATTTTTTTGGTAGATACCCAGGAGAGGGATTGCTAGGTCATATGGTAATTCTATTGGTAATTTTTTGAGGAACCTCCACACTGCCTTCCATAATGGCTACACCAGTCTGCATTCCCACCAACAGTGGGATGAGGGATCTTTTTTCTCCACAGCCTCTCCAACACTTGTTAGTATTTGTCTTGTTGATGATAGCCATTCTGACTGGGGTGAGGTGATATCTCATTGTGGTTTTTATTTGCATTTCTCTGATGATTAGTGATGTTGAGCATTTTTTCATATGTCTATATGCCATTTGTATGTCCTCTTTAGAGAAATGTCTCTTCAGGTCCTCTGTCCATTTTTCAATTGGGTTGTTTGTTTTTTTTGTTGTTGAGCTTCATGAGTTCCTTGTATATTTTGGATATTAGCCCCCTATCGGAGGCACTGTTTGCAAAAATCTTCTCCCGTTTAGTCGGTTGCCTCTTTATTTTGTCGATGGTTTGTTTTGCTGTGCAGAAGGTTTTAAGTTTCATATAGTCCCATTCGTTTATTTTAGCTTTTACTACCATTGCCTTTGGAGTCAAATTCATAAAATGCTCTTTGAACCCAAGGTCCATAAGTTTATTACCTATGTTTTCTTATATGCAGTTTATTGTGTCGGTCTTATGCTTAAGTCTTTGATCGATTTTAAATTAATTTTGGTACATGGTGACAGACAGCAGTCTAGTTTCATTCTTATTTTTAGTGTGTTCAATTAAACCTGAAAATTGAGGGTGGTAATTGTAGTGAAAGTGTTGTAATACTGGCCAAACAGCACAGACTTGTCAAAGAACCTGACCAATACAATGGGTTCCCCAATCACTATGGAATTTGGGAAGGGTTTCTGGATAAGAATAATCTTTTCTGAAAGGACGTTAGCCACAGAAGAGGCAGTAGTCTGCCTATAAGGGAAAGCTTCAGTCCAATGAGAAAACATACAGACGACAACGAAAGCATATTTATATCCCTGAGACAGGGGAAGCTATATGAAATTCATTTGACAAACCCTGAATGGTCCACTCTCCGATTTAAAATGTCCAGGAGCAGTGCAAACAGGCTTCCCTGAGTGGTACTTTGAAGAAGTGAGACAAGTGAGATAAACACTTTTTGTGTCCTTATTAATATTTCCTTGTAAATGTTGATTTCTGGATGCTCTCATTTAGTCAGTGGACCAATGGTTTAATCCACGTACAGTAGTTAGGAATGGGAATTTTAGAGTCTCTGGTCAGACTGGATCGTTATTTGGCATGAATCAGAGCTTTTTCATTTTATCAAATCAACAATCGGTTGATTTTTTATTTTGTTTTATCTTTTCTGAAGCCAATTGTCTGAGGCCAATTGTTGGGCTTCTTTAGCCAATTTTCCTAAGTTATCATTTGGGGAAAATATCCCTTTGGATGATGACAGAGGCTTGAACAAACATAGTACTCTGAAGCAGGGGCACTAAAACTAAATTATAACAATGGGCTTTAGCACCAAGAATGTGGCTGTGGTGTCAATAAGGACAGAGAGATTTATTCTCAATTGGCAGAGTGGTTTCTCTGAGCCAATTAAAAAGGAGGAATGGGAAGAGCCCCAGTAGTCTTTCAGAACCTCATCATTGGATTTAAGAGGATATCGAATGCGCTCGTGAGAAGACTAAAAGTGCCTGACATGCTTAAATTTTGACAATCTCTTTTCCAATGTCCTGTCTTTTTGTAATAATAGCAGGGACCTTCATTTACCAGAGCTGACAATAAGAATTTTAGAGGTCTTACTTCTAGGTAGCTCAACTAGGGTGTGAGCCAGTTAATTTGCCAAATCAACTAAATCTTGAGTAGGCATAGTTTGCCATTCCATTCTGGTTGTTTTAATTAAAAGGGAAAGGTCTTACTGTAGCCCATTAATAAACATAGAGTTAAAAGCTACCTGAGTTGAATGAACATCTAAAGAAAGACATGAGCTTTCTTTGAAAACAATCTGACGTTGATTACAATAATCATTAACAGGTTCATCAGACTTGTGAACAAGCCTGAATTTTGTTCCAATCAACAGGCTTAGGAAAGACTACTGTAATTGCTTGGTGGAGGTCTCCAGAAAATGTTCTAGCATTTTGCCAAAAGTTAGGGGTTTCTTTTTCTAAATCCATTTCAGGATGTTCCCATTGGGCAAGCTTCATCCGATGTTTGGGTTGGCCTACACCAATAAACATGTGTAATAACTTATATAAATCTAAGAAACCAAGTTAGCAAGTTTGAATAACTATGTTAAATTATTCAACAAACCTATGGTGTCCTGTGACTTTAGGTAATTTTTTTCTTATGTCTTGCAATTTGGCTTTAGTCCAGGGAACATAAGAAACTTGGGGTTTGTTAGGGACTTCAGAAGACCTCATTTTAGAAAGACAGGTACAGATAGATTCAGAGGAGAAGGGAGTGGGGAAAGGTTCAGAGGAGACTAAGGTGGCATTGGAGACAGAGTGTGAAACAAAGGAGTTGAGGGAGAAATAAAAGTGTTCCGGAGGTGCAGCCTCAGACAACCTAGGGAGGGAACCCAGGGAGAAGAGTAAGATGGTGCCAGAGGGGAGGACCTTACGGTTTTATAAGCCATTTTGTCTTTCTCCAATTGTTTGTTTGCCTAAAGTTAAACTTTAAAATTAAAGTTTAACTTTAAAGTTTAAAGTGGAGAGATTTTCCAATTGTTTGTTTGCCTAAAGTTAATCTTTAATTTTAAAGTTAATCTTTAAAATTTATTTTTCAAGAGGCAATTTTAGACTCCTGGTAAAATTTTGAAGCCTCAAAATAGGAACAGAAATAGGCATTCCATGCAGTTTTGCCATTTTCAGAGCTATGGTTTTCCAATTCGGTTTTAAGAAAAGTAAGTTTGGAGATTTCAAGTTCCCCAAAATGGCTGTTGGTATCCTAAATTACTTTTGGCCAAATCAGTCCATGCAGTTAGAAATGTGCATCAGGAGGGACAGCAATCTGTAAACATAAAATTGGCTGGAGTGCCTGTTGGTGGTGGTGGTGAGGCCTCAATGTATTTTAGATAACTGGGAACTCATTTATTCAGAGGTTTTTCTCTAGAGCAAAGGCCTAATCAGCCTGCAGGCCAAATACCAGCCAGTTTCAGTAGGAACAGTTTGATTGCAAATAAGTCAAACCAAAAGCTGAGTAACACAGTTTCAATGGAACAGTCCGGTTCCAAAAGGAATAGAACTGAAGGCACATGGTACATTTTCAACATAACATAACTAATAACATTTTCGACATAAGGAATCAGGCTGAAGGCTGAGAAGCACAATTCTAGAGGAACAACCCGATCCCAAAGGAGTCAGGCCCAAATACCAAACAAGTACTCACAGATAAACAAGGTCTTAACCAAAAAAGGATGAAACCTTTAAACAGATCCTGAATAGAGCCTAGAGAGTTTCCAAATGCAAAGAGCACAGAAACGCGGAAGACTTACTCTCAAACTCCAGTGCTAGTGAGTGGGCTTTGTGGTTGCCTCACCTGTTTTCTCATCAGCCTTGAAGTTATCAAGGGTCTTTAATGGATCCCTGTATGAACAACAAAACGTTTTTACCTTAAACAAAAAGTCAGCCAGATATTTCTCCAGGAAAATGGTTTTATTTGGGAACAACAAAGAATTGCAATCCAGAACATGCAACCATGGCGGGCCACATGCAAGTCTCCTAAAATAAAGGAGAGGAAACTCCTTTAAAGAGGGAAAGGGGAAGTTGGGAGGGATACTACAAACAAAGAGTTCTTCCTGTTGTGCTTTTGTGATCAATGTAGGGCGGGAGAACTCCTCCTTCTGCTTTCCTACTTCATTTTAAATGAGATATCTGTTTACTAATTTTTATTTTTCAATGACCTTGTATGCATGCTACAATTTAGGGCAAGACATTCTAGGAAACTGAGAACCATAAATCTCCCTGAATATTATACCCCAAAAGAGAAAGAACTTGAAATGCATTATAAGCATCCTGAGGAAAAGCCTTTGAACAAGTGAGTAGAAGTTTATATTTTGCAAAATGCACAGTAGAGAAAAGTTATGTCCCAGTTGAAGTGGGTGTAAATTTCCCATCTGCTGCGAGCTAGACAGTCTGCACCTCAAATTTTTCTTGCTCCTGAAATACTTGCAAGACATGATCTTATTCCATTTTAATGATATAATCTCTTCTTATGGTATGAGATACCTTTTTATTTTATCTTTGTTACATTTTAATTGTTTAAACTTGAAGTAATTTTGTTTGTTTATATTTACTTTTTTCATATTGTATAATGTAAAAATTACTTATAAATCAACTTTTTGAAGCAAAACAATAACTGTGATTCAACAAAATCAGTATCATTATATCCCATAATGAATGCTTATATGTTATAAGTAACTCATAACATATTTTGGAAATAATTTTATTTGGAGGTTTTTATTCTTAGTACAGGTGTGACAAATAGTTGTTGGAGTTTTCAATTACTTGATTAATTTATTTATAAGATGCTTTTGTTAACAATTTAAATATTTAAGACAATGACCCAAAACTCTAAGGGTGAAATATAAATAGCAACAAAAACACAAAAATAAATAAATTGCATTTTCATAAAATAAAATATAAGCAACATGCATGTAATGAAATTATGCCAATGAAAATAAATAAATTTCAATGTAAGATAAAATCATTTATACAATATTTCATAAAACTTACATTGGAAAAGGGGTTAAAAGATGACAATCATAGCTAAAATAAGATTAATTTTGAAAAATTAATTGTGAAAAGCTAAGGATTCTTTTTGTCTTTGAAACACTAGGCTCCTCTCCTCTTATCTAAATGTCATAGTGAAACCTTTATTTCTGCCAATATGATAGGGGATCTTGATGAGTCTCATTTAATATCTCTATCCATATTCCTACAAATTGTTTTTAAGAAATGGAGATGAATGATTATGGTTTAAATCATAAAAAGTTAAAAATAATGAATCATATTCAGTACTGAAATAACCTTAGACTTGGTATGATTCTTTTGATAATGACATACGGTTTTCAAAAAAAATAGCACAAACTGACATTCTAGAAAAACAAAATAAGTGCCTTACATCCTAGCAAAATCTAATGCTGCTCCCAGGATATTAAATGCTTCATGTGCCAAGTTAATCATAGATTCTGACCTCACTGCAGGAGACACTACTGATGTTCCTAGTTTTTCAATTTTCTTATTATTTTTTAATTCTTGTGAATCCATGAAAATTTATCCACATATGAAGAATTCATAATGACACACCCTATGACATCTGATTCATTGATTCTTCATGGAATTGATATAGCGATTTAGCATAAAGAGCTTCTAGAAATAACTCCCAACTAATATAAAATGAAATTCTCTCTAAACTATCAATATTATTTGCCTTCATAATTGTATGATGATTGCAAGGAACTGAGAGCATGCAACCTGCAAATGCATCTAGTTGGAAGTGTAGATGTCCTCATTTATTAAGCAACCCATCCCACTTTATTTAACACACCTCTCCCAAGAATATGTACCAGGCCCTACATTAATTGCGAAAAAAATAACAAGATAGCAAAACATAATCTCTTTCCTTAAGGAGCTCACACGGAAGATGACAGACATAAAAGTACACATTGCAACAGGGCTTAACAAATGCTATGAAAGAAGTAGAAATGAGATTCTAGGAGAGAAGGAAAAGGGACTTCAGGTTCTGCAACTTTTAGCTGACATCACCTTCCACAAAATGTATGTACATTGGATCTATCCATACATTTCAGTCCATGGGAAATCAAACATCTCTTCCACATGACAAGTTCTTAAATTTTGTTTTTGCTGTTGGTTGGTTGTTTATTTTGTTTCTCTTCTGGCCTTAATGCACAGACCAATGCCATCATCTCCAACTAAATCTCATCAACTGTTTCTCAGATAAAAAAAAATCTGCGTCTTATTTATTCTCTTTTGAATATACTGTTAAGTTTCAAGATAATCCATAAAATATAGTTATCCAAAGTAAATGCAATATTGTGTTATGATATGAGTCATCCTATAAACAGAGTTAAAGGTATTACTACATTTTTTTTTGGTAGTTAAGGACAGTGGACTTCTTTTGTCTGCTTGCTTGAAAAAAAATCTCTATTAGATAATGAATGACACGTTTGAATCTGTTCAAATATTTTAAATCTAATTTCTGATACCAAACATTTTTAACTCTCCTATCAGATTAAGAGATTTGCTTAGTGTTACTTCTATTTTAATCCAGGTAATAATAAAAATCCTGATCAATATAAGGTCAAGAACAGGATCTTTTGAAATCTACAATAGGATAAAATAAATGTCTCCAGGGAAATGCTTACTGACTATCTGCTGCTGAAGGGCCTTCTCCAATTTGGGTTAGTATCTTCTATAGGGCTCCCCAAGACTCTAATCAAGACTGAAATATTCACCATAGTTGGAATCTACTTTGCATACATTTTCATTTCCATCATATTTTGTACTACATCTAGTCTCTTTTTGTTTGCTAGTTTGTTTTCAAATACAATTCTATTTGCTTCTGCCCTGTTTATAGTGTGTGGTTCACTTGGCAGACCCTGCTCTGGTCACCTCTTCATCTTCGGAAGCTTTTCCTTCTTATCTATGTATGAAAAATATCTCCATCAAATATTATCTTTCTTTGCCCCTTCAAATTGACTTTCGATTTCATGTTCTTACAACTGGTGGGTGTATGCATGAATGTTCCTGACCTCCCAGTCTCTTCAGTCTTTGCCCCCAAAAGTACAAATGGCAAATGGTAACAATTTCATTTAACATATATTGAGTGTTCAATATGTGACAGTACCCTTCTAAGTCTCTTACGGGTGTTTTAATTTACTCTTTATAATAAACTATGAGGTAGAACCATTATGAGGCCATTTCACAAAAAAGAAAACTGAGATGTGGGTAACTGGCCCAAGGTCATGCAGTTCGTAGGTAGACCGAAAGAAACGAAATTGGTTGTCATTCCGAGGATATAAGTATTCAACCAGCTATAATTCACTAGATTATTCTATCACTATCTGTCAATGACGTTTTAAGAGACTTTAAAAATGCTTTTTTACAAACAAAACCTTTACTACACACATGCGAGTGCGCGCGCACGCGAGCGCACACACACGCACAGCTAAAATGAAAATGCTGACAAAAAGAAACACACAAGAACGTGGAGATTCAGGTACTCTCATATATTGTGAGTGAGAATATAACATAATTATTCCCTTTCACTTTAAAAAGGGGGTCTGGAAGGATATATGTATTTAAGTTCCTATTTAAATATATAATTATATATGTATAATCATATAAATCACATATATAATCATATATATGCATAATCATATGTATGTATACAGTATATCTCCACTATGACCAAAGAATTTCATGACTTGGTATTTACCTAAGATAAATAAAAAATTATTATAAAACAAGTTTGTAAGGAAAATATCCATAGCCATGATATTGTTTATAATAAAAAAACTATCACCAGGAAAATGAATAAAGAAACTGTGATGTATTCATACAATGGAATGCTACTCAGTAATAAAAAGAAATGAGCTACTGATATATGCCAAAACAAGGATGAATCTCATAAACATTATGCTGAGTAAAAGAAGCCTCTCACAAAAGTTAATGTATACTGAAGTAATGGGTTTCTCTTATTTTACTGAGAAAAAAGGGGACTATACTTCATACCATGGTTTCTTCCTGATGAAATTATACTGGAAGCCGAATATTGTTTCATTCTTTCAAATTATTTGAAATTGAATTATTTCTCTGCATCCTAGTCACCTATCTCATTCTCCATGGTTTGCAAGGATTGCCATACCTGGTTCTGGACTTTTTTTTGTACTCTGATAATTGATCTGTCCTGGAGATGTTCTCATCTGGAGGTGCTGGAGCTGTGTGCTATCTCCCTACCTGTTCAGCTACACTGGGATGTAAATAGCGTGTTATCTTCCTCTAACAGTCTCAGTGAAACAAATCCCCCTCATGAATAGGACAAAAGCTGTTAAGTTGTTCTGCTCACATTAGCCATCTGTTCCAAGGAATGAAACTCTTCCTTGTTCCTCTTCCTGTTTTGAACCCAGCAAAGTGTTCTTTTTATTGTTCCTAGCATATTTTGCAAGGCTCAGATTTTTTTATTAGCCTTCCTTTTACATTTCATACATGTCTTACATTTGTATTTAGGTTCAATTACCTTCTCCTTTGCTTTTCTTCTTTCTAAATGTACAATCAGCAAAGAATCCTCCACAGTCACAGAGCTTTCTTTAGATACGATCACAATTTCCTCTCTTGAGACATTTTTCTTATGCTCTAACCATGGAATTTCCCACCATTTCTTTAAAGTTGTATTTTTTTCCCTGAAATTAAAAAATACATAAAGTATGGTTGGGAACTTGAATGGAGCATATGCAGTCAGAAACCAAGTAAATTATAATTAACAGGGGAAGACTTCCATAAATGTACCTCTCACCATTCCTCTCTGTTCAAATTAACGATATGACATTTAATCTCTACAGCAAGACATTATTTTGTTAATTTACAATTTCTTGAATTTCTAATTTACAATTTTCATGAAATTTACATTTCATGACTTCTCTGACAATAACTAAGGGATTTTGCACTGAGTCTTAAGTACAGATCTCTATGAGAGTGGGTTTATGGAGTGTCCAACAAAGTAAATTCATTATACTTTATATTTTTCATATATACTTTATATTTTAAGCAAAAAAAAATGTTATAGTGATGTTAATCAATTCCTGTTTGTTTACCTTAAGATCATAATCATTCAAAATACTCTCTACCAGGGTCATGGCATTCTTGTCCATGAATATGTGCCACACTATTTTCAGGATTAAATATTAATATTGTAGGTATTGTTCAGAATTATATAAAAGAAAAAGTTAAAAAATGAACTAATAGGTAGTACAGAGCAAGGGGATATAAGGCTCTTCCCCACTTATGCCAACCACAGAACGGTGAAATCTGTGGGTAAGATTTGAAGTTTTGTCTGCCAATGAATTAGTGATGTGCTTTAGAACAGGCGATTTCATTAAAGTTTGAATGAAAGTGGTCCCTCACAGTTACATATTCAGTTACATGTCTCTCAACTATGCCATCAGGTCCTCCTTAGAGGTAATTTAGATTACTACAATAGCCTCCTAAATGTTGTCTCAGTCATCAGTATCTCCCTATTCTATTCTTCTACACTGGAGAATAAATATAATCTAAATTCCTAAGTAGGCATTGAGGATTCTTTATGATCTGGCTCCAGCCTATCTTTTCAGTCTTTAAAAATTTTCCCATCATCTTTAAATGACTCCATTCCATACAGCCTACTCTTCAGCCACTCCAAACTTCTTTAAACACTGTTATACATAGTTAAACATACACATAGCTAAACATCGTTATATCTCCTGACATTGGGCAGGAGAAGGGGGATAATTATAGGAGTAAAGAAAAACAAATCCTTATTGTACTTTGGAAGGATCAAATATTATAAACGCTTCTGAAATTTCCATTTTTTTGAGTGATATCATTAGTTCTATGAATATAAATGCCATGACTTCTCCCCAGCATTTCTCTGACCATCAGAGGTGCACAGAGACTTTGAGAGGAGAAAGTGTGTGTTTGTAGCCAAGCTCCTTGTACTCTGATCACTCATAGGAGACAGTTTACTGAAAGGAACATGCTCTCTGTTCCTTTCCTTTAAGCTATGTTTGCAAATACAGATCCTCATGTAGGGAGGTCTCTGGTGGTCCAATTCTACGAATGATTTGGAAAAAGTTCTGTATACTTTTTGGGATTCAAATTAGGAAGTCCACTTACCTTCAAATAAAGGAAATATTCACCAATGGCACTTCCTTAGCAATGAAAATGACAGCGTTTCTTCATGCACCTTATTTTAGTCATATTTACTGACTGGATCAAACTTAAGTAAAGAAAATGATCATTAATAGTTTCTCCTTCGGTCCTCATAATGTTTCTCATCTGTTTTCCATAAATACTGAGGTTAGTATATACTTCCTTTTATAACTTGTCATATGTTCTGATTAATGTTTTAATTACAGTTTCCTTACTATTTTGCCACATCATTTGGCTCTTCCTATCATGAACAATTTCTCTGTAGCATGCAATACTGTTTGATAGCATTTTACCACAGGAGAACTTCTTTCAATATTAGACTCAATCATCTCAAACCTGTGGCTGTTTTGTCAACTAAGTTTATATAATACTCTAAATCCTTTCTTGTCATTTCAACAATCTTCACAGCATCTTCACCTGGAGTAGAAACCACTTTCTTTGCTCATCCATAAGACGCAATTCCACATCTACTAAAGTTTTATAATGAGATTGCAGCAACCGGCACATCTTCAGACTCTACTTCTAATTATAGTTCTCTTGTCATTTCTACCACATCTGTAGTTACCTCCTCCAGTGTGTCTTGAACTCCTCAAATTCATCTACAAGAGTTGGAATCAACTTCTTCCACACTCCTGTTATGCTGATATTTTGACCGCTTCCTGTCAATCACAAATGTTCTTTAATGGCATCTAGAATGGTGAATCCTTTCCCAGAAGATTTTCAATTTACTTTCCCAAGATCCATCAGAGGAATTACTATGAAACGTATTTCTTAAATAATAAGATTTGAAAGTAGAAATTACTCCTTTATACATGGGCTGCAGAATGGATGTTGTGCTGTCAAACATGAGAACAATATTAATTTCATTGTATATCTCCATCAGAGCTCTTGGGTGACTGGATGTGTTGTCAATGAGCAGTACAATTTTGAAAGGAATCCTTTTTTTTTTTTTTTTTCTGAGCAGCAGTTCTCAACAGTGGGTTAAAAATATTCAGTGAACCATCCTGAAAACAAATATGCTGTCATCCAGACTTTGTTCTTCCATTTATAGAGCACAGGCAGAGTAGATTTAGCATAATTCTTAAGGGCCCTGGGATTGTCAGAATAGTAAATGAGTAATAGCTTTAACTTAGTCACCAGCTACATTAGCCCCTAACAAGAGAGTCAGCCTGTCTTTTGAAGCCAGGAACTGATTACTTCTTTCTACCTATGAAAGTCCTAGCTGACCTCACCTTCTAATAGAAGGTTGTTTCATCTACATTGAAAATCTGCTGTTTAATTAGTTTAGCTAGATCTTCTGGATAATTTGCTGTTGCTTCTACATCAGCACTTGTTGCTTCATCTTTCACTTTTATGTTATGGTGACAGCTTCTTTCCTACTTATTTTTTATTAGTTTCAGATGTACAAAACAACATATTGATTAGACATATACCCACCTCACAAAATGATAGTCGCAACAAGTCTACTACCTAGTTTACACCGTACATAGCTATTACAATACCAACAGCTTCTTTCCTCAAACCTCATGAACCAACTTCTGGTAGCTTCAAACTTTTATTCTGCAGCTCCCTCACTTCTCTCAGCCTTCACAGAATTGAAGAGAGTTAGGACCTTGTTCTGGATTAGGCTTTGGCATAAGGGGATATAGTGACTAGTTTGATCTTCTATCCAGATCACTAAAAGTTTCTCTATATCAGCAGGCTTTCATTTTCTTAACATTTGTGTGTTCACTGGAGTAGCACTTTTAATTTCCTTCAAAACACTTTTCCTCTGTATTCACAACTTGGCTATTTGGTGCAAGAGGCTTAGATTTCGACAAGCCTTCCACACTAAACTTAATCATTTCTAACTTCGAGTTATAATGAGGAATGTGAAATATTTCCTTTTATTTGAACACTTATAGGCCATTGTAGGCCAATACAAAGGAAAAATAATTCTGATATACACAATAGATTGATGAATCTTGTAAGTGTTAGATTATTGTAAAGTCACCAGACCAAAAAGACTACATGCTATATGATTACATTCATAAGAAATTACACTAAAGGTAAACTAGTCTATATTGTGTAATATGTGTTTAATGTGTAGTGGAACAGAATATGTAACCTCAAAATATGTCACTTTGGCATGTAGATTATTTTGAGTTTAAGGCTATTAAGACCATGCTGGCTCAAGAGAAACTTCTGCCCCTCCCTTATCTACCTAGAAGAATCTATATTAGGGGTCTTTCTCAGAATGAGAGTTACTACTAGGGATAAATTTTATTTGAGTAACAAATCTGTATGTCAGGACAAACTTCTCATTACCAAATATTTGCTCTTCTTATCATCCTATGAATTGCCCTCCTCCCCTTTGAAGCCCCAGGCCCTTAATCCCAACCCTCAGCTCAGAATGTCACATACACTTCACTTTACTTTTCTGTCTCTGAATCTGTCATATATGTGGGGTTCCTGTATGTATGAAATTAAATTTGATTTTCTCCTGTTACTCTATCTCATGTTGATTTGATTATCATATCAGCTAAAAGAACCTTTGTAAGGTAGACAAAAATTCTCCCCAATAAATTGAATAAAATACTTGGGCTATGTTTGTTCTTGTGAGGAACAATGACTATGTGGCAATCATATATTTTCCACTTTTTCTTAAATTTAGAAAACTGCTCTCTGTATCACAGACATAGGCATTATTTACAAACATCTTCATCTATAAAAAAGCCTGCCATTATTTTCTTTCCAATAGATGTGAATAAAACTCTTGTTTTAAAAAGTCATCCCATTCCTAATTTATGTAGCTTTAATGGCAGTAACTGTTGTTTTTCCCCTTAGTCACCCACATATAATTCACTGCTTCCTTTCAGTCAATGAACAAATGTTAAGTACCTATGGACAGGCACTGTGCTAGGTTGAGGGGATACAAATTTTGGGCATTTGTCTTTTCATGCAATTGTTTTTACTACATTCCTTTCACTTTCTTATTCCATTTCCAAATCTTTGTTCAAGCTTCTGATAGTTTTGCCATTTCCTCTTAACAGGAGCCCCATCTCAAATAATTTCCCTGAAGATCACCTTAGTTAGATAACTAAGGTAACTTTCAGATCATTCCCTTCTTCTTCTCAAAAACTTTCAAAGAATCTATCCTGCCTATGGAAGCTGAATGATCCAGAAAAAAGGAAACCATCTTTGAATCAGATAAATTTGAATTTAAATTTTGATTCCTCCTGAATGACTCTAGACAAGTAGCATGTCTTTTCCAAGCTTCAGTTTCCTTATTTGTAAATAATCACTAGTAATATGTCTTACAGCAGATATTAAAAAAAAAGCTTGAGAAAATGTCTGGCACATATAGAAGGTCTCTAGTAAATGGTAGTTATTATTAAGGAATAAACACTCTGAAAGCCTTAGTTTATCATTAAAGTCTTGCTTGAGCAGGTTTGTACTTCCAACTAGTCCTTCTGCTTAGCCTCCTGAATTAGAAAGAAATAATATGGAGTATTCTATACTAGCAGCAAAACTATAGCAATACAGTCAGTGTGTTTCATCAGCTCAAAGGCTATTTGTGTTCCCAAGGATCTACAAGATGCGATCACAAAATACGTTGAATATTCAAATTTATTAAAAAAAATTATTACAGTAAAATACATTGCCATTAATCCCCCTCAAAATACTCCCCCTCACTTCTAACACACTTATCCACTCTTTCTTGCCTCTTTCTGAAGCAGTTCTGGAAGTCCTTTCTCATGAGTGTCTTTAATTGATCTGTCGTAGCTGTCTCAATGTCCTGAATCAATTCAAAATATTTACCTTTTATGGTCATTTTGTCTTTGGGGAAGAGCCAAAAGTTGCACAGTGCCAGATCCAATGAATAAGGTGGGTGAGGACACACTGTAATGTTTTTATTTGACAGAAATTGCAGTACCAGAAGCGATGTATGATACAGAGGCTTTCCCATTGTGATAAAAAAATATAGTGAATGTTGCCTCCTAGTGCCATTCAATGGAAAGGCAGGGATCTTCAATATGGGAAGCAGTGTGTCGAACCTTAGTAACAGTGTGTGACAAGTTTCAACTTATCCAGTGCAGTCATTCGTGTGTGAGCTATGGTTGAGGGAAGGTGTGTTTTAAAGTGTGCCATAAATCATCCTCCATTATGAAAGTGCTCCGTGTCATACATTGCTTCTGCTGTGGCAATTTCTGCCAAATAAAAACATTATGATGTGTCCTCATCCACCTTATTCACCAGATCTGGCACCATGCAACTTCTGGCTCTTCCCCTATGTCAAAATGATTCAGGACTTTGAGGCAGCCATGACAGCACAATTAAAGACACTCACAAAAGAGGACTTCCAGAATTGCTTCAGAAAGTGGCAAGAATGGTGGGATAAGTGTGTTCGAGTGAGAGGGAGTATTTTGAGGGGGATTAGTGGCAATTTGTCTTTTAATGTAATATATATTTTTTAATTTAAACATTCATTGTACTGTTTTATCACAACTTGTACGTATAATAAGAGAGGCACAGCAGTAGGCAGGAATGCAAACCACACTTCCAGAAATGAGTTATCTTTCTCTCTTGAGTTTTTTTTCTGACTTGCTCATGGTTGTGAATTCAAATCACATTTAAATTAAAATTTGGTTTTGTGTAGTAGCAGAACTCTTTAGTTTTACGCACATATTGCACATTGTCCTATTTTTCTTATAGCTCAAGTGCAGATGTTTTAGATTTAAAAGGTAATTTCTTGTTTGTTAAAATAAATTTGTGTATGTGTGATAACCTCTGTTGTATTCATACTGACTTTATTGTTTCTTGATGAAACATATTTAATTGGCTAGAACACAATTTGTCTTTACCAGAGGACAGTGTGTGTGTGTGTGTGTGTGTGTGTGTGTGTGTGTGTGTTTATTGTGCAAGTGTGTTTGGGCATGATTTGGGAGAAAGTGATGGAGAATGAGGAATTGAGAATTAGACAATGGGTGCTGGCAGACATATACCATGTTTCCCCGAAAATAAGACCTAGACGGACTATCAGTTCTAATGCATCTTTTGGAGCAAAAATTAATATAAGACCTGGTCTTATTTTACTTATAGTACTGTAAGACCAGATCTTTAGAATAGAATAGAATAGAATAGAATAGAATAGAATAGAATAGAATAGATAATATAATATAACGTAATAATTACTGGTTCTTATATTAATTTTTGCTCCAAAAGATGCATTAGAGGTGATGGTCTGGCTAGGTCTTATTTTGGGGGACACATGGTATATACGTACATACAAATATAAATTAATCTCCCACTAGAAGAGAAAGAGTTTCCAAGGAAAGGAAATTTCATTATATTTTTATTTAGTTTTAAGATGCATCCTTATGCAAAAGTGTCCTTAAATCAGAATACAAAATCATATATTAATACATTTGGATTATTTCACTTTAAACAAATGGCTCAGTAATCCAAAAGGTACTAAAGATGGATACTTTCATTGTAGTAATTGTGTAGTTGGGATCATTGGGGAGAAAATGGAGTTTATTCTGAAGAATGAACATCCTCTCCATCAATCACCCTGTGAAGGAGTTGTTTCCAGAAAGACAATGATTAAGGAGGAGGTGGTAATTGGACTAAAGGAAGATACTTTTACCTCGTGTTGTACTTTTTAAGAGTAATGGCCTGAATTCAAAGGTAGGAACAGTGTAGCAGACATGCCTATTTGTGACAGACACTCCTGTTTCTAATAGGAAAGAAAACACTGATCACTAATGTTGTAAGATAAACCTGGACTCAGTATCTGTGTTTTATGTATTTTTCATTACCTCTCAACCTTCACTATAACTTTATCAAATTAAAGTCTCATCTTGATTATCACTGATTCAGTCCTCCCAGCTTCTGTAATGTAAAATTGCTTTATTATTTAAGACCATTCAATTCTTCTGCAGAAAATAAGTACAAAAAAATGCTATTAAAAGTAAATATAGAAACAAGTAGTTTGTGAGCCATAGACAGACTTCATGAGACATATTAACTTTATATAAGTAAACCAGTAAACTATATGACAGATTAGGCATAGGTAACATGAGTAAAGCATGTATGTGTTCAACATAGAGATACAAAAATCTTAATATTCATAGTACACTAAATATACCAAATGCATGCAATATCCCTGATACACTAAAAATTCATGAGGCTTATGAAAGCACCCAATATTTATGAGGTCATAAATTGACCAATCATTGGTGATCTGCCTTCTGGCTTTACCTGTGTTCTCCCAAGAAACATAAATAAATCTTAAACGAAGAACTACAGATTGACCAGGCATACTTACAATTATATCGCTCTGATAAAACACATCTCAGGACTCAGACATTATGTTCTTTCTTCCTCCTTGTACTTCATTCTATGTGTTGTCCTGCACATCTTCTCTCTTTTGGCTCCCATTGTGTGTTTTTAATTGATTTACTATTCTGTGTTATTGGAAAATCCTAATTTGGTTAGTGAGCTTTTCTGTTCCTTGAACTCTGGAATAGATTTCCTAATGGTATAATTAGAGGACACCAATGAATCAAAATAAATCTCCATATGAGAGCAAAGCGTCTCATGATAATACCGCAAGCAACTTTGGACTCCTTGAAAATATTAATAGCAGTTGGGTATTTACAATGGTGTCTGTGGGTTCCTGCACTTATCTGATGGGTGAGAAGAATATGAAGGAGAGCTTGCCAGAGACTTCCCTCTGTCCAGTGTTGTTCTGATTGGACATGGCTCATTGAGCATTTTTCTTTGGCTGGCATGTTGTCACCGTACGTGTGTCTGAGTGAACCCGGATATAACCAAGGCTCCAATGCACTGTATATTACTTTTGTTTACCTTTACTTCTTGGTTTTATTTCTCCTTAGTCCTGATTATTTTATGATGATTAAAGCTGGATTTCCATAAAGACTGTTAATGTGCTACCAGCACAGGAAAGAGATGGTACAAAACAACAAATTACTGCTGAATCAAGCAAAACATGAATGTTATGCACACAGATTTTTATTTGATCAATTTAATTTTGTTTACCTTGATACGTTTTGTTTGCCCTGCCACAATTTGAACATTTCAAAGGGCCTTAGTGCCAATTAATGACATTTGACTCAGTTGGTGGCAAAATTCTAAAGCCATATACTAGATGAATTCTTTTCTCTTTTTTACTCACTATTTTTAATGAGTTTCTTTCTTCCCTCCTTCTGTCCCTGCCTCTTATAATTTCTAAATTTTCTCATTCCTTTCTTCTCTTCTAAACCTCTTTCTTCTTTCCTCTTACATCCCTGTCCACTCTTGCTTTGCCTTTTCAAAATATTGATGCATATCTTTTCAAATATGGGTGCTTCCAGTAACAAGCAAGTCCCCTTTACATACTCTCTGGTGTGGACCCCTAAAATGACCAAGAGCTAGGCATTCAAAAGAAGTTAATATATGTCACATTTTAAAAGAGTGCTCATACGTATTCCAAAGAAAGTTAAAAAAATGAAAAATAAAAATAAAGTGGTAAAGGCTTGCCTTTGTGTTTTTCTTGTGAAGTTCCCCTCTGAGACAAAGTGTAACATCTCCTTACTGATTCTGCATTTAGATAGGTAGAACTGGCTAGCCAAGAATAAGTAGAAATTTTAAGACTATGAGCATTGTTTTCAGTTCTAAACTTTGGTAGACCTCTACATTTTAAGAACCATAATTACTGGCTTTATTATTTTAAATGCCATCCCTTCCTTGGGGTAGGGTAAGGGGAGTAAAACACAATGCCCCCCACATATTAAAAATTGGCTGGTTCTAATGATGATAACTTATCCCTAACAATAAGTCATTAATAACTTGTTTACAGTTGGTGTGTTTTTCCAAGTTTTTTTAAAGTGGTGGTAACAGTTGCCAGTGTATTTTAAGTTAAGCTTTGGCTGTCTTGTTAATCAGAGTCTACATGTGGAAAAATTAGAAAAGAGGCCAAGTTGCTTTAGATTTTTTTGGCTCCTCTTCCTTTCTCCTGCTGTGCGGTGCTGCTTCAATATCATAACCACAACCCTGGAGCACTTCTCTCACCTCTGCTTTTAGGAAATGGTCAGATAAGTATCATTTAAACCTACATGCTGCCTTTTGGTGCATTTGCATGTGAAGCATCATTAATGCATAATTTGATATTTTAGCACATATTACTTGATTAACTACCAGGCAGGAGATACTGTCTCTTATGATTTTTACAATTATATCAAGTTACAGAAAATAGATGCCTAAAATTACGAAGCTATGATACAAACATAGGAAAAATTATACTGGCACCTACGAAGACATAAAATAATTGGTGATTAGCTTCTCAGTAAGTGGCAAATGTCTCATTTGCCACAAAAGATGTTTTCACTGACAAAGAAATTTCAGACATCAGTTACTAGCTAACTCAGGAGTGGTCTTTGTTCCTGCTGCCTACTGCACTATTGTGTATAGTCGGCTGCTTCATAAATGAATGTATTGTTCAGAAAGAACAACATAATGGAAGATGAAGGGCTTTGGGTACAACACATCAGAATTTGGTATTAGTTTGCTATTTATTCATTATGTGATGGGAAAATTATTTAATGTTTCTTAATATTAAACTCTTACTCTAAGTGTCCTTTAGTAGATGATTGGATAAAGAAGATGTGGTACATATATACAATGGAATACTATTCAGCCATAAGAAAAGATGAAATACTGCCATTTGCAACAACATGGATGGATCTTGAGATTATCATGCTAAGCGAAATGTCAGACAGAAAAAGTTGAGAACCATGTGATTTCACTCGTATGTGGAATGTAAAAGTGAAAGTAACAAATGAACAAAACAAACAAACAAAAACTCGTAGACACAGATAACAGTATGCTGGTTATCAGAGGGAAAGGGGGATTGGTGGGGGAGATAGAAAAGAGTAAAGGGGTCAAATATAAGGTGAAAGAAGGAGACTTGGCTTTGGGTGGTGAACACACAATGCAATATACAGATGATGTATTATAAAATTATACACTTGAAGCCTATATAATTATATTACCCAATGTTACCCCAATAAATTTAATAAAATTAATAAAAGAAAAGAAAAATAAACAAATAAATTCTTAATCTATAAAATGAGGATGACAATTCTATCTTACAGGAAGTTTTAGAAGATAACAGATTCAATAGTAATGTAAATGTGTGTTTACTATTTAAGATGCTTGCAACAAATGACAACAATTATCATCATTAATTATTGTTTTTTCAAATGTAAAGCATCTTTTTGAGACTGGGACAAACTTGATACAAGAATGTGTTATACACACACACACACACACACACATATATACATATACACATATGCACACGCATACACACACACATACACATATATATTCAGTGTATTGCTATGTTAGAAATAAATTGCATTGAAATTTCAAGATTGAATATTATCCCAGGATATCACACGTCTAATCAAGTTTCTATCAATGTTTCCATCTGTTTTCTGAGTTCCATCTACTCACATTCTTGCAGGGATTTGGATTGACTGACTGTCTCCTATTTTTCCTGCATCTTCTTTTCCTTTCTCTTGACTCTTAACAATATATTTAAAATGTGTAGTGTACGAGGTTTCCTCCATCTTATAAAAAACAAAACAAAACAAAAAAATATCTCAGGCCATTCTGACCATTAGCCTTAGTTTTCATTCTCTGTCCTCCTCACAGACAAACTTCCTGAAAGAGTTATCCACACCCTTTGCTTAGCTTCCTCACCACCCATTCCTCCTCTCCTGCAGCTTCACAGTAACAACTCTTTCTGAAGTTGACAATAAAATTTTTGTGGCTACATCTAATGAGTGCTTCTTTGCTACCACTGGACTTGGTATTTCAAACATCTTTGACCTTTGACCACTTATTCTCCATCCCATGGGCTACTCTGTGTATCTTTGAAGATAAAATCTTCTGTCATTCTCTTTTTCTCTTAACTCATTGGCTGCTTCCTTTTTGAGTCATTTATTAAGTCTTTTTCTAAACTTGTTCCCTAAATATTGGTGTCTCTCTGGGTTCTTTCCTATACCATATTCACTTTTCCTTCAGCAACTCTCTGTGGGTAAAATCATTTATTCCCATGGCCTCCAAAACTTTCCACATAATTATAGTGCCCAATAATCTATATCTATTCCAGATCCCTTGAAAGATCTTCAGGCCTACATGTCCAGCTGACTTCTGGGCATTTCTCCACAAGACCTGAGGCCCCAGGGAAACTAAGCAGAACTTAGTATCTCCCACCTCTGCTGCTGCTGTTTTTTATTTAGTGTTTTTTTTCTCCTTATTTTGCTTAAGGAGTACATCTGATTACATTGTTTCCCATTCTACAACCAGACTCTCATCCGTGCTTTCTCCCTCTTCTTCATCTTGTATTCAAATTATCACAAAGTAAAGTTGATCCAACCTTCAAAATACTTCTTTATTCTCTCCCATTCTCTTTTTCCCTAATTAAAACTCCTATCACTTAGTTTCCACTTCAGCCTTCTCTAGCTTCTAAGTCTTTATAAAAAGCAAATTTGTTTCCTGCTTTTTTTATAAGTGAATATAAGTACTGGCATTACCTATCTATGACTGTGAATCTCTACCTCCACCTTACACCCAAACTGCTATTTGTTTCAAATAATCTTATTTATTTCAACTAAATACCCAGAATTTCATCTTGAACTTCACATATCTTTTCTATGAGAAAGTGTTTTCAGTTCCACATAATGTATTTCTAGAGACTTGGTACTGATTCCTATGTCCGCTACTACCACTCCATTCCATTTCCTGTCAGGACACCTGCAAGAGCTCCTACCATGGCTCTCTGCTTCCATCGTTGCCTCCCCAGCACTTCAAAGGTCAATCTTCTGAAAAACACAAATGAAAAAAACCTGTTTCATGATCTTTAAAAGGCAGAATACAGTAACTCTCAGATACACATAAAATTGAGCATTAAGGCATAAAGATTTGAACTGGCTATTTTGGATTTGCCCACACAGGTTTGATGAAAACGTAAATTTTTATTAGTTAAAAAACAATTCAAAAAAGGAGAAATAGTTACAGCCTTGGATAGTACACACATACCTACTGAAATCTTTCCATTTACAGTAATCATTTCCATCATTGGTTAAAGGTTTCAGACAATGCAACTAAAAAAAGTGATAATTTACTAGACCTTCATTTGTTAAAATTCACTAATTATTTTGACTTGTGTTTTATACTTTAGTTTTAAAATGTATGATATCTCTGCATTTTTCCATAATTTATGAAATCAATAGCCCAAACAATAAAACTGGATTCAATATGTATTATTTTAATTACTCAAAACTAAAAATGTATTGGCAGCTATGATTTAAAGTATGGGTCTAGAAACTGTAATGCTAAAGAAAAGTTAAAGTAATGGAAAATTTTGTCAAAATATTAAAAAGAAGCCTGTTAAGGAAAACTATTCCTATGATAATGTATTAGCTTTCCAATGATTATAAACCATTTTCATATCACAAGAACTAAATAATAGGGCCATATGTCTTTAATTCTATAAATCTGATTTCATCTAATGCTTATTATTTTGAATTATTAGTGAGTCCATTTTTGTCTATATTCAAAATCTCTAAATATTTCTTTTTTCCCCCTGAGTTTACAAAATCAATGTATAAAACTCCATTGCATTCCTATATAATAACAATGAAATCTCAGAAAAATAAATTTAAAAAAATTCCTTTTGCAATTGCAACAAAAAGAATAAAATACCTAGGAATAAACTTAACCAAGGATCTGAAAGGCCTGTATGCTAAAAACTACAAGATATTTTTAAAAGAAATTGAAGAAGACACAAAGAAATGAAAAGATATTCCGTGCTCATGGATTAGAAGAACCAACATAGTTAAAATGGCCATATTACCCAAAGCAATACACTGATTTAATACAAAATCCCAATTTTTTAAAGAAATAGAACAAAAAATCATCAGATTTGTTTGGAACCACAAAAGACCCCAAATAGCCAAAGCAATCCTAAGAAAAAAGAACAATGCTGGAGGTATCACACTCCCTGACTTCAGCTTGTACTACAGGGCTACAATAATCAAAACAGCATGGCATTGGCAGAAAAACAGACACATAGACCAATGGAATAGAATTGAGAACTCAGAAATAAAACCACATAAATATGGACACATAATTTTTGACAAAAAAGCAAAAAACATACAATGGAGAAAAGAAGACAGCCTCTTCAATAAATGGTGCTGGCAGAATTGGATAGCCATGTGCAAAAGAATGAAACTGGACTGCTATCTGTCACCATGTACGAAAATTAATTCAAAATGGATCAAAGACTTAAGCATAAGACCTACCACAATAAACTGCATAGAAGAAAACATAGGTACTAAACTTATGGACCTTGGGTTCAAAGAGCATTTCATGAATTTGACTCCAAAGGCAAGGGAAGTAAAAGCCAATATAAATTAGTGGCACTATATGAAACTTAAAAGCTTCTGCACAGCAAAAGAAACCATCGATAAAATAAAGATGCAACCAACTAAATGGGAGAAGATTTTTGCAAACCGTGCCTCAGATAAGGAGATAATATCCAAAATATGCAAGGAACTCATACAACTCAACAACAACAAAAAACAAACAACCTAATAAAGTAGACTGCAAACGGTTGTCACAATAATCGCTTAGTTCTTTTTAATTTTTTTGTTTTTCAATTACAGTTGACATTCATTATATTAGTTTTAGACATTTATATATTACCAAGTGATCACCATGGTAAGTCTAGTGCCCACCTCACACCATACATATATGGGATATAAAACTGAATATTTCTTTTTAATTCTGTTTATATTTACAATATATATCCTGAGTGATTCAAAGGTTAATATTTTTCCCAGTATGAAAATATGCAATGTGTTTTTAGTGATACTTAATTCATAACGATGAAGAACTCTGCCAATAATATAGATTACACTACAGCAGATTGCACCATTATTTATAGGAGAACTGTCTGAGGAGCAAAATAAATGCTTAAAACGTTTGCCACCAAAATAATTTCAGACATGCTAAAGTGAACAATTCTGCAGATACATGATCGATTGATGATAGATAGGTAGATAGATAGATAGATAGATAGATAGATAGATAGATAGATAGATAGTATTTGAGCCAATCATCTTAAATGAAAATGACCACAGAGATCACTGAATTGAAAGGCATGAGTTGGCCTTTGTTGAGGATAAAAGGGTCAGTGAGTTACACTGGCTGGTCTTTATTATGCACATGCTTTTTATTATTAATTGTTTACTAGGTAATAAAGAACATTTTTATATTATCACTGATTAAAAACTCCTAACCAATATTTTAGTTTTCAATAATGTCCTTTAAATGTGTGTGTGTGCCCACAAGTGTGTTTCATATGTATATGATGACTTTATTTTTTAAAAGAGTTTATTTGAGACAAATTGATGACAACTGCCAGGTAGCAAAATCTCAACAGATTGAGAAAGTGCTCCTTTGATGACTTTTTATGCCATTTATTTCTGAGATTTTAACATTGTATTTTCCTTTAATGGATTTTGCTAATCATATGCATTTAATAGTCATATATAATATATATTGTTAAATATATATGTTTAACAATATATATTATATGTTAAACAATAAAATATATGTTTAACAATATATATATATTATATTTATTATATCTCAAATTGAATTGTGACAGATATGCTATTGTCTAGGATCCAGGGTCTTTTTAATAGTAGTAGGTGAAATAAAAGCAAAAGCATTTGAGGAATGAAGGGGGCACTGCTGTTAGAGAAGAACAGTAAATACAGTTTCCTTGCAGCATGAACTCTCCATGGCTATTGCTGAAGGCACCATCTCTTTTGTTGAAAATTCCATGAGTCTGGCAAAAACTGGAAATGTGCACTCTCACTGTTTGAGAATATTCTCGTTCAATTGATATATACAATTACAGAACAAAGAGCCTTACTACCAACTCTGAGAAGTGACATTTTGCAATATGGATCTCTTACAAAAATCAGTAGTGACATTTAATTTATTATAAACCCCAGATGCAAAGCTCTGGCCCCATTTGGTGAGTTATTTGAAAAAAGATAGCTGTTGCATGTAACTTAGTGTCACAAGTTGCCACTTGCAAGAGTTTTGCTTTTTGGCTAAAAATTGTCCGTTTCTGTTAAATTTATTTAACAATCTGGGTGTTTTGAAAACTAAAGCAACAGCTTTGACTACTAAGCCTAGGGTTCGTTAAAAAAAATTAAAGAAATAACTGATAACTTTTATTGTTATTTATGCAAACACCAATATAAATGTACGGTTATGATGACCTGTTTCTTCTCATAGCATTTGTTTACTTCTGTTTTTCTGATAGAAGAAATTTTATATACTCAATGTATATCATTTATATATTTGCAAGTTACAAAACATTAAGAAAAATGAAATTGTGCATCATTCCACCATCCATATATATATGATATTTACATATGAGTCTGCATGTCCTTATTTTGCTCTATGGAATTGTGCATGGAATAGATATGTAGAAATCTTAGCTAATGATCAATATATACTGTTGACTCTTGAAAAATGCAGGAGTTGGGCACTGACTTCCCACACAGTCAGACTCCCCCAAAACTCACTAACACCCTACTGTTGACCTGAAGACTTATTGATAATATAAACAGTCGACTAACATGTATTTTGCATGTTAGAGGTATTATATACTGTATTATTACAGTAAAGTAAGCTAGAGAAGAGCAAATGTTATTAAGATAATTATAAAAGAAAATACACTTACAGTACTGTACTGTATCAGTACTCTAAGTTTATGTTATCTGTTTACAAGATGAATCATCTGTCCGTACCTACATCAATATTGTCTTAAATGATATGGAACACGGTAGATGTTACAGATGTTATTAACAGTAGACATCAAAATGAAAACACAATGTGTAAAATAAAATTTATATTTATTTACAGATATAACAATTCATGTATTGATAATGAAGATGCAGCAGTATGTTTGCTTTAAGGTACCCTAGTGTGATGGATACAGTTGCTTCATAGTAGCCTAGCCTAATACACAATAGCCTAGCCTAATGAATGGTTACAAAAATGTTATAGCATATAGTATTATAATCATATTCACAATGCAGTATTAAAAACATTATTACATTTAAAAACACCACTTACCTGAGATGATAGATTGATACGCAGTTTCTCCAATTATGAGAGAGAGAAGATACTGTTTGGTAATGTAATCCTCTGAAAGTAAAATTAGAAAACTAACATATTATTAATTTTATATTAAACATAATTCACCTTATACCTATATAAGGATAGACTATCCACTTTAATACAACTCTTTTACGTGATATTTTACATGATGAACCCTTAGGCAATAATGATGATGAAACAAAAATGTCTCATACAGTTTTACCCTTCCAGTTATCAAATTTTCACACAAAGACCACACATACATAGCAGGTAAGTTTATTAATGGCATGCATGGTGATTATTTACTGTTCATTTAATGGAAGTAGATCATCATAAAGTTCTTCACTCAATGTCTTTGTCACTCAGGGGACCCTGCTTGCTGCACCATTTGTCATGCGGGGCGTCCGGCGGGGTCTCAGCTCCCACTCCCCACGTAAGAACGCAGGACATGGTGAGGCCAAAAAGGAACACCCACGAAGCCATAAGTAGGGGAGTCACACCACTACATTCTCGCCAGCGGCATCTGCCTCTCTGCAGTCTGCTCTTGTTAGTCCCCATTCTTCTGCTAGCGTAGCCACAGCAGTTATATTAGTGGCCAATGGCTTACGGGTTACAGCTGATGGCCAACTAGCCACAGCTGCTGGCCATCTGATCACAGTTGATGGCCATTTACTACCCGAGTCAGCACCTTTCTATGTGAGGCTGAGAGCCTGGAAACTGCTTTTTGGGGCTTTGTCCCCACATCTTCATGTTGAGTAGACTGAGGAGGAGAAAGAGGAAGGGTTGGTCTTGCTGTGTCAGGATGACAGAGACAAAAAAGTTGAGGAAGATCAAAGGGAAAGCAAGAGAGGCAGATATCCTTGGTCATTTACATAAACACATCATAATTTATGTCTGACCGTTTTACTTTTTCATTTCTCTAAAAATGTTTCTATATAGTACCTACCAATCCTTATTCTACCCTTTGCTTTAGTTTTAGTGCCTGTATCATAGATGGGACCATGTTGTAAAATAAGTGAAAGCAATCATGGAAATGGGAACTCTTCTGTCCGGTTGTCTGATGTCAGTTTGTTTTCTGGAACTGCTGCTTTACATCTTCTTTCTCATTGTCTGGCATTATTTCAGAAGCACTCATCTCCATATAATCATCTTCCATTAATTCTTTAGTATGGTGTCTATTAGTTCTTGAATTTCTCCAAGATCTGTATCTAGAAGCCCTTTACCTCCCACCTTTTTTGCCATATCCACAATATCTTTCACGATTTCCTTTATTGGCTCTTTTGTAAATCCTCTGAAGTCATGCACAACATCTGGACACAATTTTCTCGCAGGAATTCATTGTTTCGAGCTTGATGACTTTCATGGCTTTTTCTATAACAATGATGGCATCCTCGATGGTGTAATGATTCTATACTTTTATGATGCTCTCTCTATGGGACTTATCTCTTTGGTAGCACTGAGAATCTTTTCCATAGATTACCAAGTATAATGAGCTTTAAAGGTCCTTAAGACCCCTGATCTGGAGGCTGAATTAGATACGTTGTGTTTGGGGGCGGGTAGACTACTGCGGTACTTTTGGTGTTGAACTCATGGGTTCTGGGTGGCTGAGGCATTATCCAATATCAAAAGTACTATAGAAGGCAGTCCCTTACTGTCAAGGTACTTCCTGACTTCAGGGACAAAGCATCGATGGAACCAATCCAATAAAATGGTTCTCATTATCCAGACCTCCTTGTTATAAAGCCTGACAGCTGGTGTTTATCTTTTCTCTTCAAGTCTTGAGGGTTAGCAGCATTACAGATAAGGGTAGTCCTGATCGTACACCTGACTGCATTTTCACTCCTGATCGTACACCTGACTGCATTTTCACAAAACAATAGAGTTAGCCTGTCCCTCCCTGCCTTAAATCCTGGTGCTTGCTTCTCTTCCTTATTAATAAATGTCCTTCGTGGCATTTTCTTCCAGATAGTGCACTATTGTCTGCATTAAAAACCTATTTAGGCAAATATCCTTTCTCCTCAATGATTTTCTCAATGTCCCCTGGGAACTAATCGGCTGCTTCTTGATCATCAGAAGCTGCTTCTCCTGTTATCTTGACACTTTTAAGCTCAACCTCTCATAAAATTATCAAACCATCCTTTCCTTGCATTAAGTTCTCCAGTTTTAGATCTTTCACTTTCCTTTGGCTTTAAATTATCATATAATGACCTTGTTTTTTCTCAAACTATATGAGTATACAAGTATGTCTTTCCTATAGCGATCCTGTACCCACATAAAAGCTGCGTTTTCAATAGGAGATAGAAAGGTATTTCTCAAAAAAAAAAAAAAAAAAAAACAAGGTTTTCATACCTGCTGGTGTACCTGTAGTGACAGCTTCATAAACTTCCTTTTCTTTTTAAACAAACATCTGTATTCTGGATTCATTTCTCTTGAAATGGTAGGCAACCACAGCTGAAGACCTCAGTCTGGGGCTCATGACAAGCAATTCACCTTTTCTTTTTAATATCATATCATGACTTTTATCTGCTTTTTGGGAGCACTTGCAGCATCTCTAGTGGCACTTTTTATAGGTCCCAGGGTGTTATTCAATGTTGTTGGTGTTGCACTACAGTCAAAACACTGTGAAATATCCAAGAACCAGAGAGATCACTTTTTACAGAAATATACAATTTACTAGAGAGATGAACTGTTCACATGGAGATGATTAGCATCATGAAGTGTTTTAAGTGGACACTGGCAACATTTGAGCTCATTGCAATAGTAACAGGAAGTGGCTATAAAAATTATTGCGGTTGTACAGTACATACTTCAGTGAATTTTATGCACTGAAGATTTAATAATGCCCCTTTACATTTGTTTACATTTCTCTGGACTGCAAATGGCGGCATGCACAGTCTGTGTTTGTGTGTATAAATTTTGATAAATTTTAACTTTTTATAATAGATTTGTTATATTTTATAGAAGTAAATGATAAAATAGACTAGTATCTACGTGTATTTTATGCATTCATGACATACCTAATTTTTCTTAATTTTTAAAAATATTTTTAGGCTATGTGGTTTGTCACAAATATCAAAATATATAATTGTTGAAAAAAATCTGCATATAAGTGGTCATGCACAGTTCAGACTTAAGTTGTTCAAAAGTCAACTGTATTTTTTTGAAAATTTTTGGTTCATACTCTCAACACAGTTTTACATTCTCCATTGTTCATGTGATAATAATGCTTACGCATAGTGTTATATTTAATCTTTAAAAAATGCCATTTATTATTGTATAATTTTTCAAGTTATGTCTACACAAAACTGTATTTAACCAATCCCTATTGTTGGACTTTTAGATTGTTTACTTTTTGTTTATTAATTTTTTTGCTAGTATGGATTTTATACATGTATTTGTATGAACTTTCTGTACAAATATTTATTAATTTCCCTAACAAATTATCTTAAGGTGAGAATTTTAGAATTAAAGAGTGTGAGTTGTAAAAATATGCATATGAACTTTAAAATACCTTTCCCTACAAGTTGGACCAATAGTCATTTCTATCAGCAATGGATAGGAGTGACTGTCTCACTGCCTTGCAAATCATCTAAGAAATGTTAGCCAACTTGATATGTGAGAAATGGTGTCTCAGTATTCTTTTAATTGAATTACTTTGTTTACTACCAGGTACTGCATTTTTCCTTATATTGAATGATTATGTATATTGACTTTAAAACTATGAATGCACCCATTTTTCTATTTTTCTCTTAATATTTATGATGTCTTTGTATATGTGTTACCTTCAATATGTGGAATTCATTTATTTACATTTATTTAGGAGGATTGGTTATCCTATTTTATTAATAAAGTTTAGAGATTTAATTTTAAAATGGGCAATGAACAAAAATAAGAATGATTTTACATATTTGTGTTTTTTAAGGTAGCAGTGTGTATCATGGAACTGCCTCATCCATCTGGTGTGCAAACATGACCATACTTCTTTCCTTCTTTCATTTCTTCAATTAATCATTTAGGCATCATTATTCTTTTTTAGCAGAAAGCCCAATCTTTCTTTCAGGCCATCCATCTGCCTCTTCTGTTGAATTGTCAGAGAAACACAGGTATTTGCTCACTTACTCTTTATATTTACTTGCTCTAGTAATGTTTTCAATAGCAAAGTGAAGCAATAGAACTGGAATTTTTTTTTTTTTAAGATTTTATTGGGGAAGGGGAACAGTACTTTATTGGGGAACAGTGTGTACTTCCAGGCCTTATTTTCCAAGTCAAGTTGTTGTCCTTCCAATCTTAGTTGTGGAGGGTGCCATACAGCTTCAAGTTGTTCTTTCAGTCTTAGTTGTGGAGAGCGCAGCTCAGCTCCAGGTCCAGTTGCCGTTTTCTAGTTGCAGGGGGCACAGCCCAACATCCCTTGTGGGAGTCGAACCGGCAACCTTGTGGTTGAGAGGACTCATTCTAACCAACTGAACCATCGGGGAGCTCAGCTGCAGCTCAGCTCAAGGTACTGTGTTCAAGCTTAGTTGCAGGGGGCGGAGCCCACCATCCCTTGCGGGAGTTGAACCAGCAACCTTGTGGTTGAGAGCCCACTACTGGCCCATGTGGGAATCGAACCTTCGGAGTTATGAGCATGGAGCTCTAACGGCCTGAGCCAGCGGGTCAGCCCAGAACTGGAATATTTTATCAGTGTACTAGCATGTTTCAATCAGCTCTTGCCACAGCAAATAATTTTGAACATTGGTCCTACATAATATGATGATACTTGTCCTGCACTGACTATTTCAGATTAATGCTGAGCTCGAGGTTATGACTTGTTTACTTCACCCTTACAAGCTGAATCACTTCCTGCAGCATTACCATATGCCAGGCAGATGGGTCTGGAGAAGGTTATCAATCTGGTTGCGTGCTGGTTAGGACAAGCCTACTTAACAGCATTTGTGTACTACTCAGATCACAAGGCGTCTTTTTAAGTTGTAGAAGGAACCAGATACAACCATTTATCCATTGCCTTAGAAGAAATATTTTGACACACCCCTCACCACTGGAACTCTAGAAATTTCACTGAGGTAGTAGGCCCTTGAATTTTTGTTCGATTTGTTTCCCTCCCTCTAATAGAGAAATGTCTTACCAATAAATCTATAATAGTTGCTACTTCTTGCTTCTAGGTTCACTCAGCATAAGGCCATCGATGTAATGGATCAGTGTAGTATCTTGTTGAAGGAAAAGATGATCAAGTTCCCTAAGAACCAAGTTATGACATAGGGCTGGATAGCTGGTATACCTCTGAGGTAGGACAGTAAAGATGGACTGCTGGCTATGCCAGCTGAAAGAAAAGTAATTCTGATGGTCTTTTTAAATAGGGTAGAGAAAAAAGCACATGCCCAATAAACAGCTGTATACTACATGCCAGGGAATGTATTAACATAAGCAATGAAACCACATCTGGTACAGCATCTGCAATTGGAGTGACCACCTAGTTAAGCAAATGATAACGCACTGTCATTCTCCAAGATCCATCTGTCGTCTTGACAGGAGAAATAAGAAAGTTGAATGGAGATGTGGGAGGAATCACCAACCCTATATCTTTGAAGTCCCTGGTGGTAGAACAAATCTCTGCAATCATTTCAGGAATATGATAGGTATGGCTTTTGTTGTACTATTTTCCTAGATAAAGGCCCTTATGGTGGTTTCCACTTGGCCTTTTCCACCGTGATAGCCCTCATTCCACAGGTCAGTAAACCAATGTTTAGATTTTGCCAGGTGCTAAGTATGTCTATTCCAAACATGCATTCTGAAACTGGTGAAGTAAGCACAGAAAGGGTTTGGGGAACCACTGGAACCACTGTGTGATGGACCTAAACTAAAATTTAATTGATCATCTGACCTTCATAGCCCCTACTCTAACGGATGGACCACAGTGATATTTCAGGTCTCCTGGAATCAGTGTTAGTTCAGAACCACTAACCAGTAGTCCCCTAAAGGTCTAATTATTTTCTTTTCCCCAATGCACAGTGTGGACCCCAAGAAGAAAGATGCATTTGATATGACATAAATGCAATGTGGGTAATTGGATGCTGGGGGATGGTAGGGGCCAAGTGATAACACCCAAGCACTGATCAGAAAGTGGGTGTGGTTACCATAAAGAACAGTAGAGTCAGAGAAGCGATCAGAATAGTCTTACTCACAGAGTCCTATGATGTTGGCTAGTTGATCATCGTGTTCCTAGAAGTGAAACAGCTAGAAAGCCTACTAAATATTCATAAGTAGAACAAGTTTGGATCAAGTGAATAAAATATTACTTGAAACATAAAAATAGAGAGTCAAGGTCCTTTAATCAATTCTTAGCCTTGAGCCAGTCTACAGATATAGAGCCACTTGAATGAAGGAGAAGCTTGATTACCTTAAGGAAGGACCCTGGTTCATTTTCAAAAATTGATAGTGTTACTTTTCCTCTCAGCCTTCCCCTAAGGGACCTATAGCCTGTTACCAGGGTAACAGTTGTAAAGAAAAATTAATTTTAGACTGTAATAAGGTATAAAAACACTTTTTGAGCAATAAGAGCTGCAGCCTGGGAAACACAAGCTCATGTAGCAACTTAAATTGTACTCTGCTGAGATAAAGGAGAGGTCACCTTTTATAGAAAATTTTCCCAACTACATTTCCTGTTTCAGTTTGTTTCATGTAAATGAGGTTTCCAAATTGTATAGTTCTTTTTTTTTTTTTCAAACAGCAGAATGTTTATTTGTCCAAGAGAAACTCATAGTTCTGACTTGCCTAAATCATGCAGTTCTGATTGGTTGGTATAAACATAAATTAGGATATAATTTGCATAGTTCTGATTGGACAGGGCATATCTCAGTCCAGTGGTCAAAAGACAAAACCAGGGCTTCGGTGCAGTGGTTGACAACAAATGGAGCATATTGTGGGAAGCTGAAAGGTAATCTGAGGTTCTTTGCAGTATACAGAGTACGTGAGGAGCCCCTGTCAGCAAATGGTGGATAGACTCTTATTATTCATAAAATTGGGCCCTCGGTTGACAATGGGGAGTCCATCTCAATACAGACATTAGTATAAAAATATTTAGTAGACTTTCTAGCTGTTTCACTTCTAAATACACGATGATCACTAGCCAACATCATGGGAGTAAGACTATTCTGATCACTTCTCTGACTACTGTTCTTTATAGTGACCACATCCACTTTCCCTTAAGTGGTTGGGTGCCACCACTTGGCCCCTGCCATCCCCCAGGATCCATTTATCTTCATTGCATTTATGTTTTCCAGTTTGATGACTGCTGTTTCCACTGTATGAGGTCAGACAATTAAGTTTGCAAACTTGTTGCAATGATGTTGCTTACCTTCAGAGGGATTATTCATTATGAATTTGTACCAACTAGATAAACAGTTCAAGTTTACTATTTGGAAATGCTGAAAAGGCTGCATGAAAACGTTAGACGACCTGAACTTTTCTCCAACAATTCACGTCTCTTGCATCACGACAGTGCACCAGCTCACATGGCACTGTCTGTGAGGGAGTTTTTAACCAATAAACAAATAACTGTATTGGAATACCCTCCATACTCATCTAATCTGACCTCCAATGACTTCTTTCATTGCCCAAAGATAAAGGAAACATTGGAAGGAAGACATTTTGATGACATTCAGGACATCAAAGACACAACAGCTCTGATGGCCATTGCAGAAAGAGTTCCAAAATTGCTTTGAAGGGTGGACTAGGCTCTGGTGTTAGTGCATAGCTTCCCAAGGGGAGTACTTCGAAAGTGACTGAAGAGATATTCAGCAATGAGGTATGTAGCACTTTTTCTAGGATGGGTTCGCGAACTTACTTGTCAGACCTAAGGTTTGGCTTATAAAGAAACGCAATCACAGAGCTCTTTGAAGATAGATGCAAAGTCTCCCTTGCAAATTTAGTTCTCACAGTCATGATGAAATGTGTGTCTTCTGAATCCTCCCAGGGTGGTAAGCGAGTTTTAAATAACAAATTCATTCTCCCTAAGCCTTTCCCCCCAGCTTTATTAACATATAATTTGCATATAACATTGTACAAATTTAAGATGTACAATGTATTGACTTGATACACTGATATAATGAAATGTATTTACCACTCTGTGTGTTAGCTAACACCTTCATCATGTCAGATAATTATCATTTCTTTTTTGTTGTGAGACTATATAAGATCTACTATCTTAGCAGCTTTCAAATAGTAGAGAGATTCCACAAATAACTAAAAATAAAATGACCATATAATCCAGGAATCCCACCTCTGCATATATACAAAGGAAATAAAAACAGGATTGTAAAGAGATATCTGCACTCCGATGTTTATTGTATCATAACTCACAATAGCCAAGATAGGTAAACAATCTAAGGGTCTGTCAACAGATTAATAGATAAAGAAGATGTAAAATACACACACACACACACACACACAATGGAATAGTACTCAGCCATGAGAAAGAACAAAATCCTATCATTTGAGACAACATGGATGGACCACGAGTGCATTTTGTTACATAAGATGAGTCAGAGCAAGTCAAATACTGTGTTATCATTTATATGTGGAATCTCTAAAACCCCTAAGCCTTTGAATCCCTTCCTGTACATTAAACCAAGGCAGGTGCAGTATTTCCAGTTTGCTCACTGTGGTCCAACTTTTGGTCCAACTTTCAGCCAACTAATGGAACCAGATTATAATTTATAAAGCAAATAACTCTGATACATTTGGTACTCAAGAGAAATCTTTGTAGTGTTTATGATTAGATGCCATGTCATACTTTTCAAATAATTTTCCTTATATTTTATTCTTAGAGTTTTTGTTTGTTTGTTTGTTTGTTTGTTTGTTTGTTTTTTAGCTTTCAAAGGCAAATTTTTGTTCAGACGATGTGATAACCACATTAGAGTTAAACCTTAACTTTTTCCCTGCGTGGTGTAGACAATGCAACACAACACAAGCTCCTTTAACACACTCTTGCACTGTTTTCTCCTCATACCTAGATATAGGAAAAAAAAGCTTTTAAGATGTAAGCGTAAAATGGAATGATGAATGGAATGAAGTCTTCTCATTTGTTTAGACATTTTGCACCCAAATTTCTCTAGAGTATTTACCTGGAAATTTCTAGTAAAAACAGACTGACTTCCTTGAAATTGTCTTGAAGTTCTTCCAGAGAGGACTAAACATCAGTGTGACACATATTCTGACCAAAAGCTACCACAGGCAGGTTTTAAGAACAAGGAAGGTCAAGACCGTATCACCCAAAATTGTTCTGGCTATATCACTTTTCTTCTGTAAATAACATACATGAATCTGGTCCTCAAAAGTTAGACCAAGAAAATTAGTCAATTTTAACATGAGTTTGCTGTCAATAGCTGGATGTTTGGCAAGTTTTGCTTAAAGCATTTCATACTGAGCAGTGATCTCGGTGTTTGCCCATGAACGTTTCAGGGTCAATGTATTTTCAGCTTCAATGTGTTATATTCTGCAGAAAGTTTTAAGGTTTGAATTTTAAAAGTACAGTCTTTTTCTTTTCTTTTTTTTTTTTCAATTTAGTTTCAGGTATACAAAACAATGTAATAGTTAGACAATTACACCCCTCACAAAGTGACAACCTCCTCCCCCAATCTACTACCCCTCTGACATCATATATAGCTATTACAATTCCATTGATAAAGTTCTTTTTTATTGAATTAAATATAGCAGTAATACTGGTGATAATGGCAATGATTATGACAGGAATGGCTAGCACTTACTAAATGCCTGCTCTTTGGAGGACGTTTCTATGGATACTTTATCAGTGCCTTTAAAAAAACGAACTCGTTAGTCCTCACAACAATCCTTAGAGACAGCAACTGTAATTGTCTTCTTTTTACAGAAGAAAATTTTGTGGCATGAGTTTAAGCAATCTGTTCTGGGTCTCACAGCTAGTATGACACACCAAATGCTATAAGCATGCAATATCATATTCAGACATACCAGCCCTTCACAAACACCATATGAGAAAGGTAATATGATCACTATTTTGCAGCAATAACAAGAACATTTTAACTTTTATGCAGATTAGGTAACTTTCTTATACTCATTAAGTGGCAGAATCTGACTTAAAATTGTGTCCTCTGGCTGTAGGGTCTGAGTTCAATACCCCCATATAACACTTCCTCCCTTGAGGACAGGGAAGTGTGTGTAGGTTGAATGTTATTGAACTAAGTAAACTTTTTATGAAAAAGCCAGTAAATAAATATTTTAGGCTTTGTAGGTCACAGTCTCTGTCACAACTACTCAACTGTACCACTGTAGCACGAAACCAGTCATAGATAATACATAAACAAATGAGCCTGGCTGTATCCAAATTAAACTCAATATAGAAAAGTAGGCACTGGGCCAGATTTTTTGACCCATGGGACATAATTTGTTTACCCTGATTTACAGCACTGAGAATTAACAAACAAACACTTCATGGACAAGTATGGAAGAATCTTTTAAATACATTCCTGAGCAAGAAGCCAGATGAAAAGGAGTACTTTTTTTTTTTAATTCATTTATAGATGACCTTTGGACAATTTGGATGTTAGGGGCATCGACATGTATGTGGGCCCTCTGCATAGGCAGATTTCCAGCCGCAGAACTGACCCTTAAACAGCACAGGTTTGAACTGTGCAGGTCAATTAGAAAATATCTACATATAAATGGATTCACACAGTTCAAAACCATGTTGTTCAAGGATCAATTACATATGAAATTCAAAAATAGGCAAACTGACCTATGGTTATAAAAGTTAGAATAATAGGTAACTTTGTAAGGAGTTATTGCCTAAGAAGAATCAGAAGTGGGACTTCTGAGATGCTATTAATATTCTATTTCTTGATATAGGTGATGTTTATAAGAATATTCACTTTATGAAAAGAGATTTATCAGTTGACTCAGAATGTATGTACTTTTCCAATGTATACTTCAATATAAAATTTAAATGTAATTAATAATTAGGAAGATGAGGATTTAAAGGGACTTAGTAAAACCACTAAATTATCCAAAATGTCAACATCCGTAATATGAACTGAAATGATAATGTAGGAAATATTAGGGAGAAAAAAATCTAAGTATAAAATTCTTTAATAAAAATAACAGCTAACACATTTCAAGCATTTCTTAGTTCTTAGGAATTGTATTAATTGCTTTATAAATATTATCTGAGTAACGTCTTACAGCAGCCTAAATGGTAGGTAGTAGTATTAACAGTGTTTTTACAGTTGAGGAAGCTAAAGCACACAAAGGTTGACTAGCTAGTCACACAAATTGTCAGTAGTGCATGAGAATGCAAACCAGTGTAAAAAGACATAATAAAAGAAAAGAGTAAGAGAAGAAGATGCACACCATGATTGGAAACTTGCAGATGTGAAGACTGGACTCCAGTTAGGGACACGCCAGTCTTGTTTGTTTGTTTGTTTGTTTGTTTGTTTATGTAAATTTTTTCCCAGTTACAGTTGACATTCAACATTATTTTATATTTGTTTCAGGGGTACAGCGTAGTGGTCAGACATTTATATAACTTATTCAGTGACCCTTTGATTAGTCTACTACCCACCTGGAACTATACATACATATTGCAACATTATTGACTATATTCTCTATGTTGTATTCTTCACCTCTGGCTGGTTCTTTTTTATGGTTTCTATGTCTTTTTTTATGCTTCTTTATCTCTTTTCTGAAGTTCTCACTAAGTTCCTCGAGCATCTTTATAAGCACTGTTTTGAACTCTGTATCTGGAAGGTTGCTTGCCTCCATTTTATTTAGTTCTTTCTCAGGAGTTTTTTCCTGGCCTTTCATTTGTGATGCATTTCTTTGTTTCCTCATTTTGTCTGCCTTTCTATGTTTGTATCTATGTATTAGGTCGATGTGCTTTGTCTTTCTTCTTGATCATGTTCCTTATGTAGTAGTAGTAGTTGCGCTGTGAGGCTCAGTGGCACAGTCTCCCTGGTCACCTGTGCTGGGTGCTCCAGAAGTGTCCATTGTGTGGGTTGTGTGTACCTTCCTATTGTAGTTGAGGTTTGATTGCTATTGGCACATCAGTGTGTGGAATTGCCCCTCAAGCTAACTGGCTGTGGGGTTTGGCCACATCCACAGCTTACAGGCTACTCTGCAGGGTGGGGCAGAGTGCCTATCTTTTAGAGTGGGATTCCAGTGCCTGTGGAGACTTCCCTTGGCTGTGCCACTTGTGGAGCTAATTTAGTGGTTCTCTGCTGTGGTCTGAAGCTGAGCTCCAAGTATTTTGGCTCTGGGGCCTCTTGGGAGAGGCCATGGTACAGGCCAAGATTAGCCACTGCCTGTGACTGGCTGGGGACTACCTAGTAGGGGTTACAAAGAGATCCACAAATAGAGGATGGCTGCCACCAGTACCGGGCCTAGGGTAGCTCCAAAAAAGCCCAGGGCATCCCAAGGCTTGCTACCACCTGGTGACTCAGGCTCCTGTAAGGCTCATCCACTAACAGATCCTTCTGTGGTCCAAAAGTTGGGTGAGACAGGGTCTCAGGGTGTCACCAGGGTGGGATGAGTTGTGTTCACCAGGTTAATAAGGATTTTGGTTTAGTGCCAGTGCTAAGCCTGGAGTTACTCAGCAAATGGCTCAGAGCACACCAGGCATCCTGCTGCCCTTCTGAGGCCTGTGGACCTCAATAGTTGTGCAAGAAAGAGTGAAATGTGGGTGAGGCTGGCTGCTGGCCTAGAAAGTCCCTCTGGCAATGCAGGCAACTTGGGTGGGGCTGGATCCATGGGGGTTACCAGGGGGGATGAGCAGAGCTCACCAGACCAATGCAGATTCAGATTTGGCCATTTCTGGGAGGGCTCCACACAAGAAAGATGGCACCATCTGCCTGTTACATGGGAGGAGGACCTCACACTGGGGAAATGGCGACTATCCTGTCAGTCCTCACCCCAAAGCCACATAACTCAGTCTCTCTCTGTATATCTCTAATGCCCCGTGAGTCACTGCCCCTCCTCTGAAGCCCAGGATGAGTGCCTGTGAGTGAGTGGGGTCTGTGTGCAGGCCTTTTAAAAGGATGTCTGCATTTCCCTCAGCCTCTGTCCCACGCGGACTGTCAGAATCCCCATTGCTTTTCACAGTCAGATGTTGTGGGGGCTTCTCTTACTGGAACCAGTACTCCAGGTTGGGGAGCCTACTGTGTGGCTAAAGTCCCTCACTCCTCTTGGGGGACCTTTGCACCCAAGATATCCCTCCTGATTCTCAACCACCACATGGAGGTGTGGAGCTGGACCATTCTTCATCTTTGCCCCTCCTACCAATTTTGTCATGGTTTCTTCTTTATATCCTTAATTATAAAACTTCTGTTCAGCTAGACTTCAACTGATTCTCTAAGTTGATTGTTTTGTAATTTCATTGAATTCCCATATGAACACAGGAGGAGGCAAGCACAGCATCTATTTACTCCACCATCTTGTATCCTTCTCCAATGCCAGTCTTTTTTAGACAACTAGGATAATAAGGAAATTCTCTAAGCAACTGTGAAGAAAATGTCATGTGTTTATAGTTGGTAATTTATTTTGATAAATAATTCCTTTCTGTATAGCACATAGCAGAGCCACTCCCCATACTTCCATTAGACCATGAGGAGGAAGAAATTATGCAGAAACCCCATATCATTGAGCAAATCATTCAAGAATATCAGACTGATCTTATTAAGAGTTTTCATCAAAACAAGTCCCTCTCTCTCTTTTTCCAGTCATCAATAATAATACCAAATTCTTAGACTATCCATAGTGCCTTGACTACAACCTTCATATTGCTGTTAAGAGATGGTCATCTCTTAATCATATCCAACCACCATACCTGTAGATCTATGCAACCCCATATTTGGAAACAGTAAGCTTGTTTTAAATCCTCTCTACCTGACTTCCTTCTCCAGATATTTCCTTGTATTTTCTATTATCTTAGAAAAGACTGTTGCCCTCATTCTACCTAAAGAGATGCTGCCTACAAGTCACTTTCTATCTACCAATTGTTTATTACAATTGGTGCAGATGTCATTGCTTGTGCTTATTTATTACTTATTTGTTTTATTGTTTCTTTATTGTATGAAACTCTGATTGTAATGTGAGCTCAATGAGGCCAGGCACTTGTCTTATTTACTCCTGTAATGTAATTTTCAAAATGTCAGACATGCATCTGGACTCAGGAATTCAAATATTTCTTAAAGACATGAATAAATAAAGGAAGATGTTAAATAGACAATCCACAGGTATGTTTTCTTTATAGGTATACAGGTTTGAGGGAGAAAGTTTTTTGAGATATGTGAGTTCCATTAATATCTCACCATCCTTATAGTTTGAATAAAAATTAAAGAAATTATTTTTAAAATTATGAAGGGTTTGGCAATTAAAAAAGACAAGTATTCACAGGTGCTGCTTTAGTTATTTTTTCCACTGGAAATTGGATCTATGGAAGAGACAGAAATACATGGGAATAAAATCATTGAGTATGAAAATGGAATTTTTAAAATGTGCATTTCCAAATTATGTCTCAAGATGCCAGACTGATACTTTTTATCCCTTGCCAATAAGCTATGTCATTTGTAGATGGTTTGATATTGAGGCATTCACACTGAATTTATAGATGGAAAAAAATACTCTAGGTAAACACAGTCTAGTCTCTATGCAAATACTAAGTTTAACATGGCAAGGTAAATGGAGGAGATAGTCAGAGATTCACACAAGAGAACAATATAACCTATTAGCTGACCACAGATATGCAACTTAAATTTTAAACACTCACATACTTCACAGAAGAGAATGGGTGATACACAAACTGGAGAATCCATTGCAGTACTGTTCACTCCTCTAGAAATTAACAATTTAGATGAGTACAGACTAGGTATTAGGATGTGAAAAGGAGAGAGATGTACTATTGCATAAAAACAGCCTTGTTAATAAAGGACAGGAAGAGAACTAAATTCTTGGTCAAAAAACAAAAGACATACAGGAAAATTAATGAACCTAAAAGTGAAATCACCCGGGAAACAAAAGATAGCTTATGGGAATATTCTACTTAGCCAGATGAAGGAACTGGTGTCATCCAACGAGAAGAACTATTGGCAAAAATATGTAGTAAATCTGTAGATTAGAAAATAGTATTGCGACAATGTTAATTTCTTGATTTTATACTGCAGTTATGTAAGAAAATATACTTGTCTGGGGGAAATCCACACTGAAATATGTCGTGGTAAAAGGGAATCATATCTGCAACTTACTCTGAAACAGTTGCAGAGAGAAACATGCATATGGCTATATGGAATTTTTTTGTTTTTATTGTAACTTCTCTTTCTCAAATTATGTCAAAAATGTTTTAAATTAAAATAGAACACAAAATTTAGAGATGAAAATATGTGTTTATATTTTAGATAACGACTTATTAGCATTATGATCATGAATAATTTTTTCACCTCTTTCAAATAAAACTACAAAATGAATTTTAGTTTTATTTCTAGATTCAAAAAATGTGATCATCAAACAAAACTGTGCTGTGCCTTGTAAATTATAAAGAATGTTAACAACATTAGCTATTATTATAAAAAGAAAATGATGAAAATTATAGTAGACCCACAGGCAAGATAAAATAGCACTGGGAAATTTTAACTCCCTAGGTGTTAGAAGTTTTTTCAGTGAAAAACAGTTTTGATTTGTGTAATAACAGTTTAATCCCTCCAAGAATAAAATAAATGGTAGGAAAAGTTAATTCTGAATCAAATGGGGAAAATTTGTTAAAAAAAAAAAAAAAGGAAACAATGGCCTATAAGGTAAAATAGAAACACCTATGCATTTAATATGGGAAAGGTGAAGGATAGGCATGTATAAACCTGTAAAGCATACTTTGCAAAGGCAAAACTTACAAAGTAGTTTAAATTTTACAACATGGAATAAGATTATAGAAAGAAGATGTTCTAATCAACGTGTACACCATAGCCCTCTCTGTACAATCTCAAAGTATCTGGATGAGAAAGAGTGATATAAAAATCTACTGGCATCAAGTACATTTAACTTAAAGATCTCTTATAGTAGCATTTACAATAAACCATGAAATACGTTAGAGTAGAACCCCAATGGTGAAGAGGACACTTATTGCCCTTGCAGAGTTTGCAGTTCTACGGTCATCTCACATATACCCATTAGTTTCTATATATTTCTGTTTCCAGACTTAATAAAAAACTTCAAAAATCTTAGTTTCTCCACGTGTCAAACCCATATAATTTTAAATCACAAAGAATGAAATTCAATGTGTGCAATTTTCTCAATCAAGTCCATTATACATAAAGTTTGTACACAATTATGTCTGTATGTGTATGCACCTACACATTAACAAAATAGCTAATATAAGTTTCTCAGTGGTGCTTTTTAAGTAAAAGAACGGGTTGATTGGACTGGATAATTACTAAGCTTTCTTGCATCTCAATGATTTTCTGATGTCAATCCTGAGAGCTATGAAGTAATCTAATGATTCTTATATGCTCTGACCTCCTGCTATAGAATTCTCATGTATCAGGTAATTAATATTCCAGAAACTAAAATTCTTGAGACAAAAATATTATGCTGAAAAAAATGGAAACATGGGGCTTTATATACAATACATAATTACCCAAGAGGGTTGTATTCTAGACCTCATTTTACCACTTACGAACCACGTATATACTGACCAAAATAAGCATTTCTAAAATGGAGATAATCAATTCTAGAACTGTGGCAAGCCAGATTAAGAAAGCTCTTAAACATTATTGACATATAAGATATTATCATTATGTTGGCAAGGATGTTCACTGCCATCTTATTGTTCAAAATTAGAGTATTGATTCTATAAAAAAAATTTTATTTTAAATAAAGAAGTGTTATATTCAGAATTTATCTTTAAAATTCCAAAAATGATAAAGCTAAAGCTATAAAGTAAGAGCACATACAATACAAGAAATAAAGAAGATAGTTTATATGCAATATTAATCTTATCATTTCAAATAGGAAATTAGATATTTTCTGAGACTCAATGTATTCATCTTTTTCTTTCTAAAATCATTTTTCCTGAAGGTAATTACTTCACTAAGCTCTGTAAATGACATATAAAACCCCCACGTTTCTAAAACAATCAAGAAAAATTTGGACACTAGATTTTTAAAGCTTTCTAGTTTATTAAAAAAAAACAAAGACAACACTGTCTTCCTAACTTTTGGAATTACCTCCAGCAGACACTGGGCCTAGCTGCCTCCTCACTAGTGATCTTGTGTATACACAGTATGATTCCAGTCATATATGAGGTCTGACAATTAAGTTCGTGAACTAGTTGCAACAACGTTGCTAAGCTTTTTTTTTATATTACAGAGGGATTATTGATTATGAATTTGTACCAACTGGACAAACAGTTAACCAAGTTTACTACTGGGAAGTGCTGAAATGCTGCATGAAAAAGTTAGATGACGTAAACTTTTCTCCAACAATTCATGGCTCTTGCATCACGACAATGCACCAGCTCACACGTCACTGTCTGTGAGGGAGTTTTTAGCCAGTAAACAAATAACTGTATTGGAACACCCTCCCTACTCACCTGATTTGGTCTCCAATGACTTCTTTCTTTACCCAAAGATAAAGAATATGTTGAAAGGAAGACATTTTGATGACATTCAGGACATCAAGGGGAATATGATGACAGCTCTGATGGCCATTTCAAAAAGAGCTCCAAAATTGCTTTGAAGGGTGGACTAGGCACTGGCATCAGTGCATAACTTCCCAAGGGGAGCACTTTGAAGGTGACCATAGTGATATTCAGCAATGAGTTATGTAGCACTTTTTCTTGGATGAGTTTTGCAAACTTCATTGTCAGACCTCATACAATCTAGAAAATGTAAACTAATACAGATGACAAAAAGCAAATCAATGCCTGCTGATGAGAGCAGACAGTGCTTGAGTGAAGAATTACAGACAAGAGTAAACTTTTGAGGCTAATATATATGTTCATTTCCTTGATTGTATTGATGGTTTTCATTGATTTTTCAATATGTCAAACTTATCAAGTTGTACATTCTAAATATGTACAGTGTAAGATACACAAATTATATCTTGATAAAGCCAATTATATAAAATGTATTTGAAGGAAAGCCAGATTATGTTGAAGCAAAATTAGGATTATAATTTGAAATAATAGCTACCTATAGAAAGATTAACCTAATATGGCTAAAGCAGAATCTATTCTTCCTATTTGTTCATGTTCATAAAAAGGCTAAGACAGATTGTAATTCTAGAAATTTAAGTGTAAGAAAAAATAAAACTCTAGGAAGAGTTTTCTAGAATTAATGGGAAAGGTTAGAGTCTAACATCACAAAACAGATTATCATATACACACATACACATAACTCTATACATACAATATATAGTACACCACATATAATCTATATTTATGTTATTTTTTATATATGCACTATCTAATCTCTTCAATTGTTTTTTTTCATTTTTAATTTATCTGTTCTTTTTTTGTCTTATTTCTTATTAATTTCCACTTAACATCTAGCCTGTAATTGATTCCTATAGTGCTGAAAACACAGACAAAAAGAAAAATATTTAAGTTATGCAATACCTATGTTCTCTGGAAACTAGTGTGTATGTAAGAAATTCAAAGAAGTATACAATATTATATCTTACCATTACATACCTGTGTCATCTATCTATCCAGCTAGCTAGTAAGCTAGCTACCTGTCTATAGTCTTTTATGACGTGCCTACTAGATGTCAGGCCTTAAACCACTTGTTTTAAATTTTTATATGTATGTATTTAAATCTCATGACAAATTTGAGAATTTGCCAAGCAGTTACAAGTAAACATATATTACTAGATGAAAAGTGGCAAATTATAAGAAGCTATAGTATAAAGCAGTCTATAAAAATTATAAATTCAGAATCCTAATAGATGAAGAAACACCTAGTCCTCCCTCCTTGCCTCATTTATTATCTGTAAGAACTGGGTTCTTTGGGAGTTTGATATTTGCCTAAAGTCAATATTCTTGTCTTTTAGATCTCAAGACCCATAATTCATCATGAAGGTTGCTTTCCATCATATCATATAGCTTTCCTCAGTGCCAATAAATGACTAACCACAATATAAATTTTCTATAAGTTTGAAGGAAGGCAAGATTTTTCTGGCTGGCGATGACTAAGAGTCAGGAAAAGTTCAGACATTAGCTTGTAACTCAGCAACCAACCGTTATGCTCATTGTGCTTGTTCACTTTTAGAAATATCCTAGTGTTACAATGAGAGATATAAGGGTTTCCTTATTCTTTGAGGATTTTATGAGACACACCTGTTGGAACTTCATGGAACACATTTTTTCTGTTTTATATAGTTCCTCAAGGCCACTAGAACACATGGGAAAATCTGTTAGTCTTGTTTTTCATTTTATCATTATAGTTCCTGGACTCACCCATATGCTCATAGCACCTGAATCTTATGTAAGTAGATAAAACAATACAAAAATGCTCTTAAAACACAGCTCTTAAACACAGGGAGAAACAAAATAGTCGTGAAAGATATAAAATATTGCCTTAGAAGTCCATGAACACCCTACACTTTGATGAGTGGGAATAGAGGCAGATGAAAACAAATTATGCACGTAGGTGAGGAAAAGTAGATTGTGTTTTATTCACAGTATGCCCTCATAAACTGGCAAGTCACACATAATGTTGGTGCTTGGCTGACTAAAAATGCACTGCTTTAAATTCCTATTGCTGCTGTAACAAAATTATAACAAACTCAATGGCTTAAAACAACACAAATTTATTCCCTTACATTTCTGGAGGCCAGAAATACACAGTTTCGATGGGCTGAAATCATGGTGGTAGCAGAGCTTGTTCCTTCTGGAGGCTCTAAGGCAGAGTCCATTCATTTCCTGCATTTTTCAGCTTCTAGAAAATGACCACATACTCTGACTCGGCTATATCACTCGTCCTCTGCTTCTGTCATGACATCTTTCTCTGATTCTGACCTTCCTGCCTACCTCTCATGGGGACCCTTCTGATTACTTACATTGGACCTACTTGAATAATCCAGCATAATCTCCCCATCTCAAGCTTTTATATTTAATCACATCTTCAAAGCCCCTTTTACCATAAAGAGTTAGCATTGAAACAGGTTTTAAGAATTAAGGCATGAAAACTTTGAAGGGCCATTATTTTGCCTGCCATAGGAACCAACTGTTTCACAACTTGGATAACTATATTTCTCCAACCTCTTCCTCACTAAACTTTATGTAAGGAAATGAACATGTTTGTGTTGTAACAACCCTGTTCAGAAAACAGGAAATTACTTTTATTTTCAACTTCAGGATGATGAAATGCCTTGAATAACTAATCTCACCTCCTTTAGAATGTAGGTGATGTATAGTGGTTGATTAAGACTGGACTTAATGTCAGATGACACAGACACAAAGCCTAGCTCTTTGAGACTTCCTTAACATTGTGCCTAGGAAACACTAATTGCTAAATGAGTATCCATCGTCTGAGATTAAAGGAGAGCACAAACATCAGCCAATCTGAGTTCTTAAAAATGTGAGCACAGTGGGTAGAAAAAGAGAAAAAGCAAGACCACAGTTTATCTCACTGCTCTATTAAGACATAGTGCACTTCTTAAATTGAGCTTTTTCTCAATTTACAGATTTTCCCACATATTATTAACTATAATGAGAAATTAAGGTGTGAAATATAAAAATAAATCAGTTTTATTATTCAATATCTAATGAACCACACAAGTTGCAGAAATTATTTTTTTTAAATGATCTGTATATATCAGATAATAGAAAAAGATTTAGATCTAAAAGCAAAATGAGCTGATTCGAGAGGAAAATCAATCAATCATGATATGGACATTTTCTAAATAGAAACATGTAAACAAGCTGCTGTTGAATTCTTGGATTGGTGACTGGGGAAAGCAATGATCAAGCAAGTACAGGATCACTACTCAGGGTAAACCAAATGCGCACAAGACAATATGTGGGATCAAGTCAGTCTCAGAGCATTTGTCAGCTGCAACCTTTTCCTGTCTTATTCTTGTAAGTTATCATTTTCAGAGATTATTACAGCAGCGTCTTTTAGCTGTATTTCTCGGCAGCCATCATAACAATAATTTCAATTTGGATTTTGTTTGACTACCTATAGGTGCCAGTATATGAGGTGTGATCACCAAATACAGTGAATGTTTAAATAAAAAAAAATTATTACAGTAAAGTCCTCTTTTGTGCATGTCTTTAGTTGTCCTGTCATGGCTGCCTCGATGACATGAATCGATTCAAAATGTTTACTTTTCATGGTCATTTTGACTGTGGGGAAGAGCCAGAAGTGGCACAGGGCCAGATCCATTGAATAAAGTGAATGAGGACACTCCGTAATGTTTTTATTTGACAGAAATTACCATATACCAGAAGCGACGTGTGACACAGAGCATTGTCATGATGGAGGATGAGTAAAGATACTCAAAAGAGAGGACTTCCAGAACTGCTTCAGAAAGTGGCAAGAATGAAGGGATAAATGTGTTTGAGGTGAGAGGAAGTATTTTGAGGGAGATTAATGGCAATATATCTTTTACTGTAATTTTTTTTTTAATTTAAACATTCACCGTATTTTGTGATCACACCTCATATGCAGACAACTCAGCACTGCTTTTCCAGCATCACCACTTGAGGACAGTTTAAGGTAGATTTTCCTAATAAGTTTACTGCAGCAGCTCACATGTATTGGCAATAACCCTTTAAGAATATTGTAGATCATCAGGCTTTCTTTTTTTTTCGTTACACTGTCATTGTCTCTTCCCTCTCCCTTTTGTTGTATCCTGAGTCAAGTTACCTGTCCTTAGGCTCTTTGTAGGCCCACGTGGGCTCTCATTTTTTCCCCAGATGTGTGTGTGTGTGTGTGTGTGTGTGTGTGTGTGTGTGTGCGCGAGCGCGCATGCGCACACAGGCATTTGAATGCATGTATTCACTCTAGTTAGTTAAGGGTGGAGCAAGGAAGAATTCTACTGTTTTACAATATGAAGTCCTTCAATATCTCTTAGTAGTATCTGATTTCAGGAATCTTGACAGTAGTCCTCAAACATGGTCATGTCTACCTGAACCACCATAGCACAGAGGCAACTCCACCAATTAACTCCCAGAAATAGTCCAGGTCTTTAATTATCCCGGACAATATTCAAACTTTCGTCTATTACATTAGGCAAATATGCATGCACTTATTTTAAATATACCTTAACTACTAGCTGCCTAAAAAAATCAGTTTTTATAGTACTTATAAAGCAAGTTTGTTATACAACGTACTAATTCTATTTAAATTTGCAATTATCCATTAAACCTATTTAAGTGAGAGGTTAAATCTGGAAGAGAGGATACTCATTAGGAGACAGCGCCAGAAGGCAGGAAGAGAAAAGGTACAAACTCCCTCTCCTCCTGTCTTCTGATATTCAAATCACCTGCTGCTACCTCCCATTGTGCAAACCCAATTGCAAGTCAAAGAGCAAAAGAGTTTAGGTGTTATAAACCATAGAGGTCAGCCCCCTAGTAAGGCTGAGGACAGGCAAGAACAGAGAATGGACAAGGATCAAATAGTGAAGAAAGCGAAGTTTCTTGTTTTCCATTTCTCTTGTGTTCGTCCCCCAAACTAACCATTTGACACTCTTAACTTACTCTTTTGACATCTCTATTAAACTCGTTTATAATACTTGTTCTTGGTTTTCCAGTAGTAAACATGTTATCAGTTCAAGGTTAGTGTGCCTGATGCTTCAGAAGGCCAATATTTAATAGATCAGAGTTTGTAGTAAGGAAAGGCTTATTGATTGAAAAAGTACCTACTGAGAAGACAGGGTAGCTTTAATGCTTCTGCAAATCTATTTTAAGAAACCTCAAGTTCAAGTGTTCTTTATGTCAAAGGAAGGAAGAAGAGGCAGAGCAAGAGATGGGCAATACTCTAGACAGCCAGGCTTCAACAGGGATCCAAGGAAGAACAGGAAATCTCCACATCTCTTTGGTCCCAGTCAGTCAGTTGACCTCTGGTTGACCTTTGATGATCTGAGTCTGGCTCTGAGGCTCCTGCAAATCTTTGATATACAGTAATTGTTCTGTATACACTTAACACCTCCTCAGGAAAGACCCCCTCTGACAAGGGACTATTCCTGCAAAATACTCAAGTCTCAAGCAGAATTGCGCTAGTCAACTAGCATAACTATAGCAAGAGCAATTAGTCTGAGTCAGAGAGAGAGAGTATTTCACTCTGTTACAAATGTTTTCTACTGACCTCCCAATTTCCAACCCTCTATTCATATACAAACACAAACACATGTAATATGTTTTATCCTCCCAATATTGCTATACGGTAAACTTGGTTCAATCCATATTCTGTCTGCAATACTAAGATTCCATAAATGCAACTCACAGCTGAGAAATATTTTGTACCACGATTATTTTTCCTTTCTTGTACAATTATTTTTCTTTTATTTTTTTAAGTTTCCTAAGTCTAATACTGCTCATTTTTTCATTTGCTCAGTTTACTGAAAAAGTATCACTAATTCAAGCCATGAATTTCCACCATTGTCTAAATTGGCTTTGAAGTCTTTCAGATGCATTAAATATTACATCGATTTCTTCTTGGAATCATCTGTCCCAGAGATGATATTCCAGTTTTGACTGTTTGCTCTCAAAGTTAGGTGCATAGCTCTTTCCCTGGGATATCCCTTCATATCCATAACCTGTCATTTTGGATCCTCTCTTTTGTCTACGTTTTGTCTTTACATTTTAATATTTATTTCCTTATTATGGTAGAACATGACTGCCATTGGATTCCTGAGAAGGAATGCACAGAAAGCAAAATTTCTGAGACCTTACATATGTGAAATTGTCATCATTCTACCCTCAAATTTGACTAAGCTTAGCATACTACTCTAGGTTGGAAATATTTTTGCCTCCAACTTTTGAAGAGATGTCTCCATCATCTTCAAGCTGCCAATATTGCTATTAAAAAGTACTCAGTCAGTTGCGCACCTAATCCTTTTAGTGTGACCTGTTATTCCTCCCAACTTCTTTTGTCTTCAACTTACTGAAATTTTATGAATATGTGCCTTGGCTGTTTAAGAATGTATTCCCAAAGTGTTTCCCAAAGCCTCTCACCCAAATTAAGCACTGGATCAGTTATGCCAGATGTGTTGGAGGGGGTGTGTAACCTTGATAAAGCAGTTCAGTGACTCTCATATATTGTTTTTCCATAGGTCTACCTGAAGGAAGAAGGATCACATGTATCGTCATATGTTCACCAATTATGATCAGTCACTATGGGAACCTACCTAAGTAAGACTGGCTAAAATTATGTGCAATTATCGACTATCTACTACCATACAACATCTTTCTCTGCCCCAAATCATTATCACTACACTGCGTTTTAAAAACACAGATGCTTTAGAAACATCCTTCAATGTTAAGAGGTAGGGAGCATAATAACTATTGAGACTAATTTGTCAAAGATCATACTATCATATGGTATATTTGAGATTCCAGCCCATGAACATAAGTTAAAATCTTGTGTCTCTTATCCATTTTGGGCACAGAGAGGATGGTTATCTACAACTTCTCAGTATTTATAAATTATTTGAGTCTTGAGTTCCATAAATTTCCCATGTGTTTTATATTGTGCATTCCCAGCTTTTAACACCTTCTGATGTACCATTTAGATATAATTAGAATCAAAGCATAATAATACATTTGGGTAAATAAAACTAATACATACTTTAGCTACATGACTTTTAAAATTAATAGATTTTGATATTTTCCTCCTGAATCAACTATAATATTGCTATAATACTACCTCTCAAAGAACCATTGAACCACCTGTATTGACTTTCACCTGCATAGTTAACATTATCCTTTTTGGCAATTTTTTTAAGCTACAGATGTCTGGTGGTAGATATCAGATTATTATTTACTTGACATGAGGGTAAAAATTATCATTTGATTATCTGCAGGTGTTTTAAGAACACCTATCTTGTTAATACATGCTACTGTACCTTGTTGTTTTCTTAGAATAGAGTATGGACACAGGATTTGCCTTGAAGATGTCCTTTCCCCTTGGGTTGGAAGCTGAGTGGCCAGAAAGAAAATGCAGCAAATGAAAAATAAATGTACCTGTTTTAACCTGGTGGTCATAAATAAAACAACAAAGGATTATCAAGTGGTATAATCTGAAATCACACATTTTAGAGTCACTGTTGACCTTGAAAGAAAAAGGAATACACATTTTTGAAAGTAACAATGGGACCACAGAGAATTCCATCCTAGAAATATGATGTTAAATGTGATTTTTGTTACCTCAGAATTTTGGCAAAGACCTCAACAGCCGATGGCACTGCTATTGATTCCAAGTAACACCATATTCCAAAGCAAAGTTCAAGATCATGTATATGGGAAATTTAAGAGATTAAGAAACCACTGTGCCAGAATTAGCCCATCACCTATTGTACTCACTGCCCCTGCAAGTGAGGAGAGGAAGTATATGCCTCCTCCTTATTGAATCAAAATGAGATCTCTTCAGAAGCACTGTTTGAAGGGAGTTTAGCATTAGTCTATAGGTTTTGAGTGATATAGGAACAGGTGTCTGGTTTCTGCCTAGCACATTTTAAAGAGGCTGAGGTGGTAGTTGTCCCTTACTGGCATCTCAGATGGGAGAATATTCCTGGACCTCTAGGCACAGTGATTAACAACCTTTGTTTTCCAAGGACTGAGGAATTTACCAGAACACGGGACTTTCAGAGCTAAAACAGGGACTGTTCTAAGTAAATCAGGACTCATTGATTATCCTACTCTAGAACTTTATGGTTTAAGAATGCATGGATATTTCCCAGTGGCCAGATGTGGGCCTTATCAAGGAAACCAGAATGAGGAGTCTCAAGAAGGTTTCATTCCAGAAGCCCACCTGGGAATTTGAAATGACCCAGAAAACGTGAACACCTAACAAACAAGGAGTAAGCCGAATTTTAAGTGGCTGGTAAGGATGCAGAATTTCCCAGGGCAAAGGAACATTAAGTGAGAGATATCCAGGGATTAGGATGATCTCACTTATACATGGAATCTAAAGAACTGAATAAATGAGAAAAGTAAACAGAAATAGGCCCAGAGATATAGAGGGAAAATTGATGGTTGCTATAAGGGAGGGGGGTGGAGATGAAGAAGAAAGGGATGGGATTAGACAGCATAAATTGGTAACCACAATATTGCCATGGGGATATGAAAGTGTGGGGAATATAATCAATAATGTTGTAGAGATTTTGTTGGGTGTCAGATGGGCACATGTCTTATTAGGGAGACCACTTCATGGATGGTGTAGATGGCTGACTACTGCACTGTACACCTGAAGTTGAAGCTGAATAGTAGTGTATGTCAACTATAATTTAATATGTATATAGTCACAGGATAAGGAGTATAGCATAGGGAATAGAATCAATGGAACTGTAATAGATATATATGATGTCAGAGGGGAAATAGATTGGGGGAAGAGGGGTTATCACTTTGTGAGGGATGAAATGTCTGTCTATTGCATTGTTTTGTACACCTGAAACTAATAAAAAGAAAGAAAGAGAAAGAAGAGGTAAAAGACATATTAAAAATAAACACTAAAGCAAAAAAAAAAAACCCACCACAAAACCGCCATTCATCTTGGGATGCTGCAGTTTCATAAAGAAAGGTAAGGGGAACACTTACAGAAGAGTTTGAGGATGTAGGGGAGTTTTTGGGTGACAAAAGTGAAGTTCCAGATATAAAGAGAGGAAGGGTTAGATCACATAGAGATAGATGGGCTATCTGGAAGGCTTGGAAGTATAGCGCTGCCTGAGGTAAATATCTATGTGAGTCCTGATGGAATCAGATAAGTTAGAATCCCAGAGGAACAAAGGCAAACCATTCAGGACACAGTCTCCTCTACTTAGTTGGAAGTTATAGGACTACTAGGCTGTAGTTCTGTCCCGCACCTCTACACTGTGTGATGGTGGCATGGGTGGTGCAGATGCCAGGAGAGATTGCTGGGATCTCATGGGGAACAAGAGGTCCCGGGACTGTATCTAGGAACCAGCCTCTCAAGTAGTCTCATCAGATGTCAACGTTCAGATTTATTTTTTAGTTCAGTTGTGTGGACATTGGTGCCTAAGAGAATTAGATCTATTTTACTCACTTTACTTTGATTCCTACCTTACACAAAGTTAAGCCAATGCTAGGACAGAAGAAACAACACTTGAAAGCCTAATGGTATTTCGTTCTCATTATATTAATTCCAGTGCTTGGTATCAGATTAGCTTTTCATTGGTCCCAAACGGATTCATTACACACAATTGTGTAGAGTGTGCCCTACAAAAGCATGCCTGGTAGAGAGAGTAAGTGGCATCTGGAATGTAGCCTGTTATGCATTTTTCAAGCTATATGCCCCTGGTGCTACAGACACCAGAAAGCAGTGGTTTTTTCTTGTTTATATGAAAGTATTTTATGAGCTACTGGAGAAGACTAGAAGCAGAAATTCGAGTCTAGTTATAAACAAAGGCAAGAAACCAAGCCTTTAGGCTGAAGACAAACAGAAGGTATTTTCTTGATCAAGTTGTTACCCCTGTTGAATTATATTAATTAGGAGTAATACATCTCCCTGAATTTTGGCTTCTATTTGGATCACTGTCTCTTAAAATGTCTTCCTAAATATTACAGTAAGCTATAACATTAACTTAAAAAGTGATTAGGTATGCAAGTTTGCCTGTGACTGATATTTAATTAAGGGTAGTAGACAACAGGACGTCTCTTGGAATAGTTATAGAAAATGTCACAGCCAGGAAAGGTGGGTGTGATTGATTCCTACACGGAGCGCTACCAGTTCTCAATTATTTATCTAAAGTTTCCGGGTGATTTTCAGTAGAAACTGTTTATAATACATCCAGAAGTAATTAAATCAGGAAGAAATGAAATCTAAATGGTACTTAAAGAGGAATGACACTTGTATTATTTCATATGCCTCAACATCTTACAGGACACCTCAAAAAAAAGGGGGGGTAGCTATACGAGAATAGGCTTGAGTTAAAAAAAAGCTACCAGTTACTCTACTGCTATGCAGCTACCAGAAAAATATATACATTAGGAAAAAGAAAAAAGCTTCAATAATTCTTTAGATCAAATTATCTTTTATTTTTGTAATTCAATATCTAGATGTAATATACCTTTCTCATTCATATTTTATTTAAGATCAATTTTAAATAAGTGTAGTTTTCTTCAGGTTTTATGGTCATAGGTAATATATAATGTTGTTGCTATAAGTTCCTTGAATACATGTTACAATCATCGTTCAGTATAAAATAGGTTTGGACTCATAACTGTTGTTTTAGGAAGATATGAGGGAAGGGGGCATATGGTTTCTTCTTTCCAGAGGGGAAATATATATAACAGTTCCAAATATAATCAACTGGCAAATTACATGGATGGTAAAAAATAATCACTCATAGTGTAAAAATTAACCAAGATAGAATGTAAAAAAAATAATTTTAGTTAAACAGAAACACTGAATGACAAGAAATGACCATTAACTATATTTTCTAGTAATTAAATTCCAATATTCATTAGATTGGGGTATGTGTTATCTCCCTCTTCCTAAAATATTTTTTGTCAAATTGTAACTATATTTTGAGCCATATCTCTACCAGTTATTTATGAACTTTCTCAATGTCCCTCTTAGTTATGGCAATATTCAGTTTTTCTGCTAATTTTGCTAATTTGTTAGTTTATATTTTCTCAGAAAATCTTTCCACTGAAACTTTAAAATTCACTAATAAACAGTTGTTTATCATCTATTAAACATCTTATTGTGTATATTTATTTTCTCCCCAGTCTCCTGGAGTCTAAAAGTAGACCAGTTGAATGCTCAAGCTAAAATAAGTCTAATTTTATTCTGCCATCTGTAACCTAACATTCAACAAATTTCATTCATCTGGAATGCAACATTCAAATCCATATTTTATGAAAAACAAGCATAAAGAAATCCATATGAGTCTGTCTTAGTAGTGCATGGTAGTGCATGGTAGTGCTTGGTAGTGCTTGGTAGTGCATTGTAGTGCATGGTAGTGCATGCATAATAGTGCATGGTCTTAATAATGCTTAGTAGTGCCTGGTCTTCATAACCCCAATACACATCAATGGACTGAGAGAAGACTTTTTTTCTGCTCCCCAAAGTTCAAAAACTATCAGAAACATGAAACTAAAAGGAAAGCTTTGTGTTTTCTTACATTCACCAACTTTGTTTATTATTCTTTTGTTTTATTTTATTTTTTGTTTATTATTATTTTTCTAATTCTTCATGTGGGGTTCTCCTTTAATAAGACTCTCAATTACCTGTGTCAAAAAAAAAAAAGAAAGCAAGAAAGAAAGCAAGAAAGAAAAAAATTACCTGTGTCACAAAGAGGACATTTCAGTTTAGACAAAAGCTCTATAATCAAATCTACTATAACATGGGTAGAAAAATTGGTAGGAATTTATATATTTCTCTACAACATGCATGAATCTTCTCAGTTTCAGAAGGCATTCCTGCAAGTACCACCCTTCACCCCCACCCATCTTGGGCACTTATGAGATTTTTTTTCAAAAGGATACTGGTAGAGTCTCTTTTTTTTCACTTACATTAATATCTTTCTAGAAGTTCCCATCCTTTGATCTTGAACATAATAAATTTATGCAAAATATAAAAGGAAAATGACTTCCTGGGAGAGTCTGTGAAGTCATTTAAAGGAAGACAAATGAAACAAAACTGAACAACATTTCTTAGATTCTGTTAGGTTTTATCACATCACTAAAAATAAATATATATATATATATATATATATAAACCTTGAATATGTACATTATAGACAACACTCCATGTTTGTGCCGTTTTTCAGATTTTCTTCTTCATTAAAATGTAAAGGGAGTTGTCTGAAGAATGTTCTAAAGTATTACAAAGAAGTGAAGCAATACTTCTGGCAGAGAATGCGTTATCACTGAACAATGCTAATTTCAACTTGATAATAAGGAATAACTCATGAAAATATCAAAAATCATAATTGTTGCCTGTATTCATAGCCCAACAAGTGAGTAGACCTTCTTTAAAAAAATCTTCCAAAACCACCAAAAATATATTATCCTTTATTATGAGATGTTTGTTTCAAGAGTGACCAGAGAATATTTATTAATTTACCCTGTTTCCCCGAAAATAAGAGCTAGCCGGACAATCAGCTCTAATGCGTCTTTTGGAGCAAAAATTAATATAAGAACTGGTATATATTATATTATATTATATTATATTATATTATATTATATTATATTATATTATATTATATTAATTTATTATATTACATTATATTATACCTGGTCTTATAGTAAAATAAGACTGGGTCTTATATTAATTTTTGCTCCAAAAGACGCATTAGGGCTGATTGTCCGGCTAGCTCTTATTTTCGGGAAAACACGGTATCAGAGATAATGTTTATAGGATATTAACAATGCCTAGTGTATATATGTCATATTTTGGTAACTTTTAGCATTTAACAATCATATTAGTAATAATAATTTAGACTTCATACTATGATCAAGTCTTGGTTTATTCCTTCTATTTTTTTGAAATAACATTTTCTTTCCCTGTGTTATTTCAAGCACCTTTGGTTGGCTAAAGTACTTCCTTAAGTAAAGCTTTTTCAACAAAATACATATGTGGAAGAACTGTTAAGTATCTGATAACTTTTTGCTGAATTTCAGTATGAATGAGATGCTTACCTAGATAAGCATCTTCTATAGATGTTTCTATAGTTACAATATTTTCCCCTCAGAAATTCCATTAACTTATTAACTTCTCTTACTTTAAATTTACAAAGAAAAACTGAAGTTCTGCTTAATGTTTGGATGTCTATATTTTTTCTGCTGAATATTTCCTTTTTTTTTCCTTAAAAGGCAAATATTAGTCTAATTATGATCAGGTGTCTGTGAAATTTATTTATAGATATTAGATTAGCAAAATTCAAGTTTAGAGTCCCTTGTTAAAGGAGAGTTGTGATTTCTCTAAGTTTAACCTATTGCAAAATGTACTCATCTAAATCTCAGTTACTACAGTGATGGTCTGTAAATCCTCCTGAGGATTTATTAGCTTTCAAGAAGTTACAAGAATTGATCTACTAATAACCTACATAATGCTTTCCCTTTAAGTAGATTTTGTAGGGATGAGCTTGTATTAATTTTCTATTCTGCATATCAAATTAGCACAAATTTAGTGGCTTATAATAAAACACATTTATTATCTCACAATTTCTGTGGGTCAGGAGTCTAAGCTTATGGATTAACAAGGCTGGAATCAATGTGCCCGCCAGTCTAGGGTTTTATGATAGGCTCGACTGAAGAAAAAAAATCCATTTTCAAGCTCCCTCAGGTTGTTGGCAGAATTCATTTCTTCATGGCCATAAGATTTATGTGAGTTTGCTTCTTCAAAACCAGCAAAGTACACACACACACACACACACAGAGCGAGAGACAGACAGACAGACATACAGACAGAGAGAAAGACAGAGACAGACAGAGAGAGAGAAAGAGAGAGAAGCTCTAATAAGATAAGCCTATCACCTGTTGATTACAAACATCACAGGTCCCACTCATACACAAGTAGAGAGAATAGTAGTAGGTTGGATTCAAGAAGGTAAGAATTATGGGGGTCACCTTAAAGCCTTTACACTGCAGTGCTCAACTAGGAAATTATTGTAAGAATTTTATTTCTATGCTTTATAAATTTGAAATCTCTAGTTTGTCATGTTATTTTTTCCATGCAATTAGAGAGATCAAGTGGTGCACTATACCATTCGAAGGATTTATTCTGGTTTGCATAATTATGACCTACTACCTTGAAGATTAAAGACAGAGCAACAAGTATTCTGATCAAAGTGCCACAGGAAATAGTATATAATGAAATATATAAAAATATTCTTCATAGCTTGTCATAGATATTGGTAATTTTATGCACATAAAATATTGAAATAATATTACTACAAACACATTGGCCAAGATCCATAGGGAATTAATTAATAAATTAGTTATATTAATGATGAAATATATTAATAAATTATAAAATTAATCTATGTAATTACTAATTATTTTTGGAAGTAAGCATATATCTTTCCTTTGTTATCAGTATGATTTTCATATTTTATAAGTTAATGTAATGAAAACTGTGCTCTTTAATGACAACATAAAATTTATTTCTAAGATTTCTAGTCAATTTTGAAATATTAAAGGTAATTAGTAAGTGACATGAGTTACATTTACTGGAAGTAATAATATCTGATCACCAAACTGCTATAGGAAGAATTTTAAGTTAAAATTAATTAGGCTTTCTATGAGAAAATTAACCAAAATCTCACATAACTGAATATCATGCCTTCATTACATTCCAGAATGAGACAAAAATCAAGGAATGATAATACAGCTGTCCTTTAAACAAAAATGAATAAAGTGAGTTAATTTATTCAAGGATTTATCTTAATTTGGAATACTCACTAACTTGGATCTGTATACTTGTATAATTGTTCTGCTTGTAATTAGTATTAAAGTCTACAAATAGTATTATGTCTTTACTGATGTTTTTAGGATTAGTAATTGTTAGTACCTAGACTGAGAAGTTTTATATGTCTTTATTATATAAACTTAGCGATTAGATTTAATCAATTCACAGCTTTATTCTCTGCAGTTAGTTTATTACATATTCTTTTTTTTAAATTTATTGGGCTGACAATTGTTAATGAAATTACATAGATTTCAGGTGTACAATTCTATATTACATCATCTATAAATCCCATTGTGTGTTCACCACCCAGAGTCAGTTCTCCTTCCATCACCATATATTTGATTCCCCTAACCCTCATCTCCTTCCCCCCATCCCCTTTACCGTCTGGTGACCACTAAACTATTGTCTGTGTCTATTACATATTCTTTTTTATATAATTTAATATTGTGTTAGGTTTTTTTATAGTCTTATTGTTTAGTTTTGACAGAGATTGCTTTGGGTTTATAGGAGCCATCTTTAACAATCATGGTTTGGTATGCCACCAAATGATTTTATATCACTTTACTTATAACAGAAGAATCATAAAATATACACTTCCATTTCCTTTTCCCAGATGGTGTGCTACTTTGTCATACACTTCACTTCTATATTGTTAACCCATATTAATAACAACACATATTATGTTTTGCTTTAAAAAGTCAAGGATAGGAGAATTCTGGTTTCAGATTCTGTATGTAGAGAATCTATAAGTTGCTACTGTGTCCTAAAAACAAGTAAAAAGCTGAATAGACTGAAAAATCAGCAACTCTTCTTGGATCCCTAGGAGAGGGAAGAACAAAGGGCAAATCACTGCCTCCAAGATTAGAAGGAACAACAGGGAAATGCAGAGAATAACAATTTACCTGAGCAGAGACTCAGAAGCACAAACCTCTGCACAAACCAAGGCTTCAGTAGAAAAACCATAACTGTAATGGACAAATTACTGGATAATCAGTGTGAACTGTGACAGTTAAAAACAACAGGATAACCCAGCCATGGGGGTGGAGGGACACAATATTGTGAAATTTACTTCCAAGAGTTTGACCAGGTTTCCAGTTAGTATAGAAGAAAAACTCCCTCCTGTTTTTGACAGGGGGAGGGGAAAAGGAAGCATTATAAAATATCCTAGAGCACTCTGTTTTTCTTGACAATGCCTACCCTCAGAGAGAACTAGTTAACCAGAGCCTAATCTGCTGGGGTATTATCAGAGCCTAACTAACCTGGGGAAAGGAAATGCCCAACTGCAACCTGCTCTAGCCATCCCATTCCACCTAAGGTAGAAGGAAAAACAAAACAAAACAAAACAAAACTGAGAAACATTTGGAAATTTCACAGTCCAAAGGCAGAAGCTCACTAAAAGACTGGGATCTAACCATAGACTATAGAATGCTTCCCCACCCTCCTTCCACAACTCACTACCACATTCATAAAGTCCTATTTACTGCAGTTCCTTTTACCTGATGCATCATATCTGGCTATCAAAAAAATATTTCAAGGCATAACAAAAGGTAAAAAACACAACTGATAAGACAGAGCCAGTATCAGAACTAGATATGGCAGGGCTATTAGAATTATAAGACTGAAATTTAAAACTATGATTAATATGCTCAGGACATTAACAGATAAAGTAGACAGCACACAAGAACAGACAGGCAGTGTAAGCAGAGAGATGAAAATCCTAAGAAAGAACCAAACCACTATAGAGATACAAACCACTATAACAGAAATGAAGAATAGCTTTGATAAACTTAGTAGACTGGACACAGCTAAGGAAAGAATTTCTGAATGAGAGGATAGATCAATAGAATCCTTGAAAACTGAAAAATGAAAAGAATAAAGAGTAAAAAATAAATCAGAACAGAAATAGTAGTAACCAACAATTTCATCAAATTAATATTAGCCACCAAATCACAGGTCCAGGAGCCTCAGAGAGTACTAAGTAATCTTAGTATAGCTTAGGTAAATGCCAAGAAATCTACACCAAACACTATCATCTTCAAACTATAGAAGATCAAAGATAAAGACAAAAATCCTGAAGAAGCCAGAAGATAAAAACACCTCTAGAGAAATGAAGATAATGATTATATCCAACTTCTCCACAGAAACCAGGCAAGCAGGGAGAGAGAAGTGAGGTATATAATGCTGAGAGTGAGAGAGAAAAGGAAAAAACAAAAACAAAAACAAAAACCCTAGATTTCTGTACTTATGAAATTATCCTTCAAAAATGATGGAAAAACAAAGACTTTCTAAAACCCAACAAAAGTTGAGAAATTTTGTTGCCAGTAAACCTGCCTCACAAGAAATGTTAAAAAAAAAAGTTAGAGAAAAAGAAAATAAATAGGTCAAAAACTTGGATCTATATATGGAAAGAAAGAGATAGGTGCTGGTAAAGTTAAAACTAAAACTTTTATATTTCTTATTCTTAATTAATCAAATAAATAACAGTTTGTTCAAAGTACTACTAGCAACAATGGATTACATTATGTATGCATTTGTATGTATATATACATATATATATATATATACATATATATATATATACACACATATATACACACATTAAGTGGTATACTGTTATTTGAAAGTGGACTTGGATTAATTGTAAAGGTATATTTCAAACTCTAGGGCAACCTCTAACAAAAGTTAAAATAAAGCGTAACTGATATTCTAAAAATGAAGAGGAAATGGGATCATTTTTCAAAATGCTCAATTAAAACTACAAAGAGCAGACAAAGAGTGAAAAACAAAACTAAGAGCAATAAAACTAAGAGAACAAAGAGCAAGGGCAACAAATAGAAAATAGTAACACATATGATAGCTATCAGGATTACAAAGAAACCTACACAGGACAACCTTAAAGACCTAGATCTGATGCTAGGTACCACAAGGGTCCATGATGTCCTACTAGCTCCCCACTTTGCATCAGGTGAACTTAGGTAAGTTTCTCTCAGAATTGCAGGCCTCCTTGCTTTGGTAGCAGGCCATGACTTTATGTGAACTATTCTTAGAAAATCCTTGAGGTAGATAAGGGTTATGATAACCCATGGAAAGAAAAAAAAAGGATTCTTCTTTTAATTTTGTTTTTTTAATTGGATTCCTTACTGAGAGTCTGAACAAAAGTCTTTGCTAAATTAAGACTGAGTTCTTTTTAGGTCTGAAATAGAAAAAACTTTTGCTTCCCCAGTGGGGTGACAACAATTGTTCCAGATCCCCGAATCCAGAGTGGCAGAGATAAGCTCTGGGAGTCATCCAGGGCAGACTTGCATCTGACCCTGAAGAACCGAGTGGGAGCCCTTGGGGAGAAGGGCAGGCAGAGTGCTTTGGAATGGGCTTACCCCAAAAAAGAGTCCAAGAGAAGGGCCTGTGCCTTGGAAGGCATTGTGGTTCTGACAGCATCTAGTAAGCTCTCACTGGCCCTCCATTGCTTATTCTTAGGTGACTAAGAATCTTTGTGGGGTTGCCTGAGGAAAAATTTCCTCTAGGGTGTAAAGCACTCCTACAGGGGATATCCACCACTTTGGGCTTGTCTGGAGATGTTCAGGTAAGGACTGGTTTTCCCTAGAAGTTTATTCAGACTTTACAGATCTCAAAATTAACATGGGAAATTGTGCCTCGTAGGCCGACAGGGCTTACCACAGTCAGCCTCCCATTAATACTAACATGGCTGAAATGAGGATCCTTTAATACTTATAAATTAATTTTTCTGTGCAAAATTAGAAAAGGCCAGCTATAAAATTAGGCAGAAGGAACGGAAACATATTTAATTGGTCTCTCAAAACTTCAAAAAGAGGACTGAGATAAATAGCTTAACCTATGATTTCATTTAGGTGTCAACCCAATTATTTCAGGTACTAAAAATGGCTGTCCTTATTTTAAAAGGGGAATGATCAATTGGAACTTGACTTGTCAAGGACAGATACAAATTGTAAATGCCTCCACAGCAAATTTTGGATCCATTTGTTCGTTTACAAACTAGTGAGTTTTTCTCACATGTTCTTTGTTCTTAGTTTCTCTGTGTCTGTCTGAATTTGTTCTATGTATACATATTTTGTAAATGTGAGATAATTTTCTAACTCTGGATTATATTATTACAATTAATTTAGAGGCAAGCACTTGTAAGAATCATGTATTCTAAAATTCTCAGAAAAATAGAAACTAACTCAAATGCTTTCCAAGTTTACATGATCTAAGATTAATCCTTAGTAAATAAAAGCTAGCTTTAGTTTGTTGGTTAAACAAAATAGATATGTCTTTATTTTGCCTACGTTTTACAAAAATAAGATTATGTTAATTGTAAACAATGGTTGTAAATTAAATGAATAGCTTGGGCTATGGAAAACCCAAGATGGCTGTTTGGTTCTTCCCTGCTCCCTCATTTCCCATTTTTCAGTTTTTGCACTCCCTCACGTATCATAGTACATTCCAACTGAACGTAGATGAAGGAATTTATGAGCTGCTATTACTGAAAGGAGACATCTTACACTATTGTCAAGCTTTGATAGAGTAAATTCAAGAAAATGCCAAGTTGGTAGCCACTTCCTTTCACAAAGGAAACAAAGACTTTAGATATTGTTCTTTTGGAAATGACGTTAAATAAAAGATACTCTCCAATCTTTCTTACATCCTCTCCTTAATTTTAAACACATAAAAGAAGCTGTCAAACTATTATTCTCTGGAGCATTTGAGATCCTGTTTCTCAGCATGTCATCAGTTTGACTCAAATAAACTCTGTTTTTTTGTTTTTAATTAAAGTTTATTGGTGTGACAGTTGTTAGTAAAGTTACATATGTTTCAGGTGTACAATTCTGTAATACATGATCTATATATCACATTGTGTTCACAACCCAGGGTCAGTTCTTCTTCCATCACCATATAAAAAATGATCAAACAAACTCTTATAAAACTTAAAAAATGAAAAGAGATTGTCAGAGTGGGTCAAAAAATATGACCCAACTGTACATTGTCTACAAGAGACACTTTAAATATAAAGACACATGTAGATTAAGAGTAAATAAATGGAGAATAATATGCCACACTAACATTAATTTTTTTTTAAAAAAACAGAGTAGCTATATTAATTTCAGACAGAGCAGACTTCAAAATAAAGAATGTTGTCTGGGATAAAGAAGAGCATTGCATAATGATAAATGGGCCGATTCGCTAAGAAAACTTAATAATCTTTCACATGTGTGTACCTAACAACAGTGTCAAACTATGTGAGGCAAATGCTGAGAGAACTGCAAGGAGAAATAGATGAATCCACTATTGTAGTTATAGACTTCAACACTCTTCTCTCAGAAATGAACAGATCCAGAAGGCAGAAAATCAATACGAACATAGTCGAAGTCAACAGCACCAGCAGTGAACCAGATATAATGAACACCTATAGACTGCTTCCAACAACAACAGCACAATACAGTTTTCTCAAGCTTACAGTGAAACCATACAATTCTGCTCTAAGACTACACCGCAATCAAACAATAAATCAACAACAGAAAGATAGTTGGAAAATCCCAAAATATGTGGAAATTAAACAACACACTTCTACATAGCACATGGATCAAGAAGAAATCTCAAGAGAAATTATCTTGGAATAAATGAAAATAACACAATTTGTCAAAATTTGTGGGATGCAGCAAAAACAGTGCTTACAGGGAAATTTATAGCACCAAATACATATATTAGAAAAGAAGAAAGATCAAAATAAATCATGTTAACTTCCACTTCCAAATTAGAAAAATATCATGTGCAATCCAAAATAACCAGAAGGAAAAAATAATAATTAGAGCAGATCAATAAAATTGAAAAAAGGAAATCAATAGAGAAAATAACAAAACCAAAAGATCAATTAAATTGATAAAGATTTTAGCCAAGCTAAGAAAATGTGAGGACACAAATTATTAATATCAGGAATGAAAGAAGGGACATCACTAAATCCTATGAACATTAGACGGATAATAAAGAAATACTATAAACAACTCTATGCCCACAAATTTGATAACCTAGATGAAATGCACCAATTCCCAAAACAGAAAGCTTCAGGTCCAGATGCATTCACTGGTGAATTCTACCAAACATTTAAGGAAGAAACTTTACCAATTTTCTGTAATCTCTTTCATAGGATAGAAGCAGAGAAAATACTTCCTAACTCATTTTATTACCCACCGTTACCTTAATGACAAAACCAGACAAATATATTCCAAGAAAAATATGTTACAGGTAAATATATCTGTCATGAATATAAAGGCATAAAAACTCAACAAAACTCAAGAAAATCAAATTCAACAATGTATAAACAGAATTATACACCACAGCCAAGTGGGACTTACCCCAAGTATATAAGTCTGGCTCAACATTTGAATATCAATTGTAATCTACCACATCAACAGAATTTTTAAAAAAGTCACATGATTACATCAGTAGATATAGAGAAGCAATGGGCAAAACCCAACACTAGCTGTAGAGGGGAACTTCTCAAGTTGGTAAAAATTATCTATAAAAAACCTACACTTACTATCATACTTAATGGTAAGAAACTCAAAACTTTCCAACTAAGATCATGTACAAGGCAAGGATGTCCCCTCTCATCACTTTTCAACATCATACTAGAAATCCTCTCTATCACAGTAAGCCCAGAAAAGGAAATGAAATATGTACAGATTGGAGAGGAGGACAAAATTGTTTGTTTGCAGATAATATAATTGTCTAGGTAAAATATCTGAGTTTACAATATCACTAATAAGTGATTATTAGTAATCACTAATTACTAATCACTAATACATGATTAAAGCAAGGTTGCAAGATACAAGGTTAATAAGTCAATTGCTTTCCTATATACTAACTATGAACAAGTGGAATGTAAAATCAAAATTTCAATACAATTTACACAAGCATCCCCCCATATGAAATACTTAGCTATAAATCTAATAAAATATGTACAATATCTATATAAGAAAAGCTGTAAAACTCTGATGAATGAAATGAAACAAATAAATGGAGAAATATTGTATGTTCATGGACAGGAAGACTTAATATTTTCAAGATGTCAGTTCTTCCTAATTTGATCTGTAGATTCAATGTAATCCCAATCAAAATCCCAGGAAGTTATTTTGAGAATAAGAGAAATGAATTCTAAAATGTATATGAACAGGCAAAAGACCCAGAATAGCCAACACGATATTGAAAGAGAAGAACAAAGCTGGAGGATTGACACCACCCGACTTCAAGACTTACTGTAAATCTGCCGTAATCAAGACAGTGTGCAAATATATGGTGATGGAAGGAGAACTGACTCTGGGTGGTGAACACTCAATGGGATTTATAGATGATGTAATACAAAATTGTACACCTGAAATCTATGTAATTTCACTAACAATTGTCACCCCAATAAACTTTAATTAAAAAAAAAACACAGTGTGATATTGGCAAATGAATAGAAAAATAGATCAATGAAACTGAATGTTTCATTGTAATCTACCACATCAACAGAATTTTTAAAAAAGTCATAAAAATTTTAAAAAAAGAATTTTAAAAAAAGAAATAGACCCACAAAAACATAGTCAGCTGTGCTTGAAGAAAGCACAAAGATAATACAATGGAAATACAATATTCTCTTCAATAAATGATGCTGAAACAACATGACATCCACATGCAAAAAAAAAAGAATCTAGACACAGACTTACATGTTTCACAAAAATTAACTCAAAACATATGCACCTAAATTTAAAATGCAAAATTATAAAACTCCTAGAAGATAATAGGAGAAAACCTAGATTACCTTGGGTGTAGTGATGACTTAGGCACAACATGAAAGATCGAATCTATGAAAGAAATTACTGATAAGCTGGACTTCATTAAAATTAAACACTGCTCTGTGAAATACAATATCAAGATAATTAGAAGACAAGCTATAGATTGGGAGAAAATATTTGCAAAAGACATATCTGATAAAGGACTGTTATGCAAAATATACAAAGAACTCTTTTAAAACACAGTAATAAGAAAACAACCAGGTGAAAAATAAGCATAATGAAAAGATGCTTTACATCATATGTCATCAAAGAAATGCCAATAAAAACAATGAGATACCACTACACACCTATCAGAATGGCCAAAATCCAAACACTGACAACACCAAATACTGGCAAGTGTGTGGAGCAACATGAACTCTCATATATGGTGGTGGGAATGCAAAATGGTACAGCCACTTTTGAAGACAGTGTAGTAGTTTTTAACAGAACTAAATGTACTCTTACCACATGATCCAATAACCACGTTCCTTGGTATTTACCCAAAGAAACTGAAAACTTATGTCCAGACAAAAACCTGCACAAGAATGTCTATAACAGCTTTATTCATAATTGCCAAAACTTGGAAGCAATGGAGAAGTCCTTCACTAGGTGAATGGGTAAGTAAACTTGTGGGATATCCAGACAATGGAGTATTTATTATGTAGCACAAAAGAGAAATGAGCTATTAAGCCAGGAAAAGACATGGAAGAAACTTAAGTTCATATTGTTTGTAATATTAAGTTATTATTATTATTTATATTATTACTTATATAATTATTATTTATATTATTATTACTTAAGTAATTATCATTACTTATTACTTAATATTATTACATATTAAGTATGTAATGTGTAATATGTATTAAGTATGTATTATTACATATTCAGTATGTAAGCCAATCTGAAAGTAGCATGACATACTGTATGATTCCAACTAATGACATTCTGAAAAAAATAAAACTATGAACACAATTTAAAGACCAATGGTTACTGAGAGGAGGAGATGGGATGAGTGCTTTGCCTACTCATCTCAATAGAAATGAATAGGGAGACCACAGAAGATTTTGAGGGCAGGGAAAATACTCTGATATTATAATGATAAATATACTTTATATATTTTTCCAGATTCATAGTATATAATGTGTAATATGTGTTAAGTATGTATTATTACTGTCCATCCTCATAATATTCAATCCCATAGAATGTATACATTATACATTATAAACCCATAGAATGCATGCATTACACACTTTTCCAAACCCATAGAATGTAAAATATTAGGAGTGAACCCTGAGGTAAAGTACGGATATTGGGTGATTGTGATTTGTCAATGTAGGTGCCTACTTGTTTAAAAAATGTATGATTCTGGTGAGTGATGTTGATAACGGGGAGGCTATGCCTGTGTGGGATCCAGGGGTGTATGGGTAATCTTATACCTCCCTCAGAGTTTTATTGTAATGCTAAAACTGCTCTAAAAATATAAAGTCTTTCAAAAAAGTGAAGTATCTTTTAAAAAGATTTTTTTTAATATGAAAGAAGTATTTCATATCTTCCTACATATGTGCCATTTCTGCTGTTCTCCATTCTTTTATGTAGATGAAGAATTCCATCTGGCATCATTTTTCTTCTGCCTGAAGTCGTCCTTTAAAATTTATTTCTTGATTACAGAGCAATTGGTGACAACTACGTTCAGTCTTTTTGTGCTGAAAATGCCTTTACTTCACCTTTGTTTTCGAACGATATCTTTTAAATTACATGAAATTTTAAGTTAACATTTTTGTCCCTTTCAATACTGTAAAGAAGTTGCACTTTGCAGTGATTCCAGTGAGAAGTCTGCTGTCATTCTTACCTTTGTTTTTCTGCACGTCTTTTTTCTCAACTTGATTTTAAGATTTTCCTTTTATCACTGATTTTAAGCAATTTAATTATAATTTGCCTTAATATAGTTCTTTTCTTGTTTATTTTTCGTGGAGACAGCTTCTTATATATGTGGATGTAGAATTTTCACCAAATTTGAAAAAAAATGTGTCATTATTTCTTTAAATATCTCTTCTGTGTTCTTTTCTTTTTTCTTTCATTTTCTCAATTCTTATTTTTTTCAGTCTGTTTTTCCTTTTTGTATATTATCTAGAATAGTTGATATAACTGTGTCTTCAAGTCCACTAATATTATTTTTGCAGTAACTAATCTATCTTTATTATATTTTAAATGACTTTTTTTAATCTCTAGAAGTTCAATTTGTTTTTAAAAAAACATCTTCCATGTCTCTCCTTAACATACTCATACTTTCCTTCACCTTTTTGTACATATAAAATATGGTATAATAACTATTTAGCTATGCAAATATTTTTTGTGTGTGTGTGTTTTAAGTTTACACTGAAAGTGGGTTTCTTTTTGTTTTTTTGTATTATTTTTACTTTTGAAACAAGGAATAGTGGGTTGGATCAGAGAAAGAATTAACTGGTGCTTTATTATGAAAAGAAATGGGTTTGTTATTATTTCACTGAAGTTCAAAAGCTTTGGGGATCCCTTTCTCTCTGTTAAGACAGTATTAATTTCAAATTTTTCTCTTGTTCTAGTGGTAGGCAATAGGATGATTTTTTTTTAACTAAAGTTTATTGGGGTGACAATAGTTTAGTTATTAGCAGAGGTAGTGGGGAGGGGGTGGTAGATGAGGGTAAAAGGGATCAAACAGGATGATTTTTAATTGAGTAATTTGGTGTTGCTCTGTGACTCTTTGGCAACATGAATTTGCTGATGCTTAATGAAATATCACCAGATAAACAGTTGAGTTGGACACACTCTTTTTTTAGCCTTATTAATGTATAATTGACAAATAAAATTGTAAGATATTTAAAGTGCACATATGGTGATTAGATATACATACATAGTGGGAAATGATTTTCATCACTTAGTTAATTAAGGTTTCCATCACCTCACAAATTTGTTTGATTGATTGATTGACATTGATTGATTGATTGATGTGGTTGAGAACATTTAAGTTCTACTCTCTTAGCAAATTTCATTTATATAACTTTTTAAAATGATGTCAACAACTCTTAAATCCTTCTTTGGAATTAATAATAATTGACATTTGTTTCTGGCTATTAGAATTGCTGTACAAAGATTTATACAGTGTTTTCAAAGGTCTCTCACTTGAGAGAGATTATTGGATTATTATGCAAACCGATTATGAAAACAACTCAAGTGATAAGTGTCATTAAGTCATGCTGCATCTTAAAAGGGAATAATGGCAAAATTTTGGTTGGGCATTTAGAGAATATTGTTTTGCTTTAAAAAATAAGCTTGCATAAGTATTATACACTACAGAAAAGAAATCATGGACTTATCGGAGAGATAAGTCACACATACCAATAAAAAAGATAAAATTACAGCTTTTTTATGAAATATGGCATTCAGAAAGAGTGCCAGAGCAGGGGCACCTAAATGAAAGAGAAAGATGTAAATGGGAAAATAATTAAATCAAGGCATGAAATTTTTATTCTGAAATACACATTAACTGAGACAAATAGGTACAAGAAGCTTCACCAGTTGGGAGATCATCTGAAGTAGTGAAAAGTCTTTATCATACAATATCTTTAACTGCCAGCATTCTTTCCAGCACAAGGACTTCTTTTAACAAATAGATAAGACAAACAGGAAAGTATTAATTTCATATATATACTCGTGACCAGTTACAAGAATGAGGACAGTGGCAACTATAAATATTTTCTTCTTTCATTATGCACATATTTTTGTTTTTATTAACTAGCATTTCATTTGTTTCCCTAATATTTATTATCATAAATAAGAATTGTTGTGGTTGATTTTATAATTTAAGTGTTTCAGAACATTTAGGTGTTACTGCTACTGAATTTGAGGACTAATTTACACCTCTCAGTGATGGATCCTGTAGCGCTACCCAGCAATGAGTGCAGTGACTGTTGAGACTTATTGTCTCAAAATCTGAGAAGAAAATGTGGAGGAAATCTTCAGGTAGTTAGATTTGACAATGGATTCTTAGAGGTAACACCAAGAGCATGAGCAGCAAAAGAAAAAAATACGTAAATTGAATTTTATCAAGTTTAAAAACAATTATACATCAGAGATCATTATTAAGAAAGTGAAAAACAACCTACAGAATGAGAAAAAATGTTTGCAAATAATATACTGATAAGAGATTTTTATTCAAAACATAAATAATCCTTACAAGTCAATAATACAAAAACAAATAACCCAACTTAATAATGGGCAAAATATTGAATAGACAATTGTCCAAAGAAGGTGTAAAGTTGTCTAGAAGCACACTAAAAGATGTACATCATTAAGGCAGTGCAAATCTAAACCAAAATGAGATACCACTTCTGTTCTACTAGATTGGCTAAAATCAATGAATAGACAATAAGAAATATTGACTAGGATGTGGAGAATTTGGAACCCTTAAAGATTGCTTGTGGGAATGTAAAATGGTGCAATCACTTTGGAAAACATAATGTTAAACATGGAGTTATTAAATGGCTTGGCAGTTCTGATAGGTGGAGAATTTGAAATATATGCCCACAAAAAGTGTACATGAATGTTCATCTCAGCATAATAAAATGATAATAAAACTTAAATGTTCATCAATTGATTAATTGATAAATGTGGTATATCCATACAACAGAATATTCTTCTGTCATAAAAATAATGAAGTATTGATGCGTGTTACAACATTGATGAACCTTAAAAGAAGCTAGTTATAAAAGACCACATATTCTATAATTAAATCTTCATAAGCAAATATAGAAACAGAGAGTAGATAAATGATATTCTAGGGCTGGGGGTGGTGAGTGATGGGGAGTGACTGTTAATGAGTACGGGTTTTCTTTTGTAAGTGATAGAAATATTCTGATATAAAATTATGGCGATGGTTGGCATAACTGTAAATTTGCTAAACATCACTTGATTTTGCTCTTTAAGTGGTGAATTTTATGCTACTTAAATTGTATTTCAATAAAGTTCTTTTTTAAAAGACCACTATTTCTTTTGAATCTACATTTTCTCATTATTAGAATTCATCTAACTCTTAAGACAACTTGCTGAAAAGAAATTAAGAACCAGAACACATAGAATTCCAACAATTCAACAATAAAAATACAAATAAAAACCCTTTGAACAATGTACAAAGGACTTGCATAGACATTTCTTCAAAGAAGATATACAAATGGCCAATAAACACATAAGAAGATGCTCAACATCATTTATCACTAAGGAAATGCAAATCAAATTCATGAGACCACTTCCCATTCATTAGAATGAGTATTACCAAAAATTGAACCTGAGTGCATTGCTGGTGGAAATGTAAAATGGTGTAGTCATTTTATAAAACAGTTTGGCAGTCCCTCAAAAGGCTAATCATAAAATTATTACATGATCCAATAATTTCACTGATAGCTCTATCTCCAAAAGAATTGAAAGCAGGCTCTCAAATTGATACTTGTATGCCAATATTCATAGCAGCATTGTTTACAATAGCCAAAAGATGGAGACAACCCAGCTGTCCATTAACGAATGAAGGGATAAATCAAATGTGGTGTATACATACAATTGAATATTATTCAGTCGTAAAAAGAAGTGGAGTTCTGAAATATTCTATCACATGGAAGTCTAAGTAAAATAATCCATACACAAAAGCATGACTAATATAAAATTCTAATTATATGTCGTACAGAAAATAGGCAAATTCACAGAGATAGATGTAGATTAGAGCTTAATAGGGGCTTAGAGGAGGGGTGGTGGGGAATTATTGCTTAATAGGTACAGAGTTTCTGTTTAGGGTAATGAAAAATTTGGAAATAAATAGTGATGATGATTACACAGCACTGTGAATTTAGTTAATGCCACAGAATTAAATACGTAAAAATGTATAAAATGGTCAATTTAATGTTATGTATGTTTTACAATAGAAAGAAATATATACACAAAAACTCTTGTCCGTAGATCTACTGAGCCTTCCCAGAATCATTCTTTAATGATGTTTAAAAGCTCTCCTTTTTGTCTTAAATAACTATGGTAGCACTTTAAAGTTCTTCATATTAATTTGACCATTGTAGCAGATGAAATGATAAAGTCTTCATTTTTTAATAACTTTTTTAAAACTTAAAACTTATTACAAATGTTGACTTTTCTCTCCCATCCCAACACAAAGTGTTTTAATGCCCTCTAAATCATCCTGCATTTCAATTTTTTTTTTTTTTTTTTTATATTGGAACCTTTTCTTTGTCTATGTCTGGATTTCTCTTGGTTTCTCTCAGGTTGAAGACAAATTTAAAACTGCACTTCAAGGAGAATGTGATAAATAATAAATATATTGTGGAAGCTAAATTTTTGATATATGAACATCTGGTACTTGTCTAATTTTTTACAATAAAGTGTGTATGGTGTTTTCTTTTTTGTCTTTCACGTATAATTTCCAATTCTCATTTTGTTTTGTGTTCCCAATTTGCAATATATATCTATTTTTGTTACGGCACAGAAGTAGTTTCTCTAAAACTCCATCCTGTAATTATATCTAGTGACTTCTCTAAAGTGTCTTTTAATTTTTAATTCCATCTGATTAAGTGCTGACTACCTCCCTCAGTGTCTGCCATTGACTTGGTGATAATGCTCACTAATCCATCTCACAGTTTAGACTTGCCATTTATTTCTCAGGATTCTGGAAGAAATTGATGAGTTCATTGTTGTAGTGTTCTCTGAAGACATGCATTTTTGAAGAGCTAAGCCAAAAGTCTCCAAAGATTTATGCTATGAATTTGTTCGATAAAAGATGAATTTTGTGATTTTCAGTAAGTGTTAAGAGCATTAGGTATTTAAAAGAATGGACAAAGCTGCTAGAAAGTTGAAAGGCAATAGTTGAAATCAGAATGCCATTACTGAAATAACTGTACAAATATTGTACTAGGAGTTGGTGGAGAGTTTAAATAAAAATATTTCATGATACAAATGTTTCAAAAACAAGTTTATACTATCACCTATCAGATCTTAGGAAAATAAAATGGAAATGATACAAGAGTGATAATACTCAGGTCAATATTAATTAACTTTTTACGTATTCATTTTTATTATAATAATACTATCCAATCATTTTTAAAATATTTTGAAAACACATATTAAAAAAAGAAAATTACCCATAGTTGATAACATAGAGATCCATCAACATTTTGTTGTTTCCTTTGATTCTTTGGTTATGTATATATTTTTAATGATGATGAATAAACACTATAATTTGAGTAGTACATACTAAATTTAAAGGTATTTTTAATATATCATACTACATAGAAATATCAAACCAAAAATTAACATAAAAATGAAATGAAACCTACTTCTATCACTATTAATATTTTGATATAGTTTAATAAAATGTACTTTTCATACATTTCAAAATTTTCAGTTCTCTTTAACATAATTGTCTATTTTAATAACTTTGTTACATAAAAATGAATGTTCATTACACAAGGCTCAGGTAATGAAAATATGCAAAAAATTATGACTAATCCTATCTTGCAGATATATCTGCTAATAATTTGGATTATAAGTTTTTCTCTCTTTTAAGATATAAATGTGTGAACATGTGAGTATATGAACATTGATGCACAGGTGTAGGCATGTGGCAGGAACTGAATGTTGGGTCCCTCCCAATTCATATATTGTTATCTTATCCCCAATGTGATGGTATTTAGAGGGGGTTAGGCCATGAGAGCGGAGACTTCATGTGAGGGGTTAGTGCCTTTATAAAAGCAGTCTCAGAGAGCTTCCTTGCTCCTTTCATAATGTGAGGATGCAATGAAAAGACAGCTGTCTATAAACTAAGAAGCAGGCCCTCACCAAACACTGAATCTGCCAGCTCCTTGATCCCCTTGATCTTGGAATTCTCAGCCCCCAGAGCTGTTAGAAATAAATTTTAGTTGTTTATAAGTCACCCAGTCTATGGTATTTTTGTTATACCAACTTGAATGGACTAATACAATATAACTATACATATAGGTAGACATATAGATATACAAATTTTACAATCATATTTCCCTATTAATCAATAAGTACAATCTAAAACATCATGCTTAAAACATACGTAAAAAACATGCATAATATCCCAATATGGGAAGTGTGGATGTAGAAAGACAATATATAAAATGGACAGAACATAAATTTTCAGGTCAGCATGCCTGACTCATCTCATTACTCTACCACCGACAATGTGTCACGGGCTAGTTTTTTGTAAAATCATATCTGTAAAATGAAAAATAAGACAAAATTATAATAATAGAATGTAGAGTTACATCATGAGGATTAAATATAATAATACATGTACAAAACTTAGAAATGTACCATAAACATTAACATTTGCTCATTTTTATCATGACAATTTAATGACATAATCTCTGTTTGTTAACCATTTTACCAATTTTTCATTACTGTCAATCATGCTATGATGATACAGTTATTCAATCTATTTGTACAATTAATTATTTACTCACAATAAAATAAAATAAAAAATTCCTTAATTGAAGGGGAGCTACTTTTCAGGATCTTCTAATAAATTTCCATATAGTGCTCTGGAAATATTTTGATAATTTTCTCTCCCACCAAATGTGTACCAGAATGACAATTATTCCCCCACATACACACATCAACACTAGGTATTATCATTATTTGATATGTGCCAATTTGACAAGAAAAAAACAAAAATGTATAAATAAATTAAATACAAAGTTTGAATATTTTTACACATGTTCATCAAATTTCTTCTTTTGGAAATTGCCTCTTCATTTTTGTTTTATAATTATTTTCCTATTATGATTACACTTTTTCCTATTTATATTGTAAGCACACTTACAGAACCATCCCCATAGTAATTTCCAAAAAGTTTTACCTACAGTATTCTCAGTAGGTTATTCTTCTTTGTCAAGTTTGGAATCTTCTTTTCTAGTTCAAGAAAAAAATATCTTGTCAAAGACTTTAAAACTTCTCTCCACTTTTTCAAGATTTTCAAAAGTGCATATTAATAAAATTTGTATTCTAACGAAGTTCCTGCACATGTTTTAGGATTATTCTTTTTTCTCTTTTTTTTTTTTTAATTCTCTTAGAATTGGATCTTATTTTTTACTGAATTTCAAATTCAGCAATTAGTTTATTATTGGTACCATTTCTGTTTTTTTCCCAATTCTGCTACTGAATTTGTGGTATCCTCACTATCTTACCTTCTTTTTAGATGTCTTGTATTAACTAATTCCCTCATTACAGATTGTGATTCTTATTTCAAAAAGAATACTAAAATGTTTAGAAATTTTATTTTGCAGAGAATTACTTTCAGAGAAAATATTTTCTTCTGAGTATTAAATTTGCTCTTTATTTTCCCTTTAAAACCCTGCAGGGAAATCCAAGATGGCAGAGTAGATAAACACTGTGCTTGCCTCCTCCCATGATGACATTAAAATTACAACTAAATTATAGAACAATCAACCTGGAGAGCCATCCGAATTCTAGCTGAACAGAAGTTTCATAACTAAGGGCAAAAAGAGGAAGCCACATTGATACTGGCAGCAGGGACAGAGATGTGAAACAGTCTGGCGCAAACCTCTGTGTGGACGTTGAGAATCAGGAGGGACATCTTGGCCCTGGAGTATCCCCTGGAGGAGCAAGGCTCCCCAGCCTGGAGTACTGGTGCCAGGAAGAGGAGCCCTCACAATACCTGGCTGTGAAAACAGTGGCGATCCTAGTGGGATGGAAGGCTGTGGAAAATCCAGATGTCCCCTTAGAGGGCCCATGCACAGACTCACTTGCTCACAGGAACTCACTCTGGGTGCCGGCAGAGGGTGACTCAGGGTGCATCAGAGTCATACAGGGGGTAGACTGAGATGTGTGGCTTTGAAGTGAGCACTGGAGGAGAGTCGCCATTTTCCCTGTGTGGGGTCCTCTCCTGTGCAGCCAGTCGGCAGGTGTCATCTTTCTTGCATTGAGCCCTCCCCCACAGGCCAAATATGAATCGGATTGGCCTGGTGAGCTCTGCTGGGAATCAGCCCTACCCAACTCCCCCAATGCTGGAGGTAATTTCATGGCAAGCAGCCAGCCACACTTACATTGCATGATTTCTTGGAAAACTATTGTAGTCTATGGGCCCCAGGTAGGCGGCAACTGCCCTTGCTGTGTTCTGAGACTTTTGCTGAGTAGCTCAAGGCTCAGCACTGGCACCAAACCACAATCTACAATAACTTGGTGAATACAACTCTTGCCATTCTAGTGAGTTCCTGCGATCCTGCCTTGCTGAACTGGCATAGCTCATGAGGCTTTATCGGGGGCTGAACCTTAGGAGAGCTGGCAGATGGCAACAGGCCACAGGGTGTCCTGGCTTTTTGTGAAACTACCCCAGGCCCAGTACTGATGGCCCCATCCACAGTTTGCAGTGTGAACTCTCCCACATGCTGCCAAGTTTACCACAGGCTGCGGACAACCACAGATAGCTTTACAGTTCCAGGTAGTCACTGGCCAGTCACAGGCAGTGGGTGACCTGGGTCTGCACCAAAGCCCCTCCCAAGAGGCCCCAGAACCAACATACCCAGAGGTTGGCTTCAGACCAGAGCAGAGCACTGACCAATTAGCCCCACAAGTGGAAAACACAAAGGGCAGTCTCAACAGGCACCAGAGCCACTAAGGTGAATCCCACTCAGTGGTACGTCCCCCACACAGCAGCCCATAAACTGTGGATATGGCCAAACCCCACAGCCAATCAGCCTGAGGATCAGTCCCACCCACTTAAGTACCAATAGCAATTAAAGCTCAACTACAACAGGAGGGCATACCCAATCCACACAAAGGACATACCTAGAGCACCTGGATCAAGTGATCAGGGAGACTGTGCCAATGGGCCTCACAGCACATCTACTACACGAGACCACTCTTCTAAGTCTTCCACTTTTAGAAGAGTGATCTTTTGTAGTAGATGTGCTCTACCTAATACACAAACACAGGGAGGCAGCCAATATAGGGAGACACACACAAAAAAAAGTCCCAAATGAAAGAACAGAGGAAAGCTCAAGAAAAAGGACTAAACAAAATTCAAAATTCAGACAACTAATCTACCAAATGCAGACTTCAAAACACTTTGCTCAATGATCTCAGGGAGAACTTCAACAAAGAAATAGGAAACATAAAAATAGAGATAGTAAACATAAAAAGAAACCAGTCAGAAATAAAGAATACAATAACTGAAATCAGTACTACATTAGAGGGAATCAATTGCAGATTAGATGAAGCAGGGGATTGAATCAGATTTTTGGAAGACAAGGTAGCAAAAAACACCCAATCAGAAAAGCAAAAAAAAAAAAAAGAATCTAAAAAAATAAAGATAGTTTAAGGGGGCTCTAGGATAACATCAAGGGTACTACCATTCATATCATAGGGGTACTAGAAGGAGAAAAGAGAGAGAAAGGGAATGGGAAACTTTTTGAAACAAAATGATGAATAATTTCCCTAACCAGGCAAAGGAAATAGACATACAAGCTCAGGAAGCACTGAGTCCCATACAAGATGAACCCAATGAGGTGAACACCAAGACACATTATAATTAAAATGCCAAAGCCGAAAGACAAAGAGAGAACCTTAAAAGCAGCAAGAAAAAAACAGTTACCTACAAGGGAGCTCCTCCTGTAAGACTGTCAGCTGATTTCTCAACAGAAACTTTGCAGGCCAGAGGGATTGGCAGGAAATAGTCAAAGTGATTAAGAGTAAGAACGTACAGCCAAGAGTACTCTATCAGCCAAGCTATCCTTTAGAATCAAAGGACAGATAAACATCTTCCTAGACAAGAAAAAGCTAAAGGAGTTCATCACCACCAAACCAACATTACAAAGAATGTTAAAGGGACTTTCTTTAAGATGAAAAACAATAAAAAAAATATGCATCATAAAGTGGCAATAACTACATATCTATCAGTTACTCTAAATGTAAATGAATTAAATGCTCCAGTCAAAAGGTCGGGTGGCTGAATGGATAATAAAACAAAACCTTTACATATGCTGCCTACAAGATATTTACTTCAAATGGAAAGGCACACACATACTGAAAGTAAAGCGATGAAAAAAGATATTTCATGAAAATGGAAACAAAAAAGGAAAATCTGGGGTAGCAATACTTATACCAGACAAAATACAATTTAAAATAAAGGCTATAACAAGAGACAAAGAAGGACCCAGTAATTCTACTTCTGGTTATTTATCCGAAGAAACCCAAAACACTACTTCATGGGGACATGTGTATCCATATGTGCATTGCAGCTTTGTTTACAATGAATGGCCAAGATGTGGAAGCAGCCTGGGTGTCCATCGACAGACAGATGAATAAAGAGGAGGCGGTACATATAAACAATAGAATGTTATTTAGCCATGGAAAGGAATGGGTTCTTGCCATCTGAGGTGGCATAGATGGACCAGAAGGGTATTGTGCTGAGTGGAGTATGTCAGACTAAGAAAAATACAACGTGAATTCACTTGTACAGGGAGTCTAAAAAACAAAATAAACAAACAAAACAGAAACAAACATATATACAGGTTGCCAGATCAGAGGAGTGTTGGGGGTGGGGGGTGAAAAAGGGGAAGGGATTTAGAAGGACAAATTAGTTGTTACAAAGTAGCCACTGTGGAAAACATTATGGAGGCTCCTCAAAAAATTAAGAATAGAATTACCATATAACCCTTCTCTTTTCTGGGTATCCACCCAAAAAATCTGAAAACGTTTATCCATAAAGATATATGCATTCTTAGTTTATTGCAGCATTATTCATGGTGGCTAATGAAACAACCAAAGTGTCTTCTGATAGATGATTAGATAAAGAAGATATGGTACATATATACAATGGAATATTACTTGGTAATAACGAAAGATGAAATATTGCCATTTGCAACAACATGGATGGATCTTGAGATTATCATGCTAAGCAAAATAAGTCAGACAGAAAAATTGGGAACCATATCACTTCACTCATATGTGGGATATAAAACTGAAAGCAACAAATGAACAAGATAAACAAAATAAAACTCATAGACACAGACAATAGTATGTTGGTTACCAGAGGGTAAGTGGGGAGGCGGGTGGTAGAAGAGGTTAAAGGGGGTCAAATGTATGGTGATGGAAGGAAAACTGACTGAATGGTGAACCCACATGCATATTTGAAACCTATATACTTTAACTAACCAATGTCACCCCAATAAATTTAATAAATGTTTTTAAAATGGAACAAACAATGTAGTCATGGGGATGTAGGGTGTAGCATAAAGAATATAGTCAGTAATATTGTAATAGTAATATTGTAATATTGTGTGGTGTTGGATGGGTACTAGAGTTATTGGGTGATAAATGCGAGGGGGTTTAGGGAGCAGGTTGAAAAAGGTGAAGGTATTAAAAAATACAAATTTGTAGTTACAAAATAGTTATGTGGATATAAGGTAAAGCTTAGGGAATATAGTCAATAATATGGAAATAACTATGTATAGGGCCAGCTGGGTACTAGCCTACTCAGGGTAATCCCTTCTTAAATTATACAAATGTCTAACTGGTAAGCTGTACACTTGAAATTAATATAAAATAATATTGAATGTCAACTGCAATTGAAATATTTAAAAAGGGAGGAAAAGCTGACAGGGAATAAGTGGTCCAAATTTCCAATTATAAAACAAATAAGTCATGGGGATACAATGTACAGTGTAGGAAATATAGTCAATAATATTGTGATAGTGTGGTAGTATCCGATTTTTGCTGGACTTATCATGGTGATCATTTCTTTAGGTATATTAACGTTGACTAACTATAGCGTATACCTGAAAATAATATAATACGTATGTTAGCTATATTTTAATAAAAATCTTTTTGAAAATTAAAAGAGTGAATTTTAATTAAAACCACAATGTGATATAACTGTTACACACTGACAAAAATGACTAAAATGAAAAATACAAACAATACCACACAGTTTTGAGGATGTGGAGTACTGGAATTCTCACATACCACTTTGTAGAAATGCACATTAGTTCAACAACTTTGGAAAATTGACAGTTTACTGCATACTTAGGCTGAACATGTGTGAGCCCTATGATCCAGAAAATTCCACTTCAAAATAAGTATCAAGGAAAAAATGCATATATGTATTCCCCTACAAAGACATGCACAAATGTTCATAACAGCACCATTTATCATAGCTAAAAACTAGAAATAACTCCCATATCCACCAACAATAGTATGCATAAATATATTATTGCATACTCACACAATGAAATACTCCAGAGCAATGAGAATGCATGAACTAGAGCTACATGGAAAAACACGGATGAACTTCACAAACATAATATTGAGCAAGAGGAACCCAGCACAAAAGCGTACTTATTATATGATTGAATTTATATTAAGTGCAAAACCCAGCAAAACTAAAGACTGTACATTACATGTACATACAATTGAAACTGAAATTTTAAAGAAGATTATGAGAAATATTACAAAATTCAAAATGGTCATGGATAGAGACTCAACTAGTATCTTTTCAAAGGTACTAGTTTTATGTTAATTATCAATCTTTGTGGTGATTTTAGTAGTTTTCTAATTGTTCTTTAAAGTGTTCAAGTTTTATTTATGCTTCCACAAGTATGGGATATTGCACAATCAAAAACAGTGTACAATCTCCTGCAAAATAATCATACTTTATATATTTTTCAATGTAAAAATTGTGTCTTAGTGACACATGAAAGAATTTTTAAAATGCCTTTTCAAGCTATTCCAATCTGAATCAGAGAACAGACATCAATCTCAACTCCAAATCTCTAATATAGTTATAAAGGCCCTCTTGCTACCTAAGTTACTTTTTTGGAGAAGAAATGTATTGACAATTTGACCAGAGGGAATATAGACTTTCCATATTAAATACAATTTACCAGAGCTGTCATACCTGGAAAATAAGATAGGAAATTAAATAGCAAGCTCCAATGAAAACTACAAGAAACTAGTGTTTCCTGGTGAATGGAGTTTGAGATAGGAAATGATAAGAGATAAAATTCAGTAGGTAACAAAGGGCTTGATTGGTGTGCTAGAACCTCTTCTCAACTCAGAAACTAATATGTTATCTGGCATATGCTGTGAAGTTGCTGAATTCTTTTAAACAGAGAACTGCCACAGTTGGATGTGCATTTTAGGTAAATTAATCTCATGGCAACGTGGAAGCATAAATATGAAATGCTAAATAGCAACAGATTTTCTCATTCTAAAACAGGCTACAAAAACAAGAGTGATAATTTCTTCTTATATTTTTCTGAATTTCTGGGTGGTTTAATTTTTAGAAACTCACTAGTGCCAACAGAATAACATTCAAAAGAATATCCTCACCATCACAAAGTCCCCCATTCTCTTTCCCAGGATCATTTTCTGTTGCAATTTCTCATGTCAGAGTCTAAGGACCACAAGACTCTTCTTCTTATCCAAGAAAAGTCCACTTTTTTCTCCATTGAAATCCTACTCATCTGCCCTTCCCTCCATTAGGTATTTTCTTATCCTTGTGAGTCAATCACTTCTTCCCCTTTGTCCTTCAGAGCTGTTTCAGCCTCTATTGTGCACTTACTTCATCTCATCCTATATTGTACTTGATTTCTTATTTAGCCCTCTCTCACAAAATTTCCGCATTACTATTTGCATTAATCACAGCACTGTCCCACTTTATACATTCTAAATGTTCAATAATTCTTTAATGGAAAACCTCTATAAATAAATGGGACTACATCAAATGATAAAACTTCTGTTCAGCAAAGGAAATCATCGACAAAATGAAAGGGCAATGTACTGAATGGGAGAAAATATTTGCAAGTAATGTATCTAATAAAGGGTTAATATCCAAAATAAAATAAGAACTCATACAAATCAAAATCACAATGAGGTATCACTTCACACCTGTTAGAATGACTATGTTAGCGATGATGTGGAGAAAAGGGGCACTTGTACATTGTTGGTAGGAATGTAAATTGTTACAGCCATTATGAAATACAGTGTGGAGTTTCCTCAAAAACTTAAAAAAGAACTACCATATGATCCAGCAATCCCACTCTTGGGTAAATATCTGAGGAAAATGAAAATACTAACTTGAAAAGATATATGCCCCCCATGTGTTTGTGGTATTATTTGCAATAGCCAAGAAATGAAAACAGACTAAGTACTGATCAATAGATGAATGGACACCACAGGACACATACTACCTAAAGACACTCTACTAAGACCAGGAGACATAGCAGCCCTACCTAAAACATAGAAACAAACACAGGGAGGCAAAGAAACATGTCCCAAATGAAAGAACAGAACAGAAAAAGAACTAAACAAAATGGAGACAAGCAATCTACCAGATGCAGAGTTCAAAACACTGGTTAAAGGATTCTCAGTGATCTCAGGGAGAACTTCAACAAAGAGGAAACATAAAAATGGAGACAGAAAACATTTAAAAAAAAGACTACAATAACTGAAACAAAGACTACATTAGAGGGAATCAACAGTAGAGTAGATAAAGCAGAAGATCGAATCAGCAATTTGGAATATAAGGTAGCAGAAAACACCCAAACAGAAAAGAAAAAAGACAAATGAATCCCCCAAATAAGGATAATTTAAGAGGCTCTGGGACAACATCAAGCATACCAACATGCACATCATAAGGGTACCAGAAGAAGAAGAAAGAGGGCAAGGAATTAAAAACCTATTTGAAGAAATAATGATGGAAAACTTTCCTGCCCTGGTAAAGGAAATGAATATTCAAGCCCAGGAAGCCCACAGTTCCAAACAAGGTGAACCCAAAGAAGCCCATACCAAGACACATCATAATTAAAATGCCAAAAAAAAAAAAAAAAGACAAAGAGAGAATCATAAATGCAGCAAGAGAACAGCAGTTAGTTACCTACAAGGGACCTCCCATAAGACTGTCTGCCATTTTCTCAACATAAACTTTGCAGGCCAAAGGGATTGGCAGGAAATATTCAAAGTGATGAAAAGAAAGGTCTTACAACCAAGATTACCCAATAAAGCTATCATTTAGAATCAAAGGTCAGATACAGAGCTTTCCAGACAAGAAAAAGCTAAAGGACTTCATCACCACCAGACCAATATTATGAGGAATGTTTAAGGACTTCTTTAAGAACAAGAATAAGAAAAAAGATAAAAAAAATATATGAATAATAAAATGGCAAAACTGCATATCTACCAACAATTACTTTGAATATAAATAGATTAAATGCTCCAGGTAAAAAACACAGGGTTGCTGAATGGATAAGAAAACAAGACCCTTATTTATGCTGCCTACAAAAGACTCACTTCAGACTCAAAGTCACACACATACTGAAAGTAAAGTGATGGAAAAATATATTTCATGAAAATGGAAACAAACACACACATAAACTCTGGGATAGCAATACGTATACCAGACAAAATAGACTTTAAAACAAAGACTATAACAAGAGACAAAGAAGGACCCAGTAATCCCACTTCTGGTTATTTATCAAAAAAAAACTCAAAATGCTACTTTGAGGGGACATGGGTATCCACATGTTCATTGCAGTTTTGTTTACAATGGCCAAGATATGGAGGCGACCTGGGTGACCCTGAATGGACGAATGGATAAAGAAGAGGTGGTATATATGTATTATACAATGGAATATTACTCAGCCATAAAAAATAATGAAATCTTGCCATCTGCAACAACAAATATACCTGGAGAGTATTGTGCTGAGAGTAGCAAGTCAGACAGAGAAGGACGAATGTCATATGATTTTACTTATAAGTGAAATCTAAAGAACACAATAAACAAACAAAACAGAAACAAACTCATAGATACAGAGAACATTTTGATGGTTGCCAGATGAGAGGGGTGGTTGAGTGGAGGATGAAAAATGGGAAGGAATTACAAAGTACAAATTGATTGTTTACAAAGTAGTCATTGGGATGTATCGTGTTTCCCCAAAAATAAGACCTAGCCAGACAATCAGCTCTAATGCGTCTTTTGGAGTAAAATTTAATATAAGACCTGGTCTTATTTTACTATAAGATCGGGTCTTTAATACAATATAACATAACATAACATAACATAACATAACATAACATAACATAACATAACAACATAACATAACATAGTAATGTAATGTGATATGATAATATAATGTAATATAAAATAATATAATATAATATAAAAAATAAATATAATAAATATAATATATAATGTAATATAATAATTATAATAAATATAATGTAATATAATATAATATAATATAACATAATATGATATATAATACCAGGTCTTATATTAATTTTTGCTCTAAAAGATGCATTAGATCTGATAGTCCAGCTAGGTCTTATTTTCAGGGAAACACGGTAGGGTATAGCATAATAAATATAGTCAATAATATTGTAATAACTAGGTATGGTGTCAAATAGGTACTAGGTTTATTGAGTTGATAGATGGGAGTGCATTAGGGGGCAGGGTCAAAAGGTGAGGGGGTTACAAAAAGCAAATTTGTAATACAAAATAGAAAATAGTCATGAGGATGTAAAGTAAAACATAAGGAATATAGTCAATAATATGGTACTAACTATGTATAGTGCTAGGTGAGTACTCAACCCCTCAGGGGGTTCTTAAATTACTTCTTAAATTACACAAATGTCTAACCACAATGCTATACACCTGAAATTAATGTAAAATATTATTTAATGTAAATATAATTGGGAGATCTTTAGAAAGGGGGAAAGTTGAATGGGATTAAGAGGTTCAAATTTCCAGGTATAAAACAAGTCATGGGGATGTAATGTACAGCATAGGAAATATAGTCAATAACATTATGACAGCATGGTACAGTGTCATATGGTTGCTGGATTTATCATGGTGATCATTTCTTTATGTATATAAATGTTGAATAACTATGGTATATGCCTGAAACTAATATAATATTGTATGTTAGCTGTATTTTATTATTTTTTAAATGTAATGGGGATATAATGTACAGCATGGTGCCGATAGTTAATAATACTGTATTTCATATTTGAAAATTGCTAAAGGAGTAGATCTTAAAAGTTCTCATTGCAAGAAAAAAATTGTAACTATGCATGATGATGAATGTTAACTAAATTATTGTGAGCATTTTGCAATATATAGAAATATTGAATTATTATGTTGTACATCTGAAACTAAACTAATATGGTGTTTTATGTCTCATATATCTCAATTTGAAAAGAAGTACTTTTGAACGCCCTCTCCTTACCATTACTATTTAACCTCAGGCGATCACAGGGAGAGGCTTATATTTGTTCTTCACTTCACAGTGACAGCAACTGGGAAAGAAGAAAAGTCTACTTAAATAGATAACAGATGAGGTGCATGAAGTTGCATGCTGGTTTTTTTTGTTTGTTTTTCTACTGCCTTGTTTCTACTGTATCTTGGGTTCTTAACCCAGTCTAAAGTTTGCTTCTGGTGGCATGTAACTCCTGGCTCATAGTTGTACACATTGAATAGTCTATAGTACTAAATTGGGCACACCCTCTCCAATATTTCCCAGATTTGGAGATTACACATTCCTTCTTCCTATATTTAGCCAGCAATCCACTTCAAAGCTTCTGTAGGAGGACTTAATTGTCCTATTGTGTGGACAATTGTGGGGAGCTGGTGAATCAATCCATGTCTGATATTCCCTTCATTATCTTGCCTTATGTGATAAGAAACCAAAATTCCTAAATATCAAATAAAACAGGAAGATAAACCATATTTATTCCTGATCCCCTATGGTATATTGCTATATATCTTCAGCTATTCCCAACACTTAACAATTCCAATGTATTTGTTAGTTCTGCCACTGAACATGATTGAAATGAGAAGTGATGATACCACTTATCTTTATTACAGATTATATTGGGGACTCCATTTCATGGGAAAACATATTGAACCTTCCTCATCTATATAAATATAAGAAATAAGAAAAAGACTAGTAACTTTTTCTAATGGGTTTGGGGTGGAGACGTTCTAGATCTTCTAGCTCAAGTTTCATCACCCTTAGGAAGATTTCCAGTCATTTTTGTCATTGTTATCTAGTGTCTTTGTCCCATGTGACGTGGATAGGAAATGGTCCCAAGGGAGGGAAGCAGGACCTAAAGATGGATACTTCAAGTTATTGCCCCAACCAAACATTTTATATACCACCCAATTTTACTTCCAAGAGATAGAGTGTGGTAAAAATCAGGTTTACATATTTTTCAAAACTTTTGAAATATTTTCATTACTGTCAAATTTCTAATTTATCTATATTTCTTTTCTCTTGGATCTTCTTGTTTCAATATATAAGGAAACATGTAAATGCTTTCTTCCTCATGCCCTTTTGTTTAAATTTATTCTGTGTAAGAGTTTGATGTTTTCAGTGTACAGTAATGACAAATGAACATAAGTAAAAAATAAATAATGAACATAATAAATTTAAAAATCTGTATTATTTGTTCTCACAAAACTTATTCATGGATGTTCAAAACTGTGGCAAAAGAATTTTGTAGGTTAGCTCTCTGGGGAAACTTTATTATTCCCACTTCTCTAATGAAGGTATTTAGAGAAGTTCATGCTCAGTTTCACATGCCAATTGTAAAAGCAAGTAAGAACTTCAAAGCCATGGTCAAAGTAAGAATTTAAGACATAAACCCCAAGGCACTCTAGAAAATAAATTTAACTTTCTTCAGATTTCATCTACTTTGAGAGAAAGGAACATCAATAAATGAAATAAGTATTAAGTAGAGACCTAAAACAAAAGTAAATATCTTAAGGGCAGAGAAGAGAAGAAAGGGAAAAAATGCATTCCTGGAATATGACCAGTAGCTAAGAGGCAAACAGAAGAAAACACTATTTGGTTAACAAAACACATCAGGGTACAATATCAGATAATTCACACCACTTATTTTTTTTTTACACGTCCAATTTTATTGATTCTCATGAATCTAAAATATATTTTCCCAATCCAATTCTCTCTAAAAGACTCCAAAGGGGCATATCCAAGTGCTTATTACAGTTTTAATTGCAGATCTCACAAGAATCTCAAATTCAGCAGGTCAAAACTAGTATTCTTTCCATACTTCTTCCCAAGTCTCTCTCCTCAAAAGGTGCTCCATATTTTTATTTGATTGGTTTAGGCCTTGATCATTTATTTCTTCTAATATGGTGACTGCCACCTAAATGGGCTACTTGGCTCCCAATACATTTTCCTTAATCCAATGGATTTTGACTTTTATTGGAAAACCTTTCTCTAATGAGAATAAAGAACATTTTGTCGCGATTGGTCATCAAAATGGCGGTGTGAGGTGAGCCTCTGGAAATCTCCCCTGGAATTTACAACAAATTGAAAAACTATAGCTTCACAAAGGACTCCCTGCACAGGAGATAGGGAAGACAAAGAGTCTCTCTACCGAATTCACTTAATGGTGGGCAAATTGCATGAGCAGGGGAGGAGGGAAGGGAGAAGTGCGGAGACAGAGTAGTGCCGGTGAAGGGTGCAGACCTAGCCCAGTGCTCCAAGCTCGCTGCATCCCACAACTACTGAAGCTGCGGGAGAGGGAAGAACTCGGACTGCTAGGGTTCCGTTTATGGCCCACAGGGCTGAGGTGACAGCATATAACACGGCTGAACCCAACGATCATGGCAGACACCTCGGAGCAAAGACTGAGGAAAGAAGGCTGAAAACGGAGGTTTAAGCCATCACTGCCACAGAGAATGGAAGACTTAGGCACTGAGACTAGCCATCCCCTGCATACCCCCCCAGAGCTCACCCTGTCCCCACCTGCCAGTGCTAGAAGCGGAACAGTAGCAGTGTCAGATCAGAAAAAGGGAATATTTGCAGTTCTGAGAACTGTGGTCCGCAGACATAGATTCACAGCCCAACTAGTTCCGGCAAAAGGGAGGGAGCTGTGGAAGCAAGACCAGCGGTGGTCGTGGTCGCCGCCATTGCTCTCATCCAATTCTCACAACACATCTTGCCCTTGCCCCTGCCCCCACCTATCTAGGCGGATCCCAGCAGGAGTAAACAGAACTGCTGAAACACATGGGCTCTGAATCTGGTGCAGGAAGAACTTTGGAACTTCAAAAGCTCTCCACTTCCCCACATAGACGCAGTGCCCAATGACCCAGGCGAACTGTTAACAGAGGAGAAGCCTTCCAGAAAATCCCCCTATTGTGTGAGAAGCTGGAATACTGAAGAGAAAACATAGCACACAGTGTGCGAGAGAAAAAAAAGGCTGCAGTCAGAGTGAAAATAAAGCATTCTACAAACACGTACTGGAAAACAAAAGAAAGACCTCTTCCTATCCACCTGTTACAGGTGGATAGACATACTGTAGATGTCTAGGAAGAAAAATAATAAATCATTAATTGCCATGAATAACCAAAGCAACAAGAGAGCTCAGAAAGAAAGTGAAAAGTCTTCAGAAAAGGAACTTAAAGATATGGAAATATGTCACTTAAATGACAAAGAATTCAAGATTGCAGTTCTGAAAAACCTCAAAGAGATGCAAGAAGACACAGAAAGGCAATTTAATGAACTCAGAAACACAATCAAAGAACAACATGAGCATTTTACAAAAGAGATTAAAATTTTAAAAAAGAACCAAATGGAATTTCTGGAGATTAAGAATTCAATAGAAGAAATTAAGAATGAAATAACCAGTTTAGGTAGTAGAGTTGACCAGATGCAGGAAAGAATCAGTGACATCGAAGACAGAAACCTGGAAATTACACGGATGGAAGAAGAAAGAGACTTGAGACTTAAAAGAAATGAAAGAAATCTACAAGAACTTTTTGACTCCATCAGAAAGAGCAATATAAGAATAATGGACATACCAGAAGGAGAAGAAAGAGAGAAGAGAACAGAGAGTATATTCAAACAAATAGTCGATGAGAACTTCCCAAACTTGTGGAAAGAACTGGATCCTCGAATCCAAGAAGTAAATAGAACACCTAATTACCTCAATCTCAACAAGTCTTCTCCAAGGCACATTGTATTGAACCTGTCAAAAATCAATAACAAAGGAAGAATCATCAAGGCACCCAGGTAAAAGAAGACAGTAACCTACAAAGGAAAGCCCATTAGATTATCATCAGATTTCTCACCAGAAAATCTACAAGCGAGGAGGGAATGGAACCAAATATTCATACTATTAAAAGACAGAAATTATGAGTCAAGAATAATATATAAGCAAAGATATCCTTTAGATATGAAGGAGAAATAAAGACCTTTCCAGACATACAAAAGCTGAGGGAATTTTCTAATACATGACCTGCACTACAAGAAATACTAAAGGAGGCTATTCGACCACCATCAACAGGGACAATTTGTGGCAACCAAAACATAAAAAGGGGGAGAGTAAAGACCTGAACTGTGTTAAGTCCCTGTAAAGTAACTGCCCTGGTAATCTCACTGCTTTACTCAAGTTGTTCTCCCTTCCAGAAATGCCAGCTCTTTTATCACCTAGACACCTTCTCATGTTTAAAGACAGCTTAGGCATCTCATTCTCCAAATAAATCTTACTAAATTTCCTTTTATCACCTCTGTCCTCTGTCTGGATTAGTTATCACTCCTACAAGCACCCTCTTTTCCAGAGTGGACCTGCAGACTTTCATATAAACCCACAAATCTATGAATGACTAACTGGAAATGTCCTGTGTCTACATGGCTTGGGGAAGGTGTAGGGAATTTCTATGATGGAGAAATTCCCCTTTCCCTTCTTTTTGCCCTCCCCCACAGGGAGAAAAAGGGAACATTTCTGACCATTTCTAATCACAAACACTGCTTTCCCCTAAATCCAATGGATGGTTCACTGTGTTCTTTTCATTCCTTCCCCAATTTTCTAATAAAGAATAGATAAAAGGTTTACAGGTTCCACTGCCTCATACTAAGTCCTTCAAGAGATGTCTGGTCCAATTCTCAGTAGCAGTCTTTACCATGGGACTACCAACTGCCTTTGTGTATTCAGTTTTTTCTTTTCTTTTCTCTTTTGTTTTGAGTACATAAATGCCACTATTTAATGAAATGGGTATATTCAGGTGTGTAAATTTAACAGTGTAACTTGGAGTGCTTCCTGCAGATGATTTTCTGACCGTTGAGTATTTACATGGACCATGGTGATATACAAGAGAAATATGCTTTTATGTTTATAGATTAGTTCATTGAAATGGGTATCAATAAATGTATTCACTAAAAAAAAAAATTACAACTGAAGTGTAACACAAGCAAACTTATGCTGATTTACTGGCAATTTGTGAATTATTGTTTAGGGCCCGAGATATTCTGCACCACCAATCTTACTAATTGTGTGAACAATTGTATGCCTTGACAGCAGCCTGTATATGACCCTAGATACATCAAATATAGAACTCTGTATTCTGGTCATCAGCCTCTATGTTAACAATCTCTAGCAGTTTCCATTTGTTACACTCCACCACATCAGTCGGCCAACCAATTTGTATAAGCTATAGCTTGAAAATAACTCCTATAGGAGTAAAATAAAACAACCACCATTATGGATATCATTTTTCAATATCTAAGCCTGATCTTACCATCTGGTTGTATAGATCTAACTTGGGGGTGGGGAGGGGTGAGGAGGAGCAGATGTTCTAAAGACTTGAAATTGCTGAACTAATTTATACCCTTGTCTTTGTGATATGCTATACAATAGGGAGCAATCCTATCTTTATAATCTGGCCTCAGAAGCCTCCTTTCTCTGTTCATGTGTCTCATTAAGTCCCTTGTTAACGCAGAGGGTATCCCTTCTGCCTACAGCATTTCTCTCCATTAGGCTCCCATCTAACTCATTTGGCAGGATGGTGAACACACACTAGGCTACCCAACTCTACTGCTCCACTCTTTCTTACAATATCCATGCACAAATAATTCTGTCCTCCCAATATCCAAATCCAAAAACTCTCACACATACATTCTGTCAGATTTTTCTGTTTTTTCAAATTTTTCCCAACATTCATAAATTAGAAATGGAACACGCGAATCTCAAACTCAGCTCTTTTCTATTAGAATATTTGCAAATGGTGATGTAATTACCATTTCACAGAGTATGAACTCATTAAGACTAACAACTTTATTAACTCAATATTCTAAAGCATCAAGCACATGATTGGCATATAGGTATTAAAACAGTGGTTAGAAGCACATGGTTGGGAAAATTAAAGAAGATAATTATTATAAAACCAGATCTGGTCATAGGGAACATTCAGTAAATGTTAGCTTATTATTATAGTTGGCAATGATTAAATGTTTTATGGTTGTCAAGAATAAATGTAAAAGAAAAACTTTAAGTTATCTTTCATATCTTAAAATTATTACATAAATTTAACAATATCCAAAACACATTTTTTTCCTGGTTCTAGTTTCCAGATTTGTTATTTTTTGAAGATTCCAGGTGTCCATGCATCTTAAAGAAAGACATTTCTTGGTAGGCATTTTTGTAAAAATAGAAGAGTCTCGCTGAGAATTACAAAAATGTAATAGCCTACACATTTTTACAGCTGGGCACAATTTCCTGAGGCTATACACTGTGTACTACAAAGAGAGGAATAGAAACGAAGCTGACATTCTTAAAATTATATCACTAAAAACATCAACACCCTCAGGCAAAGGAACAAATGGAAATTTATAATGCACACAAGAAGTATAGTGAATTGAAGACTTTAAGAGCAATAATAATAAAAAATATAAGTATTACAGACCAACTCAACAAATACTCACATATCTGACACAGAGAATTTTGACACCTATGGGAACGCATAGCAGGATATATTTTGTTGTATTGGTCACTGTTTTTGTAATTCTTTTATAATGTTGACATAGACCAGAATTGTGATTTTGGGGCCATGTTTTCCTTTTCCTTAGATGCATAACCTTTAAAAAACATTATGTAAAAATTACATACAGTTTCACTATATGACAGGTAAGTGTGCAAGACTTCTACAGAATCTTTTCTGCTTATATCCCTGGTTATCAGGCAGATAATCAGGCTGCCATATATTTCCCAGGGTTCTATAAAATCAGATTATTTGCTTCTCTTACTTAAAACTGTCCAATAGGTTTGTTATACAGATAGAATAAAAAGTAGACATTTTACTCTGGCCTACAGAGCCCCTTGAGTTCTGCTCACTACTAACATTTTCACTTCATCTCATCCCATCTACCCACTATCTGCAAGCTACAGGCACTTTCACTTACCTTTTCTATCATTCCAAGCTCCAAAATTTATTCAGGAATTTGCACTGGGTCTTTCCTCTGCTTGCGACACTCTTCTACTAATCTGTGCCCAGTTGGGATATTCCTGTAAGTGCATTCTTCACTTAAATGTCACCTCTTCAGAGAAGACTTTCTTAACCACCCAAATAACGTACTCACCCAGTCATATTCAATCACAGTAACTTATTTTAACTCTCCACGTGGTACTTACCATATTTTCATTTTTTATTTGTTTCTATAATATCTTCCTCTTCTAGAATGTATATTCTACAAGAATGGGAACCTTGTCACTTTTCTCCCCCTGGTCTAGCAGCAGTATCTTGACCAGTGCCTGAAGTAGTGGCATGGGTTGAATGGAGGAAGAAAAAAAGGAGGGCATGAATGATGAGTGGGGCTCTTCTATCTTTGTACACCTAGACCTCCTTTCTTTTATTTTCCCACCTCTAAATGCTGTCCAATTATTTCAAGCATTCTGAAGAATTTGAAAACTGCACACCTCCTTCAAATTCCTCCTCATTCTCAGAAAGAGGCACACTAACCCTAAACATAGAGAAATGCTGTTTGTTTGTTGAGAGGAATCAGTTTCCATATTACCACACAGCATCCCACAGCCATGTATGCCATTCCTTGTCTATAAAAATATTTTCTGTTATGTAAACACCAGTTTTCCACCATATCAGTAGACAAAGACTGTAATCACTATCAGTAGTCTCGTCTTCACACATTAAGGATAATGAGAAATTGATTTGCTCCTGGCAGATCAGTTTGTTCCTTTAGCTTTACTGAGATAGCAAGATGTGAAAGGAAACCAGATGGCTGTGACAGGGAGGAGGGAGGGCTCAGGAAAATAAGAACAAATCAATGCAAATTTTGTGAGAATACTGAATATTTGCAGATGATTTTTTACTCCTGTCTCTAGTTACATAAATTTTCAAGATATACATAATAGCTCTGCTTTACCACATTTTAAAAAAATACCTTAAAAATGTAATAAACTTTATTCTGAAAAGAGTACAAGATACTAATTATAGCATATTTATGTTTTCTGACATTCCTGTAACATAAAAGGGAAGCGAGAATTGTGCAAACATGACTTTTGAATCTCTCTTGGACACCTTTATAACCCTATTACCTTAGATAACTAATTGTCTCTTTACCTCATTTTTTCCTTATTAGGAAAGTAAGAGATTAATATTAGTTTGGTGCAAATGTAATTGCGGTTTTTGCAATTATTTTTAACCTTTTAAACTGCAATTACTTTTGCGCCAACCTAATAGCTCTTTTTCATAGCTGCTGTAAACTGTAAGTAAAACAAAATAAATATCTAGCCATAACCCAAGACTGGGCATATAGCAGATGCTCAGAAAATTCTAAAGCACTTCTACTGTTTAGATGAAGAAATAGAGACATAAAATGTCAAAGTAACAATGTCATACATAGTAGATTTTAAATTTCTTTATTTCTAGCTCAGGAACACATCCTCCTAATCTCTTTCAATTGACTGTTAATAGATTCCTTACAACAATTTATTCCCCATGCAACTGCCTTCTTTAAGGATTATAACTGTAAACTATTTTTAAAACAAATTTTTTGCCAATATATTGGATCGTGCAAACTGTAATTACTTTTGTTTAATTAATTATGATATTTTTATTCGTATTCCTTCTAACAAAAGGAAATCTCTTCACATGCATGATTGGCTCCATAAACACATGCTCTCCCAAAATCCATTAAGAGCTACACCTTTTTGTCTTGCTTTGTTAAACTCTCCCACTTTACTTGATACCTTCAATTATCATTCAAACATGCTATAATATTTCCCTTCCTTTAAGAAAATTCATGAACCCATATACCTTTCCAGCTATTTCCATATCTCTCTAATCCTCTTCACAGGCGAATTTTTTCAGTTGGTTACACAGTCTACAATTTATTCTTCCTTTTATTCATCTCATTTGCTCTTCAACCTTCTCCGATATGAATCCCACCATTTCTCTTAAACATTTCTTGTTCAGACTTCACCAATGATCTTCATGTTGCCATTCAATGAACTGTTTACAAATCACTTCCTGATTTCTTAGCAACATTTGACATATTTCTCAATATTCTCTTGCCTTTATCCTGACATCTGTCATTCTGCCATCACCTCTAACATCTCGCTCAGTTACTGAAGTCAGCTTTAAATTGATCTCTAATTATGGGAGGGTTCATTGCTTTTTTTCTAAGTCCTCTTCATTGAGCCTTCCCCCTTGTCTTGAGTTTATCCACCTCCTTGACTTTAATTCTATTCATATTGATTTCCAGATTTAGATCTCTAACACTGTCCTCTTTTCTGAGCTCTAAACCCATACAATTAATTGTCCATATTAAAACTTTTTTTCACATTACAAACTGCCACTTTTATTTATTTATTTATTTATTTATTCATTCATTCATTTATTCATTTATTTATTTATTTTATTGGGGTGACATTGGTTAGTAAAATTATATAGGTTTCTACTGTGCAATTCTATAATACATCATCTAGATATTGCATTAGTATTCACCACCCAGAGTCAGTTCTCCTTCTATCACATATTTGACCCCCTTTAATCTGTTCTACCACCACTCTCCCCGCCTACCCTTTGGTAACCACTAAAATGTTGTCTGTGTCTATGAGTTTTTGTTTGTTTGTTTGTCTTATTCATCTGTTGCTTTCAGTTTTATATCTCACATATGAGTGTAGTAATACCATTCCCAACGTTTTTCTGCCTGACTTATTTCACTTAGCATGATAATCTGAAGATCCATCAAGGTTGTTGTAAATGACAAGATTTCATTTTACTTATGACTGGGTAATATTACATTGCAGCACATCTTCTTTATTTAATTATCTTTCAAAGGACATTTTGGTTGTTTTCATGTCTTGACTACCATGAATAATGCTGTAATGAACAGAGGGGTACGTATGCTTATGGATAAATGTTTTCAGATTTTTTGGGGGGTAGATACCCAGAAAAGGGATGGCTGGGGGGGGGTAGATACCTAGAAAAGGGATTATCACATGGTAATTTTATTCTTAATTTTTTGAAGAAACTCCATACTATTTTCTATAGTAGCTGTACCAATTTATATTCCTACCAACAGTGTATAAGGGTTTCTTTTTCTCCACAGCCTCTCCAACATTTGTTATTACTTGTCTTGTTGGTGATAGCCATTCTAATAGGTATGAGGTGGTATCTCATTCTGGTTTTGATTTGCATTTTCCTAACAGCTAGTGAAGTTGAGCATTTTTTCATATATCTGTTAGCCATTTGTATGTATTCTTGGAAGAAGTGTCTGTTCAGGTCCTCTGTCTATTTTTTATCTGGATTATTTGTTTTTGTTGTTGTTGAGTTGTACAAATTCTTTATATATTTTTTATATTGGCCCCTTATCAGAGGTGTTGTTTACAAATATCTTCTCCCATTTGGTTGGTTGTACCCAGAAAAAAATTCTATACTATATATTACTACTCAGAAATAGCCATTGCTAACATTATTCCAGAAAGTTTCTTATGCATGTACTTAAAGGACAGAAAGCAGAATATATGTTCTTGTTTACTTACTCAGTGTTACTCTCTTATTCCATTCTAAAAGCAGCCTGTATTCAGATATCCACTCATCCTTTAGGCAAATAACACCTTTGTATTATGAGCATAGTTTTTTTCCCCCACAGATTCGGGAACAAATATGGAGAATTACTAACTCAGATATTTCAAGGATTACCTGACACATTGTTTAAGTTGATACTTGAAGATCTGAAGCATTATTATGGCACCCCTATTAGAGTGGAGGTATGTAAGGGCTAGATAATAGATGGAGTCCTGAGTCTAGTTGGTCTGAGGAGCCTCTTATCAGGGGAGAATAACTCCTTTATGTGGGTCTTTGGCCTGTGTTTTAAGACCTACTATAGTGGGAAGACCAGGAAGAAACCTCTGAAAATGAACTACTCATCCTCTTCTCTAAGCCAAGATATTACATTTAAAGGAAGATGGTGGAGATCAGTTTCACTCTTAAAGATCTAAAGTTTGCAGGGGGGAAGGTCTCTTGAAAAGCACCATTTAACCTGCCAGCTCCACCCTTAAGAAACAAAGTGGGTCCTTGAGAATGACTGTAGACTACCAGGAGCTCAACCAAGTAGTAGCCCTGATGGAAGATACCAAGCTGGATAATCTCAGGTAGATCATATGACTCTCCTAATATAATGACCTAATATAATCTAATATGTAGAACTATACTAGAGTAGATTAGTTAAAGCCTCAGACACATAGCATGCAGCTATTGATTTGCTGAATGTGTTTTTTCTATCCCCATTAGGGAAAAGAAATAATTTGTTTTAACATAAAATTGACAATATTTATTTGCTCTATATATGTTAACTGTGTCATCCTCTGTAATAATATAGTCTGAAAAAATGTTGGTGGTCTGAGAAGCACAAAGAACATCACATTGATCAATTACATCAATGACATCATGTTGATAGAGGAGGATAAACATGTAGGAGGCCTTAATAAGACACATGTACTCCAAGGAGTGAGAAATAAGCTCTATAAAGACTCCATTTGGTGAAGTGTTTAGATGCCTAGTGGTCAGTGGCATTCCAAAAGAACATCTTCCTCAAAGGAGAAGACATATTGTTGCATCTTTTATTATTAATACCTGTTCCAACCCCAACCCCCAAAAAAGAAAAAAAAAGAAGCAAGGTCTGCTAAATCTGGATTTTATAGGTAACAATTCCATGATAGGAAGTGGGCTTATTCTGGTCCATGTACCAGGTGCATGAAAGACTGTCAGCTTTGAATGGGACCTGGAGTGGGAAACAGCCCAGAAGCAGGTCCAAGCTGGAGTGCAAGTTGCCTGCCTCTTTAACCATGCAAACCATCAATCCCTCTAATCTCTGAAAGTCACAGGGGAAAAAAGACACAGTATGGAGTTATGGCAAGCCCCAGTAGGAGAATCATCATGAGATTCTTAAGGTTCTGAAGCAAAGACATGACCTTTAAAGAGGAAATGTAGGCACTATTCAAGAAACAGATCCTGATGTGCTTCTCGGCACTAGTACAGATGTAGCAGTTAACTAAGAGACACTAGGTGACGAGGAATCACATTTTGAACTGAGTTCAAGCAGACAATGAAGTCTTAAAGTTGGGCAAACCTGTCAGTGGTCCATCATAAGATGGAAATTGTACATATGCGATGGAGTCCAAGCAGAATCAGAGTGTACGACTTAGCTGTATGAATAGGTAGCGCAGACCACCCGTATCACCACCATAAATGCACAAGCTCACATTTGTGATTATGTGAGTCCCATGTGCATGGTTTTTCCTGAAGAAAAGCAATGCTTGTCAAGTTTGATTTACAGATGAGTCAGCATGGTACATGGACACAGGCCAAAATGGATAGTGGCTACACTAAAATCATACCAAGAGGTGGCCTTGAAAGAGATTAGTGAAGGAAAATCTTCCCAGTTGGTGAAACTTCAAGCCATGCATCTGATCTATTTATGTTGACAACTTGTGTACAAGGAGAAGTGGCCTGAGGTGAAAATGCATATGGATTCATGGATAGTGGCAGCTGGTCAGAAGCCTAAAAAGAAAATGACTGGAACATAAGAGATAAGAAGATCTGAAGTAGAGGCATCTGGTTGGATTAATAGAAGTGGACACCAAATAGGAATATTTTTATATCACATATAATGCCCAACACAAAGCTTCTACCATAGTAGAGGCACTAAACCACTCCGTAGACAAAGTGACTTTGTGAGTTAAAGTTACCTGGCCTTCTCTTCAGTCAGCCTACAAATAGTATAATGGGCACATTACTGAAGCATCCTGATGAAAGAGTTGGGCCCAACATGGGCCCAACAGAATAGATTTCCTAAGCCCATTCTCATTACTCTTACCTCTGAATGTGCGATGCCAAACCTCTGATGTGGCATTAGGCCTCAAGAGAACAATCAGTTAATGATAAGTTGAAGGGCCAATGGTTCATTCAAACAGGAAAGAAACCTATTTCAGGAAGGTCTGTAGACAGCAAATACCACTATCCAATGTCATATTGACTGCCTAATATACAGGCATAAAATTCCGTACAACATAGCATCTAACCAGGGGAACTACTTCACTGTGAAGAAGGTATGGGAGTGAATATGTGATTACATACAACTCCAGCCAGAAGATGCCAGACTGTTAGAATAGGAATGGCTCGCTAACAGTGTAGATGAAGTGCCAGCTTAGAGAAAACATTTGGAAAGATTTGGGTGCTATCCTTCAAGCCACAGTATACTAATAAATCAATAACCTCTGTCTGGTATTGTGTCCCCATTATAAAGAATACATGAGTGTGGGAACCAAGGATAAATGCAATAGTGTTCCTTCTTACCATCTCTCCCTATGACCTAACTGAGAGATTTTGAGTTTTTTATGTTTCCAACCTTGGACTCTGCAGGGTTAGAGATCCTGCTCCCCAAAAGTGGTGGTAAACATTCCATTGAACTATAAACTATGACTCACTGGTCATTTCAATCTTCTTGGGCCCAGAAAACAGTAGGTTAGGATTGGAGTCACCATTTGGCAGGGATAATTGATGCTGACCAACAAGAGATAAGACTAATACCACAAAACAGAAGAAGGAAGGACTGTGCTTAGAACATCGGTGGTCCTTTGGTACTCGCTTGCCTATAAGTGACTTTTAATGGGCAAGTGTAGCAACACTGGTCTGAAAAGAATGTGGGTACCAGTATATCGACCTCTGAGGAATGAGAGTTTGGGTTATACCACTAGATAAGCCACCAAGATCTATGGAGAAAATAGTTTAAAATAACAGAAAAGGATAGTAGAGAAGGGAGATACTAATTACCAGTTATGGCCCCGAGACTAACTAAAGCAGTAGGGACTATGGTTAATCCCACAGATCTCCCCCTTCTAAGTATTTCTTCAGGAAGGGAAGCCAACAGAATCTATGGAAGAGCTGTTTTCTTGTATAAAGGAGATCTGCACGGTGCAGAGGAGAACTGTGGCAACTATGTCAATGTACAACTCAGATCTGCATTTGAGAGAGACACTACTGAGAGGAGTGCAGTTAACTGACAGTCTACAGCTGCAGTGCCTTTGGGATCCATCCCAATATTTGAGCAGGGGCTGTGATTTTCCTGGGAAGCTCTCAGACAATGACTGAGAAGAGAGAAGTTTCTAGCATTTGGCCTCTCTGACTCATGCAGGAAGACAGTCTTTGCATTGAGATTTCCATTAGATTGGCTGAGACTTCCTCAGAGTTGCACTGGAGTCTCAGTTTCTTTCTACCCAATCATCTTTCCTTCTCCCTCTCTTTTCACAGGTGTGTAACTTGCATTGTCGTCTGAAGGCTTTCATTGCCTACTTTTGTTCCCTCTTCCCATTGTCTTACACAGTCATTAACCCTAATAAATCTCTTGAACTTGCAACTCTGTCCCAGTGTCTGATGTCTAGAATATCTGAGCACATATAGATTAGTTCTTTCTTAGAGAGAGACTTATTGAACAGTGCTAGCTAGATAAAATAATATTAGTTACCATAATGTTTGTTAGGGGATAGGCACATAATCATGCTTTCAATTTCAGATCTAAGAGTAATATTCAATCAGAAATCAAATAAATACCTCTAACAATGAAAGTAATAATACTCACTGTATCTACAGGCAAATGTTGGAGAGACCACTACTTATTCAAGTTTTAGTAAAAAATCATGTTGTTTTCACTAATATATCACAATCAATTAGCACAGTGTTGTAAAGTAATTATGGAGACTTTGAATTAATTATTGAATGAATGGAAAATACTAGGACATTATAAAAAGAATTTTGTTACATAATACGATTGGAACTTTGCAAACAAAATGCACCAAATTCACTGCAAGAAATATATAATTTTGCAGGCTCTAATTATTATTTTTTAACATGAAAACTAATTCTAGGAAGCAAATTACAGATGCAATATGAAGACAACAAATGGACTCAAGAAGAAATTGAATAAGAGGTAGAGAAAGAAAAGGTGTGTGATGAGTAAAAGAAATATTAATAAAAAATTAAGAATGGAACAGATGAATTAAAACTTATGATGGAAACAGATTTTTAACATCAAAGATTATGAAAAAATATACAAGCATCCCATGAGCTTTGGGAAAGATTGTTAGAAATAGAAATTAAACAGTCCTTACTCTTTTCTTCCATAAAATTCAAAAAACAGCGTTGCTTTGTTTGTTTTTTAGGGGAAGATATACTGACGCCCAAAACTGGAAAAAATAAATGTAAATGCTCAGAATATAAAAAGAAGTTTCACTGGTCAGAAGTTCTTCATACCTCCTTACCCAGGGAGATTGAAGTTCCACATTTGCAGTATAAGTGGTTATTAGATAGCATGAAAAGAGTATGGATAAGTGTATGCAGATTCTTAAATATTACTGTTTGGAAGTCACACATTGATATTACACTATCGTTTCTTAGGCCAGGGTGAGTAACATGGCCTCACAGGGTAAGGAAATGTGAATTTTCCTAACACTTGCAATATAGAGGGAACTGAATTGTGGTGAACACTTGTAATACTCTCCACAATAACTAACTGGAGTTTCCTATGTAATATTATAAATGATTGGAAAGGGAATGCACCCTGAAACCAGTTTGAGAAATTTGTGCTTAACCTAGTAAAACAGCAGGGAACATTACCTTTAAATGGGAATGACATCTGTAAGTTTATCCCTTTTATTGTTTTATCAAAGAGCTTATAATCACATGTTCTCATTTTAAATGTCTTTACTGTTACCGATAGTAGTGGAAATAATAATGACAGAAGCAAAAGTATTACAAAAAGTTAATTTACACTATTAAATAAGTTTTCTTTTTTTGTTATAAAACATTTGAAATGTACCTGTAACAGATCGGTAAGCAACAAATGTTCTAGTATGGACTAGTTTGATAGGATGGCTAATTGAAAGTGCTTAAATTTATCACAAATAATTCCTTTTGTTTTGCTTTTTTATTTCAGTTCAATGTTTTCAGTGCACTTGAATATTTGAGGCAAAGAAATGCTTTTTTTCTGTAGTGACTCTCAGTCATCCACTCTGATAAATATTTACTTAGTTCACCCTATGTGCAATGCATTTCTCTAGGTAGGAACTGGGGATTCAGGAGAGGCACAAAGTATTACTGCTTCAACAAGCATATATTCTTAAGTATATCTAGATTTAGGGTTTTGTTCAGGAATTTTCTCTTAAAATCATTTTTCTTACTTTGACAAATTTCAATGGTTATTTTGTTGTTGCTTATGTAGAAAACAAACTTAATGGCTTATACCTATGAAAAAAACGTAAACTAAAATAAAAGACAATAATTTTAGTAGCTTTCAAATAACCACCATTGAGAAGCTTTACTTAATCATTTAAATTTATGATTATCAAAGGCATTTAAAACATTTATTCTGTCCAGTACATAGAATCAAACAACAAAATTTACCCCATAGTCTGTTGACATGTTATTATAAAATTTAAATAGAAAATCAATAGCAACTAGTCAAAAATAGGCCTTTGTAACAAGTCATGCATAATTAAATCAGATTAAATCAGAAACTAGAGATTAAAGTAAAGTAAGTTACAATTCAACAGTAACTATAATAGCTCAGATGGGAATATTTAGGTGTATACTTCAGATTTCAAGTCCAACCAAATTCATCTGTGATACACATCAAGGATATTGTCAAGGTAAGCTGTGGAAAGGGTATTGGGGGGCCTGTCCAAACTATAATATACAGAAAGCATATGGAAGAACAATTTTAGAGTTTATGTCAGTTTCTATAAATTTATTTTAGAAATAACTCGATCAATTTTTGTCCCAACAACAGGAATATATAAGCAGAATCAATAATTTTGTAGTCAAGTGAGTAATGTCCTGATTACAAGAAACCTATCTAGATTGGAAAGTGACCTTGGGCAACCACTAGGAGCAATGTGATTAAGGAAGCAGCTTGAAGAAGCTTATAAGGATAAGACCCACCTAAATGGCTGCTTTCCAGGGGAAATTACATTAGGAAATTTTAGTATACTTTGGAAACTGATGGACAATTCTGGCCATAAGGCATAGGATAGAACAGAAGTTATGCAGAAAGCTCTAGAGAGAAGGGCTTATATAGAAAGGTTTCACATCATAGATGGGCATTTAGAATACTGGACCTAGAACAAGAAATACCTGCTTATTGAGATTTAATAAAGGGTTTATTCACAATTAGGACATTAGCTACATATCAAATCTCAAATGCACTGGAGTCCAATATGAGAGGTACATATGAAGCAAAAAGGAAGCCATGACCTAAGAAGGTTAGGAGCTGGGAGAGAGAACACCATTACTACAACCTAGAGGACAAATGAAAGATGGGAATACCTCTATTGGGAAGTCATAATAGAGGAAAAGAAAACAGAATTAATAAGGAAAGGTAAATCTGTTGCATAAGGCAGAAGGCTGACGACTGCTAGCACAGGTAATCTATTTCAGGCAGCTGTCATGGAGATAGATGTAAGATAGCTTAGTTCTTGTTTGAACTATATATTATTTTCCATGGATAAGTATTTGCTGCCAACAATTTTTGATCCTATTCATAGATTCTTCATGTCCCCTCCCCACAATTTTAAAATAAGTATAGAAGTGACATCTAACAGTAACATTCTCAAACCCACATCCTCAAAACCCACATCCTCAGTTTTGCTCATTTCTCAACTTCATGAGGCCTTAATGATGAAGAGAAAGAAATTATTCCATCGTGAGTGTTAGAGAGCTGACAAAAAGATTCTAAGGTCAATTTTGTTAATTGTGCTCTTTCTAGTTGGCAAAATAATATTGTCATTCCAAGTGCTGGCAGGGGTTCAGAGCAGCTCTCATATTCTGATTAAATTAAACCAGCATCACTGTTGGGGGTCGACGTGGGCACTCTGTGGAGTTTGGGTCAGAAAAAGAAGGACAGATGAAACAGGCAGACACATGGATTTTGAACATCTAGAACAGTTTGCTATCTTGAAATCAGGGGGGCAATAATCTAAGTAATATTTCTCAAGTTTGGAATGTTGACCGGAATTGATATAATGAAATGTGAACAAGACATACTCATCCAGTTTTAAAGTTACACTCAGAAATCACTATGGGTCAGCAACTTAATTATACCGAACACTTTTTTGATTAGCAGTCTCCTGAAATTCAGCCTGAGCAAATTAGAATCTATTAATATAAACATTGATGACACGTATAATAAAAGGTAAGGGGGCCAGAGAATTACCACACGTAGCATTTACAAGAGCTAGTAGTCTTGCTGGTGGAAGCAGAGACAGCTTGTTGAAGCAGCATATGGCAAGAGAGCTTTGCAACTGTCCACTGTTTCTGACGGTATGGCACTGCAGCTATTGACCAGTTACCTAAATTAGATAACCATCAGATTGCAGATGTAGACAATGGATGAGAAAAATTCAGGTAGCTAGAGTCTACAACAAAACTTCTAACAAGAAAAAGGCAAATTGTCAACAACACCTCCAATGTCTACACAGATGGCGTTGTTAAGTTGCACGCAAAACCTCTGTATCTAGGGGACATACTGAACTAATTTATGACGTATGCCAAAATACCAACCAAATGGCTAATAATGGCATATAATCTAGGAAACCTTTCACAAGGAAGTTATTTCAAAAAACCAAACCACCCCAAAAGCTGCTATTTAACAGCACCCCCAAACAGCAACTATTTATTTAACTCATATTTCTTTGAATTTAAATTTGGGCTGTGCTCAGTTACATAATGAATTTTCTACCAGGACAGCAGGAAGGCAGCAGGCCTACAGAGGCCTCAGCTGGCATGGCTTGTCTCTGCTCTTCTAGCAGGTCGCTATTCATAGAGCAGTACATATTCTAAGAGCGTAAGTTGAAGCATGCAAAAAACTCTTTGAAGCCCAGGCCGAGAACATACGCATCCATACTTTTCCCACATTCTTTTGTCCGAAGCAAGCCACAGGTCAGTATAGATTCAAGGGATAAGGAAATAGTTTCCCCCTCCTTGTTAGGAGAAGTAGCAAATAGTTTGTGGCCGTTTTTAAAACTAACACAGTAGTTGAAAGTCTACTCATTCACTTGAAAAACTGGAAGTCATTACCATATTTCAATGTATTTCCCAGGAACCAGGAGGTATGAAAGATGGCAGAATGAACCTCCACTATGATTCTTTTTCAAAAATTCCCTCAAAGCTTCTGTTTCAAGTTTACAAAGGAAGTAGTCTTGCCACAAGCATGGTTACATCCTGCTAAAGTATAATACACAGGTCCTGTTTTTTTGTGTTTTTTGTTGTTTTTTTTATGACAATCATTGTCCTTAAGGGAACTCTACCGGTAGTGGGTAAATTTTCAGAATGGCGTTATCTTAGTCCATAGTTCTGGAATGTGGGAAGTCAAAGATCAAGGCTTTGGCAGCTTCAGTGTCTGATGAGAGCCCGGTTCCTGGTCCATAGATGGTGAAGGGAAGCAGAGTCTGCCACCCCAAATATGCCTTTTGGGATATTGATTTTAAGCTGGTTAGTTTTAAGAAACAAAAACTCAGGAAAGACCTTTGACCTTCCCTCTGATTGCCTAAAAGGAACTTAGATAGATGCCTGCTCCAGGAAGGGAGCTGTCATCATAGATAATTATAGTAGTTTCATACAAACTAGTTAGTGATAGAGACAAACCTAGCAAAGCCCATTTGTTCAAAGTCCTCTCTGTGTCCTATAATTAAAGATGCCCCAGCAAACATTCATTTGCTTTTCCATCGCCAAGTGAATTGCCTTCCTGATTCTGAAGTCCCAAACCACACACACACACACACACACACACACACACACACACACACACACCACTATCCTTAGCTCCAGAATGACATACAAGTGTCAACCATGCAATGCATTCTTGGGTCTCATATTATTATGGCAGCCCCAAATATACATCTGTAATAAACCTTTGACATTTTCTTCTGTTAATCTGCCTCATGTTAATTTTATTGGTAGCCCAGCCTAAAGAACTTAGAAAGGTAGGAGGAAAACTATTTTTGCACTCCCACAATGTTCATCTTCTCACTGTGTCCTCACATGGCAGAAGGTGCTATGGAGCTATCTGGGGTCTTTTATAAAGGCACTAATCCCATTCAAGAGGGCTCCACTCTCATCACCTAACCCCCTCCCAAAAGCCCTACTCTAAATACCATCATATTTGGGGATTAGGGTTCAACATATGAATTTTGAGAGTACACAAGCATTCATTCTACCGCAGGCATCGTCCACATTTGGCATCTTAAACAATGTGTCTCAGCCATTTATAAAATAGGATCCAAGTATTAAGGTACTTCATTAAAAATTAGAATCTGAGCTCATCATGCAGCAAAATGTGTGGAAAATTATAATGAAATGCTCTACTTAAAATGAAAGTATACAATTTCACATGGCTGCTCACATAAAAGTGAACCACAGACCTCAGAACCAAGATGGCACAGTAGGTAAATGCTGTGCTTACCTTCTCTCAGGACCACATCAAAATTACAACTAAACTACAAAACAACCATCATTGAGAATTGCCTAAAATCTCAACCAGTTGTAGAGCTTTGCTGAACCAAAGCTCTACAACTAAAGATGTGCAAAAGAAACCACCTAAAAACTGGTAGGAGGGGCAGAGACACGGAACGGGATGGTCTCACATCCTCACGTATGACCATTAAAGATTGGGAAGGCTATTTTGGCTGTGGAGGTTCCCCACACTCCCCAGAGGAGCAAGAGGTCCCAAACCCACCCCAGCCCAGGGTTCTAGTGCCGGGGAGAGAAGTCCCCATAATTTCTGGCTGTGAAAACTAGCGGAGATTGTGACTGAGTAAGACAGTGCAGCTGCACTCCCAAGAGCTCCTCTTAAAGGGACTCTGCGCAGACTTATCCACCAGTGAAATCACTCACTCTGAGCTCTACCTCTGGAGCAGCAGCTGGAAGCAGCAGGCACAAATGGTGGGGAACTGAGTTGTCTTGCTTGGGAAGTGGGCTGGAGAGGCACCTGTCTCCTGGATGCAGGTGCTGGTGGAGGCCATGTTTTCTTTGCTGAGCGCTCCTGCTTCCTGGCATGCAGACACAGGTTGTTGCAATATCTGAGTCTCTACTGTTTGTTTGCCACACCCTAGTGATTCAAGACCCCACCCAGCCCAACTTTCAAGCACATCCAAGTCCCTTCCAGTGTTTTTATCCTACAAACCGGTGCCTTAGCTCAAGCTGCAGACTTTCCTAGGGTCTCTCAAAGGTTCACAGAACCCAGACAAGCAGCATCTGGCGTGAGCGTGTCCTGTACCTCTGACTGAGCAGTCCTAAGCCAGCACTAGCGGCAGCCAGCCTTGGTTCATGGCTTGGCCTCTCAAGGCGCATCCAAGCACTGCATGGGCAGCAGCCATCTGCAAATTTCTTTGTGGCTCCTGCCAGATGGCCCCAGGTGGGGCACAGGCTGTGGCTGAACTTGACCTATAGGGGATTCCCTCCAAGGTGGTCCTGGGTGTCACACAGGGTCTCTGGTCCCGCTCCCCACATAAGAGGGCAGGATATGGTGAGGCCAAAAAGGAACACCAACGGAGCCGTGGATAGGGGGTTCATACAACTGTAGTCTCGCTGGTGACTTGGTTGGAGATACAGGAAGTAGGATCAACACAATCCGCAATCCACCGTCTGCTTCTCTGCCAACCAATCAATCAACCCCACTTGCTAGTTGCAATCTGTACTTGCTAGCTTAGCCATGGCAGTTATATTAGTGGCTAAAGGTTAACTGGTTACAGCTGATGGCCAACTACTACCTGAGCCAGCACCTTTCCACGTGAGGTCAAAAGCCTGGAAATTGCTCTCTGGGACTCTGTCCCCACATGGGGCTGATGTCCCCAGTGACCAGCTTCAAAACAAGCTCGAGCATCACCCAGCTGCCTCCAAGTACAACATACCCAAGGTGCAGATTGGGCAGGCACCAGAGTCCTGCTGAGACAGATCCTGCTCTGTAGTGTCAACCCCTACACAACAACTTTTCCACTGTAGTCAAGGCCATTCCTCACAACCACTGGGCCCAAGAGTCAGTCCCTCCCATTGATGTTCAATTCAACCAAAACTCAACTACAAGAAGAGGGCACACACAATCCACATAAGGAACACACTTGGAGTACATGGCCCAGGTAACCAGAAAGACTGTGCTACTGAGCCCCATAGCACACCTATTACATAAGGCCACTCTACTAAGACCAGAAGACATCGCAGCCCTACCTAATACATGAAAACAAACACAGGGAGGCAGCCAAAATGGGGAGACAGAAACAAGTCTCAAATGAAAGAACAGAACAAAGCTCCAGAAAAATAACTAAACAAAATAGAGACAAGCAATCTATCAGATGCAGAGTTCCAAACACTGGTTATAAGAATGCTCACTGATCTCAGGGAGAACTTTAACAAAGAGACAGGAAACATAAAAATGGAGATAGAAAACATGAAAAAGAACCAGTCAGAAATAAAGAATACAATAACAGAAATGAAGAATATATTACAGGGAATCAACAGTAAATTAGATGAAGCAGAGGATTGAATCAGCAATATAGAAAATAAGTTAGCAGAAAACACCCGACCAGAACAGAAAAAAAAAAAAAAAAGAATTAAGAAAACTAAGGAAAGTTTAAGGGGCCTCTTTGACAACATCAAGCATAACAACAATTGCATTATCGGGATACCAAAAGGAAAAGAGAGCAAAGAATTGAAACCTATTTGAAGAAATAATGATAGAAAATTTCCCTAACCTGCTGAAGGAAATAGATATACAAGCCCAGGAAGCTTAGAAAGTCCCAAACAAGATAAATCCAAAGAGGCCAACACCAAGACACATCGTAATTAAAATGCCGAAGGTTAAAGACAGAGAAAATTTTAAAAGCAGCAAGAAAAAAGCAGTTAATTACTTACAAGGGGAAGAACATAAGAACATAAGCTGCTTTCCCAACAGAAACTTTGCAGGCCAAAAGGAATTGGTAGGAAATATTCAAAGGGATGACAAGAAAGGACCTACAACCAAGATTACTCTACCCGGCAAAGCTATCATTTAGAATGGAAGGACAGATAAAGAGCTTCCCAGACGAGAAAAGTTAAAGGAGTTCATCATCACCAAACAAGTATCAAAGCATCTTAAAGGGACTGCTTTAAGATGGGTGGAGGTTAGGGATGGGTGGAATTTGGACGGGATTAAGAAGTACAAATTTGGTTTTACACAGGAATCATGGGGATGTAAGGTATAGCATAAGGAATGTAGTCAACAATATTGTAATAACTACATATGGTGCCAGATGGGTACTAGATCTATCAGGATGGTATATGGGAATGGGTTTGGGGACAGGGTGAAAAAGGTGAAGGTATTAAGAAATATAAATTGGTAGTTACAAAATAGTAATGGGGATGTAAAGTATAGGGAACATAATCAATAATATAGTAAAAAACTATGTATACTGCCAGGTGGTACTATGTATAGTGCCAGGTAGTTACGGGCATCTCTTCCTAAATTATATAAATGTCTAACCACTATGCTGTACACTTGAAACTAATATAAAAAAATATTGAATGTCAACTCTAATTAAAAATTTTAAAAAGGTGGGAAAGATTAATAATATTGTGACAGTGTTGTACAGTGTGAGATGGTTGCTGGACTTATCATGGTGACAACTTCTTTAGCATAGGGAATAAAACCAATAATGTGATAATAACACTGCATAGAGTTAGGTGAGTACTGTTGAATAACTATGGTGTATACCTGAAACTTATATAATATTGTATATTAGCTTAATTTTAATTAAAATATTTATAAAAAGTGATTCATATGCATAACAGGCCTCTTTACAAAGGCCATATTATTATATATGAAGTCATCATATTATATTATTATTATTCCTTGGGGACTGGCACTACATTTTTCCAGCTGCTTCCTTATAAACTTCCCATTATTAGCTAGTAATGTTCTCTGCTGCAACATGAAAACATGACAATTTTAATGTTTTTATGTGTTTATAAGTCTAGAGACTTTTTGAAAATTAGGCAGGATGTGGTTTCTAGGAAATAAGCAGAGTACCAACCAAAAACCCTCATTAGGATTGGCACGTTTTCTCAAAATGCAAGCTGAGACATAAATAGGACAGTCCTATAAAGGATGATAAGTTTATCTATAGCACATAAGAGTTGGATCTTTAATTTTGGTATAATCATTCAATCAGTGGCTTCTTGAGTCTTCCCAGCTGTATTCATTTGAGTTTTAGAGATTGTGATGAAGTCAAGAGACTAGCTTTCTGCTCTTTATTGATGGCAAGCATGGTGCCCGGTCTTCTGAAGCAGTAGGACTCATCAAGGACTCTGCATCCCATAATTATACACAATATATAATGAATCTGGGGAAAGTAAAAGCTGGGAAGGATTTTTCAGCTTGCCTTAGAGAAATATAAGCCTTTCTTAAATTGCTTATAAAGAGTTACTATGTCCCGGCCAAATTTTGTGCTAATGAAAGATTAAACAGTGTGTAGATACAAAGATAGTGACACAAAGACTGAGAGTGAGTAAAAGAGAGGGTAAGAGAAAGATTCCACGTGTAGAATACCTACTATGTTCCATGCATAGTGCAGGTACATTACGATTAATCTTCCTCAAAATATTTCTGCTAATTTGGTATTATTGTATTTAGTTTACAGATAAATAAATTAAGTGTAGAGTTAGTACTAGATTGGAGTCTGACACCAAAATTTGACCAATTTCTACTACAACTTGCCACCTTCCTAGAATTATTAGTTTACACCCTTACTAGTCCAATAGCCTCCTTACTCATCTATATTTATCTAGAATCTCCTTTCTCCATTTAATTCTTTTATGTTATGACTAGATTTATTTTACTAAAATGCTGCTTTAATTATGTCTGGATTGAAACACTGAAATGGATATCCAAATCCCAAAAGATAAAACAAAAACTCCATATACTAACTTTGCACAATCTGAATTCAGGTACTATGCTAATTCTTTACTACTTCCTGGAAATGAAAATCATTCCTTCTTTGTCCCCATAATTCACATCTTAAAGAACCAACTCAAGCCCTCTTTTGAGAGATTTCACTCCCATAACCACTACTGTTTGGCCTCTGAATGACATGAACACATATTCGTTTCTGAAATTAATGGAATCAGAAAAACACACTGGACAAATCCTGGGCATCTGGAATTCTATTTCCTAAAACACCTGGAATTGGAGCTGAGAGACTGTGATTTGCCTCTTAAAAACTTGGACTATAAAATGATGTAAAGCTGGGAATGAGGACAGAGTTACTATAAAAGAGAATGTTCATGATCAGACAGGAAGAGAGAGAAGTCATTGTTCTGAGAAAAGTAGGAATGGAAGGCCCTTTACAGAGAAAGAGGGAGAGAGGAAGGGACTACCTTATTGTGGCTTCTTAGGTTTTTAAAATTTCTTCTCCTTGTCCCTCTAGTGCATGCATTCACAATGGAGGCAATATTGCTTCCAAGGGAAGCAATATTAGGTTTTGCACTGATTTTTGGCCCTTAGAGCTCAACCCTACCTGACATAAATCTCATTCCTTAGTATTCAATTTCATAGAGAGGAGGATGACTGGGAAAGAACATCTAAAAATGGCTTTTTAGGAGGGTGATAAAGAAAAAAAGAAGTTGAGAAACACTGCTGTAGCCCCACATTCTTTTAATTAACAATAATTATTGAGCATTATGTACATGCCACATGCTATCCTGTGCAATGGGGATATAGCAAAGAATAAAACAATGAAAACCCTGCCCTGGTGGAACCATCATTCTCCACAAGACATTCCAGTTTCTTTGAAAAACATCTTTTTTTTTTCTTTAGCCAGTTAGGCTAGATACTGTCATTTGAAAGCAAAGACTCCTTGACTAAGGAAATGAACCATCTTTTCAGCCAAGCAGGAAGATGTTTAATCTGGTTTTACATGTAACTTTTTCTGACTCTGAAAATTATAGCTACACTTTATAGAACACTCACTACACTTAAAATACTTAATGTGAATTACTTTCATTCTTTTCCAAAGTCATAAGATTACGTATGATTTTTTTCTATTTTCAAGGTGAGGAAATTGAAATTCAAGAAAACTAAACCTCACAGCCAGTGAATGAAAGAGCTAGAACTTTTCACTAGTACTGCCTAACTCCAAAACAATGCTTTTTCTACTGTAACAAGTTGTTTTCCCATGTCTCAGCACTGCACACACACAAAGAAAAAATCTAAGTTGTTCCCATATCTTAGCTATTGTGAATAATGCTGCAGTAAACGTGGAAGTGTAGATAAAGACACAGTGTATACATACAATAGAATATTATTCAGTTATGAGAAAGAAGGAAATCCTGCCATTTTCAATCACATTGATGAATCTAGAAGGGCACTGTTTTTTAAAGGGCACTGTACTAAGTATAACAAGTCAGACAGAGAAAGACAATGATGTGACTTATACATGGAATAGTTAAAAAGCCAAACCCACAGAAACTTAGTAGAATAGGTTTACCAAGGGGTAGGGGAATTGGGGGGATGCGTTTAAAGCTACAAACTTGCTACTAGAAGATCAATAAATCCTGGAGATCCAATGCACAGCATAGTGATTATAGACAACCATACTGCATTATAAACCTCAAAGTTGCTAAAAAACTAGATCCTAACTGTTCTCACCACACAAAAAAATGGTAATATAGTGATGTGATGGACAGGGTGTTAGCTAATGCTATGATGGTAATCATATTACAATATATAAATATATCAAATCAACATGTACACTTAAACTTACAAAATGTTATATGATAATTTTATCTCAATAAAAAAACCTCAGTTCCACCTATTTTTTTTTTAGAAAGATATCTAGGTTTTCTCCTCCCCCATGAAGTTTCGAGAAGTCATCAAATTTCTTTAATTTTTCGTTATTTTATCTATAAAAATCTAGGACATAATGTCAAAATATGGTAGGTGATTTCTTAATGTAAAATTATTACTAGTCATTCCTTATAATTCTGTGATGATACTACACAATCCAAAGATAAGGGACCTCAGCAAGAGTTCTTCAATGTAACACCACTCACATGAATGTCACCTCGCAATTTAGGAATTTCTCCTTTAAAAAAGAGACCAACATTGCTACTTCAATTGCAGAAGTTGATTACTAGTATATTTTATCTCATGTTCAATAGGTTTTGTATGGCGTAGAGCATTGCTTTATAAACATTGTATAGTTATGTATTTTTTCATGAGATACTATTATAACTTATTTGCTTTGGGGTAATATTAAAACTTTTAACAGTTATATTTTTGCTTTTGACTAAAAAAACAGAAAAGAGACAAGGAAGTGGATGATAGAGAAGAAAACATCTCTTTCCGTCTCTCTTCCCTTTCTCATCTTTCATTTTTTATTAATAAAAATACTAATTCTCATATTCACCCTGTATCTGTAAGGCATATTATTATTATGTCTTTATTTAATAATGAGAAAAATTAAACACAAAGATGTTGAGACGAGAGGTTACACAGCTAATATCCTAATTATCAGAGCCAAGATTCAACTGTGCGAACGAGGAGCTCTAAAGCCCATGCTCCTTTGTTACCAAAACACACCGCCTCCTAGAAACCAATGAAAAATCCACTCCTACAAAAGGGGGATTTTTCTGCTTTTGCTGAAGCTTTGTAACATCAATTGTCTACGAGACTTGAATTTGTGAAAATGAATTCTCTCCTATGCCTATATTTTCATTTCTTTTTCATTTCATTCAAGTCACAAGCAAAGCAACTTAAGGTAGAGGCAAGAGAAACATTTACCCTTACATTGTTTCATGACAAAATTATATCTCTCAGGAAATGTATAATAGAGTGCAGAAATTGGATATGCTAAATGAGTTCTTATTTGTGCTTAAGTACAAATGTAAGGTAAATTTTAAAGGGGGGGAAAAAGTGCTTTCACCATGCATGTCCTTTTATGGCTTCATCTTCCTCCAGAAGGGGGAAGTTTTGCCAATTCCAGATTCAGTAGGTCAGGCTCTGCAGTGGTCACAGCATGCTGACTGCTCTGACTTCAGTGCATCTTGTCCCAAAAGCAGATAGATATGTAACCAACAACATAGAATATTGTCATAAAATTCAATCACTAATTAACTCTAATCCAGCTTCTGTCTAAAACTCACACGAGGCAACAAACTGAAACGTGCAGCAATCCCTTTCTCTAGGGCATTATCTTTAAAGATTGCTATGTTCTTATGGAGTGCTGCCTAAATAAAAAGGCAGAGTCTCGAGTTCACCTTAATTCTACTGAATTCAAGTCTCTGGGAGTTGGGCCTGAGACTCTGTTCTTGTTTTTTTTTTTTTTTTTTTTTTTTGCTTTGTTCTAGAAAACTTCCTTTATTCTATTAGTAGTTGGAAAAATTAACTGTTATAGAAAAAGGTTTGGTCAGCTGGAGAGAAGAGAGAAACTGAGTGCCACCCACAAGAACTGCTGCCTTCTCTGGGAGGGAACCTGAATACAGTGAGGAGAAAGCACTGTGAACTAGAGTCCGACCCTGTGGTCCAGGAGACCACAAGTTGTGTCACCTTCAAAAGTCTGAGTGCCTCAAGCATGAAACCGGAAACCAAATTCCTATTTACTTAGCCCAGCTCTGAGGAGGGGCTAGTGGGATATATGGAGCCCAAAGCAGGTGCTATGGTGATTCTTTATCAGACAAACTGACAAAATGGGAATTTTAAAAAAGACTTTTCCATGTGACTTTATTTAAATACACTTTCTTTTTTAAAAAAACCAATGTACTTTCTGTGGGGATGACAAATATTAGGATTAGGAAATCCAGTTATACAAAAAAAAAATACTACATCTAGTCTGGGGTAGATATACTTATTTTGGGTAACCTACATTCAGTGGCATTAATGACACAGTAACTGGAAGGTCACTAACATAAAACTAGAGAACCGTAACTTTGCACAGCTGCGTGGACTTGGGCGTTTTTCGCTGAGTGCATTTTGAAAACACTGCATGGCCACTCCAAAGCTATGCCAATGACATCTTTTATGGAGTCAAGTTCTGAAGTGGTGACTCAGCAGAGGACCTTGCAGCTGGCAGATGATAGGCAAGACATGTTAGTTATGAGGTGGTTACAGCCTAATTCACAAAAGTTACCGTTTCTCTTTCTAGAAAGAAGCAAGAGGTTAAGAAATTCCTTGAATTGGTGCCTGGTGCATAAGGTGGAGTGCAGCGGAGGGCTGTTAGAGCAGTGTCAGCAGGACCCCAACGGGTCAGTTGGGTTGGACATCGCTAATCATCATGGTTGGCTTCTATTCAATACTGGTAGCAAGATGACTTTTGGTTTGTAATCTTAAGTAAATGATAGATAAATGAAAAAGGCCAGTAATCATACACTAAGATTAATGAAAAGCACTTCAAAATTAACCAATGTGGGCCCTGCGTGCAGCAGGGTTTCACAAGATGAGTCATCCAGATTCTTTCACCCCACGTCTGGCTTGCAGAACAGCTCTCTTGGCCATTTCTAAAACCTCCCTCATTCCATCGTAGTTTTGCGTGACTCCATGTACCCAAAAGTTCCAATCCAGTTTGCCACATCTCTACCTTCTTTCGGTTTTATGGGCTCCTGCTTCACTTTGGCTAGCTCCCACCTTGTGTACTCATCATCCAGAAGACCCTTCTTGTTCCCGACCAGGAGATGGGTAGAAATGCTTGCCTTCCAGACTCCAGTTTTCTGGGATGTTTTCCAAACTATCAGCAATGGCAATGGAAAAACACATCACTGTAACATCAGCGTTCAAGTAGAAAGGGGCGTCAAGTAACCATAATCTTCCTGCCCAGCTGTGTCCCATATAGCCAACTCTACCTGCTTTTCATCCACTTCAGTGTCTGCCACATAGTTCTCAAACACCCTGGGCACATGCACCTCTGGGAACTCCATGACAACCACCAGTTTCTTCCGGATGGCAGCCCTTGCTTACAAATCTGCAGCAAGATCCACGGCCTGTGTGGCAGAAGTTGTACAAAGTGCCTTGAACTTAAGGCACTCAGGCGATGGTTCTGAGCTCGGCCTCTCTGTGCCAAGGACGCATGTCCATGAATCAGCAAGCTCGGAGCCTGTGACAGGTGGCTGAGGAGGCAGCAGGAACTAGAGGATCACCGATGACCGCCGGCAGCCAGCGGGGGGCGCGAGCGAGCCTGAGAATCTGGTCTCAAACAAGCTGTCCAGGTCAATCTGATGCACATTCAGGTATTCCAAGGTCTCCAGCGTTTTCTTTTTTACAACTGTTAACATTTACAGAAAAAAATATATGTACATTATATTAATTCTATAGGAATGACATCAACTGAGTAATAATTTATTATGCAGATTTATTTTATAAACTCTGTAGATTTCAGAAATGTCTGCAAATGTGTATTTCAAAAATACGTGCAAAGTAGTAGTCCAGCTCACCATCCATTCAATTACTCATTTCTCTTTTTATAAGCAACTTTATGACAAATTTTCCCCTTAATTCCTTTTTTAGAACAGTTTGTCTCTCAAAAAAAAAAAGTTAGTTATACTTACTGAGTTAACAGGAATGATGTGACTCATTACGTAGGTAATTCTAATGTATGAATCATCAAAATATGGGTCAACCAGCACTTCAAGTATGGAGATATAAACAAAATAAGACAGGGCCTCTGTTAATGATATATCATAAGCATATATAAGTCATAAAAAAATTAGAAAGTGTTTCTCTTAGGTTTGAAAATCAAAAAGGTCAAAACGAAATTGAAGCCCTTAAGTTCTGGCTTTGACATGTGAGGGCTTGGAAGCCACCCTGGCAAGAAGAAGAAGCTGAACAAACTGAAAATCACCTATTTTTTTGGACCTATTTAAGAACTGAGGTTGGAGGACAAATTGCCCCTGCAAAATTCTAGAGAGACAGACATATCCAGAGAATCATACATGAGACCTACGGGATTGGAAGCTGTTGGAGCCACAAACTGGCAGGAACACTTAAATGGAATTTTTGATGAATTGTTGTAAGCTGGGTATAGACTACCTTGAGAGTGAGTAACTTGTGGAGGACTAACGAATAAGGAATAAGTATTTAAGGAATCCTCTACAATTTTGCGGGCTTTGTCTCTTGGAATCCCACCAGGTTCTCAGGGTGATATTCTGAGAGAGATCTCTGCGTCTCTCTGGCAGAGGGAGAGGAGTGTGGTCATTGTGACACACTCCCAGTGCATTCTCAATAACAAACATCTACTCTCTAGGGGAGAACGTGTTGCCAAAGCTTTATTCTAGCTGCGGAAGGGAATTCTTCAGGCTACAGCACTCTCTAGACTTTCTGTCTCACTATAAGAGGGATCTTATAATGAACTAAAGTCAGGCTTCAAGAAAATAGGAACTCTGCAGCCAGGGAAGAAAGAAAGGGTGAGTAAAAGCTACACTACTGCAGAAACATTTGTAAAGGTTACAGAGTTTAGTGGGCCCTGGGAAACAGGTTCACTAAAACACTTAGATTTGATTGTAAGATTACAAACTGCCCCCCATTCCCTAAACCTTACCACCAAACTAGCATGGCTTCAGCATAACAACAGTCGTTACAGCTAAAAGAGCTGCATTGTATGGACTTTCTCAAAGGAGTAGTACTTAGAGAAGTTCAAAATCAGGAGAAAAGACAAAAATAAGAGCGCCTAGAGGAATTTGAAGCCTCTGGCACCTTATAACAAACATTAAATACAGCCAACTCCTAGCCAGATTAACATAAATCCTCATACTAAAGGTATAATTATCTCAGTTTCTACTACTCAATACGATATGTCCTGCATTAAACAAAAAATAAAAAGTCAAACAACTTATAACAAACATTAAATACAGCCAACTCCTAGCCAGATTAACATAAATCCTCATACTAAAGGTATAATTATCTCAGTTTCTATTACTCAATACAATATGTCCAGCATTAAACAAAAAATGAAAAGTCATGTCAAAAAGAAAAAAAGAAAAAAAATTGGCTGAAGAAACAAATCGGTTATCATATCCAGACTCAGATATTTCACAGATGTTGGAATTATCAAATAGGGGATTGAATTAACTATGATAAATGTCTTATAAAATCAAGTGGAAAAAGTAGACAATGTGCAAAAACAGGTTAAGTAAGCAGAGAAATGGAAGCTCTAAAAAAAAGGAAATGCTCAAAATCAAACATTGTAATAGGAATGAAGAATTCTTTTTATGATTTTAACAGTAGATTCACCACAGCTGAGGAAAGAATCAGTGAGCTTGAAGATAGGTCAATGCAAATATAAATAAATAAAAATTAATGGAAAATGAAAAAATAAAAAACAGACCATACAAGATCTGTAGGATATTTTCAAAAAGTATATATCATAGATGCAATTGAAATGCCAGAATACCAGGAGGAAAAGAAAGAGAGCACAGACCAGAAGAAATAGTTGAAGTAATAATGGACCAAGAACTTTCCAAAATTAATGACAGACACCAAACCACAGATTGAAGAAACCTGGAAAGCATCAAGCAGTTAAGCACTAATAAATAAATAATATACATATTGTATTAAAACAGCAGAAAACCAAAGAGAAGGTAAAATCTTGAAAGAAACCAGAGGGTATAAATACTTGACCTGTGGAAGAACAAAGATAGATAAAAATTATAGCCAACTTCTCATTAGAAACCATACCAGCAAGAAGAAAATGGATAAAATATTTAAAGCATTAAAAGAAGACCAATGACCTAGAATTTTATATCCAGTGAAATTATTCTTCAAAAGTGAAGGAGATATAAAGACTTTCTTAGAAAAGCAGAACCTGAAGGAATTCATTACCTGAAAACTAGCTCTGCAAGAAATGTTGAAAGAAGTTCTTTCGGAAGAAGGAAAACTTGGTCAGAAACTTGGACCTATATGATGAGAGGAAGCACACTGTAAAAGCAAAAAGGAAAAAAGAAATAACATCTTAACATCTTTAATTTGTATTATTCATCATTGATTGAAAAATAGTTAACTGTTTGTGTAAAGTAATAATAATAATTAAAAAAAACACAATGTCTCAGGTGATTATCGTGTATGGATAGGTGAAATGAATGACAGCAATGTCCCAAAGAGTGAGAGGCAGGAATTGGGAATAACACTCTGTTATAAGGTACTATAAGAAACAGATCTAAATTACATGCTTTCTTATAACATTCTTCCTCCACTGCCTGCAGAATGAAGTTTGGCCTCATTAGTGTAGCACACATGCTCATCAGAATTGATCTCCATGTCAACCTTTTTGGCTTAAACCACATGCAGCTTATGCTTCAGTCATATGAAATAATGATAATTCTCTGAACATAAAGAATAAATATCTTTATTCATGCTAATTATTTTGCCTAGAGTACCCTCCATCTTGCCAGACTCCTTATCACAAATGACTTTTATATATTTTAAAAACTGCTTATCCATAACAAAGTTCATATAACATTGCAGTCAACATTTTTCCCTCCTTAATCAGACATGGAAGTGAAGGCTAATGATAACAAAATAAAGGGGGAATATTCCTAAAATGCCTTGAAAATTTCTTACTGAACGTTAGGAAAATTTTCTCAATAAGAAAAGGTAGAAAGAGAGGTAGCTATTAGGAGGGGAATATTCTGAATTTTGGTAATTCTTGGTTTGAAGAGCCTGCTAGATTTTCAAATGAAGAGGTCAAGCTCTTCACAAATGCAGAACTGTTAAAATTTGGAAGATAATTATAATGAGTTGACAATAGAAATGTGGTATAGATAAGAACTATAGAGATAGAGACATAGAGAAAATGTAGGATGTAAAAAGATAAAAACGTAGATATTCTCCTTGAGTTAAAGAGAAAGAAAACAAAGAAGAGGCAGTCAAAAAGGTTGTAATGAAACCCCAGAATCATCTTGTCACAGCAACCAATGAAGGATGTTTCCAAGAAGGTAAATTTGGTCAAAGGTATGAATATTGGACAGAGATTGAAGGTGAGACTGAGAGAAAGCTATCGGCTTTGGCTTTCAGTAGGAATATAAGAAATAAATTTTCCCCCCACCCTGAATCTGTTTCTTTGGTGCCTCACAGCTTCCACATTCTGTTGTAATTTTGATCTGTCACTGTAATTATAAGTAGCACTTACTCCATTTCAGACTGCAGCCCTAAAGGTAGGACCCCAGACCCACTGGTTTATTCAGAAACAAGTACACAACCTGAGTTGAACCAATGGGATTGCCCCTGTACTATTACAGTAGCTATCAGGAAGGAGACCTTTTCACTCTCTGGGATTTGAAAGTTGCAAAGGCATAAATTGTGATTTATCAGGAGTCATCCTGCCATAGCACAAAGAAAGATTTTCTGAGAAAGAACATATTTTGAACCTCAATGTACCCTTCAACTTTGCAGATTTTCAAGATGCATATAACTTCTATCAATTGTAACTGAAGTATTTATAGTTTCTAGGGTGAAGATACTTTCTGTCTCTTCTAACTAAAGAAATCATAAGTAAAATGGATCATTGTTGTGCTTAAGAGTTTCAACAGAATGGCTAGAATGAAATTCACACACGTTGAAGAATTAATGAGAAAAGAGAAAAATGAAAGCAGTAAGTATATGGTATTCTTTAAAAACTTTGGACAATAAGTGGAAGACATTGTATGGAGAAAGCCAGTGAAAATCATGTTTGGGAAGTTATTTAAGAACAGTTTTCTTTCTTAAAAATAGAAAAATTTTGAACAAAAGAAACCTGAGAACATTTGCAGGCTGGGAGCAGGGACCGGAAAAAATGAGGTTGAAGGTGCAAGAAAGATAGGGAGTTAGATACACTTACATTATATTGTCTCAAAATGCTTTTCGGAGGCAGCAACTTCTGACAGTATAACCCAGTTTCAGAGTGACAGTCACCTTTCTCATTTTGACTGATGGAAACAAGTTCACAAGTAAATGTGAACAGAAAAGGAAACAGGCAATTCAGGAAGAGGGGAAAAGTGGGAGAGATGCATTGTAATGTAAAACTATGATAACTAGTACATCATTTAAAAAGCAGTGTTTTATTCTATATTTAATGTGTATGTTTTTAATCTATAACTAGTAGTAATTTTTTAAGGCCAGAAAGCTCATCTAACATTTCATGTTTTTAATTCCAAAACAATGCTAAAACAATGTGTTTAATACATAATCTTAACATTTAGAGTTAATGATACGAAAGTGTAGAAACTATAAATATATACACTGCACTGTATCAGTATATATACTCTATCAAACACAATTATATTTAAAAATGAAAAGTTAATTACATTCCTACATTTATTATAACGATGAAAATGTTAAAGCTTCTGGACATAAGCTTCGCCATCAAATATTTTCTATTCTCTTCACTCTTAACTCTTATAAAAGTTTTTCATTAGATCCGAATACATAGGAAGCTAGGTAGTGAGTTTGCTCAAGAGTTTCCCTGAGAGGAACCTAAAACAGAGAGTTTTGTTTTTGTTTCTGTGTGTGTGTGTGTGTGAATAATACCAGCACAGAAACTGAGCATAATAGCTGTTCAAATACTATTGTATAAATGAAAGAATTAATAAAATGATTGAATATGAATGATTAAGTCATATAGTAATCTTTCTCTTCCCTTTTTCAGTGTTTTTTTTTTTTTGAAAATTTCAACTTCTGGTCCTTTTTATGAACCATGTATGGTTTATCTGGAGTATACTAAAGCAAAACAAGACATTTCCCAACATTAAGCAATGTTGCTGTTACCATTTAAAAATTCAAATCGGCTTGCTCCTATTATATATATGTAATATGTGTAATATTATATATACATATTATATAATATTATATAATATATAATTATTATATTGATAATATTAATATAATATAATTATTATATTAATATAATATATATTAATATATAATTATATTATATATATTATATAATATATAATATTATGTGTATATATTATGTATATTGATTATGTATATATAATATATATGTAATATTATATATAATACATTACATATATTATATATTACATATATTATATATTATATGCATTACATATAATATATATTATATTACATAATATATTATATATATTACATATTATATGTATGATATATTATATGTAATATATATAGTTCTATATAATTCATATAATTCTATCTATATTCATATAATTCTGTTTTATTCATATAGTTCATATATTCATATAATTCTACCTATAATTCATATAGTTGTTATATATATATCTGTTATATATATGTGTGTATATTACATATATTACATATATATTATATTATATATAATATATATAATATACATAATATATACATAACATATATACGTTATATATAATATATAATATATATGTAATATATGTAATATACACACATATATAATAGATATATCTAACAGATATATATATATATATGTATATATAACAGAACTATATGAATTAGAGCGCTTAAGCTGCTAGCTCTTAACCCACTTGGACAGGGCAGGCACTGGAATGGCAGCAAACTGGGATGGATACGGGGTCCAATAGCAGCAGAGTTCACAAATCTGCTCTATCATAAATCCTTTCTTTCACTGATTAGTCTCATCAATCCAATATTGATCTTTTTATAAAGCTTATAGTTAAGATTTACTTACTAAGATTTACTTTACTTAAAAGGCAGTCCAAGTTTTTGGTGAACATAACTCTTCACTTCTCTGGGATAAATACCAAAGAATACAAATACTCAGCCATATGTTAGTTGCACGTTTAGTATTTTTTAAAACTGCCAAAATGTTTTTCAGAGAAATGAAGAGTTATGTTCACCAAAAACTTGCACATACATGTTTATAGTTGCTTTATTCATAATAGCCAAAAACTGGTAACAACTCAAATATTCTTCAATAGGTGAATGGTCAAACAAACTGTGGTATAGCCATACCCTATAATATTACTCAGAATATAAAAGGAATAAATTATTAACACATGAAATAAGCTGGACAGATCTCCAAGGAACTATGCTGAGTGGAAAACAAAAATAAAAACAATCCCAAAAGATACATACTGTGTGATTTCATTTATATAACATTCTTGAATTGGCAAAATTGTAGAGATATAGAACATATTAGCGAAAGCCAGGGATTAAAAAGGGGATGGGAGGGAGGGAAGTGGGAATGGCAATAAAAGGACAATATGAGGGATCTTTGTGATGTAAATGTTCTGTATCTTGACTGAGGCAATGTCAGTATCTTTATTTTGATATTGTATATTGTTTGAGGGGAATTGGGTAAAGGGTTATGTGGATTAAAATAAAATAATATATATATGGCAGTACAAAACATGCTTTTAGATAATTCATGTTTTGAAGAGATTTCAAATATATTTTTACATTTAAAAAACATGTAACTTCCACAGAGTAGGTAAATGCTGTGCTTGCCTCCTCTCCAAACCACATCAAAATTTCAACTAAACTACAGAACAACCATCATTGAGTGTCACCTGAAGTTTAGCTGAACAGAAGTCCTATAACTAAAGATGTACAGAAGAAGCCACCATGAGACTGGGGGGAAGGGTGGAGACACAGAATGGGCTGGTCCAATACCCATGCTTGGCAATTAAAAATGGGAAGGGATATCTTGCCTGCAGAAGTACCCCTTGGGGTACCAGGGGTCCCAGCCTCACACCAGGCTCCACAGCTCAGAGTTCCAGTGCTGGGAAGAGAGGTCCCCATAATTTTTGACTGTGAAAACCAGTGGAGTTTGTGGCTGAGTGAGACAGAGGGTGGCTTGAGTCCCAGGAATGACTTACTTGCTGATGGACTCACTCGCTCTGAGTTCGAGAGCTGGGGCCACAGCTTGAAAGGCGCCAGGGACTTACAGGGTGGAACTGAGTTGTCTGGCTTCAGGACAAGGGCTGGAGGGGCAGCTTTTTCCCCAGAGAGAAGTGCTGTTGGGCACCATTGTTGTTAGGTTGAGCCCTCCTCTCACACAACATGCAGATACAGGTGGCTGCAAATATGAGTCTCCATCAACCTGGCTAACACTGGTTATGCCTCCTCGTGGTTCCCTGAGACCCTCTCCCTACCCAACTTGCTGGCTGACTCAAGCCACTTCCAGTGGCTTTTCCATACAAATGGCCTGTTTTGACTTATGCTGTGGACATTCATAAAATCTCTCAAAGGTTCACAAACCCCAAAGAAGCAGACTCTACCCTCAGCATGCCCTGTACCACTTGCTTAGCAGCCTTGAGCCCAGCATTAATGTCAGCTGGCCTTGGTTTGAGCTTGTCCTACCCCAGGCACCTCCAGGGCCAGCGCAAATGGCAACCACCTGCAGATCACTTTGTAGCTCATACTAAGTGGCCCCAGGCCAGGCACAGGCAGTGGCTGAATTTAACCTGCAACACAGCCCCTCCTAAGGGCCCCAGAACCGACACACCTGGTGGCCAGCTTCAAACCACATCAGAGCACCACACAACCTCCTCCACAAATGACACCTGAAAGTCACACTGGGCAGGCACCAGAGCCCTGCTAAAGCAAATCCTTTTCTCTAGGTTCAGCCTCTGCATAACAGCTCCTCCACTGTAGTCATGTCCAGTCCCCACAACAAATCAGCCCAAGGGTCAATCCCTCCTATTGACCTGCGAACAGCAACCAAGGCTCAAATACACAACCCACACAAGGGATACACCTTCAGCACCCAGCTCAAGTGACCAGAGAGACTTAGACACTGGGCACAGGACACTTACTGCATAAGCCACTCTACTGAGACTGGGAGACATAGCAGCTCTACATAATACATAGAACAAACACAGGGAGGCAGCCAAAATGAGGAGACAAAAAAAAAAAAGTCCCAAATGAAAGAACAAAGCAAAGCTCCCAAAAAAAGAACTAAACAAAATGGAGACAAGTAATCTACCAGATGCACAGTTCCAAACACTGGTTATAAGGATGCTCAATAATATCAATGAGAACTTCAGCAAAGAGATAGGAAACATAAAAAGAACCAGTCAGAAAGGAAGAATAAAATAACTGAAATAAAGAATACATTAGAGAGAATCAACAGTAAATTAGATGAAGTAGAGAATCGAATCAGTGATTTGGAATATAAGGTATCAGAAAACACGTGATCAGAACACCAAAAAGAAAAAAAAAAGGATAGTTTAATGGGAACAACATCAAGCATAACAACATTCTCATCGTAGGAGTACCAAAAAGGAGAGAGAGAGAGAGAGAGAGAGAGAGAGAGAGAGAGAGAGAGAGAGAGAGAGAGAGAGAGAAAGAAAGAAAGAAAGAAAGAAAGAAAGAAAGAAAGAAAGAAAGAAAGAAAGAAAGAAAGAAAGAAAGAAAAGAAAGAAAGAAAGAAAGAAAGAAAGAGAGGAATTAACAATCTATTCAAAGATATAAGGATGGAAAAGTTCCCCACCCTGGTGAAAGAAATGGATATTCAAGCCCAGAATAGCACAGAGTGTCCCAAACAAGATGAACTCAAATAGGCCCACACCAAGACACATCATAATTAAAATGCTAAAAGTTAAAGACAAAGAGAGAATCTTAAAAGCAGCAAGTAAAAAGCAGTTAGTTACCTACAAGGGAACTCCCAGAAAACAGTCAGATGATTTCTAAACAGAAACTTTGCAGGCCAGAGGGGCTGGCACATAAGAGCATTGAAAAGCAATGACCTATAACCAAGATTACTCTACCCAGCAAAGGTATAATTTAGAATCGAAGGACAGATAAAGAGCTTCCCAGATAAGAAAAAGCTAAAAGACTTCATCACTACCAAATCAGTATTGCAAGTACTATTAGAGGGACTTCAAGATGAAAAAAATTATAATAATAAAAATATGAAGAATATAAGAGCAATAACTACATGTCTATCAACAATTACATTAAATGTAAATGGATTAAATGTTACAATCAAAAGACATAGGGTGGCTGAATGGATCAGAAAACAAGACCCTTGCATAGGCTGCCTATAAGAGACTCACTTCAGATTGAAAGACACACACAGACTGAAAGTAAAGGAATGATATGTTATTTCATGAAAATGCAAGCAAAACTTAAAAAAAAAAATCTGGAGTAGCAATACTTAGACCAGACAAAATGATTTTAAAACGAAGGTTATAACAAGAGACATAGAAGGACCCTACTTCTGGGTATTTATCCCAAAAAACCAAAAATCCTACTTTGGATCCCACTTTTGGGTATTTATCCCACTTCTGGATATTTATCCAAAACCCTCCAAATCCTCACTGCAGCATTGTTCATATGGTCACTGCAGCACTACTTACAATGGCCAAGATGTGGAGGCAACTTGGGTGTCCCTCAATGGATGAATGAATAAAATTTTGTAGACATTTTTAACACCTGAGAAAGAAAGAAAAAATAATTAAAATTTTTAAAGGAATTATTATAGATTTTGGATAGAATCAACTAAACTTAGGTGAAAGAAATCTGCCTAAAAGGCATTCTTAATTGCAGGCAATGACAATGTGGTTAGAGAAACATTTAAATTTGGTAGCAATTAATAGTTTTTGAATCATCTAAGCAGTTTTGGAATTATGTAAATTAGACAATTCTAATGTCTAGAGTAGTTCCTTCAAGCTAAACTTCTAAAATCAATTCCTCTTCATGACATAACTCTAAAACTATGGATGAGTTATTAGACTTATAGCTCTTTGGGTCTTTAAAATCTTTAAGATCTCCAAATCCTGCATTATAAAACATACATAAGTATTCATACAGTTCTTTTGACTAACGGAATTGCAACTACAAATGCTTTTCTAAATTATATTGTTTACACTAAAATATAAGCTCAAATGACTGCAGGTGATCAACAGAAAACATGAAAGTGTGATTAGGATAACAGGTGTTTAACTATTTGTATCTGCACCAAATGTATTTCTCACGAAGCAGTACTACACAAACAAAACCTGAAATTCTTCAGGGCTATTTGCCATCAGCTTGCCACCTCTGCTTTAAACACCACCACCACGGGAGCTGTAAGGAAGGTTAATGTGAATGAGCAATGCTTCATTTCTGAGAAGCACACAATTCTAGAAGAATCAATAATGAGATTTCTAATGCAGGTTCTCTCAGAATAAATATGTCACATAAAGTAATGGTGATGGATCATGTGAGGATATTCACATATTTTTTTTATTTTAATGGATTCTTTTAAAATCATAGTTGATAAGAATCTTTAATTAGCCCTTTCTAACCTCTGCTCTCAGCAGCTGCAGTGAACTGAGTGAGTAGTCCTATCCTTTGAATAGATAAGCCTTAAAACACCAATGCAAGAATCAAAGTGTATAATCTACTACGTTAAGAACATTTATGACTGCAGTTAATGAAATGTAAAAAGTTTACTGCAATTTGGAAGCATTACCAATCTATGACATTTTTAACACAACATTAATTCATTCAACCAATATTGATTGAGTGCTGGCTATATGCCAGATACTGTCTACATGCTGGGAAATAAAAATTGAGTAAGAACTCCTTGTGAAGTTCATCAAATGAGTTTATTAATTCAATTATTTGTATTTCAAACAATAAACATTCAAAATAAACTTTGCATAGAATCAAATGAGGTAAATTTTATAAAGAAATGGCAATAACTATGTTTTTGCACTATTCTCTCACAAACCCTGTGTGACCTTAGACGTGTACATAATCTGTTTTTGCTCATTTTCTGAATTTTTGAATAAATGATAGATAATATCCATTCTGAATGCTTTGTACGTTTTATTTTAGACATAAAACAAGGCACTAAATTTAAAAGCACTTCCAAGACAAATGCTGTATAAACGTAAGAGAATATTATCAATGGTTGTTCCTTGCTTTGGTTAGGTATGATAGAGTTATAAATGAAAACTGTTTTTATATATCGAAGACCAAAAGTTTCCAAATTAAATAATATTAGTATTTTAATGGTAATGAAGCAATATATTCACAATGTGGCAAGTTATGATGCAATTGTGGTTTTTTTTTTTGTTTTTTTTCCTTATTCCCGGCCCTATTCTCAGAAATACCAAACATTTAATTGGTCTGGGTGGGATTTAGGGAGTCAGTAGGCTTCAAAAGCTCTCCAGATGATTTTTCCAATTGTTTTTAACAAAATAAAAATTTATAAATAAGGTGCACAACATAATTTGAATACATATACATTAAGATTACTACAGTTAACCTAATTAAAATATCCTCTCACAGTTACCATATTTTTTCTGTAAGAAGAGCATCTGAAATCTATATCCATAGCAAATTTCCAATATTCAATACAGTATTAACTATAATCATTATACTATACATTAGATCTTTAGACTTAGTCCTCTTGTATAACTGCAACTTTGTACCCTTTGACCAATGTTTTTCTATTTTCCCACCTCCTAGTGCCTGGAAACCACCGGTTTATTCTTTGTTTCTATGTATTTGACTTGTTCAGATTCCACATATAAGTCAGAGCATGCACTTTATTTTTTAGTATATCAGACTTATTTCACTTGGCATAATGTCCTCCCAGTTCATTCACGTCGTTGAAAATAATATATATCTCACAATTTACATATCCATTCATGTATGTCACAATTTCTTCACCCATTCATCCATTGATGGATACTCAAGTGGTTTCCATGTATCGACTGTGAATAATGTTGCGATGACTATGAGAGTGCACATATCTCTCCAAGATACTGATTTCATTTCCTTTGGTTATATATCCAGAATAGGGATTGTTGGATCATATGGTAGTTTTATTTTTAGTTTCTTGAGGAGCGTCCACTATAATGGTTTTATCAATTTACATTCCCACCAACAGTATACAAGGCTTCTTTTCTCCACATCCTTGTCAACACACCTATTATCTCAATTTTTTTTTCCTAATAGCCATACTAACAGGAGTGAAGTGATCATATCATTTAAAAAATGTTTTGTATCTTATTTTTTTATTTGCATTTCCTTGCTAATTAGTGAGGTTGAACACCTTTTCATATACCTGTTGGCATTTGTATGTCTTCTTTTGGAAAATGTCTACTAAGATCCTTTACCCACTTTTTAAAAAATCAGTATTTTTTGTCGTTTTTTTTGTTTGTTTTTGTTTTTGTTTTTTTAACTAGTTGTATGAGTTCTTTATTGTTTTGGATATTTACCCCTTATCAGATATATAATTTGCCAGTATTTTCTCTGATTTTGTAGGTTGCTTTCTAATTTTGTTGTTTCATTTTCTTTTCAGAAACATTTTAGTTTGATGTAGTCCCACTTCTTTCTCTATTATTTTGTTCCGAGCTTCTTGTCATATCAAAAAATTCACTGCCAAGGCCAATGTCAAAGACCTTTTTCCCTATATTTTCTTCTAAAAGTTTTATGGTTTCATGTCTTACATTAAAATTAATCCATGCGGAATTAAATTTTGTGCACGGTGTATGAAAGGTCCAATTTCACTCTTTTGTATGTGGATATCCAGTTTTCCCAACACCATTTTATTAAAGAGACTATCTTTTCCGCAGTGTGTTTTTTCAGTGTTGTTCTCAAAAATTAGTTGATTGTATATAATTGGATTTATTTCTGGACTCTCTATTCTGTTCCATTAGTCTATGCGTCTGTTTCTATGCCACTACTATGTATGGTTTCGATTACTATGGCTTTCTAATATAATTAAAAATCAGGATGTGTGATGCCTCTATCTTCATTCTTTCCGTTTTGGCTATTTGGAGTCTTTTGTAATTTCATACAAATTTTAGAATTTTTTTTCCTATTTTGGTGAAAAAATGCCATTGGAATTTTGATACAGATTACACTGAATCTGGATTGCTTTGAGAAGTATGGACATTTTAACCATATTAATTCTTCCAGTCCATTAACACATACTATCTTTCCATTTATTCGTGTCTTTGTTTCTTTCGTTTTATAGTTTTGTGTACAGATCTTTCATCTATTTGGTTAAATTTATTCCTAAGCACTTTATTTTTTTTTTGATACTATCCATTAATATGAATATATTACACTTTATTTATCTGTTCTGTTGATGAATATTTGGGTAATCCCAGTTTGGGCTACTACAAAATAGCGCTTTTATGAACATTTTTGGACACACCTCATGGTGAATATGTTTTTGTTGGATATATTCCAAGAGGGGGAAATACTGGAACATAGAGTAGATGTGTATGTTCACTTAAGTAGATACTGTCAAACCATTTTCCAAAATGATTGTACCAATTTATTCATCCAGCAATGTGAGAGAAATCTAGTTGTTCAAAATTATCATTTAGGTATTATGGGTCATTTTTTTATAACCCCAAACATTTAAGCAACCAAAAATGCCCTAATTTCTAAAACTCCTGCTAGAGATAGTACTATCTCTACTGAGCTCTCTGAATTCCCTTTCAATATAATGTGACTCTACAATTATGTAAGAAGACTAAAAATTAGCACGTTGCACAGTATAAGAAATCTGACTCTGGAGATGAAGTGGGAAAAACAGAATATCTATGACATAAACATAATATTTATAAGCAAGGGATCATAGATTTATGACATATCATGTTGAAGAGTGTAGGTTCTGGATCCTGCCTGCCAGGGTTCCAATTTCAACTCTGGTGCTTTACAAGCTGTGACTTGAAAAAATTATTTAGTCTCTCTGTGTTTTAACTTCTTTATTTGTGAAATAGGGATAACATTTCCTACCTCAGAGAACTGTCAGTAGTTAAGGATATGACTTAGATCCTTAACCTCTCATAGTAATTAAAACTCTGGTTTTAATATCAGACATCTGAGTTCAATCTCATTTGAACCATTAAAGTTATTTAATTTCCATGTGCTACTTTCCTCTACTGAAAATGGAATATTAATAGTACTAATCCCATATAGCTGTTGGAACGACAAAAATGAGTAAATATATACGTAGCAGAAACCGTAATCTTGTGTTTGGAATAGATCTGTCAGAGGCTAATTTTTCTAGCAAGCAATATTCCCATTAAACAAATAATTCACCCATTATTTAGAGTAAATTTTAATTATACAAGAATGGTATACTCTTGCTTTTTATACTTTAAAATGATTTATTGTAATAAAGGTATTTTACAAATTCAGTAGTTAAAATATTGCAAGTCTTGTGAGTAAGTCTCACATTTACAAGGTCTATAGTCAAACAACGACCATCCTAGAAAAGCTGTTTTTTTTGTTGCTGTTATTGCTTTTATTTTCTCAATGAAATTCTGGAAATATTTGGGAATGACATTTAACCACAATAATCAGGTGCAGCACATGTAGAGCTGTAATCTCATTGAAAGCCTTTACCTGGCCTTGCTAGACTCTAATTTCACTTATATTTCATTGTTCTTGGGCTTACAGGGATGTAAACATTCTTTAACCCTACAGCTCTTACCTTAGGATCCCCACAGCATTTCCATATTCCCATGTATGTGCTTCTTTCTGTCTAGTATATCAACTCTCCTCTTTGCATAAGGCTCTTGTCATTGAATTATAACTGATAGCCAAGGTCAAAGTTTAAAGTCTATATTTGTGATTCCACTTATACTAAATGCTTAACATAATAACAAGCAGAAAAGAAATCTTGATAAATTTGCCTCCATAATTATTATAACTGCCCCAATGGTATCAATGCCCCTTATAGGATTGTAGGGAGAGGAAAGACAATACTGAAAAACATGACCAAATTAAACTACAATAAAAATATTCATTTATTATTAATTGGTCAGGCTACAATTTGTTTCCTATTCTATGAAGTTTCTGGAGTATAAGATTCTAAGATTTATACCCCAGTCTAAACCTTCCAGGATTACATAATTTATCTGATGATTTTAGTCAAGGTCATAAATACAGTCAAATTAAGGTAAAAAAGGTAGGAAGATTTTTTTTTTTTTGCATCCAAATCTGACATGTTTTCTATTTTATTTAAAGCTGATTACAGAAATAACTGGTAAGAATTTTTACAACTATGTAAGCAATCTTTTTACTGCTTATATAAATTTAATTTCCCTCAATTATCTTCTAATAATTAGAAATGTATATATTTTTGCAAACAGAATATTGGTATGTTTCACTGACATTTAATGAGTTCTAACATGGTCACACTGTGCACTTCAACGATCATTTCTGTCTGTACCTGATACTAATTGGATCCCTTCCAAAACACATTAGGCTATTTATGCTGTTGTCTTAAAATGCTACATTTGCCAACTATCTCCTAAAATCCAGTTTGCTTTTGTTTATAGTCAGCCATGAAATATACTTCAGCAGTTTTAACTTCTCAGTTTTAACTCCTCAGTAAATAATATCATCCTTCTCTTGCTATATTTGCCAAATTTTGCTAAATGCCTTAGCAAAGTTTAAAAAACTAAAATACTGAATATCAATAAATCCATTTATAATTTATTTTCTTGTTCTAAGAAAAACAAAACTTAGAAGGTACTAGAAATTATGCAATGACCAAGGAGACAAAAATATGGGGCGGAGAATTAGGGGATTGAAACGGGAAAGAATTCTAAACATTTAGTAATAGGTAGCTCGTAAATATCTCTTGGGAACACAATGTTTTCCCCTTGTCTTTTTGATACAACATATTATATTAATATACATTCTGAAGAGGCAGCAGATAAGTACTGAAGTCACACTGCATGAGGTTGAATTCTGTCTTCATTACTTTTTGTACATACTAAAAACTCTCTCATCTAAATATATTTTTCTTTTTAGGATTTTGCCATATGTTTTTATAGGAGCAGAAATAAAACTACAAAAAGTAAGATGCAAATGTTGTTTAAAAACATATGTCCTCTTAGAAATAGAGAGTGTAAGTATATACTCTAATCTCTTCTAATCTCTTCGTCAGGTAAACACAGTTTTTTCCTTATTGCCATTCTCAAAAATCTTAATCACCCCAACTACTCCCATTGTTTCAGCTATTAATGTCATAACTGTTGATCCCCAAATCTACCAATCACAATTTGCCTCCATCTTTCTATACATGGCAAGATCTACAAATTTTTAAAAGTGAAGACAAGTTATGAGAATGTTGGAGGCTTAGTTTCCTAGTGAGAATCAGCAGTCTTTCCGTGGGGAGATGTGAGCATGACAGAGCAGCCTGCTGCAAAATCATGGCAAAGATGAAACTGGCCTTCAGAATTCCCACTGCAGTTACTTCCCTATTTCTCTCTTAAGTATCTCTCAAGAATGCAACATAATATCCACTAAAACTCTGATCTCTACACACACACAAATGGAATACTACTCAGTTATAGAAAAGAATGGAATCTTACCATTTGCAACAACATGGATGAACCCTGAGGGCATTCCAGTCTTAGATTTGTAATAAAATTTAGAGGACATATAGTCTTCTTCCCTCACTATATAAGAACTTCTGACTGTTCACATGGTAGAGGGTTGGCACCCACCTTTCTTACTCACCCTGTCACCCCTAGTGTTTAGCTTCAGTGCTTGGAACATCGGATTAAGTGGGTTGTTAAACCCAGTAAGTGTGGCGGAAGACCAGCAACCCGGTGCCCAGGTTTAATCCTAGCAAGCCACATAACAAACTATTGAAATCTCCTGTGAATATTTTGCTCTTCCCAATTAGACTTAAAGTTGCTCAAATGCAGGCACCTTGTCTTTCTCACTACCTTGATAACACGCTGTTGAAATTAAGTAGACGTCAGTATTGCAGACTCAAGTGCGAAGGAAACACTATGAGAAATCTAAATGATACAACAGGATTGGGTTAAATGGAAAGGCAAAAGAATACGAAGGCTAAAGCGGGCGGAAATTCCAGCTTCCCGAATGGAGCCCCAATGGAGCCCTTCGGCTCGGAGGTTGCCTTAGCAACTTCGGAGAGCGTCCGCCGTTCCCCCGCCTTCCTGGAACAGAAACTTCCGCCCCCAGCGGCCCGCGGAGACCTGGAGTCCTACTGCCTGTGCCAGAGCTTGTGCTGCCTGACAAAAATTCGGTAGCAATTAGCGGCATTTAGAAACACATTAATTCCATACGACCCATACGTTCTTCTCAGGGATATAAATGCAAAAGCAACACCTCGTTGTCACTTGGAGGCTCCGCTTAGCACGAGCATCTGAGGCCGATATTCAGGCAGTGCCTCGGACAACAGCAACTTTGGAGGCCCCCAGTTGGCCGAGGGAGACGTGGACTTGAGTGAGGCGGGGCGGTCCCGGGCCCTGCGGCGGAAGTGGGTCTGCTGGGGCTAGTTGGCGTGTGGTCTGTGTTCCTCCCCGCTCCATCATGTAAGTGTTTATCCACAGCCGCCCCATCCTCCGTCCCACTGCCCGACCTAACTCTCTCCCGCTCTCTTCTTCAGGTCGAAGGTTTCCTTTAAGATCACGCTGACGTCCGACCCGCGGCTGCCGTACAAAGTGTGAGTAGCTCCACCGCGATGAGCCTCTTAAGTGGCGGAGCAGGTCCGGGCTGGGTGGACCCGAGCCTCCCGCAAACTCCCACCCCGGCTGGCTCCATCCTTCCGCCCACCCCCTGGGCCCCCGCCCGCGCTATTCCGGGAGGCTCCCCCGTCCCACCCGGACCCGAGAGGGGAGATCCCGTGCCCACTCCTCTAGTTGTCCGCTTGCCCCGGCGCGAGGGTGCAGGGGTGTGTGACTAGACGTTGCGTCTGATCTGTGAGCTCCCCTCTGAAGTTATTTGGTGGGTGATGGGGTGGCAAGACATGTGGACAGGGCTCTGGTGGTTACCGGAATTCTTCAACAGCCCCTGCCTGCTTGTGATGCACGTGAACGTTTATTACTGTCAGGCGTCTGACTTTTGCGTGAGAGTGACTCGCCCGCCGTGCAGCACACAGGAGTGAGCCTCAGATCGGATCCTGACTAAGTTGCGTTTAGTACAAAGTGATAGCAGAAATTGCAAATGCAGAAACAGGGCAGTTTATTCATGCGGGGCCTTTCCTTATCCTATAGCAATTAACATGGGTCTAACCTGGATCTTCGAACCTGGATATTCTCCACCTGGACGTTTCTAGGATTGTAGGTAAACCTTGAGGTTATTGCAGCTGGAAGTCATAGGAAATGCAGCAAAGAACAGGACTTCAGTAGGATTTTATGCATAATAAGTATTTATGGTGGCCTACCTGATTGAGCTATATAACAGCTGTTACCAGTCTCACTGACTTAGCTGCCTGGGACCCATGCAACCTCCTAACCTTTTGCTCTCCTGATGGGTTCATCTGCAGATGAGTCTTTTCATCTTATGTCAAGTAATTGCTCCACCTCTAAAATGTCGTTTTCGAGCACTCTTTGGGATATTCTCTTCTTATAGCTGGTTTACTCTAGCATTTCTTCTGTAATAATATTTCTTTTAATTCACTAATGAGACTGCTTTTTTATCTATCACTACCCTCTTCCCCCACGCCTTAACACAACTTCTTTCATTCTTACCCAGCTTACAGTCCATGGGCCATCTTTACATCACTCTTGCAAACACCTCAACTCTGTTTTCCCACTCCTCCCTCCCCCGCCCCCCGTACATTTCGTTCCAAACGCTTGGTGAAATACCAACTCTGAACTCAACCACTGGATTCTCTGTGCATATCTGATTGACCCTAGAGAAAGGTACACAATTAGGCTGATGGATTTTACGTACAATTCATGACGATGCTCAGTAGTACCCAAAGCGCTGCTGCGTTTCCCAAGTTTGCTTATCTTCCTCTTTTTATTCTCTGAATGATTTTTGAAAACTATATCTTCACACTTTCCACAGTTCCTTTTCCTGTTTGTCTCAGGCCATCAGAGTAAAACTTATCTTTCCATCACATTTACAAAGCTACCACTATCTCTATAAACCTGTAATTTCTGTCTGTGACCGTGTTAGAATGGAAAAACTCAACTTTGCTTCCGTGAACAGCCAGTTGTACCATTTGGGCTCTGGACCTCATCTATTTCATCTTCCCAAGATTAAAGTAGGTAGAATCTCTACCTTCTCAGTTTTAACTCCTCTTTAACTTCTCTACTGAGAAGTAGAGATTCCCCTGTCCTCCTCACCTTTGGTTTCCCCGTTATACTAGATTATTGTCATTAATGTGTAAATATGCTTTAGAAAAAAAGTGACAAGGAAGGAGGGACAAAGGTCAGAGTAGGACAGCATCAGTATCTGTAAGAGTGGCTGGAACATTGTACCAGTTCAACTGATTTTGGTGACAGGATGAATTTAGTAGGCATACCTATTGTTTACTGTGTGTGTGGTTGTGTGTGTATGTATATGTGGGTCTGTGTGTATAAAATATGTATAGCATATGTACTTGTATACATAAAGATAGTTTGGCTGTTTCCTGTTCAAAGGAAACATTAACTAGTACTTGGGTACTAGTAAAAGCAATTCTTAAGATTTGTGGGAAAACATGCTTTGACTTTTTAATGTCAAGCACGTAAACATATACTTTGATAGAAAAACTTCCTTTAACTTTCTAACATTACTACTAGTTAAATTCTAGGGAGGACGTTTCAGTTCTAAATTTATTCTGGATGATGTCAGAATTTTCATTTTTCGTTTGTTGATATTACTAATGTTGATACTGCTAAGAGGTTATAGAAATATTGAAATAAACATTTTCATGTATATAAAGGATGAATTAAAAAAACACCTGTGGCTCTTTCAGTCTGATTTCAATTTTTTCAGTCTGGCTTCTATTTTTTATTCCCTCCCTTTCTTTCTACCACCATCACTTAACAAAGTTTCAGCCATCCTATTCCCAAATTGACAAGTAAGTCCTTTTAATCCTCCCTGCTTTTACACATGTTCTTTTCTGTGTGGGGAAGTACAGTCTCAGGAACACCACTTCATGACAAACAGCACCTTTTAATGATCAAAGTTTTACTTCTGAAGATTTCTGTAGTTATTCAAGTTCATCTCATTCTTCTTTAGTTCTCTCTAAGAAACTTGGTTCTTACTCATAACAGTATTTGTCAAGTTGTATCAGTTTTGTTTATATGAAATGCACATTAAGAAAAACAAATTTTGCCAGTAATTTATTTTAAAAATTCACTTTAGTATACAGGTTAGTTCCCAGTTTTTCAAAACACCAGTATAATGTTTGAGTGTCAGATTTACAAAATGACGCAATTGGCAAACACAAAAATTCAAATCTAGGTGAAGTCCATAGAGTTGCAGCAACTCCCAGACCCTCTAATTTTCTGCCACATAGAACAGGCCTTAAAATGTGTTTTCATTTTATACTTTATTGGGTTTATCTTTGGACAGGCTCACTGATTTAATATCAATATGACATCTATTTATGTGTTATAAGGACATTTTTAATCTCCAGTTTAAAAGTAAATTGAAACCCTAAGATTTTAGAAGTTGACCTTTTGAGGACAAGTTTTAGGACGGTGAATCTCAGATTCTGAGCTATAAATATAATGCAAAAATATTTGCAATGCTGTTCCTTACTTTGTAAACTAATACATTACCAATTTTTTAGATAATTTTTAAAGTGACTATTCTTTAGAATTTTGTTTTTATTCTCTCACCCCCCCAAAAAAAAAGGAAAGAAAGGAAAAAAAATGATATCTGTTTTCACCCTTCAGTCGTATTTTGGAGGAGTAGAATGGGGGCAGCCAAGAAATCTGTTCACACTTATCTTACTGGAAATCATTGTAACATGCTACGGCAGATACAATGATTTTTGTATTCAGTGATGTGTAGACTAGGTAAAGAAATGGGACCTATACATGAAAATGTTACATAATGAAAGTTGGCATTAAAGCATTAAAGAATAATACAGGGGTGACAATAGAGAAGTTTCAAAGAGAAATGTTAGCTTGTAAGTCTCTCTTCCCTGCTTTGAAAAAGAATCTGTTTTTCTACCTTTAATCACTAATTCATTTTGTATTAGGAGTATTATATTTTTTTATTTTACGTTTTTTTAACCTCTTTCTGTCCTTTAGGTGTTTTTTGTTTTAGAGTATAATGTCATTTTTTCAGTTTTTAAATTGGAAAATTCATAGATTGATCATTTATCAGTAACCTTTAATATACTTGAAACTGTTCAAGTCAATAACAAAATCATCCATCATTCTCCAAAATGTTATTTCAGATTGTATTAAGCCCTTTAACAATGATATAAAAGTTTTGTGGGAAATCACTTGATATTAAAAGTACAGAGAAAGAAAGGTTCATGAAACGATTTGTGATCTGTGATGCTTCCCAGAATCTTCTTTTATAATGAAAATGATGACATTACTGTATTGGGTGGAAAGATGTTTGGACTGGAGGTGGTAAAGTGGACTGAAGACTAAGGAGAGATTCCACTTTTTGAAATCCACCTCTAGAAACAAGCAGCAGACCATATGCTAGATCTATTTGTATCAAAATATTAAAAATATGTAAATCTGCACATGTACACGTTAATTTTCAAAGTGGAACTGTGGGTACCATCTCAGATATAAGGCTGATTGCTTTTTTTTTTTCGTTGTAGAGTTAATGAACGTAGTGTGCAGTCAAAATCTTCAGATTCAAAAGGCAGATTTGTGTATGTCTGCTATAATAGCCCCTATAAGGAACAAAGGCTTTTAAAAAAAAAAATCAGCTTTTTAAAAAATTCTTTTTAATTCTTCTTGCAGACTCAGTGTTCCCGAAAGTACACCTTTCACAGCAGTCTTAAAATTTGCGGCAGAGGAAGTAAGTGTAGAAATTGGAACAACCTGTGTGGAATGCAGCTTGGCAGTGTATCTCAAAAATCTTTAAATTTTGCATGCACTTTGACCTACCACTGCCCTGTGGGTTCATTACTAGGTTTATGCTATCAAAAAAATTAAACTTTACTTACAGATATAAGTAGAATGAAAGTTAAGAGTTAACAGACAAAAGAAGAGTTAAACAAATTGATGCTTCTATTCAATGCAGCCATTGAAAATTATAAAGAAAATTTTTATTGAAATTGAAAGGGTTCAATAAACAGCAACATATCACACTGTGGTCTGTATACTCATTTTTACTGCTTTTGATTCTAGAATTACAATTTTTTAAATATTTTTATCATATTTTTCAATTTTCTGTATGGGTATATAGACTGTCAGTAAAATTTGTTTTTAAAAGTATGCAGTTTTTTTAATGTTTAGGTTTTCTATTTTTAACAAATAAATATTTTCCATCCAAAATTATCCTCAGAAGCGTCTATAAGCAGCTGTTTGGACTTGACTCTTGGGAGAGTAGTTTGGATGGAAATAGCACCCAGATTTGACGTGGGAGAATTAGCGTTCCGATTTTAAATGTCATTCACTATCTGTGACATGGGCAAGCCTCTCAATTTGTCTCCTTAAATTTCTCAATTTGTACAATGAGTACATAGTTAATGCCTGTCTTTTCTATCTGATTGATTTTGAATAAAAATATAGCATTTACTGAAATATTGTGAAGTTAAAAATGCTGTAGTTACAGAGTAACTCAAATCCAAATGTTATGATTCAGAATCTCCAGAAAAGTTTATATTCATGGGAAAATAATTTTAGTAGCTAAGTAAATATGAAACCAACTTAACCCACAGTCCTCTGTATTTAAGTGATTAATGGAAAATCAGCCAACTCATCAGCATTTACAGCCCCTTGTAAACTATTGTCCAGGGATGCATTCAGAATTAAACTGAAAAGTGGAATACTTGTTTATAGTCAGTTTTGATCTATTCTGCATGAAAGAATCAGTAAAAAGAGATGGGAAACAAATCTGAATATAGCAGTATCATTACTTTTTGCTGCACAGATCACTTGCAAGAATATTCCTGGTCTGTGGCATAGCAGATTCCACAGATTCCAATTTAAGAAATAGATCTGTACAAGCTATAATTAACATTTATTGAATTTTAAAGTTACAGTTTTAGAGTGCGTCCTTCATAAGGCTAAGGCATGATGTGATCTTGGTCTTCTAGTGTGAACGTAACAGCATCCTAACAGACATGCAGTAGAAAAAAAAGTTAACAAACTTCACAGAACTGCATATATTAAAGTTTGAATATAGCTTATAACTGTTGTGAATCATGGGTGTTACACATTTAGAAGGGGTCTGAGTTTCAGGCAACAGTGAGAAGGCCTTTCACAAAATGACATTATAGAGTCTTTCAGTGACAACGAGAGTTGACAAACCCAAGAGTTTCTGAATTTAAATGCCTAGTAAAATTTTCTTAATAAAAGTAATAAAATTCCCCAATACCTAACTGGATTAATTTAAGTGAGTAGTGAGTTGTCAAAGCCTGAGAAGAACCTCTTAAATAACACTTACGGGTTCTGAGGAGGAAAAGAAATGAAAACTGAGGAGCATAAAATACACTTTACATCCAGGAGAAAACTTGTCAGCAAGGTAAGACAAACGTAGTTACTACGTTTTACATCACTAGTGATGCTTCCCCACATTTCAGCTTAACCATTGTTTCTACATTCTGTAAAAGGCAAAAATGGTGTCAGCAGTTGTTTTTGATTAATGTTCATAAAATATGTTGCCACCATATGGGTATGACAAAGAAAATACCTCGCTTATCTTAAAATGGACATAATCTAAGAATAAGAAAGACACTTGGTAGGGTAATTAGAAACTTTGTAATATTCAAGTTGTGGAAATCTGATACGTCCTATAATTAATTTGAGTATTTGATCAAAACTTTTTTTGTTTTTAGTATTACCTTAGTATTAACCTCTGTAAATAAATTTTGAAGTTATTGTAAATTAGGTTTACTTAAAATTTTTAAATCTTTCAAAGGACATTTACAACTAAGAATGTACCTTTTAGACCATAAAACTGTTTATTAGGTACATAATCCTGTAACAAGTAGTGGTTCCAATGCATAATTCAGTTGTTATTTTAAAATATGATTCTTTAATTCATAAAATAAGCTTTTGGTTGTTTTTCTATACTATGCATATGTGACCATTATAAATACCTAAAGCAGCATTTCTCAGAGTAGTATTCCCAAATTACTAGAACCACCAAAAAAGAAAAGGAATAAAACTGGGTTCAACGGCTAAAAACTATGGGAACCACTTCATTCACTATTTTCTTCCTGGAATTCAATAAACTGGATTAGCAGCATATTACATGATTCTAAAAAGAATACTAGTGTAACTTAGTGTTTTCCAAAGTTATTTGACCACAAAACTCAACTATAATATCTGTAAAAGTCCATAGTGTAGAAGTGCATACTAAATATGTGTTGGATAAATTAATGACCTGTGAGGACATGAATACCCTTGGGCCACCGCTGTTCTCTAGAGTATTAAGACAAGAATTCTGCCTTTCAGCTACCAGTGAGTGTCATACCACATTTCATTGATTTAGAAAACGCATCTTTTTACGTCTCTGAGAGTAGATCAGTGGAGTCTTACTATCACTGGTTGCATGTGGTAGTCACATAGTTGTCTAGTTGACATCACCTGCACATACCTGAACTTAGCTGCTGTTTCCTGGTGGCATGATTAGGTTGTTGCCATCCCGTGAGATTCAAGTCAGCAGTACATTAAAGGAGAAATTGTGGCAGGAATATGAGCCTTGGTTGGCCTCCCATTAAAAACAAGACAGCATTTGTTTGAGATTACTGTTTCTAGAAAGAAATTTTGGGAAGATACTAAGCAATCGCCTTGCTTTTATTTTTGCTTATGCAAGAAAGTTATATAAGAGGTCAGACAATTAAGTTCGTGAACTCAGCCTAGAAAAAGTACTACATATCTCATTGCTGAATAACATGGTTACCTTCGAGTGCCTGGTCCACCTTTTCAAAGCAATTTTGGAACTCTTTTTCTGGAATGGCCATCAGAGCTATTATCATGTTATCCTTGATGTCCTGAGTGTCATCAAGATGTCTTCCTTTCAGTATTTCCTTTATCTTTGGACAAAGAAATAAGTCACTGGGGGCCAGATCAGGTGAGTAGGGAGGGTGTTCCAATACACTTACTTGTTTACTGGTTTAAAAACTCCCTCACTGTCAGTGCTGTGTATTGTTGTGATGCAAAAGCCATGAATTGGCGAAAAGTTCAGGTCGTCTAACTTTCATGCAGCCTTTTCAGCACTTCCAAATAGTAAACTTCGGTAACTGTTTTTCCAGTTGGTAAAAATTCATAATGAATAATCCCTCTGATACCAAAAACAGTTAGCAACATCGTCGTTGCAACAGAGTTCATGAACTTAATTGTCAGATCTTATATGATGAAAGTAACATGTCTAAGTCTGAACAAGTAAACATTGATTGTGTCATAGATTCACTGATAGTATATTCTGGATTTTGTTTTTGGTACGTAAAATAAGGTGCATTTTATAATCCATGGTGTCCTAGATACAGTGAAATGTAGATTTAGAAAGTATAGTTTTTAAAAATAAAGCAAATTACAGCAGCATGTTTTTTGATGATGTTACTTATCCTAAAAGATAAATTGCATTTTAAAATTATAGAATTGATTATATGTACACTATCCATGCTAAGCTATTCATCTTTCATAACAGTGTTTATATAAAATTTGTTTTCTCTTTCTGCCCTTTAGTTTAAAGTTCCTGCAGCCACAAGTGCTATTATTACCAATGGTAAGAATTCATTTTAAAACTGTTACCTCAGAATTATAGAAATTGTTTAAAAGAAGTCAAATTAATTAAAACTGATATAAATAAAAAACCCAAAATGTATATCAACATAAATGATACACATAATTCTAAACACTAAGGTTATTGTCCATAATTAGCTCTTTTCAGTTTCTTTTTACTTTTGTTGTAGTACAGCACTTTATAATATCCTATGTCCTTATCATTTCTTGCCAGATTATTACTGAAAATAACTTTTCCTTTTATTTAATAAGGTATTCTTTTTAAAATAAAGTTGTATTGGTAAATGCTTTTAGAATTTAGGAAGTTAAAACAAGGTATCTTTACTATACCTTATAATTGCTTTCCTGGTGAAAACTTTCTTAATGCTTGCAGTAATGAGGATTTTATTTAATTAGATAACTAATTTAAATTCTGAGTGTCTTAAAATACTATTAATAATTAAGTTTGATGAAACTTTCTCTATGAGAAAGTAAGACGAGGAGTAAAGATGGCAGTGAGAGTTTAACTATTTTTCAAGAATACAAACTAATATTGAGGAGTGCAAGTGAGTGGTTCCTGTGCAGTTAGGATAGACTGAGAAGATGGATTTAATGTGTAAGTAGCATGATTTACTTTAGAACAAAATTGCCCTTTCTAAAACATTCTGCATGCTGTTACATGAAGTGTTTCTCTATTTAGAAGAAAGCCTGCTTTCTAGAAAGTTTCAGATTTACAGATGAGTAGCTTTTGAAAAGGTGTTTTGTAAATCTTTATCAAGTGTCAGTGGAACTTGAATTATGTTACTGGGGGCTCTCCTGACCTTAAGATTTTTATGCATTGGAGCAAAATGTAAATGAGTAGTGATAAGCCTCAGGTGCTCTGGGTTGTGTTTTTCACTGTGTATGACATAACAGAATAAAAAACTATCTTCTGTAGACCTTATCAGGATCATTGCATTGATAGATGTTTTCAGCTAATCCATCAGCGAGTGAATGCACAATATAACAGATTTCAACACACAATTTACCTGAAAGATTGTCATTCATACTCTTGGATTTAAATTCTTTGTCTTGTGCCTGTCTACACAGCAGCACCGTTTTGGCCAGTTTCTTGTTATTATTAAACCATTTTACCTTTAGAAATAACTTAGATGATTTTACAATTTATTTTCTAGATGGAATAGGAATAAACCCTGCACAGACTGCTGGTGAGTATCTATCTAAAACTCATGGAGAGGTGGGTGTGACGACATATGTCAATTGATAATAATAAATACTTAATTCTAATTGGACTGGATAGGATTTTAAAAGTACAATTGCTGTTTTTTTAGGGATTTTTATAGCAGTCTTCACCTATATGTCTGAATAATAATTTGTTTCATTATATGTATCAGTAATACATGAATTTGGTTACAAAAAGAAAAAACCTGACTAATAAGCATTAAAGGTATTTAATACTCATAGCAAAAAGTCTAAAGGTAAGATAGTATCCTTATGGGAATGATGGTTTTGACCTACCTACATACCCCATCAAGTAGTTGTGAGGTAGTACATGCAACATGCTTAAAAGCTGGCATTATCCACAGTAAGCATTCAGTAAGTGCTAGCTATTATTATTACTTTAAAGAAGTACTCGTTTAAATTTCAAATGGGTTAGTCCACACTTAGAACTTCAAACTTAACATGATACAGTGCTATGTATATTGATGTCCTAACTAAATGCAGAGTAAAAGTGATCTTAATGTTTTTAAGGAGTAATTTTATATTTTTAGATGTACCCTTTTTGGCTTAGAATCTAATTGTAATCTTTTGAAATTAAGCATGCTTTAATATAATGTTACTTCAATTTGACAAGTATTTATGTTTAAATTATGTTTAAAGTACTCTGTCTTATAACAAAATTATATTGTCTTCATAGAGCTTGGGATTAAAATTCAGCCATATAGAAAATGAAGAGGGATTTAAAATTGTAAATTTTTTTTAGCTAAAATCAGTTGTTTTAAGTGTATAATTTTATTAAATTGAAAAGGTTATTCATTGAAAATCATGAGGCATCTTACTGTGAAAATGCCTTTAAACTTAGGTTTAAAGCTTTTCTTACTCTAGAAATATTCAGTAGTTTATATTTTAATTACTGCTTATTTTAACATGTTGCCTGTTGTATTAACATTAAAAGTTGAAATGTGTGCATCTTGGGACATGAAGTAAATCTCACAATTAAACCAAAATAGATCAGAGTTTCTAAACTTTTGTTACTTCTGGTAATTTAGATTCATTATTTTTTCTGTCCTTGATTGTAGATTAAAGCGAATATTGATGGTTAAATTGATTTACATTGTTATTTGCTAAGTGTACTTGTTAGCATTTTTGTGGCTAGTATTTTTATTTAAAATTTTCAGACATGGTTGGGTCTGAAGACATGTGAAATAGAAACAAGCCTTAAAAAGAATGGAATTGAGTTCTGATGATGTTTGTGCTTTTGTACCTACTTAAACTTTACACTACTTTGTTTATTGTATTTAATTGTTGGACTGTTAACGTGTTTTGTAAATACCTAACTTTATGTTTTGTTTGTTTGTATAGGCAATGTTTTTCTAAAGCATGGTTCAGAACTGCGAATTATTCCTAGAGATCGTGTTGGAAGTTGTTAATACTCGCTACTTGGAAAATAGGATTACCTTTCAGAATAAATATTGGTATTGTTGTGAAACTGAAATCAGGCATTTAAAATACTATGAAAACACCAGTGGCTGATGAAATAATGAAAGTTGACTCGCTGTCTCTTATTATTCCCTCTCTTCTTTGTGAAGAGGGAATGCTTATGCATTGAGGGTACCATCTGCACAGAAGATCTTAGTCGCTCATTGCTACCTCACAACACACCTCGTTCATTTTGGGTAAATGCATTATCCAACTGTGTTTTATTACTGGAGGATGCTTCTGATAATTCTTAGAACATTTGGAAAATTAAAATTTATTGAATCTTCCTCCTTGTCTTTGAGTTAAAATTTTAAGAGGATTTTGGATTATACATGGCAGTTTGCTTAACAGATCTGACTTGCAGACTCAAAAAATAGTTAAGAATACAGAATTCTTAAGTATATATCGGTGATGGTAAAGGATATAGACATATCAATGAATATTTAACTGTCTTAACCTTTAGGTTTTTTAAGTTTCAAGTTTTGTGTGTTCATATGAATTTTAATTGAATATCAAGGAGCCAAAAATTGAATTTTTTGATCTAGCCCTTATGTGTAAAATCAATATCCCACACCAAAGAGAATCCAATACTTGTAGTGGTGAGAACTGCAAATAAAGTAGACGCATCCTTTGCTGAGTTATGCATTCCTTTGTCAGTTTCTTTTAATACAGCATTAAAAGAGGAATCCCAAAGAAACAGTGTCTTTCTGAGGATATTTCTAACTAGCACTCAGGCAGTCAGTATTGTAAGGAAGACCTGAAGTTCACAATAAAGCTCAACAAATGCTAATTGGAAATGCTGATTGATTGTACTCACTGAAGGCCCCACATTTAAGGAAGTGTTAAGATTAGTCAAGTGAATAAGGAACCAGGAAAGGGAAGATGGGAAAGCCCAGGTGAACCAGGCTTCTACTAAGGAGGAAAGAAACAAAAGACAACCATGAAGGGGAACAGAAAGCTATAGCAGAGTGTTACAGAAAAGGCCAGCTGGGGAGGCAAAAGTGCAGAGGCTTTGTTGGCAGAACGGAAGGGGAAAAATACTGGCATTGTCATGAGGAGTACAAGGCAATTGGAGAGAGCAAAGTGTTGGCCTTGTCAATGTACAGATTTCAAAATTCCTTTTATGAGAATCGAAAGAATGATAGGGACAGGAGACAATTTTATTTGCCCTTACAGAGCAAATCAAACTCGATGCAAATCTTTAAAAATTAAATGATGGCTCAAAGTGAGTGAGAACCAGTGCTCAATTTGCTGTATTCTAGAAAGTGAGCTCTGGAGGCAGACCTAGTGTCTGTCTTGCTCTTTCTAGACCAGGAAATATAGTAGACTTTCAGTAAATTCTTGCTGAATTATTCGTGAATAAAGTATCTTTAAGACCAATTTTTATCTAAGCATGTTTCAAGATTTTCCCTATCATAAGCCCTAGGTTCATCGGGGGGAAAAAAATGTAAGGAAATGCAACAAAATCAGCATCTGAAGGGTGACATTGGTAGTTAAGTTTAAGAAATTAACCAGATAGTGTTCATATATTTGACAAATGAGCAGCAGCGTTCTGAATTGTAAAGGGAAAAAAAAAGTCTTTGCTGGGGTAGAAAAGCAAAGATGTTTAGGGAAGTTTTTATTTTAATAAATAATATTTGATGCTCAAAGACGCCCTGGTTCTTAATAATATTAAGCCTCAGTTAATCAGAAATTTATGAATACCCATTCCCTGCAGTTTGTTTAATTTAGATTCCCCTCCCATTCTGTTTCTAGTACAAAATCTGCTTGCTGTGTTACATAAATAAGGTTATGATGTCCTATATGACAAAGTAATGTGTTTAATATTATTGTTTGGCTTTGAAAATTTTATTGTATGGTTTTAAAAACATTTAAAGAACTGGACATTTTGTTATTACATATGATCTGTAAGTTCTTTGTGCAGAATGAAGTATTGTATTTAGTTTAAATGCATTATTGATACATAATTAATATCTTATCAAAATACATTTTGTTGTACCATAAACCATATTTTCTACTCTTGTTTTATTATTAGCTTTTAAAGTTTTGACTCATTAAATCTGGAATAATGATAAGAATCTGTTTTCAAAAAGCAGTCCTGGTGAGCTTTACTATGCAGCCTTGTGTGAGAACGTAAGACCAACGTTTTCACTTTGTAGGTGAACAAAATGAAGTCTGAGGGGTCAAATTAACTAGAATATGTTCTGGAATCCTGGAAAGTATACATTCCACTGCTTGGTTTGCTGTAGCTGAGTAAGTGCAAAGCCGCCAGTTAGCAACAGTTTGTCTCTTTCACGGGTAGTAAAGCCTCCTTTTAAAATGATTCAAGTCCAATGATTGTTTTTGATATTTTACTTATTAAAATTAGTTATCTGAAAGAAATGCCAGTGGAAAGAAACTCAATCCTATTTAAAACCCCCCCTCTCGCAAATATGTACCATGTCTTTTATGTACCATGTCTTTTACGTAAAGACTGAAATATTTCTAACTTGGAAGCATTAATATGCTCTAGTGGAGCAATTCTAAGTGAACTGACGGCATATTAATATTCCCAAGCCTATTTATAAAACTTCAAAATACATACATATGTATGTGTGTGCATATATCTGTGATTTATGTATGTGTATACATGAGGTCTGACAAGTTCACAAACTTGCCAATGTGCACTTACATTGTCAGCACTGTACAAATAGCTCGGTAACGTTTCATAACCTCAGACTATCAGTGTCTCACAGCTGTGTTTATGTCAATGTGTGGTGGTGTTCATTGCGTGTTATTGTGTGCTGTCGCGAGAATGTCTGAGCTTGAATTAGAACAATGAACAAACATTAAATTTATTCTTAAATTTGGCCAGAGTGGAAGTGAAATCAGAGACATGTTGGTCCAAGTTTATAGGGATAATGCCATGAAGAAAACGGCAGTGTACAAATGGATTAAATGTTTTTCTGTAGGGAGAGAATGCGTAACTGATGATGAGATGTCAGGGCAGCCAGTAATGAGCAGAACTGACGAAAACATTGCAAAAATTCATCGAATTGTGCATCAAAATCGTCTGCTAACTGTGAGAAGCATAGCAGACCAACTAAACATCAAGAGAGAAAGAGGAAAATCTTAACTGAAAATCTTGACATGAGAAAGTGTGTGCAAAAATGGCCCAAAGGAGCTCTTGCATCACGACAATGCACCAGCTCACACAGCACTGTCTGTGAGGGAGTTTTAAGCCAGTAAACAAATAACTGTATCGGGACACCCTCCTTACTCACCTGATCTGGCCCCCAGTGACTTCTTTCTTTACCCAAAGATAAAGGAAATATTGAAGACATTTTGATGACTTCAGGACATTATATGAAGACAGCTCTGATGGCCATTTTAGAAAAAGAGTTTCAAAATTGCTTTGAAGGGTGGACTAGGCACTGGCGTCGGTACATGGCTTCCCGGGGGAGTACTTTGAAGGTGACCCTAGTGATATTCAGGGATGAGGTATGTAGCACTTTTTCTAGGATGAGTTCGAAGATGTAATTGTCAGTCTTTGCATGATGTATATAATGCATATATATCTGATCTATATATGTAATTCATCCAAAAGAAATGTATTGAACACTTATGTGTCAAGTACTTAGTATCTTTTTTTACAGTACACAAGATCAGTATCGAATAATAAATTTAAAAATATAAAAGAAATGTGTAAGGTTTAAATTCTCATTTCAGAGTACTGAATATGTGTAGTGACCATGAATGGCATTACTTCTTAATACATATGTAAATATGGTAAACATATAGGACCTTAAGTAAAAACCAATCAAAGATAATTATGATTCTGGTGCTACTCTAGAAGATGGCATAATGGGAGTAGGACTATGGCCCCATATTTATCAACCCCCATTGGACAATTTATGTTTTTTAATCTTATGCATTTTGCAGATGCAGCTGCAAAGATTAGTCCCCTATTAACCTGCTTTTCCAACCAGACTGTTGACCATAAGCCCCTACAATAAAGAAATTCTGGAGCCACTCCCTGATAGTGCTGGAGATAGATAAACTATTATTAAAGCCAGACTAAACCATTAATTGAAATAAACATTCTCAAAAGGCTCAACCTATCCAATCTGTAATCCTCCAAATTGCCTAAGCCAGATATTTAGAACTCTAGATTTTTTTTCTTTCCATAACAAATGAATCACAAAATTCTACTGATTCTTTTATAAAAATATATCTCATACCATCTCAACTGTCTAATTAAAGCCCTTATCCTCTGATATGTACTATTACCAAAGACTTATCTCTTATTTCCTCTTTCACACTGTTGTCACGGAGCTTTTTGACATGGAGATATCACATGATTCAATTGTCAAAATCCTACTGCATAAAAATCTACTTTTCATGACATAGGAGGCCCTTCATGAACCTGTCTTTATTCAGAATCGTCTGTTGGCCACTACTCTCTTTCTTAGTTTCCTTCTCCAGTTCACATTGCAGCTATACTGAACTACAACTACATCTTGATGTGCCATGTTTGTTCCTTCATGCCTTTACTTTTCCCACTTGTTTGCCTGGGAAACCTAGGACTCATTCTTCAAGTTCAAAAGCCGTCCTCCCTAACAGAAGTAGATGTTCAGCTGTCTAAGCAACCATTACATTTTGTACATTGTAGCAATTGTTAAATACAGATTTATAATATTTGTCTCTGACTCAATAAATTTTATAAAAGCCTAGGATCATGAGAAACTCCAAATTGTCTTGCCCATAGTATATACCATGTTTCCCTGAAAATAAGACTGGGTCTTACATTAATTTTTGCTCCAAAAGGCACATTAAGGCTTATGTTCAAGTTATGTGATCCTAAAAAGTCATGCTAGGGCTTATTTTCTGGTTAGGTCTTATTTTCGGGGAAACGTGGTAGGAAGTATTTTAATAACTGAAAGACTACATAAAAGAATGAAAATCTTGAAAATGTCAACTGTTTGTGACTCATATGTAATAACTTCTTTAGCCAGAATATTTGGTTAACCAATGTAGTCATATTCCTTATCTTTTTTTTTCAATTAAAGTTTATTGGGGTGACAATTGTTAGTCAAGTTACATAGGTTTCAAGTGTACAACTCTGTAATATATCATCTATATATCATGTTATGTGTTCACCACCCAGAGTCGGTTCTGTTTCTAACACCATATATTTGATCCCCTTTACCCTCATCTACCACCCCTCTCCCCCCTTACCCTCTGGTAACCACTAAACTATTGTCTGTGTCTATGAGTTTTTGTTTCTTGTTTGTCTTATTCCTTTGTTGCTTTCAGTTTTATATCCCACATATCAGTGAAGTCACACGGTTCTTGACTTTTAAGTCTGACTTATTTTGCTTAGCATAATAATCTCAAGATCCATCCATGTTGTTGCAAATGCTACTATTTCATCTTTTCTTATGACTTAGTATTTATCCAATCATCTATTGAAAGATACTTTGGCAGTTTCAGTGTCTTGGCCACTAAATAAAACTGCAATGAACATTGGAGCACATATGTCTTTATGGATAAATGTTTTCAGATTTTGGGGTAGATACCCAGAAGAGGGATTGCTGGGTCATATGGTAATTCTATTCTTGATTTTTTGAGGAACCTCCACACTGCCTTCCTGGCTGCACCAATCTGCATTCCCACCAACAGTGTATTAGGGTTCCTTTTTTTCCACAGCCTGTCCAACACTTGTTACTATTTGTCTTGTTGATGATAGCCATTCTAACTGGGGTGAGGTGATATCTCATTGTAGTTTTTATTTGCATTTCTCTGATGATTAGTGATGTTGAGCATTTTTTCATGTGTATTGACAATGTGTATGTCCTCTTTTTCATGTGTATTGACATGTGTATGTCCTCTTTGGAAAAACATCCATTTTTTATTGGATTGTTTGTTTTTTTGTTGTTGTATGAGTTCTTTATATATTTTGGATATTAGCCCCTTATCAGAGGCATTTGCAAAAATCTCCATTCGGTTGGTTGCCTCTTTACAGAGCAACAGTAATCAAAACAGTATGGTATTGGCAGAAAAACAGACAGACCAATGGAATAGAATTGAAAATCCAGAAAGAAACCCACATAAATATGGACAGATGATTTCCAACAAAGAAGCCAAAAACATACAATGGAGAAAAGACAGCCTCTTAAATAAAATGGTGCTGGGAGAATTAGAAAGCCACGTGCAAAAGAATGAAAGTTGACCGCTAACTGTGACCATGTTCCAAAATTAACTCAAAATGGATCAAAGACCTAAAATAAGAGCAGAAACAATAAACTGCATAGAAGAAAACATAGGTACTAAACTTTCGGACCTTGGGTTCAAAGAGGATTTTATGAATTTGACTTCAAAAGCAAGGGAAGTAAAAGATAAGATGAATGGGACTAGATCAAACTAAAAAGATTCTGCACAGCAAAAGAAATCCTCATCATTTCTTGTAGCAGGGAATTTGCTGTTTCTCAGAAATTAATCACTCCTAAAGTTTAAAGCATTCTCCCGTTTTTAACAAATATATATTAAAATTATTACTTCTACCATGGATATTGCTAAATACTGGAGATGAAACATGAAAAAGTCTCATTCTCTTGGGCTCCCCCAAATTTATACATATCGAAACACCAAAATCTACCAAAGAAGTAATTATACAGAAGTGAAGATGCTCATCAAACCCTTTTTTAATGTGCTGGGCATAGTGCTAGGCACTTGGCATAGTCATACATTATCTCATTTAATCCTAATCAGTCTACAAAATCCTGGCGTTACTTTCTTTTCTACTGTTAAGGAACCAAGATTTAGGTTAATGTGTCCAAGATAGAATGAGATTGGCTCCGAGGTATATATGATTGTAAAGTCCACCCTACGAATTGTTACATGTTTGCCATCATTTTCCTAGAATTATATTGAAGTATTTTTTTCCAAAATGAGGAAGGATGTAATGTACAGCATAGAAAATATAGTCAACAATATTGTGATAGTGTGGTATGGTGTTAGATGGTTGCTGGACTTAACAAGGTGATCACTTCTTTAGATATGTAAATGTTGAATAACTATGATGTACCCCTGAAACTAATATAATATTGTATGTTAGCTATATTTTAATAAAAATCTTTTTAAATAATCAAAAGAAAGATATTTCTGGAAGGGTCTCCAGCTTGCTCTTAAACAAACATTTCTGTGATCTCACTTTGCTTGAGAAATTTAACATTCAGTAATCTCCATAAACACACAGACTCTTTTAGTAAACATACACACACACACACACACACACACACACACACACACTTATAACAGAATTGCGAACATTTGAAAAGTAGGTTTATGGCTCTATTATCTGCTTTGCTATATAGAGAATGTGATTTCATCACTGCATATAAAATACCGGCCAAGGTTGGCAGACAAACGCAGAGCCAGTTTTTGGCATAAATCTGATTTTCTGGCAAAACTCGTTAGCAATGTAAAAGCTGTTATTGAGAGCATATTGTGATGATGCATCATGTCAATATTTGTTTGGCTGAGTAACACTGTGGATTTAATAAATTAATTCTTAAATGCACAATTTTCAACAGATGAGCTGTTTTGGAAATAAACTGTACATGATATTTGTCGTCAGTGCCACAAACATTTTGACGTCTTAAGTGGAGATGCTAGCTTCTCTGATTTTCTAAACAAATACATGGATGGAAAAGGGCTTTTTGAATTGTCCTGAGATGTATAAATTATGTAGGAATGAAACATAAGAGACAATGAATAAATAAATGAGTTACAGAAGTCTTAATCCTTGGTGATGTCTGCCGTAAATCCGTTATTATCTGCTGGACTGTTTTAATCAATATTGTCAATTTTGGCATAGTATTAGAAGATGCCTAAACAAATTTGTTGAATTCGTAAATCATTTTTGTTTGTTTTCTTGGTATGCGAGAGGGATATACCTAGCACTTTGAGCCTTAAACCTAAAGTCTTATAAAGGAATAATCACTATTAAGATCTTTCTTATTAGAAAAGATAGTGTGCATGGACAACTAATATTTATTGACTGCTTACTATGTATCAAGTACTATGTTTTATGTTTTACATTCTCATTTATTCCTCCTTAAAGTCTATGAGGTCAATCTTTTTTTTTTAATCATAATTTAAGAAGTTGGAATTTTCAAAGAGATTTGGTAATTTTTTCAAGGTTATACAACTAATATGCAGCAAAGCTTTAGATCAAACCCTACCTGCTATGAAGCCCCAGGGCATACACTCTAGTAGATATACTATACCACCTCTCTGAATGGAGCCCTGGTAAATTGGCGTAGTTTAAAACCCAGAAAGCAGGTATGTGCCACTCTGACACTTCTGCCACTCTACTTTCTACTTTTTTATTGATCCTGACTTATTCTCTAACCTTTCATATACCTTAAAGCCATTGGAGGTGGGGGGTGACATATATAGAAGCATTTGAGACTAATTAGTTACATCCATATTCATATTTATCTACTTGAAATTCTTTCATTCCTTTATTCAGGCATTTATCAGGGTTACAAAGATGAATTAGACTTGCTCACTGCCCTTGGAGTTGAAAGTCCTGAGGCTTGGGCTACACTTTCTAATTGCTTCAACCGTCTTTCATAGGTCACATAACCCCCCATTATTACTTTCTACTCACAAAACTTTAGCCTACATTGGCTAATTCAAATGTTGTCTAGTAAACAGCAGAGGGTCCCTGCCTGAGGCCAGTCAATTAATCTGGAGATGGGGTGAGAAGACGTAAGGAAAGCAAAAATGGCAAGGCCAGGAAGCAAGGCAGTGGCCAAAAGAGGGACAAAAATAGGCAGAACTGAGAATTCAGGAATGAAGATGGAACTAAACATTCTAACCTGGACCACTGGTCAGGCATCAGGACTCATGGGTACCAGAAAGGTCAAGACATGGTGGGTATTCTGGGGTATGAGGTAATAAGAGAGGTAAAATTAGTGTGTGTCTCAGAGGATGTTCAGAAGTCAGAAATGTAATTTGACACAACTGTCCCCACTAAGAAGCAGGAGGAAATCTGAAGTCAAGGACCTGATCTGTTCAATGCCTCCTGGTGGGAACTACAGAACCGTATTAGGAAGATGCTTAAATAGGTGGAATATAGTAGAGTGCAGTGTCAGTAAGGACAGATACAGATGCTGGCAAATAATTATACTTTTTAGAAACTCCACTGAAATAAGCTATCAGTAGAGTAACTGTCTTCAAATTCATTTTTCAACTGAAATTGTTCTTGTAATAAATACTTAGAGTGACAAAGTTAGTATCAGTGAAACACTATAATGTCTAAAGGAAGGTATACCAATTTTAAAGTGTAAACCTATGTATTTATTTGCTAAGGCTGCTGTACCAAAGTACCAGAAAATGAGTGACTTACACAACAAAAATTATTGTCTCACAATTTTGGAGCCTAGAAATCTAAAATCAAGGTGTCTGCAATCTTGGTTCCTTTTGATAACTATGAAAGAAAGATCTATTCCAGGCCTCTCTCTTTGGCTTATAGATGGTCTTTTCCCTGTCTCTCTTCCCTCTATCTGTCTCTTCAAATTTTCTCTTTTTATAAGGACACCAGTCATATTGCATTAGGATCAACCCTAATGACTTCATCTTAATTAATTACATCTGCAGTGACCCAATTTCCAAATAAAGTCTCCTTCTGAGGTATTAGAGGTTAGGAATCCAACACCTATTTTTTTGCAGGGGGGACACAGCTCAACTTATAACAGTCCATCTTGTGCTATTAATCTATTGTGGCTTTCCAGATAAGGCTATCAATTAAATATATGAATTACAAAATGTGTACTAAAAAAAAAGCTTTGCATGTGTGGTTACAATTCACAAATACAATCAGAAATTTATAAATAAAGCTCTATAATTTTGAAAGGGTCAATTGAATGGATTGGAATAAATAGAAGGGAAAATGAAACTCATTATAGATCCCCAGCTTTCACTTTAGATTCTCTCTACCATCTATTGCCTAGCCCTGTTAAGCAGTAAATGACATTATGAGTTTCTCTTTTGTTTAGGTTCTCCCCTGGAAACACAAAGAGCAGAGCAATACACTAAAGATAAGCAGCTGAGAGGAACAGAAATTCTGGGTACTAATTCAGACAATTTACAAACAGTCCCCAAATAGGCATCAGCTGATTTCCGACAGTAGCTGAAAGGATGTGTTTGTGAGATTTCTTGGCCTTGGACATTTTACTGTGTACAACTACATCATTTAAACACATGAAAAGTTGTTTTTTTGTTTATCTTTTCAGTAGCCAGACTGCTTCCCATTGCCTATACTACTTAACAAAGCTGTAACAAGCTGTACCCATCATTCAGTTACCCACTTGATATAAGAAAGTGTGGGGCCCAAAGTATCAACTAAAAGAACAAACTGTAAGCAGGGAGAAGCATTTCACATGGAGGCTTCATATTAAATGAGAAATAGAAGCAGCAGAGTCAATTATAGGTACATTTCTGCTTGTTGAAGAGACCTCAAAATAGAAGGTTTTTGAAATCTGCCTTTAAAGCCTCTCTTCAATAAAATTGAAAAAGAAATGTAGACCATTTATTAAAAACAACATCCATCCTGCCTGCCAAAGTAATAATTTTCTTTCTCTTACCAGATTCCAGGCACAGAATTACTGCCTCTCTGATGTTTTGTTATAAGCGTTCTAAATAAACCATTACTGGGGCCCCCCCTTAAGAGCAGCACCCCCTAGGAATCCTCCATTGAGCACCGAACAATATAATTTGTTCCAGACGCTTTGAGCAAAATGCCTTCTTTCCCAGTCTCTAAACTTGATAATTAGGTCTGTTCAGTTAGAGCTGAAAATAAAATGAAACGGAAAGTTATCCAGGTGCAAGTCATTAACCTGAAGGGCTTGCAACACGGAGGGAGACTTCTAAAAGTGAACTTAGGGCTGAGCAGCCAACGAGAAAATGGGTCCTCTCCTTTTCCACCAATCTGAGCTGGGAAGAGGACTCTTATCCTCTAAAGAGGATAAGAAGGCGCCTCACTTATGTCAACCTTGAGACCCTGAGCAGAAAACCCAGCTACGCTGTGCAGACTCCTGTCATTTGGAAACTGAGATAATGAGTGTTGTGTTGTTTTTGTTTTTGTATTTTTAAAGTGAACTTACATTTTTGGTTCACGTCATAAGTTTCAGAAACTTTGCTAACAGCTTTATCTGAAGTACCTCTTAATTCTTCACAAAGATCCATTTATATCTATTTTATGGATGATGAGAGATGAAATGACTCCTATACCAAGTAAATGGGAGAAGTGAGATTCAAACCCATGTTTGTTTGACACCAAAGCTTATATTCCTTCCACTCAGTTCCAGCAGTGAGGCATAGGGAGAGAACACACAGAGCTGATTAATTTCTTAACCTATGTGGGGACAAAGTCCCAGAGCAGTTTCCAGGCTCTCGACCTCACATGGAAAGGTGCTGGCTCGGGTAGTAGATGGCCATCAGCTGTGACTAGTTGGCCATCAGCGGTAACCAGTTAGCCATTAGCCACTAATATAACTGCCATGGCTGGACTAGCAGGCATGGATTGCGGCTAGCAAGTGCAGTTAGCAAGCGGATTGTGGATCGTGTTGATCCTATTTCCTTTGTTTCGCCCGGCTGCCAGCGAGACTGGGGTACAGGAAGACCGCTCATTGGGCTACTGGCAGATGTTTGCTTTTGTGTGACCAGCTGCCATCGAGAATATAGAGGTATGACTCCCCTATCTATGGCTCTGTTGTTGTTCCTTTTCGGCCTCACCATATCCTGTGTTCTTGTTTGGGGAGCTGGAGCTGAGACCCTACATGACACCCTGTATGGGCATTCTTAGATTCGTACTTTTGATCATGCTATTCTTTTTGCCTGGAATGTCCATTTCTACTCCATCTGCAAGAGGTTCTTAACCAGAGGCAGTCCTACTTTCCTAGGAGATGCTTAGTGTGTACACAATGTGGGTGGTACTGGCAGTGTGCTCCTGGGAGCTGGGATGGCCTAACAGTCTGCAGCGCCATGCTGTATGGATAGCTCCATATAACCAAGAACTGCTCAGTGTCGAATGTCCACACAACACACTGGGAACACTGACCCAGAATCTTGTTCATTTCTCAAGCCCCACCACCTCCATGAAGTCGTTGATGTCCCCTACCCTTGGACTTGAAATGATCTGCCCCTCTTCAGAAATTCAGAAAGACTTCTCATCTATTAGTCTGTGTGTTTATTGCTAATTTTGTCTGAATTCAATATTAGTTATTTTGTTACACATATGCTTTCTTTCTCTTCCTAGCAGTTCTTTTTAAGCTCTTTGAGGGCAGGTATATGTTTTATGTTCATAATCATAATAGCAAATATTTGTATAACTTACATAGCATGTATTTGCCAACTGCTGTTTTCAATGCTTTATGTATATATTAGCTCATTTAACCCTCAATAACCCTATAGAGTATTTTCCTATTTTATAGGCATAAAACTGAGGTACAGAGAAGCTCAGTAACTTGCACGAAGTCACAGAGTTGAGGTTATGATTCAAATCCAGAGACTGTGATTCCAGAATCTGATTCTTTTAACTACTAAATTCAATGGCCTTACCTGGCAAACATGCCCTGAGTGCTTACTATACATTAAACACAAAAATAGGACTCTCGTTGTGTTTCTTTTTAAACATTTAACCCAGCTCTGTGACTCAGTTTTTTGGGTTTTTTTATTGGGGAATTTTGGGGCACAGTGTGTTTCTCCAGGGCCCCTCAGCTCCAAGTCATTGTCCTTCAATCTAGTTGTGGAGGGTGCAGCTCAGCTCCAAGTCCAGTCACCATTTTCAGTCTTTAGTTGCAGGGGGCGCAGCCCACAATCCCATGTGGGAATTGAACCGGCAACCTTGTTGTTGAGAGCTCGCACTCTAACCAACTGAGCCATCCTGCCACCCCAGGACTTTGATTTTTAGAAAATATTAATAAAATCTGTTAAGTATTGCAATAGAGTGACATACAGAAGCTCCAACATGGGTACTTAACCTGGCTAAATGGGATATGGGAGGCCTCCTAAAAGGATAAACTAAGTCTTCAGCATCAAGTTCAAATCAAGGGGCAAAGGAAAAACAAGGCTGGAGAGTAGGTGGACACACAAATATTGAGGAGAATAAGATTTACAACAGTGACAGCTGTCAGGAGGCTATGGGAGTGCAGACCAAGAGGTGTGGTTGAGGATGGTGACACCTATGAGATGACAGAGACCTGCCTAAGCTATGACCTCACTATCTCTAGATGGCCTATTATGGAATGACTGCTCCAGGTCACACTGAATCCCCACCTTTCACTCACCTTCCTCTAGCATACAGCTGAGATTCACCTTGTCTTGGATAAGTGGATTGCAAATCAAGCCTATATTTCTTATACTCACATGAGGCGGCAAGGGTGTGCACTGAGACGAGCACTAGGCCATGGGTATTAATCTTTGGATTCAATTTTGGTGTTGCGTTGGATTTGTTGTGTCACTTAACCTCTGCGAATATATTTCATTATCTGTATAAATGAGGGTACTTTTGAAAAGGCCAGAAAATGTCAGAAAAGAAAGGTGTCCATATGTTTTCCAGGGATAAATGTTGCTTACCTTCTAAACACTAAATGTATATGTTATTATAATCCCAGAAAGTATTTAAAATTTGTGCTAAATTTGACAGACCTCCATTCTTATCATTTTGCCTGAAACAAGCTTTATCGTTATTATTTTTTAATTTGCACACTAGCCAAACTCTGCCCTCAGTTCATTTCTTTGAAAATTCCACGGAAGTCAGTGGGATGAGGAATGATTACTAACAGCTGAGCCTGGCCTGGGTTCCTGTGTGATTAGTATGGCAGGAGGCCAGATAGAACTCGGGAAGCAAAGTGCTGGATTTGCATGAACAATGTCTCCAGAACATGAATTTCAGAGGGGCTGCATGAGGGAAATAATGGCTCGAACAGACCTATCTTGTTTTCTGCTTCCATCTTTTTCTGCCAAGCAGCCTTTTTCTCTAACTAGTAGGGAGAAAGACTTCTGTAAAAAGGATATATGAACGGAGTGTGTGTGTGTATGTGTATGCATGCTTGTGTATATACGCATGTGTTCTGTGTGTGTGGTGTCTGTAGTGGGTGTAGATGTCTATCTTCAGGGCAAAATAAGGATTAGAGAGGAATTCAGTAACAGCCCAGGGTCTTCACTTCCTCAAAAAAGCCACACAGAGGCAAATGCCTCCTGGCTTAGCATGTTTTTCATAGCTGTTTAATGCACCTGCATCTCCCTAGGTATTGTATGTTACTGCAGCACAGGGCCTGTCCTCACTCTGTGCCCAGTGTGCTTCTTGGCACACAGGAAGAAATAACATTTGAATTGCTTATTATCACATCAACTCCAATTTTGATAATTAATTTGGATCAGTTGCCTATTCTCGTCTGAGTTTGCTGCTACAGGAATTTCTCTCAAGCAGGAAAAGAAAGTTGTTTTCAATATATATATGGCAGATGCAGTGTTAATCTTAATATGTAAAGATCTTTGCAATTCCATAAGAACGAGCGGTCATTGATGACTAAAAATTTATAAAAAAAGAATTCAAATGACTTATAAGTGTATTTAATTTATTTTCAAGCTCACTGGAAATAAGAAATGTAAAATAATACAGTAAGATGCTATTTCATCCTTCAAAATGCCAAAGAGTAAAATTAAAGATGATACTCAGGGTTAGCAAAGATGCAAGAAGTAATTTTTTACACATGGTGTAAGACACTGTTACACAATGTAAAGTGATTTAATGTTTCTGGAGGGCCATTGGTCATATGATCAAAAGTCTTAAATATCTCCTTTTACCCTATATCTCCATTTCTAGGAATTTATTCAGTGGAAGTAATCAGAGATGTGCACACAGGTTTCTGTACAAGGATATTTATGATATACTTATCATAGCTTTATTTATAAAAGCAACATCACAAAACAAAAAGGAAGTAACCTACATTTTCAACAATAGAAATTCACATATGAAATATATTATACACAAAAAATGTAGAAATGCCACTAAAAAATATTCATGACATAAAGTAAATTTAAAAAGGGTATAAGACTGTATATATGACATATTAAACATTACATACTAAGCATAAATATATGTTTAAATTTTAACTGTGGTTAGGTGTTGCGTCCTGCCCGACAAGGATTGTGGGGAGGGAGAAGGGCGGTACAGGGTTAAGAAAAGACAGTAGCCATGAATAGAGTGAAAAACGAAGGGCCAAGGGGATCAGCTTCAGGAACTGAACTCCAAATCCGAATCCAGCCAACACATAGTTTTTATTAGTAAACGTCTAATGAGGTAAAAGATTGTTAATCTCAAGATTTGTGTGTTAGTAGCTTACTGGCTGTCTTTCCGAAAGTTCCCATTGTGTTCCAGCCTGGACTTTGCCTTCACACATAGGCACATCTCCAAGGAATCCATTGAAGGGGAGGGACCCATATAATTCCATCGGTTCTCAGTTTGCTGAGACTTCCCCTCAAAGGAGCTTTTCTGACATCTCTCCATTGGGCCTCAGTTTGCGGAGGCACTCCCTTGTGAAATTCTGGGAAGAGCATGGGGGGAACAAACGGTTTGGCAGCTTGTTGTTGGTAAGGCAACAGTTCGGTGATTTTAATTTTTATACTACACAGATTTTCTATAAAGAACATGGGTTTCTTTTGTGTGTGTGTGTGTTTAACCTGTAAGTTTTAAAAGTTATTATTATCAAATATTCAATGCCAAAGGAATAATGGCTATTCAGAATGTGTTAAGATTTTAGAGATACTAAATATTTAATATATTACCTCTAAATATTTATTCAGGAGGAAAATGCCAGAGGTTCTCTCTTTTCTTCTACTTCATTGCATAGTTTATAATGCTTCAGTTCCTTGCTTAGTATCAAGCAAGTATTTTTGACATTTTTCACTATGTCAAAAGCTACTTCCAGATGCAGTTTTTGTCTTTATTATTCCTACGTATTCTGTTCTTTTTGATGCAGTTGTAAATGTCATTGTTTTCTTAATTTCCCTTTTTTCTTTTTTAAAGATTTTATTAAAATATATCTAACTTACAATATTAGTTTCAGGTGTATTCCATAGTTAGTCAACATTTATATACCTAAAGAAGTGATCATCATGATAAGTTTATATTGTGATATTGTATCACACTGTCACAATATTATTGACTATATTCCCTATACTGTACATTACACCCCCATGACTTATTTATTTTATACCTGGAAATTTGGACCTTTTATTCTCCTTCATCTTTTCCCCTCCTTTTTAAAATTTTCAATTACAGTTGACATTCACCATTACTTTATATTAATTTCAGGTGGACAGTATACTGGTTAGACATTTTATAATTTAAGAAATGATCCCCTTGACTAGCCTAGGACCCACCTAGTACTATACATAGTTATTACCATGTTATTGACTGTATTTCCTATGCTTTACATCCCCTTGACTATTTTGTAACTACTAGTTTATACTTCTCAATCCCTGCACCTTTTTCATCCTGCCCCACAATCCCATCCCATCTGTTACCCCAACAAATCTAGTACCCACCTGACACCATATACAGTTATTACAATATTATTGACTATGTTCCTTATGCTGTACCCTACATCCCATGATACTGTGTAACAACCAATTTGTACTTCTTAATCCATTCCCCTTTCTCACATACCCCAACCCCCTCCCATCTGGAAAACATCAAAATGTTCTCTGAATCTATGAGTTTGTTTCTGTTTTGTTTGTTTACTTTGTTCTTTGGATTCCACATATAAGCAAAATCACATTGCATCTTTCTCTGTCTGACACTCCACTCAGCACCATACCTTCCACAACCATGCATGCCACAGCAGATGGTGAAAACCTATTTCCTTCCACAGCCAAGCAATATCCCATTGCATATATGTATCACCTCCTCTTTATCTATTTTTCCATGACAGACACCCAAGCTGCTTTCACATCTTGGCCATTGTAAACTATGCTACAATGAACTTATGGATGCACACTTTCCCTCAAAGTAGCATTTTGGGTTTCTTTGAATAAATACCCAGAAGTGGGATTACTGGGTCCTTCTTTGTCTCTTGTTATAGCCTTTGTTTTAGTTTGTTTTGTCTGGTATAAGTATTGCTACACCAGGTTTTTTGTTTTGTTTTGTTTCGTTTCCATAAAATTCGTTTTTCTATCCCTTTACTTTACATCTGTGTATATCTTTCAATCTGAAGTGATTCTCCTGTAGGCAGCATGCATAAGGCTTTGTTTTCTTATCTATTCAGCTCTCGTAGGTCTTTTGAGTACAGCATTTAATCCACTTACATTAAAATTAATTGTTGATTGATATATAGCTATTACCATGGTATTATTCATAATATTTATCTTTTTTTTCCATCTTAAAAAAGTCCCTCTAATATTCCTTATAGTAGTGGTTTGGTGGTGATGAACTCCTTTAGCTTTTTCTTGTTTGGGAAACTCTAACTGTCCTTTGATTCTAAATGATAGCTTTGCTGGGTAGAGTAGTCTTGGTTGTAGATTCTTGCTTTAAATCATGTTGAATATTTTGTGCCAATCCCTTCTGGCATGGAAAGTTTGTGTTGAGAAATCAGCTGACAATCTTATGAGAGCTCTCTTATAAGTTACTAGTTGCTTTTCTCTTGCTGCTTTTAGGATTCTCTTCATTCTAATTATAATGTGCTGTTGGATTCATCTTGTTTGGGACACTCTACAATTCCTGGACTTGTATGTCTATTTCCTTCACCAGGTTAGGAAAGTTTTCAGTCATTATTTCTTCAAATAGATTTTCAGTCCCTTGCTTTTTCTCTTCTCCTTTTGGTACCTCTATGAGGCAAATGTTGCTGCGTTTGATATTGTCCCAGAAGTCTCTTAAACTCTCATTTGTTTGGATTGTTTTTTTTTTTCTTTTTCTTCTGATTGGGTGTTTTCTGCTACTTTATCTTTCAAATTGCTGATTCAGTCTTCTGCTTCATATAGTCTACTGGTGATTCCTTCTAGTGTATTCTTCATTTCAGTTATTGTATTCTTCACTTCTGACTTTTTTTCCCCCTATGATTTCTATGTCCTTTCTTATGCTTGCTATCTCTTTTTTGAAGTTCTGAGTTCCTTAAGCATCCATTGTTTTGAACTCTGCTTCTCGTAGGTTGCCTGCCTCCATTTTGTTTAGTTCTGTTTCTGCTGTTCTTTCATTTGGGATGTATTTGTTTCCTCATTTTGGCTACCTCTCTGTTTCTATATATTAGGTAGATCTGCTATGTCTCCAGGTCTTGACCAGGTAGCCTATGTAGTAGGTGCCCTGTGGGCACAGTCTCCCTGTTTATCTGCTCTGGGTGCTCCAGCAGTGTCCCTTGTATGGGTTGTGTTTGTCTCCTGTTATAGTTGAGCTTTAATTGCTATTGGCATGTCAGTGGGTGGGATTGATCCTCAAGCTTATTTGGCATGGGGTTTGGCTATGTCCATAGCTTATAGGCTACTGTGCTGGGGACTTAACACACCAGAATTACCACAGAGTGGGATTCTGGTGCCTATTGAGATCACCCTTTGTGTGTGCCACCTGTGGAGCTCATGGGGTGGTGCTCTGCTGTGGTCTGAAGCCAACATCCAAGTATGTAGGCTCTGGGGCCTCTTTGGAGGGGCCCTGGTGCAGGCCCAGGTCAGCCACTGCCTATGACCAGCTGCGGACTACGTGGTAGGAGCTACAAAGCGATCCACAATTGTTTGCTGCCTGTGCTAACCCTGGAGGCACGTGGGAGAGGCCATGCTATGAAATGAAGCCAGCTTCCACCAGTACCAGGCCTGGGGTAGCTCCACAAAGAGCCAGGACATTCTGAGGCCTGCTGCCACTTGCCAGCTCCCTTAAGGTTCAGCCCCTGAAGAAGCCTTGTGTAGTACATAAGTTGGGTGAGGCGGAGTATCAGGGAGTCACTACAGTGAAAGAGTTGTAGTCATCAGGTCTGGTTTGCTGCCAGTGCTAAACCTAGAGCAACTCAGCAAAAGTCTCAGAGCACACCAAGGCCAGCTGTTGCCTGCCTGAGTCCTGTGGATTCCAGTAGTTATTCAAGAAAGAGTACAATGCAAGTGAGGCCAGCTGTTCTCTGAGAAAGCGCCTTTGGCTGTGTGTGAGTTAGGTCGGGTGGAGTCCCAGCTGAGTCAGCAAGGTGGAACAGCATAGCTCACCAAGCCAATCAGATTCAGATTTGGTCTGCAGTGGTGGTCTCCACACAGGAAAGATGGCGTCTGTCTGCTGGCGGCACAAGAGGAGGATCACACATGCAGGAAAAATGGCGACTGTACTCAAGAGCTTGCTTCAATGCCCCCCAAGTTACTGTCCCTCTGCCAGAGCCCAAGATGAGTGCCTGCGAGTGAGGGAGTCTATGCTTGAGCCATTTAATAAGATGTCTGGGTTTCCTGCAGCTTTCCGTTTCACCCAGATGGTCAGAATCCCCGCTGTTTTTTCACAGCCACACATTGTGGGGCCTCCTCTTCCCGACACCAGTACTCTGGGCTGGGTAAACCTGTGTGAAGCTGGGGAAACCTCTCACTCCTCGGGGGAACCTCCACGGCCAAGATATCCCTCCCAGTTCTCACTGCCACACAAAGATTTGAGGCTAGCGCATTTCGTGTTTCGAACCCCTCCTACTAGTCTCGACATGGCTTCTTCTTTATATCCTTAGTTATAAAACTTCTGTTCAGCTAGCCTCAGATGGTTCTCCAAGTTGATTGTTCTAATTTAATTGTAATTTTAATCTGTTCATGGAAGGAAGCAGGCACGGCACAGTACTTATCTACTCCACCATTTTAGCTCAATTTTCCTTTCCGATAGTTTACTAGTATGTAGAAACAAAACTGAATTTTGCATATTAATTTTGTATCCTGCAACTTTATTTGATTAGTTCTAACATTCTTTTGGTGGAGTCCTTAGGGTTTTCTATATATAGTATCATGACATCTGCAAATAGAGGCAGTTTTATTTCTTCCTTTCCAATTTGGATGCTATTTATTGATGTCCTAGCCAGAATAATTAGGCATAAATACATCTCCCTGGAAAGAATGTTTACCTAGTCTTTTAATTGCCTCTATCTTTTATATATTTAGTAAAATTGGTACTTGTTGAGATTTACCATTTGTGGTGAGTATAATTTGAATAGGTAATTTTTCAGGTTAGCATATTGGGTATTATATGTATCCATGGTTTACAGATGAAGACATTAGGAACTGAAAGTTAAGCAGCCTACTAAATGTCTCACCATAGGTGAGGCATGAGTCAAGGTTTGTCATTAGTTGCCAGTCAAAGTTTGCATACATGGAATCTGACAACAGAGCTTATGTTGTTTGGTTATGTTGAATAAAAGTGTTGAGTGTGAGAATTCTTACCTTGGAGGAAAAAGCTTTCAGCATTTCATTATTGAATGTGATGTTTTTATATCTGAGCTTGTTGTTATGGCCTTAGTTATGTTGAAATATGTTTCCTCTGTCAAGAGTTTTTATCACGAATAGTTATTAAATTTTTTGAATCTATTGTGATGTTCACATGATTTTTATTCTTCATTTTGTTAATGTGGTGTATCACATTGATTGATTTGTGGATATTGAACCATCTTTGCATCCCTAGAACAAATCCCACTTGATCATTTATTTTGTCTTGAACCAAGTGATTGTCTTTATTATAAACTAATACATATGCATAGAAACTTGTTTAAATATTCAAATTTGTAAGAACAAAGTAAAAAATTTCCTGTGAACTCATTTTTAATTTGGTTTACAGTTGGTGTTTTGTGTTTCCTTTCTAACTTTTCTGTGTTTGCACAAAATTGACAATTATTCATTTTTTTAACAAATATTTATTGAACATTTCTGTAGTCTAAGTCCTGCTCTAGACACTGAAGAGACATTGGCAGTCATATACCTAATCCTTAAAGACTTTAAATTTTAGTGGAGTAACAAATAAAAAGAGCAATGTGTGTATATCTATATCTGTATTTACAGTGTTTCCCTGAAAATAAGACTTAGCTGGACCATCATCTCTAATGCATCTTTTGGAGCAAAAATTAATATAAGACCCAGTATTATATTATATTATATTATATTATATTATTACATTACATTACATTACATTATATTTTATTACATTACATTATATTTTATTATATTATATTATACCCGGTATATATTATATTATATTATATTATATTATATTATATTATATTATATTATATTATATTATACTATAGCCTGTCTTATATTATATTAAAATAAGACTGGGTCTTATATTAATTTTTGCTCCAAAAGATTCATTAGAGCTGATGGTCCAGCTAGGTCTTATTTTTAGGGAAACACAGTATATCTATATCTAGATCTACACCTACATCTACATCTATATTTATAATAATCTTAGGAAATGATAAGTGCTAAGAACAAACAATACAGCAGGATGGTAAGTGATGGGAAATATGATATTAATTAAAGTGGTTAGAGACAGCTCCCTTGACAATGCGGTGTCATATGAGCAGAAACATGAATGAGGTCAAAGAACTATGAAGTTTATGATGGAGAGACAAGCATGCCAGGCTGAGTAAAAAAATTGGTCCAAAGTCTATGAGGCAGAAACAAAACTTGTCATGCTAGAAGAATGCAAAAAGAGCCAGAAAGACGGCTAGAGTAGAGAGGGCATGAGGATGAGAACAAGAGAAAATGAGGTCAGAAGAATATCTAGATCCAAGGTTTCTCTGAGTTCTTTGGCATTTGTTCTAGTGTAATGGGAAGTCATTGGAAGGGAGGATGTAGTATGATTTGCATTTGTAAAGAATATGTTGGTTGCTCTGTGGAGATTACATTGTAGGGGGAAAAAAAGTATAAGGAAGGAAGTATACCAGTTTAAAGTCTCTTGCATCAGTGCGGACAAAACAAGATCACATGGATCAGAAATAAAAGTGATGAGAAATGATCTTATTCTAAATGTATTTTAAATATAGACCTAACAGAATCTATTTAGGAAAAAAGATAAATCAACAATGACTTCTATGTTAAATCTAAAATGTATAGAAGAGAAAGGACATTTGGGATCCTACATCGACAGTTTCAGACATCTCCCTGGAAAGAATGCTTACCTAGTCTTGCTATTGCCTCTATCTCTTAAATTATTAGTAAAATTGGTACTGGTTGAGATATCCCATTTGTGGTGAGTCTGATGTGAGTATCTAATTCTTTAGGTTAGCACACTCAGTATTATATTTATCCATGTTTTATAAATAACCAAATTAAGGAACAGAAACAAGCAAACCTGCTAAATATCTCACCACAGGTGAACAATGAGTCAAGGTTTGCACCCATGAAATATGACAACAGAGCTTATGTTCTTTGCAACTATGCTACACTGTACCTCCCTGGTCTCTAGCTCTTAGTCTAAAATCATCCTAGAGACACATTAATGGTTTACTTGCAGACCAATTATTTGCCATCTGCTCTACTCATCTGGCAAGATCAGTTAGTGTAAGGATCACTGCTACTCATTCCTTCATCTGAGATGGGATGGAAACCCATCTTTTTGGTGGTAATGTTTTCTGATAGCCTTTTTTCTAAGGGCTACCAGAAATGTGTGTATTAGACTGGTGATTCCATAGATCATCTTACACGGATAGCTGTGGCCCTATAGATGGGACTCTTTCCTGTAAATTCTAAGGAAAATATTTCTTCTGCTAGTTGCTCACAGAATGTGAACAGCAGCAAAAAATTTTGCTTTGATCTGAGCCAAAGTTCAAGAAAATTTAAAATACATGGTGTTAAAAAGGCTCTGTGCCTACAGATCATTTTTCTTAGTGTTACATGAAGAATCAAGTTCTATGTCTTTGACCTTTGAAATGAGTTCATGCTGCCAAGAATGTTACTTGGTACTTCAGACAGGAGACAACTTTGAGTACCAGTAAGTACTTGATCAAGAAATGTTATCAGATACACATACTTGTGTACACATACATATACATATCAGGAACATAATTCTGCCTATAACAATATTTGAATCTTTGAATAGTTTTAGCTATGTATTCTCTTCATATATTGCTTTCCCAAATAAATTCACCACAATAAAGTCCATATCCTGAAAGTAATCAATACACGGTTACTAAGAAAATTAGGAAGTAAAAAGGAACCTAAGTTGGCCTATCTATACAGTGATTTATAAAAAAAGGGGGAACATCTGATTTTGGTCTCAGCTTTTGAAGTAAAGCACATTTTTATTAAGTTATGCTTGACAGAGTAGTTAAAATTTGGCTGCTGTAAATCTTTTCTTTCTCTTAGAGATTTTATTGACAGATTGGGATGGATTTATATTTTTACTAAAGAAGGGTTGTCAGAGCATTTATGAGCCTTGTATGTATATTTTTGCTAATTTCTTTACCTTGACTTTTCAGTATTTGCACATGTATTTTTATATAACTAAAAATCAGATTTCTTTTGTAAAGGTTAGTCTTCATTCCAAACATTGATTTCTCCTCCATAATTTTATTAAATACAATTGATCCAAGGCATTCCTACTTCGATTATATCCTTGATTTATGGCCAACTGTGACACAGCTGTCTCCAAAACTTGGATAATAATTCTTGTTAGCAGTTCAGTCTCTTTTCAGACTGGTGATGTTATCCTTATATGGAGAAGGAATGTTACATAATGGAAAAACAGACAGATTTGCGTTCAAACCCTGGGTTATTTTTGTTTCTCAGTAAAATAAAATTGAAAAAATAATAATGACACCAAGCATGAAAGAGTAATGTGGAAGTATCTGGAAAGGTGCTCAGTAAGTTAGCTTAATTTTTTTTTTTTTTTTTAAAGATTTTATTGGTGAAGGGGAACAGGACTTTATTGGGGAACAGTGTGCACACTTCCAGACTTCCAGAACTTTTTCCCAAGTCAAGTTGTCCTTTCAATCTTAGTTGTGGAGGGTTCAGCTTCAAGTTGTTGTCCTTTCAGTCTTAGTTGTGGAGGGCTCAGCTCAGCTCAGCTCCAGGTTCAGTTGCCGTTACTAGTTGCAGGGGGCGCAGCCCACCATCCCTTGTGAGACTCCAGGAGTTAGACTGGCAGCCTTGTGGTTGAGAGCCCACTGGCCCATGTGGGAATTGAACCAGCGGCCTTCGGAGTTAGGAGCACGGAGCTCTAACCGCCTGAGCCACCGGGCCAGCCCAAGTTAGCTTAATTTTTTGTTTTACCATTGTCTCTTCTTGACCCACCTTCTTCTCAACAAAATAAACAAGGATTGCATTTTTATTGTCTTGTAAAAATGATTTTAAAAAACTGGACATTTATATTCTCCTTTCAAAACATATGAACATCTTCCATTCCCTCACCATCTCTACTCCCGTAAAACCTCTGAATCGCACATTAAATTTTCTGGAATGCTGTTTTTTTATTTCCTTGGCTAAGTAAATGTTTATTTTATTCCTTATTATTTATCCTATTTAATTTTTTTAATGTCCTTCCTCTCAGGATCCAAAAAAATATATGTTATCAGTTATGGTGGAAACATATTTAGCTACAAAGTAGTCATTCTGTATTAAACTAGGGTTGATGGGAGTGAGGCCTCCTCACAATTCCATGTGCTTTCTTCCAAAGATTCCTAGCATTCTTTTTTTTAAATTAAAGTTTATTGGGGTGACAATTGTTAGTAAAGTTACATAGATTTCAGGTGTACAATTCTGTATTACATCATCTATAAATCCAATTGTGTGTTCACCACCCGGGGTCAGTTCTCCTTCCATCACCATATATTTGATCCCATTTACCCTCACCTACCACCCCCCAACCCCCTTACCCTCTGGTAACCACTAAACTATTGTCTGTGCCTATGAGTTTTTGTTTCTCATTTGTTTGTCTTGTTCTTTTGTTGTTTTTGGTTTATATACCACATATCAGTGAAATTATATGGTTCTCTGCTTTTTCTGCCTGACTTATTTCGCTTAGCATTATACTCTCAAGATACATCCATGTTGTCACAAATGTTCCTATATCATCTTTTCTTACCGCCGAATAGTATTCCTTTGTGTATATATACCACAACTTCTTTATCCATTCATCTATCGAAGGACAGTTTGGTTGTTTCCATGTCTTGGCCACCGTAAACAAAGCTGCAATGAACATTGGAGTACACGTGATTTTATGGATAAATGTTTTCAGGTTTTTTGGGTAGATACCCAGGAGAGGGATTGCTGGGTCATACGGTAATTCTATTTGTAATTTTTTGAGGAACCTCCACACTGCCTTCCATAGCGGCTGCACCAGTCTGCATTCCCACCAACAGTGTATAAGATTTCCTTTTTCTCCACAGCCTCTCCAACACTTGTTACTATTTGTCTTTTGATGATAGTCATTCTGACTGGGGTGAGGTGATATCTCATTGTGGTTTTTATTTGCATTTCTCTGATGATTAGTGATGTTGAGCATTTTTTTATATGTCTATTTGACATTTGTGTGTCTCTTTGGAGAAATGTCTCTTCAGTTCCTCTGCCCATTTTTCAATTGGTTTGTTTGTTTTTTTGTTGTTGAGTTTCATGAGTTCCTTGTATAAGTTGGATAGTAGCCCCTTATCGGAGGCACTGTTTGCAAAAATCTTCTCCCATTCAGTTGGTTGCCTCTTTATTTTGTCGATGGTTTCTTTTGCTGTGCAGGAGCTTTTAAGTTTGATATAGTCCCATTCATTTATTTCAGCTTTTACTTCCCTTGCCTTTGGAGTCAAATTCATAAAATGCTCTTTGAACCCAAGGTCCATAAGTTTAGTACCTATGTTTTCTTCTATGCAGTTTATTGTTTCAGGTCTTATGCTTAAGTCTTTGATCCATTTTGAATTAATTTTGGTACCTGGTGACAGATAGCAGTCCAGTTTCATTCTTTTGCACATGGCTTTCCAATTCTGCCAGCACTGTTTATTGAAGAGGCTGTCTTTTCTCCATTATATGTTTTTTGCTTCTTTGTCAAAAATTATCTGTCTATATTTATGTGGGTGTATTTCTGAGTTCTCAATTCTATTCCATTGGTCTACATGTCTGTTTTTCTGCCAATACTATGCTGTTTCGATTATTGTTGCCCTGCGGTATAAGCTAAAGTCAGGGAGTGCGATACCTCCAGCATTGTTCTTTTTACTTCGGATTGCTTTGGCTATTCAGGGTCTTTTGTGGTTCCAAACAAATCTGATGATTTTTTTGTTCTATTTCTTTAAAAAATGCCATTGGGATTTTGATGGGGATTACATTAAATCTGTATATTGCTTTGGGTAATATCGCCATTTTTAACTATGTTGATTCTTTCAATTCATGAGCATGGAATGTCTTTCCATTTCTTTGTGTCTTCTTCAATTTCTTTCAAAAATGTCTTATAGTTTTCATCATATATGACTTTCACATCCTTCGTTAAGTTTATTCCTAGGTATTTTATTCTATTTTCTGCAATTGCAAAGGGAATTTTTTTTTTTATATACCTTTTTCTGAGATTTCATTGTTAGTATATAGGAATGCAATGGACTTTTGTACATTGATTTTGTAGCCGGTAACTTTACTGTATTCGTTGATTGTTTCTAATAGCTTTTTGGTGGAGTCTTTAGGGTTTTCTATATATAACATCATGTCATATGCAAAGAGTGATAATTTAACTTCTTCATTCCCAATTTTGATGCCTTTTATTTCTTTCTCTTGCCTGATGGCTCTGGCAAGGACTTCCAACACTATGTTGAAAAGCAGAGGTGATAGGGGACAGCCCTGTCGTGTTCCTGAACGTAGAGCAAAAGGCTTCAGTTTTTCACTGTTAATTATGAGATTAGCTGAGGGTTCACAGCAGCGTTCTTAATGCGCAGGACTAATGACTTTAGCTTTCTAATTATTCACCACTATGAGCCCTCTTTGTTTTGGCACATAGGAGATTATACTTCTAGCTTGTTGTGCGGGTACATGGGATTTAGTTTACATTCCAGTGGAATATGAGTGCAAATGATATGTATCACTGTCACTTCCAAACTGGGGCATAGAAAAAGACCTCTTTGACTCTCATTCTTTCTCTGGAGGAGTCCTGTGTTAGGTAGAGGAATCACAGGTTGTAAGCAGTATAGATTTCTAGTCACTCTATGGAGGAGATCTGTCTTTGAGTCATTGAATGGGCAAAAAGCTCTAGATGAGAAATAGACTCATACTGGGTTAACTCTTAAGAGTTTGGGGATCATATCATATAACAACAAGACCTAATCTATCTTGACTAAAGTTTCAGATGGAGAAATGCATTTTATTTGTGAAGGTTATTAATTAACTTAGAAAACTTTTAGCATTTACATTGAGCCAGGCATTTTGCTTGATGCTGTAGAGGATAAAAGAAAAACAACAAAACATGGACTCTAGTTCTTAGGAGCTGATGGTTTAACAGCAGCTAAAATTTCATTGGTTTATTTATGGTCTTTCAAAGTATCTTTACACACTTAATTTCACTTATTCTTCACAATAACTCTATTACTACTTTCGTTTCCCGAATGAGCAAACCAGGACTCAAATCTACAGAGCAATTAAGTGAGAAAACCAGAACTTATTGGGTAAACTATCCTTACAGAGGCTAAGTCATAGAACCCTAAAAGAAGACAGAGGGAGAGGCAGAGTGTGTTGGGCAGTCTGTTGGACAGAGTGATTATGCATAACCTCAGAGATTCTTCCACTTGAGAACTGTAGCTTTGTGGGTGAACTCAATACCATGAGCAAAGTTTGCTTGTAACAATTACGATGTTTTTTCCTTATTAATAGTGTGCAGAGGAACAAGGAAGACATCTAAGAACTAGGGCTTCAGTTTCATTTCTTATTATATATAGGTAATACACACACACACACACACACACACACACACACACACACAAGGCCTGACAATTAAGATCACAAACTCATCCTAGAAAAAGTGCTACATACTGCATTGCATACCTCATTGCTGAATATAACTACAGTCACCTTCGAAGTACTCCCCTTGGTAAGCTATGCACCAATGCCAGCACCTAGTCCACCCTTCAAAAAATTTTGAATTACATTTTCTGGAATGGCCATCAGAGCTGTCTTTGTATTACCCTTGATGTCCTGAATGTCATCAAAATGTCTTCCTTTCAATATTTCCTTTATCTTTGGGTAAAGAAAGAAGTCATTGGGGTCTAGATCAGGTGAGCATGGAGGGTCTTCCAATAGTTATTTGTTTACTGGCTAAAAACTCCCTCACAGACAGTGCCGTATGAGCTAGTGCCCCATCGAGATGCAAGAGTTTCTTTGGGACCATTTTTGCACTCACCTTTCTCATGCCAAGATTTTCAGTTAAGATTTTCCTAACTGTTTCTCTATCAATGTTTACTTGGTCTGCTATGCTTCTCATAGTCAGCCGACAATTTTGACGCACAATACAACGAATTTTTGCAATGTTTTTGACAGTTCTGCTCGTTACTGGCTACCCTGACCTCTCTTCATCAGTGATGTGTTCTCTGCCCTCAGAAAAGTGTTTAATCCATTTATACACTGCCATTTTCTTCAGGGCGTTATCCCCATCAACTTGGACGAACATGTCCCTGGTTTCACTTCCGTTCTTGCCAAGTTTAACAAGAAATTTAATGTTTGTTTTTTGCTCTAATTCAAGCTCAGACTTTCTTGCGATGGCTCACAAAAACATGCAACAATAATGACCACTGCTCAGCAAAACACCGCCACACATGGACACGAACACAGCTGTGAGACACTGATATACCAAGGTTATGAAACCTTAGTGAGCTGTGTCTACGGTGCTGCCAATGTAAGCACACAGTGGAAAGTTCATGAACTTAATTGTCACTATACACACACACAAATATTATACAATTCATAGTAAGAACTTATATTTGTATATTTATTTGGAGTGCTTTTACATATGTTATCTTAATAAATCACAATAATCACTCTGTGAATAAGATATTTGCATTTTACAAGTAAGACTGCTGAGGCACAAAGTGATTAAATATCATGCCTTCTTTATTAGTTGAGATTAGGATTAACTGAAGGAGAAAGCCAAAACACTTTCAATTAGACAAGATAGCATTTCTTTCTTTCTTAAGCCTTTATGTTTATATTTTTTTCTCAAGTCCAGCGATACTTTGCTGGTCAAGAATCCAAGATCCTTTTATGTTATAGCTCTGCAGTGTAAGGCTTTCAGTCCCAAGTTCACCTCATTGTCAAAGAGGGCTGCTGAAGCTCCAGCAATTACAATCACATTCTAGTTAAAAGGACAAAGAAAGTAAGAGTTGTTTTTGGAAATCATACACTCTTTCTTCCAACAACTTCACACATGGCCACACCTGGCTGGAAAAGGGCCTGGGAAATCTTTTTGTTCTGGACCCCATGTGTCTACTTGAAAGTGGGAGATTCCATTATTGTGAAAAAAGGAGTGAATCTCTATAGAGAATCAACCTCCAGTCTCTGCTATACTTATTACCTCATATCTAATATCTAATAAGTGATTAAACAAGGACTGGAACTTTGGCTTTCTTTATTCTTATCCTGTGGTTTAACTGCAGTATGTTGTTATAGAAGGAAGAAGAAAATGGGTTAAGATACAGTTTTGCTTTTCACGATTTAGTGCTCTGGCAGTGTCTGTCATGTGACTGTTCCTGCTTGCCATCATTTTGCCAGAATTGTTTATATATAATCTTTGAAGAAAGACAAACTTATTCTACTATTGTGAAAGATTAGTCTGTACAAATATCTATCTATTGATCTAAAATTCAAAGTTATTTTCCTGAGTGTTATGAAGTGTTACAATGTTCCTAATTGTTCTCTTTTTAAGAAAGAATTGAATACACCAGTAATCAGTTGTGAAAAGCATGTATCTTCTTTCACCCCATGCAAGATTTTAGACAAAGATTAATTTATTTTGAACAAATTAATAAATATCATTTGGAAGGACTACCAAGGATGAGTAAGCCTACAATTCTAGAGCAATACAAGAATTTACATCTAGTAGTTGGTAAGGCCATCCTTTGAGATCAACCTTAGAAGTTATAAATAATTTACATAAGATTAGAGCTCATAATTCAGTATTAGAACTCTCAACTTTTTCTGAGAGGAAGGTGATTTTTTTTATCATGTTTACATTAAGATAGATAAAATATTGTTGTAAAAAATGGTTTCAAATATAACCCAGTGATTGGCTATAATAGAACAATGTTTAACAGAATTTCTGAACTTTCATATAGAAATGGCCTACATTTGGAATTATGCTTTCAGGCTCAGATTACGCAAATGTCCAGAAGTTATGAGGAAAAAAAAAAAAGAATGTTGAAGGAAATAAAATGCTTGATGAATGAAAAGGGGGAAAACATACTTTATTACATTGTTAACATGGGCTAGAGGTTTAAAATGGGTAAAAAGCCTAAATGTGTCTGAAGACATAAAGAGAAAATAAAGAAATAATTTATCTTGGTTCAAAGAGTTACACAGGCAATTAATCTGAAGATGAGAAGTGTATCTATGAGTTTTTGTTTCTCATTTGTTTGTCTTGTTCTTTTCTTGTTTTTGGTTTATATACCACATATCAATGAAATCATATGGTTCTCTGCTTTTTCTGTCTCACTTATTTCACTTAGCCTTATAATCTCAAGATCCATCCATGTTGTCACAAATGCTCCTATATCATCTTTTCTTACCGCAGAATAGTATTCCTTTGTGTATACATACCACAACTTCTTTATCCATTCATCTATCGAAGAACATTTTGGTTGTTTCCATGTCTTGGCCACCATAAATAAAGCTGCAATGAACATTGGAACACATGTGTCTTTATGGATACATTTTTTCAGATTTTTTGTGTAGATACAGAGACTATTTTGCCAGTTGCCAGATGAGAGGGGGTTTGGGAATGGGTGAAAAAGTGAAGAGATTAAGAAGCACAAATTAAGTAGTTACAAAATAGTCATGGGGATGCAAAGTATAACATAAGGAAGTTAGTCAATAATATTGTAATAACTATGTATGACGTCAGTATGACACTAGATTTATCAGGGTGCTCACTTCATAAGTTATATAAATGTCTAATCACTATGTTGTACATCTGAAACTAATGTAGTGAATGTCAAGTGTAATTGAAAAATAAAAATATATGTAAAAAGAAACCAAGCATATCCAAAAGTTTAGACTTTTTTATTACAGCAGTGGTCCTTATATTTAGAACGCATCCGAATTACTTGGAGGACATGACCAAACAAAGATCATTAGTCCACACTCCCAGAGTGTGATTCAGTAGCTCTGAGGTGAGGCTTGAAAATTGAATTTCTTACAAGTTCCCAGGTAATGTAGATACTACTGGTCCAGGGACTGCACTTTGAATACATAATAATTGCTCAAGAGAAAAGCCGCCCCACCTTTAAAACTACATTTAGGAATAAGTGGAATAAAATTCTATATAATGTTTTTGATTCTAAAGAAAATAGACTGGCTTTTGTTGGCAAAGTTGGTAGATGTTTTCACAACCAATAAACATGATATTCTGAATCGGGCCATTTGAGTGGGATTCACTACAGCTCTGTGACCAGGTTCGTGCGTATTTTAGCTTTTCTGAAAAGGAAACAAGAGAGCGATGTGTTGTGATTGTTCACCATCTGGGAGAAAGATGATGTTTATGGCACTCCCACATCTCTGGCATGAAACCAAATTAAGCGTGTGAGAAGACAAACAGTGCACAATTTATCCAGATGTTTGGTTTGTAACACTGCGTAACGCTAAAATCCAGACAGTGCAATTTCAAGTATATTAAATATCTGGATAGTTTATTGTTTTTTACATCCTAATCTAATGTAACCTAATATTTTGGGGTCATATATAGACTCAATCTTGCCATGAAGGCAATCGTCAGATTAAGAAATTGCACCCCCGTGTTTAAATTTACTGCTATTTTGTTTTGTTTTGGTTTGTTTTTTATCCCAACATGCAAGAGCTATTCCACAGCAGGATCATGCAACATTGGTCTTGCTGCACTTCTGTGTCTTTGAAGTTGCTAATATACTAGTTATAATTTCATTTATCCTCTCACTACTCTTTAGTTGTTTGAATTTTCACAGCAAGAAATCCATAAAGCCCCTAAACAAGAAATTTTACCTATAATGATTTTATCTGGTTACTGCTCTCTAAAAAAGGGGACCTCGTGAATATGTACAATGCTTAAATATACTCTAGTTGAAAAGAACGATAGAACATCCAGTATATCTAATTTACCATGATTTATCTAAGCAGTCACATCTGAGGTAGCATTTTCACTCAAGCCATATTTAGAAAGCTTAATAAAAATAACAGAAAATATGTTTTAAATGTGTATGTGTATACTCAGATTAATTTCATATGCTTCTATCTAGTCTTTTATTTGAAACAAAATGTAAATATTCTAGTTTGGTTGAATGACACGTATTTTTCAAGTGGTATTAGAAGCAAAGAATGGAGTTTTTCAGCCTATTGTGGTTTGTTTGAGATTTGAGATGTGACTTAAAGTCAAAATCAAATGAAGCACACACATGACCACAGCAAGAAGATATCTACATTAATTTATTTTATATTGTTTTATAAGAACACTTTTTTGCATCATACATTTTGGACTAAATTATTTAATTTTACAGCTTCTAGTTATAATTCATTTAGAAAGCTGATATTGTGGTGCTTCAGAGACAAATAGTTTCTTAGGTAGTGCCACAAATGGATAGGAACTATTAGCATTAAAAGAATCTCTGAGATAAAAGCATCATGCTGTATTTTGCTGCCTGATGCTGATGAAAATAAAAACTTCAAAAGCACTGGACTAAGATCTGACCCTAAAATCTAGTTTATGTAAAGGAATACTCCTTCAGAAAGAAGGAAGAAAATGGGCAAGTTTTTCTGTGTCTGATACCAACCTGTACAATAATGTAGTGAAATAAACACTAATGATGAGAACCTGTGATTGACAATGTGAGGTACAGGATCAGAAGGGGTTAAAGTATGCTGTGGTCCTATAAAGACATAAGTTAAATACCCAAGGATCACAAGTACAGCAATGGTCACCTTAACTGATAATAATAACCCAGATCTCAGTGCACTAGCCCAAGTCTGGGATTAACAGGAAGTCCTTTCTAGAAATGTCAGGATAACTAATTGCATATGAAACCCATGTAGTGAGTACAAATCTCAGTCCACAAATCAGCCAGGGCTTGTGAGTGGGTAGGAAAGGCTAGCTGATGCTTCTGACATCACTCTTGCTACATCCAAAATATTTCTTTTAAGGGTTCCTGAATTTTCTGTGATAATTAGAAGATACTCTAAAGATCCATTAGGAAGCTGGTCTACCAAGACCCCAATGCAGAATCTCTCAAAACAGAAGGCCCCTAATTCTGCAGGATGGCCTATTGGAATGTGTACTGTACTCTATGGAACAATTCAGCCCACGTATTTAAAAAATAATGTGTTTTAAATGTTGGAATAGCTTTATATACAAAAAATTGAGAAGATAGTTCTTAGAGTTTCTATACATCCCATACCCAGATTCCCCTGTTATTAGCATTTTGCATTAATATGGTAGCTATGCCACAATTAACAAATCAGTATCAATACATTATTATTAACTAAATTACAGTTTACTTAGATTTTCTTAGTTTTTAGCTGTTATCCTTTTTCTGTTCCAAGATCCTATCCAAGGTCTCAGATTACATGTAGTTGTGATGTCTCCTTAGGCTCCTCTCAGCTGTGACAATTTCTCTGACTTTTTATGTTTTGATGTCCTTGACACTTTTGAAGAGTAATGGTCAGATGTTTTGTAGAATGTCTCTTAAGTGACGTTTTTGTCACGATTACACTGGCACTTCGTGTTTTGTAGAAAGGGACTAGGGGTATACCAGAGAGATAAAGTGCCATTTTCATCACATCATTTGCAGGGTACATACTATCTGTAAGACTTATCACTATCAATGTTAACTTTGATCAGCTGTGACTGAAACAATGTTTGTCAAGCTTTTCCACTACATACATTACTCTTTTGTTTACCTCTCCATACTGTGTTCTTTGGAAGAAAATCACTATGCGCAGCCCACACATAAAAAGTAGGGCAACTCATAAATGTTGATAGGAGTAACTGCCATTTTCATCACTTATGAAATAGAAAAGTAGAACTTTTATTTTCTCTTTCTTCAAATCATTGTTTATAAGCATGGCCTCCAGGTCAATACTTCCTAATATTTATTAATTAAGATTCAAATCAAATTATCTTGAATATCCATTCTCCAGATACAATGGTAAACATCTTATTTCTCCCAGTATCTATAGGTTTTCTAGTGGTACTTATGGTTCTTCTAGTCACCTCTTGTTCTCATTTCTTGTTTCCTTATAATGCATATTTCCTTTCACACTGCGCCTCTCTGAGGCTGGTCTTTTTTCTCCAACCATCATTTCAAATACGGAAAATAGCAATGATTCCTTTCTTTTCCCAAAGCCCTAGGCAGTTATGTATAATAGATTTATTGGAAAATGTGGGACGATGGGAATGGTGGAAAGATCATGTAGGATATGTAACGGAATGATGTTACATTACAGCACATCAAGAAATAATTTAATGTTGAATATTAGGCATATGTAATATTAGAGCCACACAACTATGTTGCCTTTTGTCCATTTATCATGCTCACCATAAAAAACTTTTCACTTGGTTTCTTTCCATTCCTGGATCCTGGTTTTCCACCATTTTCCCAGAAATTTCTTGATCAGGTAATACTTCTCCAGCTTCTTGACTTCCACACAACCTCTGTCTCTAGATACTGGCAAAATACCAAAATACTTTTATTCATTACTATTCTCAAGAATATATTTATTATGGACTCATTCTTAGCCCTCCTTGCTGTGTGACAGGGGTTATCATCCCACACCAGATGACTCATCAAGATATTTTACTATACAAACAAAGTTTTCTTTTCTGAAGAATTCTACTATAAGCTATTTGTTTCTTTCCCTTTTCAGTCTCTCCCTCCCTACCCACCACCATCTCCCATCCTCTCTTGTAGTTAGAAACTGGGAATATAAGTCAATGTCCAGCCAGGACATTAAGGGGTTAATTCTGGGAACAGGCAATAAAGATGATTGAAGATGAATAAAGGAGAAAGGGATGAAATATAGAATTAGAAGGTTATATGTAGGAAGGACTGAAAGTCTAGAGGGCAAAGATTAGTAAATTGCTCTCACTGCTGGTCTGGAGCTCAGGAGCCCAGGCTCCCTGCTGAGTAGATGGAGGTTCTGTCACTGAGGCCCAGCAAGAGCCACCCTGCAGCTGCTGCAACTGCTGCTGAAGTTACTGAAACTATAACTGCTCATGTTGCTGGTGGCACCACACCTGCATCTGAGCAGGAATTCTGTGCCTATTGAAGTGGATGGTACCTTCAGTCACTTTCAGTTACCTGCTACTTCTCTTCACAGAACAGGATGACATCTTTCTCTCATATTTGAATCCCTTAGCTGTGGCCTCCGTTGGTGGAAACTAATCATAATCCAAGTGCCCAGGGTGACTTGGAATTGTTGTTTTCCGGTTTCTAGCTCCTTACAATACAAAAGAAAACAGGAACAATGGAGCTGAGCAGCCACGACCATACATAGAACAGTCCATGCTATTGTCTTCTCAGCATTCATAAACAAGCTTCTATCCATATTTAACTTCCAAACAGCAAAAATAGCAATGACATCATGGCACAACTAGTCCTGATAAGATTTTTAAAAACTATATCCTTTTCCAAAACGTCATGACAAAAGTCCTACCTGTCACAATATCCTTATCTGAGTAATACTTTTCAGTATTACTCAGTTCTATCAATTGCCTTGATATTTTATATCTTAAAGATTAAATTCTAATATTAATCACCACCAATGCTCATTAAATAAATTACTACTAGAGAAGGAGGAAATATTAGTTAACATATTCAAATGTAGGCATCACAAAGTGAGGAAATGTGCATAATGGCTAAATTTTTGTTTCTCTAACTGGATGTCAGTTCATGGCTAATATTAATAATGTTTTTTTTCTTTTCATTCCATTTTGCCTCTTCCCTCTGCCATCCCTCAGCTGATCAGATTCTTTTCCCTGATGACTTGAGCTACGTTTTTATTCTTGAAGTGTCCAAGTCTTTACAGGAAATAGCTTTTTGTGTGTTTTCTGTAATCTCCCATTAATTTTACTACGGCACACTAACATGCTACAAGGTACTTTTGATACAGTCCTCACTTTTCCCATTCCGTTTCCTATTGATGTGTCAGATCAATGGCTGTATCCTATAGAGCAGTCTCCCTTTTTTCTTCTTTTTTTCTTTTGTCTATATAGTTACTGGTGTGAGGATCCCAAAATACCCAGATATCTGGTTAAACTTCCAGTTCTCTAAAATCATAATTATTTCTTTAGGTAGAGGCATTCCTCCGTTGAGAACTGAAACCTCTTTACTGGCCAAGCCTAAAGTTGAGGGGACAAATCAAATTTTAAAATTGAGTCAAGAGGTTTAATGATGAGAGGAGCCACTCTGCTTCTGTGCCTTGATTTCTGGGTTCACGTATTCTGGATATGGGAAAAATAGTACCATATATTGTTTGCTGGTTTAGAGCACATACACTGTATAGGATATGATCTCAGCCCCGAAACATGTCCGCTGGTGAAGTAGAGTTTGCAATAGGCCATTCCATCATTCTTACAAACTAGATGTTTTTGGATGATGGGGCACATAGTAAGACCAATAAATAACTTGGGAATGGGTCTATATCCTTCTTTTGCTATAAAATGAGTTATTCAGCCTAAAGCAGTGTTATGTGCGATAACATGAACATGAATCAGGAATTCAGTTAGGCTATAAAAAAAAGTCCTGGAGGCATGATTTTGGATAGAATCTAGGTGTCTATTTCAATGAGGATAAATTATCTATCACTCCCAGATTGGAGGGATTTACTGCACTCAACCTGCCTACAGCTAGTTGGCTACCCTCCCCACTCCCCAGTAATAATCCCATATTGAGAGCTCAGTGAGGTTTCTGGCTAGGCATTCAGCAGTGGAAATAGCAAAATCAGCCTTGGTGAGGGGAAGACATTTAGAGAACTTTTGGACCCACTGAGTCATGAGGCCCAATAGCAGGACAGCTTTCATTGAATCCTGGACTTGTTGCAAAGCCTCCTCTTATTCTTGGCACCTGCTCAAAAGTGGAAACCTTCTAATAGATAAGCAAATTCAAGTGTTGTTGTCTCCAGGATTCTAGAAGGCTTACCAAGTATTGTGTCACTTTCTTGGTGGCAGTTTTTACAAGATGCAATCACTTGAGCTTCACTTAGAGAGACTACTGGACATACATGCCCTAGACTACATAGAATTGGCTGCTAGAACCCAAGACTACGAGACCTATATGCTCTAGACTATAGATAGACTGTTACAAATCTCACTGAAGTAACAGGCTGTGAATTAAATTGGATTTATCGCCTACTCTTTGATATTTATATATCTTACCTAGTCAGCTAGGTTATTTGCTACAATCTTCTCACCAGGTACAATCAGCATGATGTCACCAGTGACTAGTAGACCACTATAATATTCTGTCAGATGGCAAAAATAATGAAAGTTTCTGTTGACTATATTATGACAGAGAAGAGTTGATATAGCTCTGAGTGAAGGCAGTGAAAATGTAGTGATGCTTCTGTCAGATGGAGGCAAACTACTCTGGTGTCGTTTTTCTAATTAATATAGAGAAAAATCAATTTTTCAAAGTAATAGTTGCATATCAGAAAACGGGAACTGTATTGATTTACTCCAGTAAAGAAACTCAATTGATACTAGTGGAGTCAGTACATGATTAAATTTACAATTTTCTGCTGTCATTATCTAAGATCCATTTATCTTTTGCATAGGCCAAATAGGAAAGTTAAATGAGAATCTGAGAAGAATCATCACTCATGCATCTTTCAATACTTGCCGTTCCCCCAGGTATTCAGAGTTGATTTTTAAAAAATTATAGTTGTTGGGGTGACATTGGTTAGTAAAATTATACAGGTTTCAAGTGTACAATTCTATAATACATCATCTACATATTGCCTTGTGTGTTCACCGCCCAAAGTCAGTTATCCTTCCATCACCATATATTTGACCCCCCCAAGTTGTTTTGATTTACTTTTTTATAGGGAGAAGTTGTTCCAGAGATTTCTGTTTGGCTATTCCTACAAAATAGACCTGAATGCATTGTTCAGAATTACCACTAGAAAATTCTGCCAATTAGTGAGTATGTATATTCCAACTATATATCCACAGTGGGTTTTGGGACCCAGTTCAGTCACTGTGAGAAAGACATAAGCCAAAGCTGACTTCCGTAAGCTATCACTTGGGCTAATGAACCTCAGTGGCATTTTACGACCTCAGGAATTAGTGTAAGTTTAGAGCCAGTGTCTAGTAAGTCCCACACATCAGTATATTTTTCTTTTCCCGGTTTCCTACCAGTTACTGTGGTAAGTGGCTACAGGAGGAAGGTTCAATTGCATACTCATGGCATTGTCTCAATGTTGTTTCTCAAGAGCACTGATCCTATCTTCCCTTTCATTCACTGGGTCTGGGTCTGTACATTGAATCAGTTGTGGAAATTTAGTTAGGGTCTAAAATTCTTCAATCCCTGGAGATTGCATCGAGTAAAGTATCTTCACCAGATAGAGGGTTTTTTTCTTTTACATATCAAATGAAACTTTATTAGTCTGTTCATCTATTTTAAACTTGTAGAATACCAACACCAAGAATTTTGTGTGTCGTATCATTCTGATATTACTCTGGAGCTGCTGCCCATTTATATAGACATTCAGACATTCCGCCTTATTTTCTCTCTTTTTTTTTTTTTTTTTGCTATACTCACCCCACCACCTTTTTTTCAGTAGTTAATCTTTGCTCTCTAGCTTCTATCACTCTGGAATCCCATCAACCCTACTAAAATCAGAAAACCTGTTTTCAGTGTAACAGAGGAGATGTTTTTGGATGATGGGGCACATAGTAAGACCAATGAATAATTTGGAAATGAGCCTATATCCTTCTTTTGCTGTAAAATAAGTCCTTAACACTGTCAAAAACAGTGTTATCCAGGCATCTCCCACTGGCCTCCCCATCACGAAGGGGATAACTATCACAGAGCTTTCCAGTATTGCTAGTATCTTTCACATTATTGTATTTCTCGATACCTCAATGAAGGAAGTCTCCTTTGGGCCTCTCCAATTAGAAAATTGATAAGCAGTTCACTGCAAAAATTTCTGTATCCCTAAGCTCTAAGATTCCTTTATCTACTGGCATCTCAACTTCATTTAACGGAGTCCTCAGTTCAGGCCAGGTTTTAGTCAATCCCTTGCTCAAAGTACTGACGCCACTGTTGAACTAGTATGTTGAACTTAAAATCTCTGATCAATTCATCAATATGAACGAACCTGGTCAGATTCAACATTAAATTTTGTCCTCCTTTGCCTAAAATCCTTATAATCCATTTCTCACATAAAGTGTCCCAGTGTCTGCAAACCTTTTATTGTGGATGGGTGCTTCCTGATGGACTGCTGGAGGCATTGCCTCTGAACAAGAGCCACTGTGGCTGCAGTTTCTGGGAATTATAACATTACCAGAGTCTTTAGTAACTTGCAGTCACAACTTCTTGTTTAATTGTGTAATATTTGGAAAAACATGACTTCTATAATTTCTGCTTCATTGAATATATTCAGTTTTCCTTAAGTATAACATAAAAATGGATTTTGAAAATATTTCAAGGATGGTTGAAAAGAAAATTTATTCTCCCAAGGATACAAGGTTAAGTATATTTTTCATTGTTTGTCTCTATGTATTTTTTGTTATTGTTTATTGCTATATCAGGAGCTAAAATAGTTGTGTCAAAGTTTCTCACAGTGATTGCTTCTGCTAATTTCCCTCTGAATTTATAGGATATGTATATATATATGTGTGTGTGTGTGTGTGTGTGTGTTTTGATGCTATGTTATTAAATTGCCATGATGTATTATATATTCTGCCAATGTAGAATGACTATCTTTGCCCCAATTTAAATTGTTTTGATGTTTTTTTCTTCATATGATTCTCGCTATATCTGCTTATTTTGCTTGAAGGCTATAATTCTTCCCTTGTTTTATTTTTGCTATTTAAATACATTTGTTATGTGAGAAATATACAGTTAAATTTGTTTTTTAAAAATAATATGACTGTATTGACATCTTAAGAAAGAAGTTTTTTTCTATTTCCATTTACTCTACTAATGAATAATATTGAATACTTTTATTTTACCTAATTTAAAGGAGTAAATCCATAGTAATAAAATAAAAATGACTCACAAGGAAAATTAAATGAAAAATCCATTATATGAGAAATATTACATTATAATTAAAAGTCTGAACAATAGTTATACCTGAATAAAATTGTAGAAAATATAGAAAAATAACAGAATAAAGTTATGAATAATTCAACTACCAAGCAAAACACAATGTTAACATTTTGATATATATTTCCTCTGTATATATAGCTTTGTATCTCTGGGATCAAATTATGTAATTCATTTTACTTTTTTATAATCATCATCATATTGTATGCATTTTCCACATTATTAATCATCCATTTAAACAATATTTTAATGACTATTTTATCATAGTCATAACAGTCTTTATTAATCATAATTCTATTATTAAAATGTGAGTTTTTCTGTGTCATTTACTATTATTAATAAATCTCTGAATGCATTTTCATTAATTTCTTAGACTCCAAAAACAACATTGTTCTGTAAAAACTAATATATTTTTAAAAGGGTCCTTGATACATGATGTATGACTCCTTCATAGAAATGTGTATCAATTTATGTTTCCACCATATTGAGATTAAAGTTAACATTAAAAATTAAACTAGCACCATGCTGAATAAATATCAGCATTTTGCTCAATGTTTTATTTCTGGTGCCTACACAGTGCTAGGCACCTACAGTAGACAGTCAGAAAATTTTGAATCAACAACAATTGAATTATTTTTATGCAGGCAATGGTGTTAGAGCAGGAAGTTATAATCCTTTGGAGTACAGAGGATGTATTTTTTTGAAAAAATGCATTAAATTATTTTCCATAAATCATGGAGCTATTTTTTTTAAAAAATCCAGAAGTAGATCAGTTTATTGACTCTAACCTGCAACACCTATAGTCAATTTGAATGTTTTTCTAGTTGATGGTGTCTCTATGTATCAATAATCTAAAATAAGATATAATTTTAAATGCATATATTTTATTTTGCTATAAAATTGAAATTAAATTTACCATATTTACAAAATTCAGCATGCACACCCACACATATATACAAATCAGATTGGTCAATGATCAATGACAAAATAAAAAGAATCAAAAAGCTGAATCATTTATCTCTGTCTATATGAGTAATATCTCTTTTATATGTGTTTTTCCCTGAGGGAATTCTCCAAGTCTGATGTATGGGGAAGCTAGAACTTAGGTAGAAATCAAGTCAGATGATGGAATTTGGGACTATCAGAACATCTAGAATTTAAGAAGAAAAGTCTTAATGAGAAGGAACCTACAAGATGGGCAGTCCTCAAATATACACATAAGCACTCATCAAATTTCGATGCATCTCTGAGCTGTGATTTTCTGGATTATACTCCAGGGATCCCGGGGGATGGGGGGAAATAAAGGTAGAAGACTGAAAGTGGTGGCAGAAATTTCAGGTACTTGTATCTGTTAGAGGAGAAACAGAGTTTGGAATTCAAGTCTTTCCAAGTTAGATAACATTTGAAAGCACATTGCGATTTCCACTGAAACTCTACACCATAGTAGTGTACACTAGATCCAAAGAATAAGATATTCATTTAAGGGCAAAACCAAAATAGACTCACCCTAACAAAGAAAACAAAGTCACTACACATTTAAAGTGATTAAATAATTTAATTACCTTCCAGAATAAAATAAACCTCTTTCCAAAAGAGTATAAATTAGAGTTGTTACAATGTGTCATATGCAATATAGAGTATACAATCAAAATTAATAGACATGCAAAAAATCATGACCTATAATCAGGAAAAAAAATAGTCAAAAGAAAGAGACCCACAAATAACTAAGACGTTTGAAATTAGCAGACAAAAGCTATGAATAACTAAGATAAATATATTAAAGATGCCTCAGGAAAAGATATATATAATGAAAGAAATGTGGGGGTAATTTAAAATATTTTTTAAAAAGATAGAAAAGGAAATCCTAGAACTGAAAATGCAGCACTTCAACTACAAAATTCATTGATGGAATTAACAGCAAAACAGATAAAATCATAGAAGATATTATTAAAATTAAATACAGATTAGTAAAAATCATAGAAAGTGGATAGATTGAAAAGATTGATCAGTCTTAACTTGTGTGACAGTATCACACAAGTGATTTAGCACATCTGCAACTGAAGTCCCAGAAGGAAAAAAGAGAGAGAATTGGTCAAAAAAATATATGAATATATATAACCAAAACCATAATATTCTATATTTGTTTTAAAAAGGTAACCCATATATTTAGGAAGTTCAGCAAAGACTGAGAAAGACAAATAAAAAGTCATGTCAGACATATCATTGTCAATTACAGAAAACAAGTGATAAAGAAAAATATCAATTAAGGAGCAATGGAAGGAGACACATTACATACAGGAGACTCCAATAAGAATGAAAGCTGTCTTCTCATCACAAAAGTTGTAGGTCACCAGACAATGGAACAACATCTTTAAAGTGCTTAAACAAACAAACAAAAACTCTGTGTGTGTGTGTGTGTGTGTGTGTGTGTGTGTGTGTGTGTGTGTGTATATATATATATATATATATATATATATATATATATATATATATATTCCAGAATTTAGTTTCAGATAATCAAGTGTTGATACAAAGTTCTGCCTTCACCATGGCAAAAAAAAAAAAGCCTATTATAATATATATTTCCCATGATTACAATTTAAAGCTCTAGATAAAATACGAAAATCAACCACCTGAGGATTTTGAAATGTGAACAAAAGTAGATGGCTTATGAGGGTCAGTTAAAACTTAGAAAAGCAATCCAGGTGGTGTGTATGTGTGTGTGTGTGTTCAATTATTTTTACGCAGCTTCATAGTAGAATAGTGGCATGGGAAGCCCTAACTTCTAGAAATATCCTACATATCTAACCATAGGAATCTGGAAAAGGGGCAGATTGTGTCAGAGTTCAGGGGGGAGGATGGGAGAGAATTCCAGAGAGAAGAGGGGGATTCCCTAACTCTATGAACCTTCACAAGTCTCATACTCACCCCTTAGCTGTGCATGAATGAGACAGACCCAAAACAGTATATAACAAAGATATTGACAATTGAACTGCTTTAAACGTTGGCCCAAGTCTTATACTAACCCCTGATTGTTGTATGTGTGTGACAGAACCAGAGCAGCATAGCAAAAGTTTTGAAAACTAAACTGAGATTAGAACCATCACCTGCAGAAGGCAAGATCTAATTTGTGGTCTCAACCTAACTGGGTTGATTGCCTCCTAAAACAACAGTAACAAAAGCACCCCTCTCCAGAAGATCTTAACAGAACACACAGTTTACAAAAAAATATTTAAAATATACAATCCAAAATTGCTTGACATAAAAAGACCTAGAAAATGTGATCAATTTTCTTTTTTTTTTAAATTAAAGTTTATTGGGGTGACAATTGCTAATCAAGTTACACAGATTTCATACGTACAATTCTGTAATACATCATCTATATATCACATTGTATGTTCACCACCCATAGTCAGTTCTCTTTACATTACCATATTACCCTCATCTACTTTTCCCATCATCTACCAATTTTCGAAGGAAGCAACAATCCAGGAAAAGAGCCAGTCAGAATTTTTCAAAGAGGTTACAGAAACTAATACTGTCTTCCATGAAGTAAAGCTGAACACACATGAAGTGAATGAAGGGTAAAAATTCTCAGCAGAGAAATAGAGACAATTTTTTAAAACTGGAAACTTTAGAACTGAAAGTGCAATATCTGAAATAAAAAGTCATTGGATGTACTCAATAACAAAACAAAGATGACAGAGGAGAGAGTTAGTGAATTTGAAGATAGATCAGTAGAAATGCATATTGTCATTATTATAAATGCAGAAGTAGCATTTGGGGAAAAAATTAACATCCGTGTAAAAACCAACAAAAACAAGAAGAGATCTTTGCCAATCCAACAAATGACATCTATTAAGTAACAACAACACCTCCAAAAGCTAACATCATTCTTAATGGCTAATATTGAATTTGTAGCACCCAAAGATCAGGAAAAGTTCAAAATGCCCATTCTCATCATTATTTAACATTGTACTGGATATCCTAGGGAAACCAAAAGGCAAGATATACGTTCACAAATAAATAAAATGAAATAAACTTTTTTGTATTCTCAGATCATATGATTGTTTAAAAAAGTCTAAAGCATCTATAAGATAATATGTGTGAACTCATAAGAAAATTTAGCAAAGTTGTATGACTTATGGTCAAAAATTTTAAAATCAATCGTGTTTCTAACTACTAGCAACAAGCAACTGGGAATTGAAGGTAAAATGAGATTAGTATTTTAGATAGCATCAAACACATAACCATGTTAGAAATAAATTTAATAAATGTGTGCAAGAACCTAACACTTAAAATTATAAAATATTGCTAAGAGAGATGAAATACACACACAAACAGATATGTGGTTTGAAGATCGATTATTTTTTAAGATATCAGTACTTTCAAAACTAATTTATATATTCAATGAAGTTCCAGTAAAATCCAAGCAGATATTTTGTAGAAATTTGCAAAATAATTACAGTATCTGTATGAAAATGCAAATGTTCTATCATAGCCAAAGAAATTTAAAAAATAAAAGCCAACTAAGTTAGAAGGCTTTCATTACCCGATTTCATGACTTAGAAACGATTGCAATCAGAATAATGTGGTTTTGGCACAAAGATAGGCAAAGAAGACAATGGAATCTGGAAAAAGATCCAAATTGATTTTCAACAAAGGTTCTTAAGTAATTAAATGTGTAATGAATTGTACTTTTTACAAATGGTACTGGAACAACTAGAGAACCATAAGTGAAGTTCAATCTCAGCATTATTTCACAAAAATGAATTTACATGGATCACAAACCTAAACATAAAAGCTAAATGCAAAGCTCATAGAAAATAGAAAAATATGTATATGATGTTGGTTTAAGGAAAGATTTCTTACACAGGGTATAAGAAAGTTGTGGACAAAATCTTCAAATGAAAAAATATAGTAATGACCAATAAATAAGAGAAAATATCTCAATATTATTAGTTATCAGGGAAATTAAAATTACCATAAAATACTGTCACATACTCTAGGGAGAACTAAATTTTAAAAAGTCTGACAGTGCCAGGTGTTGACAAGGATGTAGAGGAAATGGAATTCTCTCACATTTTGAAAGGAATATAAAACAATACCCTTTGGAAAACAGTTTGGTACTGTCCTTTATAGTTAAAGAAGTACTTACCCTATGATCTAGCAATTCTACTCCTCCACATTTGCCTAAGATAAACTAAAAGTATTTGTCACAAAAGAACTGCACAAGTCTCTTCATTGTAACTTTCTTCAAAATAAACCCAAACTGGAAATAATCCAAATTTCCATAAACAAGAGAATGAACAAATTGTGATATATTCATACAAATACATTCAGCAATAAAAAAGACACGTTCAACAACATAAATGAATATCAAAACACATAATCCTAAATGAAAGAAGATGGCATAAAAAAGGATATATGATTCCATTTATATGAAATTCCAAAACAGGCAAAATTAAATTATAATGTTATAAACTTAGTAGAAGTAATTTTATAATGTTATAAAATTAGTAGAATTGATATTGTCTTTGGGCTGAGGGTGAGAAGTTCAATTCCAAAAAGCTACAAAAGAACTTTCTGTTATGTATAATGTAAAATATTTTTGAAAATTGTCTATATGTAAAATATATGATATTTATGTATATAAATAATATTTGGCTTACATAGGTGTATATTTTTGTGAAAACTCACTGAATTCTACACTTAAAATGGGTACAGTTAAATATATATAAATTATACTTCAACAAATATTAATTACATGCGAACCGGTATTTTAATTATTATTGATAGCAAGGTATTTACAATATACCTTCAACTGATGAAGTGTTTAAGCCGTGAGGTTCAATCTCTGTACTGCCACACACTAAATTCTGGAAATTGAAGTTTTTGCTCTGTGGCACCACCTTTTACCTTGTGGTTGTGGGAAGACTAAATGAGATAATGCATGTAAAGGACATACATTAAAAGGCTTAGCTCAGTAAATGATGGCAATTTTGAAGCAAATGTCTGAAAAACATCTGAAGACTCAGTGTGCGTGAGATATGAGACGTGTAACTTTGAGCCTAGGCATGTAATTTGAAGGTGACTTTAGTGCATTCCACAAACGATAAGACTTTAATTTTCATGATCCCCATTTCCACCCCTGTATATAAGTCTGTTGTCATTTCATAGGGAACCTGGACAGGCCATTTCACTATCTGTATCTCACAGCCATGTTTCACCACACGGTAACCTGCATAAATCATGACAAAATTTGCAGAGAATTTGCAGAGAAGTAAATTGCTTTGATTTACTTCTACTGGGCAGTTCAGAGGCAGAATTGTAGGCTTTCATTCTGCTAAGTGACTCTAATTTTTTTTTAAAAGATTTATTTTCCCTCCTAGATCTTAATCTTCTCAGACTACTTTTGCCTGTTAAGGCTGTTGCCCACTAAAGGGTTTGAATTCATCAGATATTTACTTTGTAATCCAATTAAAAAATAATTCTATAAACTTTCATCTAAAATTATGTTGTATGAAATATCATTAGAGAGAGATTGTGGAAATTTCAATTTACCTTTTTTCATTATTCAGGAAAAAAATAGGTACTCTGACACATATTTCAAAAGATGTAATAGTTTATCTCAAGGTAAAATTTTCAATAGATAACCAAAAAGTATTACCATCAGGGAGAAAGAGAAAAGATTTTCATTATTTTTTTGTTTTTTCCTAAGGTTTTCTGGTCATTCTGCCCAGGAGCAGTGTCAGTGCCGGATATAGAGCGTTTGACAGATTTTACTAAAGAACATGAAGAAGGGATTTACCAGTCTTCATCGGTCTAGAGTAATCTCCCTGATCCTAGAAAATTTGCTTAAATTGAGTATGACCTTTGCCATCTATCCTTTTTTATGAAGTTGCAGAAAGATATTCAGTTGATCCCAACTGAAATAAAAGTTTTATCTTTTCATGAAACTGCTGATTAGCTGTGCTCACTGAGTTAATTTTATATTATTAGGTGAAAGTAGTCCAACAATTCACTAACTGATGAAGTGAGGGGTCTTGATTTCTCAGATTAGTAATCAAAACACTTCTGAAATGAAATTCTGCCTTTGCAAATAAGGCTGACACTCAGTAATTCTTGTGTTTTAAAGACTAATATCTGGAAACAATATAGTCTGTAATTACTGAGAAATAGTGAGTACTTCCTTTCATCTGTAACAGACTCTGTTCATTTCTCATCTTCTGGACTTAATACCATCCCCTTAATTTTACTCTGTTTGATCTCTTAATCTTTTCATCACCTTAATTTTTAGTCTATACATGTGCCTTTGCGTGCAAATGACTTTAACGACATTGTTTTCTTTCTATCACATTAAATTATAAATTCTGGGAAAATTGTCATATGAATCTCATTTGATTACTCTGAGAATTAAATGAGTTAACGCCAATAAAATGCTTAGCCCATGATTGGCACATCTTAAATATGGATATAGAGTTTAAACTATTATGTGTAATAAACTCCTTGTGGGGAGGGTCTTAGTCTTTAAAACTTTATGTATGATAATTAGTACAGATCTCCCTAAATTTAGTTCATCCCATAATTTCATAGGAATAATTTAAATTGTGAACATATACGATAATTTTCACTTGGTACTTGCTTTCATGAAGTTTATCTTTGTTTTACCTATGAAGGTTCTCAGAAATTAAGTGATACTTTTTAAAACCTTTTTCCTTATTGGTAGAAGGAGGGGCCACACGTAAATAAATGTATCATCAGGGGAAATAAACCAACATCATGGCAAACTCAGTAATGAGTCATCTGGATATATAGTAATGCCTATAGCTCCATAAACTGGTTTCATTCAAAATCATAAATCATTTTTCTATACTTTAATAACTATTCAATCAACAATAATACGCAAATGAAGTAAAATTATAAATGTTTTGAGACTTTATATTAAAATAATGCTGACACTTTTTGTGTATTTTTGGTTAGATATTCTTTACCTAATCTCAGCCTGGTCAGCATTTTCCCTTTCTTGTGATATGTAGAGGTGTAAAATAAATAAAACTGACAGAACAAATATTTTGATAGAATGCAGCCTTACTCTTTTTCATCACTCATGCACTGTGTTAGAATAAAAAATATTTGAGGAAAGTAATATCATCTTTCAACCAACTATCTTTATTGCATAAACCCATCACCTTAATTGGAGTCTTCAAAAATTGTTTAGGCCATAGATTCTTTTTTGGTTCACAGGCAATATTTCATAGTGTTGCACTATAATAGATTCCCTAAGTCATTTTTTTTTCATCCAAAAGTTATTTTTCTTTTCTCTAATTTTAGAGTGGCCAAGTCACTCTTTTGATGGTGACTAACAATCTACTTCAACATATTTTGTTTTCCCCTCACAAACAATTTCCTGGTTGAAGCAGCATCAGTCACCCTGGATATGAGTTCTTTGGTAAAAATTTCTGGAGAACCTGATTAGAGATTTTTTAAAAACCATTTTATAGCAATAGTACCTAACAGATCCAAACTGGAGGGGGTGAATAAAAATTGTAGTGATTTTAGGATGTGTTTGAACTTAAGAGACTATCAACTTAAAATGGACTGCTAAAAATATATTTTGTTATATATGAAACACATGGTAAACACAAACCAAAAATATATGAGATATACAAGAAATAAGGAGAAAGAAATCCAAACAGCACTATAAAGCCATCAACATACCAGAGAAGAGAGCAAGAGAATAAGAAAGGAATAGGAAAGAACTACAAAGACAATAAAATGGCAATAACTATATATCTATTAGTAATTACTTTAATGTAAATGGATTAAATGCTCCAGAAAAAAAGACATAGAGTGGCTGAATGGATAAAAGGAAAAACAAAACAATAAAAAAACAAGTCCTGTGCATATGCTACCTACAAGAGACTTACTAGAGATTGAAAACAAAAACAGATTGAAAGTAAAAGTGCATGGATGAAAAATATATTTCATGCAAATGGAAATGAACAAACAAAAACTGGGGTAGCAATACTTATGTCAGACAAAATAAACTTTAACCATAGGCAAAGACTATAACCATAGGCAGAGAGGAGCATTTAATAAAGATAAAGGGATCAATCCAATAACAGTATATAACTTGTAAACATCTACGCACCCAATTTAGGAGCACATAAATATGTTAAGCAAATATTGACAAACATAAAGAATGAGATCAATAGTGTTACAATAATAGTAGGAAATTTTAATACCCCATTGACATAAGTGGATAGATTATCCAGACACAAAATAAATAAGAAAACAGTGGTTTAAATGATATATCATTCCAGATAGACATAATAAATATTTTTAGAACATTTCACCCAAAAGCAGCAGAATATGTATTCTTTTCAACTGCACATGGAACATTTTCTAGGATAGACCACATTAGGCCACAAAACAAGTCTCAATAAATTTGTGAAGATTGAAATCATATCAAGCATCTTTTCTCATCAGAATAGTATGGGACTAGAAATCAATTACAAGAAGAAAACTGGAAAAACAGACAAACACGTGGAAGCTAAATAACACGCTACTAAACAATGAGTACGTTAACAATCACACCAAGGAAGAAATCAAAAGGTATCTTGAGATAAATGAAAATGAAAACACAACAACCCCAAAAATCTATGGGACACAGACAACGCAGTTCTCATAAGGAAATTCATAACAATATAGGCCTACTTTAAGAACAAGAAAAATCCTAAATAATTTAACATTACACTTAAAAGACCTAGAAAAAAAGAAGAACAAACAAAGCCCAAAGTGATTAGAAGGAAGGAAATAATAAAATCAGACCAGAAATAAACAAAATAAAGACTAAAAAGAAATTAAAAGATCAATGAAACCAAGAGCTGATTCTTTAAAAGGATATACAAATTAATAAACCTTTGGCTACACTCACCAAGTAAGAAACAGAGAAGGCCCACAATAAATAAAATCAAAAATGAAAGAGAAGTGACAACAAGCAACACAGAAATACAAAGGTTTATAAGAAAATACTACAAAGAATTATATGCAAACAATTGCACAACATGGAAGCAATGGATAAATTCTTACAAACATACAATATTCCAACACTGAATCAAGAAGAAACAAAAAATGCAAACAGTCTGATAACTAACGAAATTGAATCAGTAACCGAAACTTCCCTCTACAGCCAAGATATATCCCTTGTGGTGCTCAACTGCCACATGGAGGTTTGGGGTTAACCAGTTCCACATCTCCGCCCCCTCAGACCAGTGTCGATGTGGCTTCTTCTTTATATCCTTAGTTATAAAACTTCTATTCAGCCAGACTTCAGCTGGTTCTCTAGCTTTAGTGTTCTATAACTTAGTTGTAATTTTAATTTGTTCATAGAAGGAAGCAGGCACAGTGTTTATCTACTCTGCCATCTTAGATCTCCCCTGGGTTGCTTTTTGCATAATCAATCAAAAGTGCTATCAATCTAAATCAGTCATTAGGAAAACCTGAAAAATCAAATACAGCACTTTTCAGTCAAGAACATTGTTTCCGTATGACCCTGGCCTCAGAAAAATTTGCCAAGTTGAGAATCCATGATGACTGTGTATGGAGCTTATGAAAAAGAGCTCCGATTGTAGAGGATGCAATAAAGCCTGAGTTTGTCCCAAGGTAGAAATTATTGCTACTTTATAAAGACTTCACATTGTTGAAAATACAATACTAAATAATATTTAGTTGTCCACATGCATTCACTTAATAAACTTTCATTGTTGACTGCCAGTCATTTGAAAGTCTCTTCAAGACTGTAGAGAGGGTGCATATATCAACATTATCTATTTCTTTTGCCTTAATTTTACTCATGGCAAATCAAAACACCACTGATCCTTGACATTCATCTATATACAGGCTTCCTGTCCCCTTAGTTTCAGTCATTTGGAAATTGTCATTTTCCTTTTATACTAACACATTTGAGGTAATTTAATAATTAAATAATTTCTCTATACACTTCCAAACACTAGAAACAGACATATTCGTTCCATCCTAAATAGTGCTTTTCTTCCAGCCCCTCTTTTAAAGTTCTTTATGATGTTATCTCAGAAAACGCATGATATATTTATATTATAGCTTTAAAGAACCTCATTTACATCCCAGTCCCATTTTTCTGAGGATGTGACTTATTTCGAAAATAGATACATGATATGTATTTTAGTCTCATCATCTAAATATGTACAAATCAACATTTAGCTTTGGGTACTCTGCTAGTGATGATTCAACTCTTGCAATCCATGGGAATAGCATGAGATTTAGATTTTAACAGATCTGGTTGAATTCCAACCCTATCACTAGCTAGAAGTTAATTCACTTCTCTGAGAGTTTCTTCGTTTGTAAAATGGGAATAGGAAAAATTTTCTCATGAGATTATATGAATAATATATTTGAATGTTCAACAAATGTAGTTACCTATTCTTCATCTCTGATTTAATTTACAGTGGTTATTTCCAGATGCAATCTCCTTGTTCCAGGGGTACAATCTATTGTGCCTTGTAGCTCCTACGACTTTCAAAAAAATAAATAGTAATTGCATGAGTATAATAGCTACTAACATTGGTGACATAAATTAAATCAACAGTAGTTGCTCTTGACTATTCCATAATACCTAAGATCTTATTGCTCACTTTCATAACTGATTTTTTAATAGGTAACATTTGAGTAGGAATGGTTTCTTCCAGTTTCCAGTTCTGTAACCAGTTTGAATGATAGGTAAATTAATCAGAGAGCTCTGTCACCAATAAAGCACCCTCTTATCTACCCTTTTTAGAAATGAGCTAGAAGAAATATCTGACTATTGTTACAACTATTTGAGTTCATTAAGGTTTAGGAATTATTGGTTCAGCAACACCTGAATGCTGCTTTGAACTTGTGTATAATAAAGATTAAGCATTTGACTTAGGCACAGAGACTGATCAAGGAGGACATTTCTACAGCTTTTCGATCCTGTCAGTCTGAGCTTTAGCATGGTTCCTGTTTCTTGATGCAATCTTTTGTTCTAGCATATCAGTCTCTTCTTGATTCTTTCGCTAATATCTTCTGTAGGAATTTTATTCCTGTTAATGCTCTTTGAGAAGATTTACTGATTTGCTCCATAATTCAAGGGTTTTATTCCATACCTACTAACTTTATTAAGGTTCTTTTGGATGTGAACTACAGAAATCAATTCAAGCAATCTTATGGAGGAGAACGAGCAGGAGGAGGAGAAAGGAAATTTATTTAAAGGAAACTGAAGTATCTCAAAGAAAGAGAAAATGCTGAAAAACAAAGACTTGGGAAGGAAGAGGATCGGGCCTGCCCTAGGGACATACGCACAGAAAAAGCAGATATTTTTTTCTCTAGAACATGGTCTTTCACTAGACTTGGCTTCAGTGACTAGAAGTCTGCGTGCTCTGTTTCTTGCTTCACTCTAGGAAGAAAGCACCTGTTTGATCCACTTTGAATCAGGTGTCTAACACCAGGCTGATCAATCACAAAACACAATTATAAGAGAATAAGGAATTATTGAATAGCCACCCTGAATAGAGAGGTATCTATTCTACCTATGTTTTGAACTCTATATTCTTTCTTTTTCTGTTGCTATTATACTATATGTTTTTTTGTTTTTTTCCTCTTCTCTCTTCTGCCTTAGAACAGCCCAAACATTGTCCTCTGGGTGAAACACCTTTATTCTGAGCAATATAGTTTACATTTTCTTCTTTTTGTGGATACAAAGCGTTAGTTATTTTCTCCCTTGTGTAGTGTTCCAATGGAATATATATGAAGATGATATTTAGAAATTTGTTTATTGCAGAAATTTCTTGTTTTCCACTTTAAAAACTTTCAATTGTGATGTAGAATGGAATACAGTCTGGGGGTTGGGTGTTACACCTAAAGCCTATTTTGTGCAAGAAAAAACTTTTTCATAATTTCCACTCTTTGCTGAGTTTTGACATCCATTTAACTCAAAGTAAAATTAGTTCTAAAATTAATGATGATTATAATTCAAATAGATGGTTCAATTTCTATGGTTGAAAATAAGAGATATAGTTTCTATAATTGTTTCACAGTCTTAAACCTTAGGACTTTTGTGAGGTTCTTGGGCCTTAAGGTTGGACATGATTGAGATAGAAATAATTAATGTTTTAAGCATTAATCAAAGAATAAAAGAAAATACCATTAGTATTTGTATGAAATCCCAGTTTATGGAAACTAAGGCTCTAATCTTAATTCAAATATATCCATACCATATAAAAATCTCATGAGTTCTGATTTTACACACTGGTGGGTTCAAATAGCTCACATTTACAGTAATACCCTGTACTTCAATGCTCTGAGCTCCCACACTTAATTAGAAGATGACCAAGTTTTCTTGGTTCTTATACGTAATCTGAGCCACAGCTAGCAGCTCTCCAGTTCCTACATCATGGAATCCATTGCTCTTGACATTCTTGATCACCATGCTCTGCTGTCCTTGGGATCTATATATTGATGCTTGGGCTGCTTTCCATCCCTAATGCCTCTGGCTACTGACACCAACATGCACCTTCCTTATACCATCAAGCCATCGACTTCTGATGCTGATCTCCTTCTTTCAATAGGAGAGCTCCTCTCACTTCTCATGAACAGTTCATTTTCCCTGTTCCCCTGAAAATAAGACCTAGCTGGACAGTCAGCTCTAATGTGTCTTTTGGAGCAAAAATTAATATAAGACACGGTATTATATTATTTATATTACATTACATTACATTATGTTATTATTATATTAAAGACCCAGTCTTATATTATAGTAAACTAAGACCGGGTCTTATGTTATTTTTCTTCCAAAAGATGCATTAGAGCTGATTTTCCGGCTAGGTCTTATTTTCAGGGAAACAATGTAGGTTGATTCTCAGAGAGCTATTAACTCACTTGTGACACTTTATGTTTTCATTTCTACCACAGTCCTCTACTTCTCAGGCAACAAAGCTTTGGAAAGGGAAAAGAGATGGCCAAGTACAGTATTTTATTGTATCTGCTCCTGCTAATATTGATGCCTGTTTTCAGTCTGAATTGTCCTGCCAGACTTCTTGACTCATGTATTTTTTGCCAGGTGCCCCATTGTCTTTTGTGTCTTATTCCTATAAAAATGTCTGTATCCCAATTATAGGCTAGTAGCAAGTATTTTCCTCATGAGATCCTTGAGCTTCCTGTAAAGAACAGTGCCCCAGGCCTTTTGTCTCAGTCTCCTATACTTTCTGTGGCCAACAGAAGAATGGAGGACCTCCAAGAGGGTGATGTTCTCTAGCCTCCATTCAAACGTTACCAAGCCAAAAATGTTCTAATGCACACGCATCTATCCACACATACGTCATCTAGATAATCTAAGTGTGTGTGTGTAACATGTTATAATACATTCTTATATGTTGTGATAAATTGTCCATAATCAAAAATTTGCCATTTTAACCATTTTTAAAGCATAGAATTCAGTGGCATTAAGTACATTTATATTGTTGTGCAATCGTCACTATTTATCTTCAGAACTTACCCATCATCCCAAACTGAAACTCTGTACCTATAACTCCTTAGTCCTCTCTCTCCCCAGCCTCTGGTAACAATTATTCTACCTTCTGTCTCTGTGAATTCAACCATTCCAGATATAAATGAAATCATGCAGTGTTTTTCCTTTTGCATCTGGCTTATTTCACTTAAGTTTTATCCAGTTGTAACATATGAGAATTTCATTTCTTTTAAAGGCTGAATCATATTCTTTTGTATGTATATACCACATTTTATTTATCCATTCATCTGGCAATGGAGATTTAGGCTGCTTTTACCTCTTGGCTATTGTGAATAATGCTGCCATGAACGTGGATGGACAAATATCTGCACCGATCTGAGTTTCAACTGAAAAAAAGAAAACAAGCATATGAATAAACATGTCTAAATCCATTAAAATTAGTAAGACATTATGTATCTATTTTATTTATGAATAGGTTCTATGAGTCTTTGTTTGTCTTGTTCACTTGTTGCTTCCACCTATGAGTGAAATCATATGGTTCTTGACTTTTTCTGTTTTACTTATTTTGCTTAGCATGATAATCCCAAAGCATGATAATCCCAAAATCCATCCATGTTGTCACAAATGGCAGTATTTCATCTTTTCTTATGGCCCATAATATTCCATTGTTTCTATGTACCACTTCTTTACCATCATATATCGAAGGGCATTTCAGTTGTTTCCTTCTCTTGGTCACCATGAAAAATGCTGCAATGAACATAGGGGTACATATACTTTTATGGATAAATGTTTTCAGATTTAAGGGGTACATACCCAGAAGAGAAATTGCTGGGTTATATGGTAATTTTATTCTTAATTTTTTGAGGAACCTCCAAACTATTTTCCATAGTGGCTGTGACAACAGTTTAGTGGTTATCAGAGGGTAAGTGGGAAAAGGGGTAGTAGAAGAGGGTACAGGAGGTCAAATATATGGTAATGGAAGGAGAACTGACTCTGGGTGCTGAACACACAATGCAATATATAGATGATATATTATAGAAATATAAGCTTGAAACCTATATAAATTCACTAACAAATGTCACCCCAATAAATTAATAAAATACAATAAAAATAAGTTCTAGTTGGGTTATTTAAATTAAGGAATTAAATCATTTATTAATATAGATTTATTCATTCATTTAGATTCATTAATTAAGTCATTCAAATTAATGAGTGGGCAGGAATATAAATATAAATCATATAATGTTCTTGCACTTAATGTTCTTATAGCCCAGCTGAGGAGATTGGTTTCACTTTCTGTGGTTTTAGTTAATGGTGGTCCAAAATACTAATGGAAATTTGCCAAAATATACAATTCACAAATTTTAAATTGTGCAACATTCCGAATAGCATGATGAAATCTGCCATCTCGCTCTGTCCTGCCCTGGTTGTGAATCATTCCTTTGTTCAGCATATCCACACTGTATGCTCCCTGCCACTTAGTAGCCATCTCAGTTACAAAAGAGAGAGAGAAAGAGAAAGATAGAGAGACAGAGAGATCATATTCATTTTACTTTTATTATAGTTTTTGTGATAGTTCTATTTTTTATTACTTATTGTTCTTAAGCTTTTATTGTACCTATTTTATAAATTAAATTATATGATAAGTATGGATGTATGGGATCACTGAACTGAAAAATTTCGATACTTATTAAAATGCTAATCAACAGTATGCTATGGGAACACAGAGAATGGCACTTAAGAGATTTAGGAAGTCTTCCTAGGAGAAGTGATACTGGAACTGAGTCTAGAAATATAAGTGGAATAGTCTCTTCAGAGACTGGGCTAACAGGGAGGAAGTTGTCCTTGCTAAGAAGAAAAGTACTAAATATCACAAAGGCTGGGAGAGTAGAGCCAGGGAATTAACAGTTAATACGGCCAAAGCATGGTGTGAAAATTGAGAAACAGTCAGGGCTGAGATTGGAGATAGACAAATGTGAGCTAATAAAAGACTTTATTCCTCTGTGTGCTAAGGAATTAGATTTTATCCTAAAAGCAAACCTGACAATGCAGCTAATTCCCCTAAACTTTAAAATACATTTTGGTAAAGGAAATGTTTCTTGCATTAGTTTGGATCTGGTCTTGTTTCCTGACACATCAGGCACAGCACTGCCACCTACTCAGGCACAAATTGTGCCAATACTTAAAAACAACCCGCCCACATGGACTTTTAAAATCAGTATAATTATGAGAAATTAGAGCTCTTTCATGTTAGCAATTAATTTGTTCACTGTTTTTATCATTGATAAATGAAGAACAAATACCAGATTACCTAGAAGTGCCCCAAATTCTAAACAGAATTTCTAAATTAAAATGGTTTGAAAATTCTGTTTGTTCTGAGTCAGACCACAGCTATTTTGTAAGAGTGAGTGCTGCACACCTGCAGCTTATTTTCTGTTTGACAGACTCCACTTTCCTAACTAAAGCATATTTCTTTAAATCACAAGGTAAAACATTGATGGACTGACAAAATTAATGAATTATATGGTAAATGGTGTTCAACAGTGCATTCATTTTGTTGGTCCCACTCTGTAAATTCAGGACCATTATATTTCAGTGAGATTCCTATGACCCAAACATCAGCTGGAGACATGACTTGGAAATGAAGTAACAAATTTCTCCAGAAAGTAATCTATTTGCCAGTATATAAGGGAGCAAGGAAGAGAGTCTTTGTGTTACTAATTAAATTTTCCCCACTAACCTATCTTGGTTAAAAAGCACTCTTCTGAAACTATAGATATCATTATTGTTACACATTTTATAATAAAATATTTATCCCTAGACAAAATTATATATATATCAAATATATATGTATAAAGTATATATACCAAATATATATATGTATATCTATCTATATATATATATATATATATATATATATATATATATATATATATATATATATACTGGGGTTGCCAAAAAATGTATACACATTTTAAGAGATGTTATCTATGCTCTGACAGTAGTTCACTGTAATCAGAAGTTTCTGGACACTGATGGTAACCACTTTGAGCACCTCTTATAAGTGCAGAAGTCAAATGTGACTTGTAGTCATCTTTTGTTATTGGTATATATTGATTATTACAATTTTAATTCAGACTTTTCCTTTTTTAAAATGTTTATACATTTTTTAGGCACCCTCTGTACATATCAATCTCACCATGCTACTGAAAAGTAACTATGGCAAAAGGAGACTGCCTGTCTAGCATGGAACATTCAGGAGGAGACATCCAACTAAATCCTGTTCTTTTTCTAACGCAACAGTTCTAGCTCATACTCCTAAGAAGTCTCTTCTACAATTTGAAGGGACCTACAATGAAAACTATAACATCTGAGAACAATAACATTAAAAAACTCAATCCATATCTAAAAGCTGCAGGGTTGGATTCTTAAGATGACTGAATCACAAATATTTTGATGTTTAGATGATGACAATCTTATACAAAAAAACCCCTTATTTCAGAACAGCAAAAGCAATGATACTGTGCTACAGGTAAAAATAAGCACACTGCCATATACCGAATATATACAGGTACTTTAATGTCCATCTGGCTTATAACTTCTTACAAATGTGTGTTCTGTAGGCTAATTTCTTTGTAGTGTATATGTTTCCTTGCTAAGAAAGCCTAAGAACAGAGCTACAGGGAGAAAATTACACACAAGTATCCTGAAGAAACAACTTGTTACATTAAATGGATTTTCCTCTATACTTTGAGGGAATAGTCAATCTCTTTAAAACATGACTGTCAAACCCAGCAGAACGTAAACACCATTAGAACTAGACTTTTGTCATCTTCACTGCAGAATCCTCACCACCTAGAATTAAGCTTGACACACAATAAATGCTCAAAAAAATTTCACTAACTGCATAAATAGCATACGAAATTTGAACAAACAGGTTTTATGATCTGTTTGAAGTTCTTCAATAAAATGCCGATGTTCCCTAGCCAAAGACCACCAGAAAAACACGTGAGGTTGAATGAGTTGGGTTGACTGCTAATTGCAATGACGGAGAATACAGACCATGGTGAATTGTGGGACATCATGGTAAGAGGGTATTAAGAACTCAGTATAGGATCTGGGCTTTGGTTTTGCGGCTTTATGGCGTATTTAAAAAAGCAGAGCTTTACTCTGGATCAGGCATTGTCAGGAAGCAGGGATAATTCCATAATTGTATATCTTAATAGAATGAAGCTGAAGCTGCCTTTACTAAAGAAGGAGTGGTCACTCATATTAGCCAAGGTGGGAGAAATTTTGTGGTTTGGGGAATTTGTTTCTTATGTGCTCAGACATAATTACAGAGTGGTTTTATTTTTGTCTTGACCTATCATGATTGTAGGGTGGGTTTCTCTCATGTTGGTGTTCTGAAAATTGTTTATGTTTAAAAGAATACCGGGGGCCAGCTAAGGGTGCCAGGCCAGCTCCTCACAACACCACAACACGACTGACAGTGCTCAGAAAGTTCGGAGGGCCACTTTAGTCTTTCTCAAAATTAACCTATTATCTAGTCTTTCAATTTTTACTTTCATCCTTAAAGTGTTTTCAATAGCTAACTAAATGCAATAATTTCAAAAGTATATGCCAACCTCAAGGCACACTTTGCAGATAACTACCTAAAATTTTGAAATGTAAAAAATGTCTCAAAGGATAAGCACTAAACATTTTAGTGGTTATTTATGTAATTTAAGATAATATAATGGGATTATGAGATTTTACCTTCTTTGTCTGAGGTTTTTATCTATTCTCTAATAAAAATGTTTTTAAGTATGTGAAATGCTTTGAGAAAGCTGTTAAGTGTTCAAAATAGAATAATATTTTTAATTAAATTTATTGGGGTGACAATGGTTAGTAAAATTACATAGGTTTAAGGTGTAAATTCTTTAATACATCATCTGTATATCACATTGTGTGCTCACCACCCAGAGTCAGTTCTTTGTTATGAATGGTTCCATGACAATGATTAATAAACAGTGAGTTTTTTCAGTATATGAACAATTTGAAATGAAAAACAGCTATAATGAATGCAAGACCAATTTTCCCAAGCCCACTACCTATGAGACAGGGTGTTTCAATGTAAGTGTAGGTGATTGGAACCCCTGCAGATATATGGTTTTAAGTAGTACTAACTGAAAACCATTAAGTTGGAGCTGAGCTGTTTGGTGGAGAAAGGAAAAAGAAAACATCAAGATTTATAACGCAAAATCAAAGCCCCTCAGGCTTTCTGCTCAGGCTTTCTGCAGGTTTTCACAGGCTTTTGTTTCAAAATATATTTTTAGGGCTTATGTTCCAGAACCCATTCATTCTTAGAGCCTTTTAAATGGTGACTGGAGTGATTTAAAAGAGCTGAACTTTGTCCTCAAATGTAAGAATAAGAAAAGCAAGGCAGCAGGGAAGTGTACTCCTAATGGATGTTCATAACAGTCTACTTCAATATCTGATTAGCAACGTGATGCTTCAAAATTAGTTGCTCTCTTTTGTCTGTCAGTGGGAGCACTGATAATGCTAAACTATGAGGCCATAAACAATTATATACTGAAACAAATAAACTTGGAATTAAAAGCTAAAGGTAAATCTGGAATGGTCTCTCATTTATTTATTGATTCAACAAATATTTACCAAGTGCCTACTATCCACCAGGCATCATGCTAGTTGCTAGAGACACAAAGCTGGGGATAATTTTTGGTCATAAGTATCTATGCATTTAGGGTGGGGTAAAGAGGGTGGGAGTGGAGGATATGAGTATATAAACAGGGTGGGGTAAAGAGGGTGGGAGTGGGGGATATGAGTATATAAACAGGGTGGGGTAAAGAGGGTGGGAGTGGGGGCAATTTCACACACTATTTCCTATTGCTGCTATAACAAATTACCACAAATTTAGTGCCTTAAAATAATGCAAATGTATTCTCTACCAGTTCTGAAAAATTCCGAAATGGGTCACACTGAACTAAAATCAAGGTGTAAAGAGCGCTGCATCCCTTCTGGAGGGTCTATGAGTGAAGCAGTTTACTTGTCTTTTCCAGCCTCCTGAAGTAGTCTACATTCCTGGCCAGTGAAGGCCAGCTGAGTCTTTTTCACATGGTATTACTCAAACACATTATTCTGCCTCCCTCTTCCATCTTTTAAGGACCCTTGTAATTACTTGGGCCCACCTAGATAATCCAGGAAATTTTCCCTATTTTCAGGTCAACTAATTAGTAATCTTAATTCCATCTGCAATTTAATTAGTTCTAGCCATGTCACAGAACATATTCACTGTCTCCAGGGATTGGGACATGGACATCTTGGGAAGCTATTATTCTGCCTTCCACACTCTCCAGAAGCGTAGGATGAATGATGTGCATTCAGAACACATCTTTTTGGAATAATTTGGGCATGTTTGTTCAGACTTTCATGTTTTTTGTTCAAGATACTATTCATTATGCCTAAAATATGTGGCTGAGATAGCAAAATTTAGGTAATCTATTAAAAATAATAATGTCCTAAGTTTTTGTTTCTTTTAATATTTTAGATTCTTTTTCAAAATCTTTCCTTCATTTTTGAAATATTTTTCTAAGTTCTGGGGAAACTATTATTCCTTCATTTGGGCAGTAAAATTTTCTTCCATGATCACTTTATTTAAAAAAATTATTTGTTTTAAATTTTATTATTATTATTATTATTATTATTATTTTGGCCACCCTCTTATTCTACTGCAAACTATATAACCATATATATATATATATATATATATATATATATATATATATATATACATATATATATATATATATGAAATACCAAACCAATATTGCAAACTATATAATGCAACTATATACTACTACTACAAACTATCTACTGCAAACTATATAATCATATATATATATATAAATATTACCAAACCAAAGACAATTTCACCCAGACATAGAGATATAGACTGGGAGACTTGTTTTTCATATTGAATACAGACCGTTTAATGTTTCTTCATAGTTTAATCTTCTCAAGGGCAAAGACTGAGTTTTGTGATTATTCTTTTCATTCTCTACACACAGCACAATTCAAGGCAAATACTGTATTTTCAAAAATGCTGACAGTATAAATGACTGAACAATATAACCCAATTTCCTGGACTAGAGATGTTAAGTACCTAGAGATGTGATTTCAAAAGTTAAGGTTTTGAGGTTCTTGATTTAAAATGCAATAGCAAAAACAACATCATCAAAATGGTGGCGTGAGGTGAGCCTCTGTAAAACTTCCCTGGAATTTACAACTAATCGAACAACAATAATTCCACAAAGGACTCCCTACACAGCAGACAGGCAAGACAAAAAGGCTCATCACTTAATTCACCTAAAAGTGGGCGAATCGCGCGAATGGGTGAGGAGGGAAGGGAGAAGAGATGAGACGGAAAGCGGGACGCAGAAAGAAGATGGAAGAAGAAAGAGACTTGAGACTTAAGTGAAAGAACTATACAAGAACTTTCTGACTCCATCAGAAAGAGCAATATAAGAATAATGGGCATACCAGAAGGAGAAGAAAGAGAGAGGAGAACAGAGAATATATTCAAATAAATTGTTGATGAGAACTTCCCAAACTTGTGGACAGACCTGGATCCTCGAATCCAAGAAGCAAATAGAACACCTAATTACCTCAATCCCAACAGGCCTTCTCCAAGGCACATCGTATTGAAGCTATCTAAAATCAACGACAAAGAAAGAATCCTCAAGGCAGCCAGGGAAAAGAAGACGGTAACCTACAAACGAAAGCCCATTAGATTATCATCAGATTTTTCAGCAGAAACTCTACAAGCCAGGAGGGAGTGGAACCAAATATTCAAACGATTGAAAGAGAGAAATTATGAACCAAGAATAATATATCCAGCAAAGATATCCTTTAGATATGAAGGAGGAATAAAGACATTTCCAGACATAGAGAAGCTGAGGGAATTTTCTAATACACGACCTGCACTACAAGAAATACTAAAGGAGGCTATTCAACCACCATCAACAGGGACAAATTGTGGCAACATAAAAAGGAGGAGAGTAAAGGCCTGAACCAGATTATGGGAATGGAGAAAGTAAGCGTGCTGAAGAAAATGGAATACTCTAAATATCAAACTTTCTTTTACATAAACTCAAGGGTAACCACTCAAAAAACATCCAGATCTGAAATATATACTGTAATAAAAGAAGAAACAGAGGAAAACATCATAGAATACCACCACACAGAAATAACAGACAACAACAAAAAGGCAAAGAAACAATGGAGACACAGCCTTACCAGAAAACTAAAGATAGAATGACGGGAAATCTTCACATATCAATAATCACACTGAATGTAAATGGACTGAACACCAATAAAAAGGCACAGATAGCATATTGGATCAAAAAACTAAACCCAACCATATGCTGTCTCCAAGAGACACATCTCAGCTAAAAAGACAAGCATAGACTCAAAGTGAAAGGGTAGAAATTGACACTCCAAGCAAATGGTACCCAGAGAAAATCAGGTGTAGCCTTAATGATATCAGATGACACAGACATCAGGGTGAAAAAGATAACAAGAGAAAAAGATGGACGTTTCATAATGGTAAAGGGGACTATACAACAAGAAGACATAACAGTCATCAATATTTATGCCCCCAATCAGGGAGCACCAAAATATACCAAGCAACTACTAACAGAACTAAAGGGAGAAATTGACCAAAACACAATTATACTAGGGACTTAAATACATCATTGACAGCTATGGATAGATCATCCAAACAGAAAATAGATGATGAAATAGCAGCCCTAAATGACACATTAGATGAAATGCATGTAATTGACCTATATAGGGCACTTCATCCTAAAACATCAGACCATACATTTTTTTCTAGTGTACATGGAACATTCTCAAGGATAGACCATATATTGGAACATAAAATCAGCCTCAACAACATAAGAAGATTGAAATCATACCAAGCATATTCTCTGATCACAAGGCTTTGAAATTGGATATCAGCTGCAAAAACAAAGCAGGAAAAAAACACAAATACATGGAGCTTAAACAACATACTTTTAAAGAACAACCGGGGCAAAGAAGAAATTAGAGGAGAGATCAAAAGATACATAGAAATAAATGACAATGAAAATACATCCTACCAAAAGTTTTGGGATGCCGCGAAAGCAGTTTTAAGAGGGAAATTTATATCATTACAGGCCTATCTCAAGAAACAAGAAATATCCCAAATAAATAACCTCATGTTACACCTTAAAGAACTAGATAAAGAAGAACAAGTGAAACTCAAGTTCAGCAGAAGAAAGGAAATAACAAAAATCAGAGCAGAACTAAATGAAATAGAGAACGAAAAGACAATAGAAAAAATTAATGGACAAAGAGCTGGTTCCTTGAAAAGATTAAGAAAATTGACAAACCCTTGGCTAGATTCACTAAGATAAAAAGACAGAAGACACTAATTAACAAAATCAGAAATTAAAAAGGGGAAGTTATCATGGACAGCACAGAAATACAAAGGATCATCCAAGAATACTATGAAGAACTATATGCCACCAAATTCAATAACCTAGAAGAAATGGATAAGTTATTAGAAACATATAGCCTTCCAAGGCTGAACCATGAAGAACTGGAAAATCTAAACAGACTGATCACCAGTAACAAAATTAAATCCTTCGTCCAAATCCTTCCCAAAAGCAAAAGTCCTGGACCAGATGGCTTCCTAGTGAATTCTACCAAACCTTCAAAGAAGATCTAATACCAATCCTCCTCAAAATCTTCCAAAAAATTGAAGAAGAGACAGTACTCCCTAACTCATTTTATGAGGCAAACATTACCCTGATACCAAAACCTAGTAAGGACAACACAAAAAAGAAAACTACAGACCAATATCTCTGATGAATACTGATGCAAAAATCCTAAACAAAATTCTAGCAAATCAAATACAACAATGCATTAAAAAGATTATTCATCACAACCAAGTGGGGTTCATCCCTGGGGCACAAGGATGGTTCAACATCCGCAAATCCATCAATGTGATACATCACATAAACAAAATAAAGGACAAAAATCATATGATTATGTCAATTGATGCCAAAAAAAAGCATTTGTAAAGATGCAACATCCATTTATGATTAAAATATTTAATAAAATGACTATAGAAGGAAAATACCTTAACATAATAAAGGCCATATATGACAATGCCTCAGCTAATCTCATAATTAATGGTAAAAAACTGAAACCCTTTGCTCTACATTCAGGAACACGACAGGACTGTCCCCTGTCACTTCTGCTTTTCAACATAGTATTGGAAGTCCTTGCCAGAGCCATAAGGCAAGAGAAAGAAATAAAAGGCATCCAAATTGGGAATAAAGAAGTTAAATTATCACTCTTTGCAGATGACATGATGCTATATATAGAAAACCCTAAAGACTCCACCAAAAAAGCTGTTAGAAACAATCAACGAATACAGTAAAGTGGCTGGCTACAAAATCAACGTACAAAAGTCTATTGCATTCTTATATACTAAAAATTAAATCTCAGAAAAAGAAATACAAAATCAATTCCTTTTGCAATTTCAGCAAAAAGAATAAAATACCTAGGAATAAACTTAACCAAGGATGTGAAGGACCTATATGCTGAAAACTATAAGACATTTTTGAAAGAAATTGAAGAAGACACAAAGAAATGGAAAGACATTCTGTGTTCATGGGTTGGAAGAATCAACATAGTTAAAATGACCATATTACCCAAAGCAATATACAGGTTTAATGTAATCCCCATCAAAATCCCAATGGCATTTTTTAAAGAAATAGAACAAAAAATCATCAGATTTGTTTGGAACCACAAAAGACCCCGAATAGCCAAAGCAATCTTAAGAAAAAAGAACAATGCTGGAGGTATCACACTCCCCTGACTTTAGCTTGTACTACAGGGCTACAATAATCAAAACAGCATGGTATTGGCAGAAAAACAGACACATAGACCAATGGAATAGAATTGAGAACCCAGAAATAAAACCACATAAATATAGACAGATAATTTTTGACAAAGCTACAATGGAGGAAAGACAGCCTCTTCAATAAATGGTGCTGGGAGAATTGGATAGCCACATGCAAAAGAATGAAACTGGACTGCTATCTTTCACCATGTCCCAAAATTAATTCAAAATGGATCAAGGACTTAAGCATAAGATCTGCCACAATAAACTGCATAGAAGAAAACATAGGTACTAAACTTATGGACTTTGTGTTCAAAGGGCATTTTATGAATTTGACTCCAAAGGCAATGGAAGTAAAAGCTAAAATAAACGAATGGGACTATATGAAACTTAAAAGCTTCTGCACAGCAAAAGAAACCATCGACACAATAAAGAGGCAACCAACTGAATGGGAGATTTTTGCAAACAGTGCCTCCGATAAGGGGCTACTATCCAACTTATACAAGAACTCATGAAACTCAACAACAAAAAAACAAACAACCCAACTGAAAAATGGGCATGGGACCTAAAGTGACAGGTTTCCAAGGAGGACATACAAATGGCAAATAGACATATGAAAAAATGCTCAACATCACTAATCATCAAAGAAATGCAAATAAAAACCACAATGATATATCACTTCACCCCAGTCAGAATGGCTATCATCAACAAGACAAATAGTAACAAATGTTGGAGAAGCCGTGGAAAAAAAAACCCTCACACACTGTTGGTGGGAATGCAGACTGGTGCAGCCGCTATGGAAAGCAGTGTGGAGGGTCCTCAAAAAATTACGAATAGAATTACCATATGACCCAGCAATCCCTCCCCTGGGTATCTACCAAAAAAATCTGAAAACATTTATACATAGTGACACGTGTGCTTCAGTGTTCATTGCAGCTTTGTTTACGGTGGCCAAGATATGGAAACAACCAAACTGTCCTTCGATAGATGAATGGATAAAGAAGTTGTGGTATATATACACAATGGAATACTATTCGGCGTTAAGGAAAGATGATATAGGAACATTTGTGACAACATGGATGGATCTTGAGAGTATAATGCTAAGCAAAATATGTCAGACAGAAAAAGCAGAGAACCCTATGATTTCACTGATATGTGGTATATAAACCAGAAACAACAAAAGAACAAGACAAACAAATGAGAAACAAAAACTCATAGACACAGATAATAGTTTAGTGGTTACCAGAGGGTAAGGGGGTTGGAGGGAGGGAGATGAGGGTTAGGGGGATCAAATATATGGTGATGGAAGGATAACTGACTCTGGGTGGTGAACACACAATGGGATTTATAGATGATGTAATACAGAATTGTACACCTGAAATCTATGTAATTTCACTAACAATTTTCACCCCAATAAATTAAAAAATATATATATTTCCCTTGAAATAAAAAAAAGTCTTCCCATGCTTCTTCACAATCTGTTGCTTGCTTCACTCCTGATTCCATGAGACACATATCTGTTTTCTGCCATTTTACATTATTTTTCATTTTTATAATTTTATATTTTGTATAACTGGAACCATACAATATGTACAGTTTTGTGTCTGGGTTTTTTTAGATTAATATATTTTGTCCTTTTTATTGCTTAGGAGTATCCATTATATGAATATACCATATTTTATCTACTTATCAGTTAATGTACATTTCCCCCAAGTTTTATCAATTACAAATGAAGCTGTTAGGAGCTTCCATGTACAAGTCTTTGTGTAGACATTGGTTTTCCTACCTCTTGAGTAATTACCTATGAGTGAAATTTCTGATTCGTATTATAGGTGTATATTTATATATTTAAGAAACTGACAAACTATTTCCCTAAGAAGTTTCACCATTTTGTTTCCACCAGTAAAGTATGAGTTTTGCTCAACATTGTTGCCAACTCTTAGGAGACTTATTCTTTTTTTTATTTCAGAATTTAAAATAGGTGATTACTAGCATCTCATTGTGAATATAGTTTTTACTTCCCCGATGATATTGAGCATCTTTTCATGTGCTCTTTTGGCCCTTCTATATTATATTTTGTGAAATGTCTGTTTAAGTTCTTTTATCCACTTTTGTATTAGGTTGTGTTTCTTATTATTATAAAGATTTGAGTTATTTAAATGATTATTTAAATATTTTAGATACAAGTTATTTATGTGATATATAATTTGCAAGAATTTTCTTCCAGTTAATATTTTGCCTTTTCATTTTATTATATTATATTTTATTATAGTTCTTTGTTTTTCAAAGAGCTAATGTTTAAATTTTTTATAAAGCTCAAATTATTAATTTTTAGGGTTTCTTTTTCTGCTTTAGGACTTCTATTACATTTTGCCTACCTATGTTTCCAAGATTTTTCTCTTCTATTTTTTCTTCTAGATATTTTATAGTTTTTGCTTTTGCATTTAGGTTTACCACCCATTTGTAGTTAATTTTTGTGCATGATATGAGGTGAAAAATTTATGTCTTTTTTTTCTATACAATTCAGATATCAAATGTTTTCAGCACCAATTGCTGAAGAGGCTTTCCTTTTCCCATGGAATTCTCCTGCCACCCTAGTTTACCATATATGTTTGGAACGATTTCTGAACTCTCTATTCTTTCTCATTAATCTATATGTATATTTTTTCCACCATTGCCAAATTTTTTCATCACTAGAGCTCTATGTCTTAAAATCAGGTAGTCTAAGTCTTCTAACATTATACTTCCTCTTTAAAATTGCTCTATCTCTTTTAGATGGTTTGCATTTTCATACAAATTATAGAATTATCTTGTCCCTTTCTACCTAAAAACTGCTGAGGATTCTGAATTGGATTGCACAAATCTAGAGATTGATTTGAGGAGAATGTATATCTCAACAACATGAAGTCTTCCAACCAGTGAACATGCTCTACCTCTACATTTATTTATATTTTCTTAAATTCCCCTCAGCAAAGTTTGTAGTTTGTAAAGTTTGTAGTGTTCTTAGATGTATTTTGTTAGATTTATACTTAGTGTTTAAACATTTTTTAAGCATTACTATAAATGGAATTGTTTTCTTTTATTACATTACTTTAAGATTCTATTGTATCTCCACTGTGGGCATATTTTTTTTTTTTATATTGCTTTGCTTTGTGGTTTTTGCTGGTTGATCTAGGATTTACAATATGCCTCTTAAACTTACTACAGTTAAGCTTCAAATAATAATATACAACTCATAGTATAGGTTAATAACTGTACATATACTGGGGTGCCAAAAAGTGTATATACATTTTAAGAGGTGTTATCTATATATTGATTTTTGAAATTGAATTGAATTACATATGTGTAGTAAGACATTCACTCAAAAGATGACACTAATCAAATGAATGCTAGTGTCACCATGTGACAGGCAGTACAGTAAAAAAAGAAATGGTGGAACCATAGTTGTCTGGAGGAACACAAACCATTTTGAAATGGTATTTGAAATTCGATAACATTGTGAAAGTACAACAATGGAGGTGTGAGTATGCAACAGAACCTCCAATACCAGCACACCTAACAGTTGCATGGATTTGTGATAAATTTGAGACAAATAGTACTGTATGAAAACATTGAAATGGTATGCACAGCGATACAAGTGGATGCTTTGGTCACCGTTGTTCAAGCAGTAGTTCACCATAATCAGAAGTGTCTGGATGCAGATGGTAACCACTTTGAGCACCTCTTGTAATTGCAGAAGTCAAACGTGACTTGTATTCATCTTTTGTTATCGGTACATATTGAGTATTATAATTTTAATACAGTTTTTTCCTTTCTTAAAATGTGTATACATTTTTTTTGGCACCCTCTATATATACCTATAGTTTCTCATAATGTCTTTGTGTTTTCTTCCTCCCCCATCTGTATACCTTTTATTTATTTTGTCTTACTGCATTAACTAGTACCCCTAGAAATATTGAATAGGAGCGGTGAAAGGGGACATCTTTGTCCTTCCTGATCTTAGTGGGAAAGCTTGGGGGAAAGATATAATACTAGCTGTAGGTTTGAGTAAATTTCCCTTTACTCCTAGTTTACTGAGAGTTTTTTTTATCATAAAAAACTCTCTATAATATATTATATATTATATACTATATATATAATCATCATATATAATATAATATAATATAATATAATAATTATATATAATTAATATATATTAATATATATTAATGTATATTACATTATATAATATATTATAATTATATATATTATATATAATCTTATATATAATATATGTGAAATATATGTCATAATTATATATATTATAATTATATTATATATAAAACATATAATAAATAATAATATTATATAAAATAATAATATTATATATAATAATAATAATATATTATTATATATTATCTTATATAAGAACTGGTCTTATATTATAGTAAAATAAGACCGGGTATTATATTAATTTTTGCTCCGAAACACGCATTAGAGCTGATGGTCTGGCCAGGTCTTATTTTCAGGGAAACATGGTAGTATTTTTTGTATTACTTTTTTTAAAGCCAATGAGATCTGCAGTGATGTCCTCCCTTTCATTTCTGATATTAGTAATTTGTGTCCTCTCTCTATTTTTCTTAGCCTAACTGGAAGCTTATAAATTTTATTGATATTTTAAAAGAAACAGCTTTGGGTTTTGTTGATTTTCTATTGATTTACTATTTCGATGTTATTGATTTGCTCTAATTTTTATTATTCTCATCTGCCTATTTTGAATTTAAATTGCTTTTTTCTAGATTCTTAAGTGGATAATTACATGTTTTAGATGTTTATTTTTTTCTAATATTTCCATTTAATTTAAATTTCCCCAAGCTTTCAAATACTACAAATTTTGTTGTGTTTTCAATTTCATTTAATTAAAAATATTTAAAAATTTCTCTTGAAATTTTTCTTGACCAGTGTATTATTTAAATGAGTATCGTTTAACCTCCATGCATTTTAGGATTTTTCCAGTTATCTTTCAATTGTTGATTTCTACTTTAATTTCACTCTGGCCTGAATAAAAACATTGTATGATTTCTATTCTTTAAATTCATTAATGTGTGTCTATCTTGGTGACTATTCCATGTGAGCTAGAGAAGAATGTATTCTTTTGTTGGATAAAGTATTCTATACATATTACTTATATTCAGCTGATTAATAGTGTTGTTGAGTTCACCTATATCCTTACTGATTTTCTGCCTGCTAACAGAGGAGAATTGAAATCTCCAACTATGATAGTGGATTCATCTATTTCTTTTTGCAGTTCCATCAGCTTTTGCATCATGTAGTTTGATAATGTGTTGTTAGGTTTATGTGTACATATAGGTTAAGGACTGTTGCATTTTCTTGGAGAATTGACCTCTCTATCATTATGCAATGTCCTTCTTTATCCATGATAATTTTTCTTGCTTTGATGTCTGCTCTATCTGAAGCTAATATCACTAGTCCTGCTTTCTTTTATTTAGTATTATAATATTTTTCTCCATCCATTTACTTTTAATATGCATGTGTCTTTATATTTAAGGTTTTGGGGGCTTTTGGTTTGTTTTTTTCATTTTGTTTTGTAGACATCATATATTTGGGTTTGTTTTTTTAATCTGGCCTAACAATCTCTGTCTTTTAATTGGTGCTTTTAGACCACTGATGTTCAAAGTGATTGTTCATGTAATTGGATTAATAGCTAGCATGTTTGTTACTAGTTTCTATTTGTTGCCCTTATTTGTCCCTATTTTTGTCTTTCACTCTTTTTCTGCCTTTTGTGATTTTAATTGAGCATTTTATATGATTCCATTTTTGTCCTTTCTTTTACTCCCCCCCCCCTTTTTGTGGTTGCTTACAGTTTGCAAATATACATTTACAACTAATCCAAATCCACTTTAAAATAACACTATATAACAACATGGGTAACTGAGCTCCTTATAGTAACAATAATCCTAATTTCTCCCTCCTGTGCCTTGTATCATTGCTGTCATTCATTTCACTTATACATAAGCATATATAACATATTTGTATGTATATATGTAGTATATATATAAACATACATAATTGAATACATTGTTGCCATTATTATTTTGAACAGACTATTTTTTGATGGACCCATTAAAAATAAGAATAGCAAAAGTTTTTATTTTACCCTTCACTTATCCCTTCTTCTATACTTTTTTAAAAAATTGTAGATCCAAATTTCAGACGTATATTATTTTCCTTCTCTCTTCTTTTTAACATTTCTTGCAATGCAGATCAACTGGTTACAAATTTACTCAATTTTGTTTGAGAAAGTCTTTATTTCTCTATTACTTTTGAAGAATAACTTCAAAATTCAGGGTACAGAATTCTACACTGGTGTTTTGTTAGTTTGTGTTTGTTTGTTTGTTTGTTTGTTTGTTTGTGGGTTTTTTCCCTCAGTACTTTGTGTATTTCTCTCTATTCTCTCTTTGCTTATGTTTTCTGACAAGTAGGATGTAATTTTTATCTTTTGTTCCTCTATAGGTAAGGTGTTTTTTTCTCTGGCTTTTTTGAGGACTATTTTCTTTATTTTTGATGTTCTGTAGTTTGAAGATATTATGCCTATGTATATTGTTTTTGGCATTTATTCTGCTTGAGTTTTCTGGATCTGTGTTTCAGTGTCTGACATTAATTTGGGGGAAATTCTTTGTAATTGTTATTTCAAATATTTCTCCTTCTCCTTCTGATATTTCCATTATGCTTAGTTACATCTTTTGTGGTTGTCTGTTGCCAAAGAATGAGACAGGAAAGAATTCAAGGATGCACCAAATAAACCAAGTAAGCAAAGCTAAGCAAGCAGTAGATTTATTGAAAACAATGAAATAGTACACTCTCAAAATGGCATGAGAGTGGACAGGCCCAGAAAAAGAGCAACTACAGTGAAGAACAAACAGGCTTACGATTGATTTTATTAGGATAAGGGCACAAAATATTAAAGTTTTAGGGGTGGTGTCACAGGTGTTCCCAGGTGTGTCCTCACTGACTACTCCTTCCTGTTGGGAAATGGGATTCCCTTCCTTGTCCTTATTTGGCTCTTGTCAAAACTGTCGTGGTGACACAGGGGGTGGAGATTTTTCCCTGCCTTCAATGATAATAATATTATGATCTATTATAATTAGCTAAAGATCACCTTGAGGTGCAAGATGACATCCCAAGTCACCAAAATCTAGTTCTGGCTGGTCTGGTAGTTGTACCTTTTCTTGAGAATAATCTCATCTCCTTCTTTTCCACACCCTTTTCCCCCTACAGCCTTATTCTTTCTGCCTGTGGTAACAGTACTTGGATATTCTGTTTTGTGTTTTCACAATCTTTGTTCTTTTTGCTTTTTATTTTTCAAAGATTCTATTGGAATGTACTCTAGCTCAGATATTCTTTCCTCAGCCATGTCCAGTACAAAAATAAGACTATCAAAGGTGTTCTTTATTTCTGTTACAGTGCTCTTTATCTCTAGCATTTCTTATGGTTCTTTCTTAGGACATTTGTCTCCCTGTTTACATTTCCCATGTTCTTACATACTGTCCATTTTGTCCATCAGAGCCCTATGTATAGTAGTCATAGTTCTTTTAAATTCCCAATCTGATAATTCCAACATTTCTTCTATGTATGGTTCTAATGCTTGCTCTGTTTCTCCAAATTGTGTTGTTTCCTTATTGTAAGCATCATTATTATTATTATTATTATTATTATTATTATTATTCTTTTTGATAGTTGGACATGAGGTGCTTGGTAAAAAGAACCGCTGTAAGTAGGCTTTTAGTATGTGGTAGTGAGATGTGGGGGAAGGGAAGCATTCTATAGTCCTATGATTGTGTTTTCCTGAATCTCTGCCTCTGGATCACAGACTTCACAAGAATTTGTCCGTTTTTTCTCCCCAGTTAGGTGAGACAGGATGGCTACAGCTGACTGGAGTAGGATACTTCCCTTCCCCAGATCAGTTAGACTCTGTTAATACCCCAGCAGGTTAAGCTCTGGCTAACTTGTTTCTTCTGAGGGAGGGCCTTGTTAGGTACAGAAAGCTCTGGTGTCTTTCTAAATGGTTCCTTTTCTGCTCCCCCTGCCAGAAATATAAGATTTTTTCTTTAATATATGAGAACTTGGTCAAGTACCTGGTGATAAAACACAAATGTGTAGGGAAACCCTATAAAATTTTTTCTTCAATATATGAGAACTTGGTCAAGTACCTGGTGATAAAACACAAATGTGTAGGGAAACCCTATAAGATTTTTTCTTCAATATATGAGAACTTGGTCAAGTACCTGGTGATAAAACACAAATGTGTAGGGAAACCCTATGACTGGATCCTAGTGGGATTATTAACTCTCAGAGTTATCTGCACTGCACCTCCAACAACTTGTCAACTATAGTTCAGGTTCCTTTACCCTTACACTGGTTCCTGCAGTTGTTTCCTCTCATGAGTCTCAGTTCCAGTTAGCCATGGCTCCATGTATTTGTCTATCTCGTCAATGCTGGAGGACAGTTTTTACCTTGTGCCCGCCCCTCTCTTATGAATTCAAGAAGAGTAATTGATTTTTCAGTCTATTCAGCTTTTTACTATTGTTAGAATGGAGTGGTAACTTCCAAGGTCTTTATACAAGAACAGCAGTTAGTTACTTTTTAAAAGATGTAAAACATAAGAAAATGTCTCTCATCTACTCACATGTTTATCATTTCTGGTGGCTCTTGATGGCTCTTAATTCCTTTTGTACATCCAAATTTCCTTCTGGTATTATCAACATCTCAGTTGAACTCAAAAGAACTATGCTGTCGTCTGCTAGAGTAGTATATTAACATAGCAAACCAAAATAAAAGTTACAGTCAAGTCTTGAATCATTTACTGTGATAGTGTAAGCAAAATGCTAAATGAGGGAAAGTGCCATCTCCCCCTTGTTCTATTTTCTCACACAAAATAATACTCTAATAAAGATTGGATAGATCAGCACAGACATGGAGGTAATTTCACTGCCAAGGAATCCCCAAACAAAAGGCTCCTGCAGTTTTATAGACCTACAGAGTGCCGGCAGGGGAAGGGGAGATGTATGAGCACCACTAGTGGAAAAGTACTGAGTGGTGAATCAAAGTGAAGAAAAGTGTTTTCAAGGTTTCAGTAGAGGCACCGAATGAAGGCTTCAGCCAAAGGTCCCAGATAAAGTGGCCAACATGAAGGTGCCTGGGTGGGCTAGTTAAACAGATCTATGTAAGAGTATGGCCTGCAAGGGGACCTGAGTCTTTTCAGACTGCAGTGTATTGTCCGTGTATCAAGTCCAGTGTAGGGAGAGAGCATTTTCCTATGAGACCTACTGGGGAAAACTTTTGTAATTGCCTGGGAAAAAAAAATCACACTTACATTTTAATTATAAAATGAACTCTTCTGGTATCATTTTCTTTTTCAGCCTGAAGAATTTTCTTTGCTATTTGTTATGTACACATCAGCTGGCAATAAATTCTCTCTACTTATATTGTCTCTATTTGCTTTAATTTTTGAAAAATATTTTTGCTGGTAAAATGTATATATATATATATATATATATAACATGTATATATACACACACACACACATATATATATGTATATATATATATATATATATAGAGAGAGAGAGAGAGAGAGAGAGAGAGAGAGAGAGAGAGGTTCATATATATATGAATCTGGAGCTTAAGGGAGAAGTTTGAATTGCAGATATAAATTTAGATGCCATTAGTATATACGAGTAAATACTATTTAAAACAGTGGGACTAGATAAATATATTATATAATATTTTTAAGGTACTGTATAGTTTATCATGTTTATTATTTATTTTCTATCTTAGATATAAAATCTATGAAAAAGGAATATACCTGTTTTGTTCACCTGTGTATTCCAGGAGTTTAGAACAGTATCCAAGGTCAAAAAAATTTTCTGAATTTTGTTGATTGAGAAAAGGTTACAACTTGAATGTAGAGGAGGGGGTAAGGAATATTGGAGATTTGAGGAAAAAGAATTTATGAAATTACATTCTTTCAGGTTGAGGAGTAAATTGGAGAAGTGTCAAATTGCTAGATGAGGCTAGGAGCTAAGATTTCTGATCATAATTTAATGTGAGTCCATTCAGTGTGGTTATCTTTTCTCTAGCTACATTGGGGAGACAGCATTAGAGGAGCAGTGTATAAACAAAGAGCTGTGTTCAACTAAGGTAGGAGTTCAGAAGTGATTAAAACAGTTTAGAGAGAGGGCGATGAAATAAGTATAGTGGTGACTCATGAAATCTGAACTGACTTGAGACCAAAGAAACTCTGCCTGAGGGGATAAAAGACAATGAGAAAATAATAGGATAAATAGATTGGAAATCCTTATAGATGATATAATGTCTAAGTGTGGGGTTGAGGAAACTTAGTATAGTTCATTAATTAGAAAGCCAGAAATTAGTGGTCTGAGATTGGGATGGTTGAAACTAATTCTGAGTGGGATACAATTATTGAAGCATTGAAGTGATGTACAGGAAGAGATGTTTGAGAGCAAGGTCAGTGAGGTGGAATATTTACCCACAACTCAAATTCCAGATAATACATAATTATTACTAATACCATGTTTCCCTGAAAATAAGACCTTGCCAAACAATCAGCTCTAATGAGTCTTTTGGAAAAATTAATATAAGACCTGGTATTATATTATACTATACTATACTATACTATACTATACTATACTATACTATACTATACTATACTATATTAAAGATGTGATCTTATAATATAGTGAAATAAAACCAGGTCTTATATTAATTTTTTCTCCAAAAGACACATTAGAGCTGATTGTCTGGTTAGGTCTTATTTTCGAGGGAAACACGGTAAGAATGATCTGGTGCTCCATGATTTTTAACAAAATGGTGTAAGTCTTACTCCACACAGCTGATCAAATATGACTTCTGACAATTAAGTTCACAAACTCATCCTAGAAAAAGTGCTACATACCTCATTGCTGAATATCACTATGGTCACCTTTGAAGCATTCTCCTTAGGAAGCTACACACCTATGCCAGCACCTAGTCCACTCTTCAAAGCAATTTTGGAACTCTTTTTCTGGAATGGCCAACAGAGCTCTCGTTATATTACCTTTGATGTCCTGAATGTCATCCAAATGTCTTCCTTTCAATATTTCTTTTATCTTCGGGTAAAGAAAGAAGTCATTGGGGGCCAGATCAGGTGAGTAGGGAGGATGTTCCAATACAGGTATTTATTTACTGGCTAAAAATCCCTCACAGACAGTGCCATATAAGCTGGTGCATTGTTGTGATGCAAGAGCCATGAATTGTTGGTGAAAAGTTCAGGTCATTTTCGTCTAACTTTTTCACGCAGTTTTTTCAGCACTTCCAAATAGTAAACTTGGTTAACTATTTGTCCACTTGGTACAAATTCATAATAAATAATCCTTCTGATAACAAAAAAGATTAGCAACATTGTTTTAACTCTTGATTTGGACCGATGGAACTGTTTTGGTCATGGAGAATTGACTGACTTCTATTGTGCATTTTGACGCTTTGTTTCAGGGCCTTATTGGTACACCCATCTTTCATCACCAGTGATAACGCAGCCCAAAACATCATGTTGCCTCTCCAAAAGGTCTTGGCAAACTTCAACTCTTCTTTTGTTCAGTGGTGAGCTTCTTCAGGACCATTTTTGCACACACCTTTCTCATGCCAAGATTTTCAGTTAAGATTTTCCTGTTTCTCTATTGATGTTTACTTGGCCTGCTATGCTTCTCACAGTCAGCCAATGATTTTGACACACAAATAGGTGAATTTTTCAAATGTTTTCATCAGTTTTGCTCATTACTGGCTAATCTGAACTTTCTTCATCACTGACACATTCTCTCCCCTCAGAAAAAACGTTTAATCCATTTGTACACTGCCCTTAAGGCATTATCCCCATAAACTTGGACCAACATGTCCCTGATTTCACTTCCATTCTGGCCAAGTCTAACAAGAAATTTAATGTTTGTTCGTTGCTTTAATTCAAGCTCAGACATTCTCGCGACGGCACAAAAAACATGCAACAACAATAATGAACGCCACTCAGCAAGACACCGCCAAATGTCCACACAAATACAGCTGTGAGACACTGATAGACCAAGGTTATGAAACCTTACCAAGCTGTTTGTACAGTGCTGCCAATGTAAGCACATAGTGCTAAGTTCACGAACTTAATTGTCAGAACTTGTTGTATGTGCATTTTCACATATAGGCCAGCTTGTCCCCAAAGTACATAGTAATTACAAAGCAGAATGCCCACAAGTTCTGTTTCCAGTCTCAACATGAGATTCTCTTTTAGATTCCAGAAGGGAGAAAATTAAACTCATTTTTCTATTGTAGCTAAAGTGTATATCTACTTAAATTAAAGAACACATTAAATAGTTTAACATATCTCTACATTTATATGTGTTTTTTTAAGGAAGTGATCAATTTTGCTGAAAGTGCTTGGTTGGGAGCTGTGTAAATCAGCGAGAAATCAGGAAAGGCAGGAATGGAATGAGTATTTAGAAATAGAAATAATAGGCAGTACTATTTCTAAAACACCCCTTACTAGTTACATGGCAATAGTAGTAATTAACATATAATTTTAATAAGCTATTAATATACAATTAGTGCATAATAATAATTAAAACTGTGAGTTTTAATATCTACCTATTTAAATTATTATTTGTCACCTTTTTAATTTTAAGGAGTTGAACACAGAAGCATATATCTTGAGCTCCACATGTCTCCCTTCATCTTAAAGTTCCAAAAGTATAAACAACCTTTATTATGGTCACTATGCCCATACAATATACAAATATAGCTTGAGACATGACACACAAAAATGACTTTGACATTCAGCATCAATTTATACAAGATGCATACTTACATAATTCCCAGGAATCTGAAATGTGTTGAATCCTTCATATTTTACTGTTTAGGATTTTTTTGTGTGGAAATTCTCATATATGCTCAAAAGCAGAAAGAAATGTATGATAAACTCCCATACTGTGATAATCCAGATATTATAATTATTGAGATTTTACCATGTTTTTATTTTTCTATTGTTTGTTTTTTTATTGGTTTTTTTTTTGGGGGGGGGGAAGTCAGATATCTTATAATTCTATCCCTACATATTTCATAGTTATGTAGGTTGTGATTCTAGTATTATTTAACTTATTTAGCAATTTTTAAGCCTTTGTCATATTTTGTCTATGAAAAAAAAAAGCTTATTTATGCTTCTCAAAGCATGCCTTTCCAGCAAGAGTCGAGTGAAAAAAATACTAATTTAAAAAACTTTAGGACACAGATCAACTGGAAAGAGCAGGTAATGAGTCATTTTCTTTCATTAGTTTTTTTAATAATGTAGATTTACATGCAGTTGTAGGAAATACTACAACACAATCACATATACCCTTTGCCCAGTGTCCCCCAACTATAACATCTTGAAAAACTATAAAACAATATCACAAGCAGGATATTGACATTGATGCAACCAAGATATAGAACATTTCCATCATGTCAAAGATCCTTAATGATTCCTTTTTATGGCCACATCCATTTCCCTCCTGTCCCTACATCCTCCTTAATTCCTGGTAAACACTGGGTTAATCAGTAGTCTGTTCCTTTTTATTGTTTATTAGAATTCATGGTATTGATGTCCCATAGTCTGTTCTTGTATAATTATTCATATACTGAAAGACATCTGGGTTGTTACAGTTATGCTTTTGGAATTAAATCTAAGAAGTTTTTGTCAAGACCTAGATCTCAAGCTCTGTGTTGGATCAGAGTGGTGGGAGTGGACATCCTTGCCTTGTTCTCAATCTTAGGAGGAAAGCATGCAGTCTTTCCCATTAAACTCCAGGTTGTCTATAGGTTATTATAGATTTTTTTTTAATTAAGTTGAAGAAGTTCCCTGCCATTCCTATTTTTCTGAGAATTTTTATCGTGAATAAGCATTGAATTTTGTCAGATGCTTTTTCTATATTGATTGATTTGATCATATAACTTTTATTTTTTAGCCTGCTAATACGGTTGATTAATTTTCTAATATTGAACCAGCCTTGCATCACTGAAATAAATTCCACTTGGTCTTGATGTATAATTCTTTTTATATATTACTGAAATCAATTTGCTAATATTACGCTAATACAAGCGTATACGCTAATATTACGCTTGTATTATGGTAGTTTTGTGGGATTTTTTTTTTTTTTGGAACTGTCTTTGCCTAATTTTTGTATTAGAGTAATACTAACTTCATAAAATGAATTAGAAAGTGTTTCTTCCTCTTTGTTTTTTCAGATTGTATAGAATTAGTGTTCATTCTTCTATAAACATTGGGTAGAAACTTCCAGTGAAATCATCTGTGCTGGAGATTTCCTTTTGAGGAGTTTTAAAATTATACGTCCAATTTTCTTAATCATTGTAGGACTCACATTGGGTGAACTGTGACACTGTGTGTTTTTTAAAGTAGTCAATTTTGTATAGGTTGTCCAATTTATGTGTAGAGTTGTTCCTAGGATTCCTTTATTATTCTTAGATGTGTGCAAGGTCTGCAGTTATATCCATGTTTCATCGCTGATATTGGTTATATGTGTCTTCTCTCTTTTTGTTTTTGTCAGTCTTCATAGATGCTTATCAGTTTTATTGATCTTTATTAAAAACAAGCTCTTTGCTTTATTAATTGTCTTTATTGTAGTACTGTTTTGGATTTCATTGGTTTCTGCTCTTCATGTATTATTTCCTTCCTTCTGCTTGCTTTGGGTTTATTTTGCTCTGATTTATCTAAATTCTTGAGATGGAAGTTTAGTTTATTGATATGAGGCTTTTTCTCTTTTCTACTGTAAGTACTTAGTGTTATAAATTTCCCTTTTGGAACTTTAGCTGCTTTTCACAAAATTTTATATGTGATAATTTTATTTTCATTCAGTACAATATTTTGTTTTGTTTTATTTCCCTCAGAATACTTTTAAAACCATAAATTGTCTAAAACTTTTTTGTATAGTTTCCAAGTGTTTGGGTATTTTCCTGAAATCTTTTTGTTCTTGATTTCTGGTTTACATTGTGGTCAAAAAACACATTGTATGATTTCAAATATTTGAAATTTGCTGAGGTTAGTTTTATGGCCCAAGATATGGCCTATCTTGTTGAAGTTTGTGGACACTTGAAAAAAATTTATGTGCCACAGTTGGATGGAGTACTCTATAAAATGTCAAGTAAACTCTGGGGATCCAAGGTATGTGTTGAGTTCTATAACCTTACAGATTTTCTGTCCAGTTATTCCAGCAGTTACCGATAAAACGGTGTTTCAGGACTCCTCTACGTTTATTTTTCCCTTGGTTGTTTTCACTTTTATTGTTTCTTTGCAGTTTATTGGTTGGTTCATACACATTTAAGATTGCTATAATCTTTTTTTTAATTAAAATTTATTGGAGTGGCAATGGTTAGTAAAATTACATAGGTTTCAAGTGTACAATTCTGTAATACATTACCTAAATATCTCTCATTGTGTGTTCACCACCCAGAGTCAGTTCACCTTTTATCACCATATATTTGATCCCATTTACCCTCATCTGCCACTCTCCTCCCCCCTTACAATTTGGTAACCACTAAACTATTGTCTGTATCTGTGAGTTTTTGTTTCTTTGTTTGTCTTGTTCCTTTGTTGTTGTCAGTTTTATATCCCACATGTCAGTGAAATCATCTGGTTTGCAATTTTTCCTGTCTGACTTATTTCGCTTAGCATAATAATCTCAAGATCTATCCATGCTATTGCAAATAGCACTATTTCATCTTTTTTTATGGCTGACTAGTATTCCATTGTGTGTGTATATATATATATATATATATATATATATATATATATATCACATCTTCTTTATCCAGTCATCTATCGAAGGATACATTGGTTGTTTCCATGTCTTGGCCACAATCTTTATCATTGCCTATTATCATTATATAATATCTTTCTCAGTGTCTGGCAATTTCCTTTCCTCTCATTGATGTAAAACTGTCGAAAGCTGTAGAAAACTTTCATAAAAATTTATTAGAGTTTATTTGAGCCAAATAGAAAGATTTTGCTTGGAAGCAAGATCTCAACAGAAGAAAAAATGTTCCAGAGAATGACAGTTTTGCAGTTCCTTTGTACATTTGGGATTAAGGAGGAAATTAAAAAAGATTACGATAAGTGGGGAGAAGACAAGGTGGGAAATCTCTATGATTGGATTACAGGATAGTATGTGCTCATTTTGAAGTTGGTCAGAACTCTGAGGCATCTGAAAAAAGAATTATTCTGGCATTTCAAAGGTGTGTTAACCAAGATGTGCAAGAACGGACAAGGCTTGCCTAAGGCAAAGGTAAACCTATTAGTAAAGAAGTTATAGGCCTAACGTATGACTCCCCATCATGACCTGCCCAGTTAGAAATTTATGATCAGATCACCCTGTGAGATTACTTTCCGTAGAACTCCTTTTTCTTTTTTTGTCCACACTATTTTTTTCTCTTTTTTCATTTCTCTTTTCTTTTTCTTCCTGTGGATTATTTAAACATTTTCAAGAATTCCATTTTGACTTATCTATAGTGATTTTGAAAGTATTTATTTGTGGTTGCTCTAGGTATTCTATAAGTTATCACAGTCTACAGTTGTATTTTTACCAGTTTGAATGGCATATAGAAACATTGCCTATATTTGTGTTCCTTTGCCTTCCCTTGTTTATTTGTTTATAATATAATTTTAATATTTCCTCTACAGCATTTAGAACCACACAGAAAGTATCGTAATTTTTGCTTCAACCATCAAACAGTTTAGAACTCAAGAGGGGAAGGAAAGCCTTTGTATTTACTCATATTTTTGCTTACTATGTTCTTTCTTCCTCCCTAATATTCCAAGATTTATTCTTTTATTGTTTCCTCTTTGTTTAGAGAACTACCCTTAGTAATTCTTTCAGGGAAGTTCTGCTGGCGACAAATTCTCTTAGTTTTCCTTTTGATCAGAATAGTTTGACTTGCATTTCATTTCTGAAGAATATTATTGCTGGGTATAGGATTCTCAGTTGACAGTATTTATTCAGTACTTGAAAAATATTGTACCACTTCCTTCTGGCCTCCAAGATTTTTGATGAAAAATTTACTGTCATTTGAATTGTTTTTCCCTTATATTTAAGATGCTATTTTTCTCTGGCTGGTTTCAAAATTTTGTTTGTTTATTTTAGTTTTATAAAATTTAGTTTTGATATATCTTGGCATGGGTTTCTTTGAGTTTATCCTCTTTGGGTTTTATTCAAACACTTGAATTAGTAGGTTTATGTCTCTTGCTAAATTTGGTAACTTTTTTTCTTCAAAGACTTTCACTCCTTCCCTCTTCTCCTTCCTTTCTGTAAGTCTGATGACATGAATGTCAGAACTTTTGTTTGAGTCCCACTGGTACCTAAATTCCCTAAGTTTTTTTGTTTTATTTTTTCTCTGCTGTTTAGATTGAGCTATTTCTATTGTTTTACCTTGCAAAGGACTGATTCTTTTCTCTGTCATCTTAATATGTGTTGACCTGATCTACTGAGGGATTTTTTTGATTTAAAATATTGTGTTTTTCATATATAAAATTTCTATTTGATTTTTCTTTATATCTTCTCTTTCTTTGCTGATTTTTGTAATTCTTTGATGAAGCTTCCTATTTTTTAATTTGTGTCAAACATTTGTAATTGCTTATAGAAACATTTTGATCACAATTTCTTTAGGTTTGTTGTCAGATCATTTTAACATCTCTCTCACTTCAGTGTTGGTTATCTATTTTTTTTCTCATTAAGTTTGAGATCTTCCTGGTTCTTTGTATAATGAGTAATTTTTTTTCTTTTTATTATTGAAACCTAGACATTTTAAAAATATTTAATTTCAATGCTCTGGATCTTTTCTAAAACCTCCTGATATACCTGTCTTTCTCCTAGACCATCTCCACAGGAGGAGGGGGTAGAGGCAGAAGTCCAATTTCTCCACTTAGCCATAATTGGTGCCCAAGTGGGAAGGGCTCCTCATTACTTCAGAGTGGGGATGGCATTTCCAGCTTCCTACATGATTTTCACTGACATAGCAGTGAGGGTGGCCTTGTTATTCCTGGCTCTCCATTAGGTCTCCTCTGACACCACCTTACGAGGGAGGAATTGCCTTTTTACAGCCAAGTAAGGGTGGAAACCCAGGCTTTCCTGTGGTCTTCACTGACTCCACCAAAGTGGGACCTCATTGCCAACCAGTGAGGATAAAAGTCCTGGCTCCGTACTTGGCCTTCTCTGATACTACCAAAGCAGAGGTGTTAGAGCACTACTCTACAGCCTGGTGAGGATGCAAATCTAGGCTCTTCATGTAGCCTTTGTTGGTGTAAATGGTGTAAACCTAAAAGCTGTATTCTCTGCCTGGAATAGAGCAGTTAACTAAACTGTTCTGTCTTGCTAGCCTGTCACTTTCCTAGTCCTTGTTATCTGGAAGCTGGAGGACTAGGAAAACCAGTAGTATAATTCAGTGAGTCCAAAAGCCTGAGAGCTAGGAGGTCTGTAGGTATAAGTCCACAGAGTCCAAAGGACCTTCAAGAGTAGGAGAAGATGGATGTTTCAGCTCAACAAGAGAAGAGAATTAGCCTTACCTCAGTCCTTTTGGTCTATTTGGGAATTCTACTGATTCAAATGCTAATTTACTCAGTCTACCAATCTAAATGCTAATTTCTTCTAGGAACACCCTCATAGATACAGCCAGAAATAATGTGGTACAAGTTCTCTGGGCGTCTCTTAACCCAGTCAAGCTGACACGTAAAATTAACCTAAAATAGAATTAGGAAATTCAATCAGATTGCAAATCTTGCTTTTAAAACATTTTAAATCATAACTATATTATTAAACAAAAATGTTGCAAATGATAATCAGTCATTGGTTCTGACGAAATACCTGAAGGATTATAAAATTTATTGCATTATAATATCCAAAAAACGGAAAAACTCATCTTTCCAGCTTGAGTTTAGAAGAAAATTGGTCATGAAAGAAATCAGTAAGTTAAACAATACCTGATCAATTCTTTGAGAAGTATTTTTCTTTAGTTAATTAGGGAACCACCAAAAATATGTATTTCTAATTTTGTAACTCAAAGTTTGACTGGACCAACCATGCCAACACAATCACACAAGCAAAACAACTTTTCTGCTTTTTGGTTGTTTCTCCTTGAGTTTTTAGCTGCTTATATTTCCAATCTAATTTTGGATCATTTATATAATCCATTAAGAAGCAAGTCTATTTTCATTTATCCACCTGGATTTACTTTTTTCCCTTTAGTTCTTGACATTTTGGTGTGTGTTGACTCTGAAGTCTGTAAATATTGTCCGTACTTTGCTCCAAACCAAGTGCTAAGGCTTATCGTTAGAGTGGAATTCCTGAGCCCTGATTTTCTTTAGTTTCCTATTGCTAAGTCAAAAAAAAAAAAAAAAAAAAAAAAAAACAAGAAAGAATGCTTTCTGAAGTTGGATTCTTTAGTTTAAAAAGAATAGTCTTGACAATAGAAAGTCACAGTGAAGAAATCTGTAACTTGGCTGATTGTGTAGACTTTGGAATTGCAGAAGCTCTTCCAGTATTTATACCTCCTACTCTGTGGGCATGTTGTCTGAAGGATCATTTCTCAACATTACTTTGATGCTCTGTTTATTTTGTCATCTAACTCATCCTTTCTGTCACCAATTACCTCCACGTGGATGATCACAAGCTTATAATTTTCTTTTGCTCAGCCCTTAAAAGCACCCTAGGAATTCTTCCTTTCTACACCTGTACTTTTTATAACATAAATGGACCTTAGAATCTATAAATAACCCAATCAACACTAAATATTGCCTTCAATTGCTGACAAGATGCTGTTCAGTAGGTGCTCATACTGAGCCTCCACGCTGTTTGCATCAGAAATTTTTTAAGTTACTCAGTATACATTCTTTGTGCTATTTAGTTTGAAGTTTTGAAAAAGAAAAAAAATAATAAAAGATTCTGCCCACTAATTCTTTCAAAAAAGCATTAGATAATAATATTTTACTTAGTTAATCATAGAGAATTGAGATAGCTATGTAGTTATAATGGGAATATTGTTTTTAATCACAATTATTTGACTAAGAACATCGTTTCTGTATGTTTTATGTATGCTTTCTTAAAATATTTATGACCCATAACAACTTTTCATATTATTGTATGAAACACTGGAACTGATAAATTTAGCTTAACTGGAAAATCACATGAAAGGTGAAATCATTTAATGTGAAACCATTATTTAGGAACAAATATTTCCTTTATTTTAAACTTCTTTATAAGGACCCCCTAAATATTCCTGATTGGAAAATTTCTAATTCCTAGCAGAGATAGATCAAAATTTCTAAAGAAAAACAAAAATGGGGGAATATGCATCATTCATGAAACCTAGGGAAATTGTCCTCCATTTTCAATTTCAACAAATAATTAGTAGATATTCTATGGATGAAACAAAATTGAAAGAAATTGTTATTACCCCTTTTTAGAAAAAATTAGAACCCCTTTTTAGAAAAAAAGCAATGTAACATTGTAATAAAATAGAAGAAGTTGGTATAGAAGTTCCGTCATGCCTTCTAATTTGAAGAAGGGCCAAAAGTGTGGGTAGAGTTTGGAAGAGAGAATGACTATAACTCTGAAGCAGCAGAAATGTAATTCCTGTACATGTCAGCAGAAAGAGTAACCAAAAAGAGGAAATAGTAATGTTAAAGATTTGAGATTAAGATCTGCTATAGTTAATTTCCAATCCAGACCACCACCTCAGGAATATTTAAGAGTTACCTAAAATTTATATTGATGTAAAGGAGAATTTCCTATAACTGCAAAAGTATAGAACAGCATTGTAACATTTTGTTTTGATTTGTGTTTTATTGTTTTTCTAACATGTATACTGATCTTTAATAATCTGATTTTTCTTGTAAGAATGTAAACAAAAACTAAAAATAAATGTAAAATGTGTGTAAGTGGTTAAAGGAATTATTAAAAGTTCAGTTTCATATTGAATATATATACATATATACATACACATATATATAATCTCACAAATAATATTTACTAAAATGAAAATTCACTATACATACTTTCAAAAGTATTGCATCCACAGGGAAGCAATGAAATCTTATTCTAACATAGGGAATATATTGTAAGATTAGCCTATTGTTTTTTCATTCTGTTTTAACAACTCTGTGGCTCAGAGCAGTGAGGCAAAGACAACAGTGCTTCCCCTCATTATGAAAAAAATGGATGACTTTAAGTTGTCAGAGCAATGATTTTTTTAGAAAAAATATACAAACATCATAATTCTCTTTTTTACATAAGAAAATCTCACCTGGAAAATATATGTATTAGGAACTGGACAAATCTATGAAATATTTTATTAATCTATTGAAAATATAAAGCTTATTCTCAAGATAAGATATAATACGTTTTTATCTTATTTCACAGGAATAACCATGTGATAAAAGATGTAAAATATTGACATCTTGTGTTCTTCTAATGAATGAGTAATATTCCTCAAAGAAATACCTAAATGTTTTCTACTTTAAAGTTTTTCCATTCTGGAAAATTTAGTTTCCAAGTATATTGCAATAAGCAGCATGCAACAGTAATATAACAGTGTTCCAAATACAACTGCTGTATAAAATATTACCCCCAAACTCAGTGGCATAAAATAAAACCATTTTGTTATATCTCACAGGGTCTGTGGAACAGTGATTTGGACAACACTAGGCTGTGTGATTTTTCTTCTCCTTGCTCTATTGACTGAGGTCATTTATTGGTGCCCCAATGGTGGATGGATTGGTTTGGAGAGTCTACAACAACTCCATTCACATTTCTGGGGATGGATGAAAGATTGGGTTCAGTTGGGACTGTCAACCAGAGTGTCTAAACATGATGTCTTCATCATGGCAGTCTCAAGGTACTTGGATTTCTTACATGGCAGTTGGGTTTCTCCTGAGTGGCCATCACAAGAAAATGAGACAAAACTGCATGATTTCCACCACATTTCCTTGGATACAAGTGAGCCATCAGGCTAGCCCAGGTTTCAAGGGGAAGAAAATTAGTCTTCACATCTTAATGGAGAGTAGCAATATCACATTGTGGAAGAATCTGTAGAATGGGAGATAATGTTATACTCATTTTTAAAACATACATTCTGTGAAATACAATCTGGAAATTCATTTATTGCCCAAGGTCATTTGAGTACTAAGTGGCAAATCTAGGACCTTAACATGAGCCAAGTGGAATTCCAAAGACTTTTCCATAAGAATGTTATAATTGATCAGAGAGAAAGAGAAGGAAAGAGAGACAGAAAGACAGACAGGATACTGTGTTTTGAAAGATCATTATAGGTTACAAATTAGGTTTTGAAAATACCAAATAATCTGTCATTAATCTCTTAATTAAAGGTATTTATTCTATCAATGTATCATTTAAATGAAAGATCCATTAAAGTGGGAGATTTTTTTCTCCACTTTTAACTCTTATTCTTTTTTTGTATTATAGCATATATAGTGCCTGGCATAAAGTACATGATCAATAAAGATTTGTTAATGAATGAATAAATGAATAAATTAATGTTGTATACAAATGCTGGCAACGGGAAGATAATTTGTATTTGGAAAAATTACGGCATAGTCTTAAGTGTTTTCTAAGAGCTACCAGCGTTTTTATCTTTCCTTTGAATGGCCTGTTAAGCCTCTTATCCATAAGATTATTGTTCTCATGTTCTAGATTTAATGAGCTTAAAGATATGAATTTCCTCCCTCCTCTTAACACTAACTTCATGTTAAAAATTATTTGGATAGAAAAATTAAAAAAAATAGTTTGTGTGTAACAGTGTATTGGCTATGTTACATATAGCACTCAAATAAAATGCCTATAGTATGTTATGATACTACAATTATAAGTATAAGCAAATAATTTATTATACCTCTGTATTTAAAACTTGAGAAGTTGTATAATTTTCAACTTTGACTTGCTCTTTAAAAAGTTACAACATTTTAAGATGTATTTAATTAAAATCCCTATAAATACATAGAAACATTTATCCAATGGCTATAAATTTTCTAACAGTAATTCATTTTATTCCATAGTCTTATAAATCTTCTTTCCTAAAATATGGGAAGTGGATGAATTGTATTCGTTTCTAAGTTCTGTCAGGTTTCCCAAGGAAGTAGAGAAGATTTTTCCATTGCTCGGAAATGAAACATTTGGTATAATTTGTTTGGTCAGAGGAAATGTTTTTATATGAGAAAACACAATGTTGCTGTTGCCATAGTGATATATAAAAAAATAATTTAAAATGCAGAATGACATAAAGCCTTTTACATTCTGTTTTTGAAAAATATTCAGATTTTTAAAAATATATGCAGAAATTTATTTTTGAAAAGTCTTTATAAGGAAATAAATAAAAATTAATATTTGGTTTGATTACATTTCAAACTTATAGAAAGAAAACCCTGGATCACAATTCAATCTCTTTATTTCTTTTATTACATTTATTAACATTGGGAAATATCTAGTATTATGTAAGTAGTGTGAAGGGATTACCTTTTACTAGCCTGGGGAAAATATCAGAGAATTATATTAATATACTATAAAATCCATTCAATCCAGGTATTGGTGGATTTCTTAGTAGTATTTGCTTTATATAAAATCAGCATTGTTGGACCTTCAGCGTGGGCCGGTACCACCATGTTTTCTCCGGTGGGAGTCGTTGGGGTCTCAGTCGGGGCCGTGCAGCCTTAATGGATCCAAGTTCGAAATGTGGCAACTTTGAAAGATATTACCATGCGACTGAAGTCAATCAAAAAGACCCAGAGAATTACCAAGTCTATGAAAATGGTTGCGGCCGCTAAATATGCCCGAGCGGAGAGGGAGCTGAAGCCAGCTCAAGTGTATGGACCAGGATCTCTGGCTCTGTGTGAAAAGGCTGATATTAAGGGGTCTGAAGACAAGAAGAAACCCCTCCTTATTGAAGTGTCCTCAGATAGAGGGCTCTGTGAGGCTGTCCACTCCTCGGTTGCTAAACAGATCAAAAGTGAGGTGGCTACGCTCACAGCAGCCGGGAAAGAAGTTAAGATTGTTGGAGTTGTTGATAAAATCAGGGGTACCCGTCATAGGACTCGTTCTGATCGGTTCCTGGGGACATTCAAAGCAGTGGGAAGAAAACCCTCCACTTTTGGAGATGCGTCAGTTATTGCCCTGGAATTATTAAATTTGATGAAGGATCTATTGTCTTTAATCAATTCAGGTTTGTCATCTCCTACAAGACTAAAGAAAAGCCCATCTTTTCCCTTAATATCATTGCAAGTGCTGAGAGCATGAGCACCTACGATGATATTGATTCAGACGTGCTGCAGAATTACCAAGAATACAATCTGGCCAACATCATCTACTATTCTCTAAAGGAATCCACCACGAGTGAGCAGGTAAAGAAGGAAAATTCAGCCAGGTAATTTTGTTTGTAGCTTACTGCTGTCCTGATCAGAAGAAAATATTGGTCTAATTGTTTAAATTTACAAAGACAGCAAGATGTTTGTAAATTATCTTACAACGAACAACTCACAGTAAGATAAAATAAATAAATAAAATAAAATTAGCATTATTTAGTTGACTACATTATTTTTCTAAGCTTGTTACCTAGTATCAGAACCAGAATTTCACTGTTGCTAACATTTTTTTTTTTTAACTTTTATTTACTTGAAGTGTATTTTTCCAGGATCCATCAGCTCCAAGTCAAATAGATGTTTCAATCGAGTTGTGGAGGGTGCTAACTGGGTGCCCCGTTGCTAACATTTTTTTTAACATAGCATGTACCTAGGGGGGAGACAGAGAGAGAGAGAGAGAGAGAGAGAGAGAGAGAGAGAGAGAGAGAGAGAGAGAGAGAGAGAGAGAGAGAGAGAGAGAGAGAGAGAAAGAGAGAGAGAGAGAAGGATTACATTGAAAAGCAAAAAAAAAAAAAAAAAAGCAAAAAAAAAAAGCAAAAAAAAAAAGAAATGTGCTCCTCTTTGGCCACTCTTTTTTTGGAATGAACCAGTCTATAATAAAAATAACTCTGTTAGTCTTTTGGACTTTGATGCCTCATTTGATTTTTTTCTATCAGACTTCATAGTCTTAAGCCCTCATATATCAGGCTAGCTCTCAAGTTCAGCTGGCTTTTCTGGCTTTCAGTGATACTGCATCCCAAATGCCTATCACTAAGGTAAGGCATGCTTGTAGCCAAAGCCATTATTCCCTAGACCTCTCCAGAAGTTGGCATATAGTTGGATGACAAAACTCATCCGGTCTCATTGATTACCATGTCCTTGCTGGTGCAAAGTAATTACCTATGCAATTACCAGGCCTTTCATATCTATCTTCTGGGGTCAAAAAGCAAACATACATCACCTCCTCATTTCCAGAATGACCTAAAAGTAACCTGGAGATTGGCACAAAATTTTTTTACATTAAAATTGAATCTCCCCAAAAAGAATTTACTAAAGAGTAAACCTCTTTAAGTCTCTCTTTCTTTACTAAATTGACAATTATTACGTACATATAGTATCTCTGGAGGAATAGATTAATGTCTCAGTGATATAAAAAATAATTATGAGTTCTTTTTCAAACTGAAAGTACTTTCTCCTAAAATGATTGAAAAATCACACTTCCTTTAAAATACATGAATACTAATGTTAATGTTTTATCCCTTTAACATATGAATCTGTCGATGCTGCTGCTGCCAATTCCCTATAAAATAGCATTTGAAATAGCAATGTATTGGGAGGAACACCTTCCTACCAAAGAAAATAAGTTTAAAACATTTTCTCCAAAAATACCTAGTACAAATTTTTATTTGAATCTTCAGTGCTTCATTAGCAACCATGTGTTTGTAAGCACAATTCCTCTGCTTGCAGCCTGGGACTCTGTCTTATTTTCCTTCATGTTCCCAGTATTAGTAGAATAGTTTTAACGTAGATGGTGCTCAATAAATGTTTGTTAAATAAATAATGTTGCTAAGTCATAGGAGTAGGTGTTGATAAATGGACCTGGAGATCTTGATCCCCAATTGAATATGAGGCATAATAAGCTCAGGCAGAAGATGTCTTACGATGAATTTATTTTGCTCTGTGAAAGCTTTCTCAAGGACCACAGACTGGAAATAATATTTGATAATTTTATTCTACTACCTATGTTTTCTTCTAGGAATTTTATGGTTTCAGGTCTTATATTAAAGTCTTTAATTAATTTGACTTTATTTGTGTCTATGTTATAAGAAAGTAGTCTAGTTTCATTTTTTTGCATGTGTCTTTGACATTGGTCTTAGCCATCTTCATATATATATATATATATATATATATATATATATATAATGTATATATATGTGTGTGTGTGTATGTATATATATGTGTCTCCTCAGGCAACAAAAGCAAAATAAACAAATGGGACTAAAATAAACTAAAAAAAACTTTGCTCAGTGAAGGAAACCATCAACAAAACAAAAAGGCAACCTACTGAATGAGAGAAGATATTTGCAAATGATGTATTCAATAAGGGGTTAATATCCAAAATATATAAAGAACTCATACAGCTTAACATTAAAAAAAAAAAACCAATCAATTAAAAACCTGTGCAGAGGACGTAAATATAGACATCTCTCCAAAGAGGACATACAGATGGCCAACAGACACATGAAATCATGCTCAACATCACTAGTTATCGGGGAAATGCAAATTAAAACCACAATGAGATATCACTTTACACCTGTCAGAAAGGATATTTTCAATAGATCAACAAACCACAAATGTTGTACCCTTACTCTCAAGGGCTTCCTACTGCAAGTACCTACAACTCAGCTTGAAGGCTTCCTCTGGCCACCAGGGCCTGTGTCACCATGTGATCCATGTGCTCCGCTGTCCGGAAGTGCTAGGAAGTCCATACTTCTGGGAGCAGACAGTATGGAAGGAAGTTGGTAAATAAATACCCAGCACCTCCATCTCACAGGTATAAATATAGTCTCTCAGAATTCCCCAACAAAATTGAGCCCCAATTGTCCAATATTTTCATTGGTTTGTTTCCCTTCCTTGTCTCACATTCCTACTCTCTTTCTGCTCTTTGAGTGGATCGCCACTCAAATAAACTAATTGTACTTATATCTTTGTTTCAGAATCTAATTGTGTTCACTTGTTTTGTTATCCAAAACTGCTATTCTTTTTTCCCTCCTAGTTGAATTCCAAATTATTTATCTATACTTAATTGTTCTTTCATCCAATAAGCATCTAATGTCACCTGGCATGTAAAATGAAATTTATGGACAGCAAGATATTCTTTTTCATAGGCAATTCTAACAAAATTTCTATCTTTTTAAAGGAGTCATGAAATTATTATTTACATCTAATTTTAATTTATTAAGTAAATCTTGTATGTTTTTAGAACAAAGAAAAATGAAGCTGTGAGCTCAAAGTAGCTTTTATACCAAAACCTCCACTACTTTGCAAACATAAATACATTAATTCAGCTAATACCTATGTGATTCATCGTACCTAAGATTCATAAGCTGCATGTTCTCAGTTGTATCATTCTTAGGAAAACCAAATACTAGAAAATGTGGTGTTACAGACACCAGAGAATTTAAAACCCAAGTGATAGAATGGAGGCCATGTGATCAACCATTTCAGAAACTATACAGATCACAACATATGAGTATTTCACAAGCAAAACTCTCACAGGAGAAGTCTAAGCAGCTGCATATCTATTCTCAGCATCCTCCCGTACCAAATAGAGTCCCATAGTATATTTTCGACAGTTGAAATCACTACCTTCTCACTGTCCATCAAGACATGTACTTTGTTATTTTTTTAATTAAAGTTTATTGGTGTGACAGTAGTTAGTAAACTTATATAGGTTTCAAGTGTACAATTCTGTAATATATCATCTATATATGACATTGTGTGTTCACCTCCCAGAGTCAGTTCTCCTTCTATCACCATATATTTGATCCCTTTTGTTTGTTATTTTCCTTAGAAAGGAAAACTCAGAAGAATCTAGGAATTATTTCCTCTTCTTCCTCAAGATATACTGTGATAGTTATGCCTATAACATTAATATTTTCATGAGGCATCTATTTGCAGACAGATTTCAAATATATTATTTTACGTTCATCAGTTATATAGGTCCAGAGGTATTATTGTTGCTATTTTCATTTTGGGGGTAGGAAAACCAGAACTCTTTTAGGTTAAGTGATTTGACTTACATGATGTGGAATCATGAACAGCCCCAGATGTCCTTCTTCACAGGCCAGTTCCACATGACCTCACTAACATCGATGGCCTGGATAACACCTCTGACTCTGAGGAAATGCTTGTCCATTATTAATTCTGTACCATAAGAGAACCTTTGCATTGCCCGAAAAAATATATTTTCAGAAGAGAGCGAATATCCTTAGGACCACATTAATATCTCCAATGAGAAAGCAGTGCTTATTTCATTTCTTTGTGTTGAATCAAATTAAATTCTTGGATGAAAGAACCTGTCAAAATAGTCATTATGTGAAAAAATTTAAAAGCATAAATCCTGTGCAAATGATTGGGTCTTAATGGAGCAAGTGAAGTCATTGGTTTTCTTTGCTAAAGCTAACATCTGGTAAATTTATAGCTCATTATACTGTAGTTTAATGGCAATAACAAAAATACTGTCATCACATCAAGAGCTGTCCAACATAAGGAGTAAATGTTATCATCCAGAAAATAATCCCCTAAGGGAATTATTTCTAACTGATTAGAAAAACTGGCACATGAGGACACTACATAATGAGGCAACTTTGTTTCTTAGCAACAGGAGAATAAAACAAATTGAAATATCCTGGCTTTGACAATGACAATAAACGGGGGGAAACAGTATAACTTGAAAAAATCAGCAGGAGATAAGTCGATAGGTATAGAGGAAAGGTGTAGAATACTTTTAGTTTTAAAAGATTTTGAGCATAAATCCAGCACATAGTGGAGCATGATATTTGTACAGCACAACAAAAATCTGAAAGACGAGAATTTGTTTTCTAGAAGAAAATGTTTCAGTCTTTCATTATATTAGGAACTATTTCAGTCTAACAACCAATGTGTTAAGGAATGAAAGTAAAGGAATAAATCATGCTTACATGCTTTTAAAATGTTATACTGGTATAATAATCATAAAATGGAACACATTGTACAGATTACTGGAATTTTAATATTTTAAGAGGGAAGTTTCACTAAAGATTATGCTGTATCACATTTTTAAATGTACTTTCTTAAAACTCATTTGAACTTTGAAGGAATGGGGAAATTTTAATACACAATATAAAAAATTAACTCAATCAGTGAGCACTGTTGATTAATAATTTACTGGGTGCTTACTATGAACCAAGCTCTTTCTAATCAATTTAAATACATTATTTTATTTGATCTTTATAACATCAGTAAAAGTGGTGCTTGTTTCCTCATTTCACAAAGGAAAACAGACACCTAGAGAACTTTGTTTGTTGTAGGCAGAATTTTAATATGACTCCAAAGAACACTACCCTGTGATATGCACACTTCCTTCCTTTTATGGTATGTATGATTCCGCTCCCCTTAAGTGTAGACAGAACCTGTGAATACTGATGGTAAGTCACTCCTGTGATTAGGTTACCAATTATGTGGTTGATTTTGAGTTAATCAAAAGAAAGATGATCTGAGTGGGCTTGTTCTAATTAAGTGAGTCCTTAAAAGGTCTGAGCACTTCCTGAAGGTAAAGAGATTAGAAGATTGAGAGAGCCTCTGGAGGGGGCCATGTGACAGGACCTGAACGCTGTCTCCAGTTAGAAAAAGAGAGCAGTCCCAGGCTGGCAGCTGGCAAGACAGCAGGGCCTCAGTTATACAGACGCAAAGAAATGAATTCTGCCCATAACCCAAGAGCTTGGGAAAAGGCCTGGAGTTTCAGCTGGTCATCACAGCCTGGAAGACAACTTGATAGGACTTAGCCAGTCAATACCCCCCAAAAATGACATCCAGAAATGGTGAGGTAGTAAATTGGTGTTGTTTTAAACAGCTAACTTTATGATAATCTGCTATGCAGCAACAGAAGAATCCAGTAGATAAAGTCTTCTTGCCAGTGAGTGAAATGAGCACACAGGGCAGTCTGATTTTGATGGTATCGATTTCAAACATCTTCATATCAATTTCCATACAAATTAGAGGGTTTTGTTTATAATATATAGAAACCGATTTCTGGCTAACTAAAATAGAAGTAAGTGTAAAAACATTTCATTTTATGTGAAACAGTCAATATCTTACAGAAGAAAGAAAGAAAAAGAGAGAGAGAGAGAAAGGAAGGGAAGGGAAGGAAGGGAAGGGAAGGGAAGGGAAGGGAAGGGAAGGGAAGGGAAGGGAAGGGAAGGGAAGGGAAAGTTAGAAAACCAGCCTCAGGAAGAACAAAACAGAAAGCAGTTTCCAAAATCACAGCTGAAAGATGGATAGTCTTTTTAGGTCGCTGCTATTGGAAAATGGCTATTTACACTGCTTCAGTCCTGAAGCTTAAGATCCAGCCTCCCTGAAGGAAAGCCTGACTGCCACACCCAGGCTACAGGCTCCTACCGTGTTTCCCCGAAAATAAAACCTAGCCAGACAATCAGCTCTAAGGCATCTTTTGGAGCAAAAATTAGTATAAGACCCTGTCTTATTTTACTATAATATAAGGCCAGGTCTTATATAATAATATAATATAATTAATATAATATAACAATATAATATAATACCAGGTCTTATATTAATTTTTGCTCCAAAAGATGCTTTAGAACTGATTGTCTGGCTAGGTCTTATTTTGGAGGAACATGGTATCTGTGGTCAGAGAAGATTGAAGTGTGATTGACAGACCTTCTAGAATCACAAGTAGGGAAAAGGAAGTAATGCAGGATTGCTTTTTCATTCCTATTTTGTAAGAGTTGGGGGTTGTATTACAGTTTTACAGAGAAACAGAACCAATAGGATATATATATAGAGAGAGATTTCTTTTAAAGAATTGGCTCAATAATTGGGGCAGTGGAGAGACTAGCAAATCCAAAATCTGTAGAGCAATTTGCCAGGCTGGAAATTCTGGCAAGAGCTGATGCAGTTTTGAAGCCAAAGGCAGTCTGGAAGGCAGAATTCCCTTTTCTTTGGACACTCTCAGTCTTTTCTCTTAAGGCTTTCGGTTAATTGAATGAGGGCCAACCACATCATGAAGGGTAATGTGCTTGACTCAGAGTCTATTTTTTAAATGTTTATCACATCTAAAAAATATCTTCACAGCAACATCTAGACTGGTGGTTAACAACTGGAAATCATAACTTAGCAAAGTTGACATATAAAATTAGTCTTCACAAGGTTCGGGAAGCTTCCAATGATTCCACTTGGACTCTTCTATGTGATAACTTTTTATTCTGAGCCAGGGAACCAATGAAAGGATTCTGAAACAGTGAGGCTATCTTCCTACAATGACTGTCACATTATTATCAAAATGTGTGTTGAAAATTGTGTAAACACAATAAATATTTAGTTTTACTTTAGTAAATTTACACTGATAGGAAAAATGGACTACTTAATTGAATTCCAAACTGGATGTGGACAAAGGTCATAATCATGATGAAACATTTACCTGAAAATTCCTTCTACCATATATTGATTTCACTACTAATATTAATGGAGTAAGCATTACTCATAAAGAAACATAATAGATTAACTCAATCTAATCAAAACATCCTTGAAACCTGATTTTGATATGATTTAAGAATTATGTTGAAACATGCTATTTTTGAGAAAAAATATTTTGAATTATGGATTTTAAATTCATTCATCTATTCATTTATTTATTTAATAAACACTTGTTGAGTGATTCAACATAATTTATGAAAATTATGAAGTGAGGCCTGATATCTCCTTAATCTCTCTGTGAAAAATCATTTTCCTTTCTTTCAGGAAACAGATGTAGTATAAACCATGATTCTCTTAACTCTTGAGTAAAGGACTTCAGGATCTTCTACAACCTGCTCAGATTTAGGCTGTATATTTTTAATGAAATGAACCAACTAGTGACTGATAATTCCCTGCCAAAATCATTTTTGAGAATTGTGCCTTCATGATTATTTACACTGGTAAATATATCTAGAGGATTTATCCATTAATGTTCCAAATAAGGATGATGAAAGTTGTGTCTGAGTGCTTTTTAAGCCCTGGATTCCTCCTCAATCAGGACAAGTGGCATTCCCACTTAGGACAGTTATGAACTAGTATTACAAAGGTTTGGTTGTGAATACATATTGTGTTGATGCTCTCAGTTTTGAAATGGGGACAATTCTTTCAAATAAGCCATGTGAGGCAATCTGGATGGTGAGAGACTACTTCCTTAGTCAGTGTGAGTAACATCAAGAAATATACTGAGGGATGAGTAGGAAGTAAAACTTCTTTTATCCAACTTACTGTCATTGTGGACACAATGAAATAATAGTGTATACTCTAAAGTTAGAATGCCTGGGTTGGAATCCTGGCTCTGATACTTGATAACTGTGTGACCCTGGTTGGCCTTTTCAACTTCTCTGTTTTCCACTTTCTTTCCAAAACTTGGATATTAAAAATAGGTTTGCGCCCAAGGTCCATAAGTTTAGTACCTATGTTTTCTACTATGCAGTTTATTGTTTCAGGTCTTATGCTTAAGTCTTTGATCCATTTTGAATTAATTTTGGTACATGGCGACAGATAGCAGTCCAGTTTCATTCTTTTGCACATGGCTTTCCAATTCTCCCAGCACCATTTATTGAAGAGGCTGTCTATTCTCCATTGTAATTTTTTGCTTCTTTGGCAAAAATTATCTGTCTATCTTTATGTGGGTTTATTTCTGGGTTCTCAATTCTATTTCATTGGTCTGTGTGTCTGTTTTTCTGCCAATACCATGCTGTTTTGATTATTGTAGCCCTGTAGCACAAGCTAAAGTCAGGGAGTGTGATACCTCCAGTATTGTTCTTTTTTCTTAAGATTGCTTTGGCTATTCGGGGTCTTTTGTGGTTCCAAACAAATCTGATGATTTTTTTGTTCTATTTCTTTAAAAAATGCCATTGGGATTTTGATGGGGATTGCATTAAATCTGTATATTGTTTTGGGCAATATGGCCATTTTAACTATGTTGATTCTTCCAATCCATGAACACTTTATGAATTTGACTCCAAAGGCAAGGGAAGTAAAAGCTAAAATAAATTAATGGGACTAAATCAAATTTAAAAGCTCTGCACAGCAAAAGAAACAGACAAAATAAAGAGGTAGCCAACTGAATGGGAGAAGAGTTTTGCAAACAGTGCCTCTGATAAGGGGCTAATATCCAAAATATACAAGGAACTCATGCAACTCAAAAACAGAAAAGCAAACAACCTAAATGAAAAATTGGCAGAAGACCTAAAGAGACATTTCTCCAAAGAGGACATACAAATGGCATATAGACATATGAAAAAATACTCAACTCACTAATCATCAGAGAAATGCAGATAAAAACCACAATGAGATATAACCTCACCCCAGTTAAAATGGCTATCATCAAAAGACAAATAGTAACAAGTGTTGGAGAGGCTGTGGAGAAAAAGGAACTCTCATACACTGTTGGTGGGAATACAGATTGGCGAAGCCGCTATGAAAGTCATTGTGGAGGTTCCTCAAAAAATTATGAATAGAATTACCATATGACCCAGCAATCCCTCTCCTAGGTGTCTACCAAAAAAAATCTGAAAACATTTATCCATAAAGAAACGTGTGCTCCAATGTTCATTGCAGCTTTATTTACAGTGGCCAAGACATGGAAACAACCAAATGTCCTTCAATAGATGAATGGATAAAGAAGTTGTGGTATATATACACAATGGAATACTATTTGGCAGTTAGAAAAGATGAAATAGGACCATTTGTGACAACATGGATGGATCTTGAGATTATAATGCTAAGCGAAATAAGTCAGACAGAAAAAGCAGAGAATCATATGATTTTACTGATATGTGGTATATAAACCAAAACCAAAACAAAAACAAGACAAACAAATGAGAAACAAAAACACATAGACACAGACAATAGTTTAGTGGTTACCAGAGGGTAAGGGGGTAGAGGGTAGTAGATGAGGGTAAAGGGGATCAAATATATGGTGATGGAAGGAGAACTGTCTCTGGGTGGTAAACACAGAATGGGATTGATAGATGAGGTAATACAGAATTGTACACGTAAAATCTATGTAACTTTACGAACAATTGTCACCTCAATAAACTTTAATTTAAAAAAATAGGTTTGCAGTAGGGACTACATGAAATAATGTAAGTAGAATGATTAGAACCAGGCAATGCAGGTAAAATTTTAATAACTGACGTGTGTGGGGGAAAGTCCTCCAATTGTAGAATTTGCCTAATATTATAGTGTAAATTCTCCCTCTGTTGTCAATTTCAAGATGCCAATGTGACATACCTGAACTTGGATGTGGGGACATGTGCCAGTTGATCCACAGTAGATAGTAGAGCCAGCTCCCATAATTCATTGATTTGAACAGTAACTAAGCATAGGCTATATTCAAGGAAAATATGTCATTGGTATGTCTATTTGTTGAAAATTTACAACTAAACATGGTATCATCTAAGAGGTAGCAAAATTGGGCAGACCCTGAAACATTGTCCGAGGCTCTGGTAATACGTACATTATGACATCTTGTAGTCAGTAAAAGAAAGACTCATCTGTTCTGTAAACCTGTTCTTTCCAAGTTTCAATTAGTGTATTTCTACTTGTGTGGCTGTTGCTAAGGTCGGGGCAATCAGTAATAAAACCACCCACCCCTCAACCTGCCATGGTATTATCCACGGTTCTGACAATTCTCCAGCCCCTCCATTTGCACTTAAGCAACCATTAAGGCAGAGGGTTGGATGTTTGTGTTTGTTTTTTAAATTATAGCTTAAGATTTAAGCAAATATCTTCAGAACCTACTCTATTTAGTTTCAAAACAAAGGTACCATGATTTGTTAGATGAGATATGGATTTCTTTGAGTGGACTGTTTCCAGGCAACAGCCTGAAGGATGGAACCTTCCTCTCTTTCATAAACAAAAACTTTTGAAACATAACCTGCAGTGGGTGCTATTCTGTCAACTAGAGAAAATCCCTAATCTTTATCAATGCCACAAATAAATATTTATTTACTTGGTTTGAAAAAAGACTATTTTTACAGAAAAAGGAAGTATAATATTATTTTGCTTTTAACTTATCCCAAAAGTGAAAAGTAAATTCACACGATCTGGAGACTGGTTATCAATCACATAGAAAGAAGACAACTCCTCTCACTCCTCATCTCTCTCACTCTGGGGCCAATTTACATGGGTGATGGCACCTGAATTTTATAGTTGAAAGAGAACAGGCTTTTGTGTCAAAGAGGTCATGTCCAAATCCTGACCCTACTATATAGTAGTAATTGACTTTAGAAAATATATTTGCTCAACAAAAATTTTAAAAAGATTTTTATTAAAATATACAACATTATATCAGTTTTGGGTGTACACCATAGTTATTCAACATTTTATACCTAAAGACATGATCACCATGATAAGTCCAGCAACCATCTGACACCGTACCAGGCTATCACAATATTATTGATTATATTCCCCATACTGTACATTATGTCCCCAGGACTTATTTGTTTTATACCTGGAAATTTGAAACTCTTATTCCCCTTCACCTTTTCCCCTCTTTTTTATATTTTTCAATTATAGCAGACATTCATCATCTGATATTAATTTCAGGTGTACAGCATATGGTTAGACATTTATATAATTTAAGAAACGATCCCCCTGGCTAATCTTGTACACACCTGGCACTATACATAATCATTACAATATTATTGACTATATTCGCTATGCTTTACATCCCCATGACTATTTAGTAACTACCAATTTGTACTTCTTAATGCCTTCACCTTTTTCACCCGGCCCCCCAAACTCCTCTCATCTATTACCACAACAAATCTAGTACCAATATAACACCATACATAGTTATTATAATATTACTGACTTTATTCATTATGCTATACCATACACTCCCATAACTACTTCGTAACAACCAATTTGTACTTCTTAATCCCACTCCCTTTTTTCATCCACACACCCAACCCTCCTTCCATCTGGCAATAACCAAAATGTTCTCTATATCTATGAGTTTGTTTCTATTTTTTGTTGTTTATATTGTTTCTTAGATTCCATATATAAGCAAAATAGCGTTGTATCTGTCTTTCTCTGCCTGACACTTCATTCAGCACCATACCTCCCAGGTCCATCCATGCCGTCATACATGCATTTCCTTCCATGACCGAGCAATATTCCATTGTATATATGTAACACCTCCTCTTTACCCATTCTTTCATCAACAGCCACCCAGGCTGTCTCCACATCTTGGCCATTGTAAACAATGCTGCAATGAACGTATGGAAGCATATGTTCCTTCAAAGCAGCATTCTGTTTTTTTTCAGATAAAAACCTAAAAGTGGGATTACTGGGTTTTTGTCTTTTGTTGTAGCCTTTGTTTTAAAGTCTTTTTTTTTTTTTGCATAAGTATTGATATTTTTTGTTTGTTTGTTTGTTTGTTTGTATTCCATTTTCATGAAATATTTTTTCATCTTTTTACTTTCCATCTGTGTGTGTCTTTCAATCTGAAGTGAGTCTCTTGTAAGCAGCATATGTAAGGGTTTTGCTTTCTTATCCAGTAAGCCCTCCTATGTCTTTTGATTGAAGCATTTAATTCATTTACATTGAAATTAAGTATTGATAGATATGTAGTTATTGCCATTTCTTTATTCACAATTTTGATTTTTCCCCCCTTGTATTAGAGTAATACCTCTAACTTTCCTTGTAATAGTGGTTTCGTGGTGATGACCTTCTTTAGGTTTTTCTTGTCTGGAAAGGTCGTTATCCTTCAATTTTAAGTGATAGTCTTGCTGGGTAGAGTACCCTTAGTTGTAGGTCCTTTCTTTTCATCATATTGTATATTTTGTGCCAATCCCTCCTAGCCTGTGGAGATTTTTTTTGAGAAAGCAGCTGACAATCTTCTGGGGGCTTCTTTATGAGTTACTAGTTGCCTTTCTCTTGCTGCTTTTAGGATTCTCTCTTTGTCTTTAACCTTTTCCATTTTAATTATGATGTGTCTGGTGTGGGCCTGTTTGGGTTCATCTTGTTTACAATTCTCTGTACTTCCTTGACTTGTATGTTTATTTCTTTTGCCAGATTAATAAAGTTTTCCAGCATTATTTCCTCAAATAACTTCTCAATCCCTTCTTTTCTCTCTTCTCCTTCTGGTACCCCTATGATGCCAATGTTGTTATGCTTGATGTTGTCCCAAAGGTCTCTTAACTTTGCTAATTTTTAAGTATTTTTTTCTCTTTTTGCTGTTCCAGTGAGGTGTTTTATGCTACCTTGTCTTCCAAATCACTGATTTGATCCTCTGCTTCATCCGCTATGTTAATGATTCCTTCTAGTGTAGTCTTCATTTCAGTTATTGTATTCTTCACTCTGACTGGTTCTTTTTATGGTTTCTATGTCCTCTTTTATGCTTGTTATCTTTCTGTTGAAGTTCTCACTAAGTTCCTTGAGCATCCATATAATCATTGTTTTGAACTCTGTATCTGGTAGGTTGTTTGCTTCCATTTTGTTTAGTTCTTTTTCTGGAGTTTTCTCCTGTTCTTTTATTTAGGATGCATTTCTTTGTTTCCTCATTTTGACTGTCTCTCTGTGTTTGTTTCTATGTATTAGGTAGATTTCCTATATCTTTCAGTCTTGACTGGGTGGCTTTATGTCATAGAGATCCTGTAGGGTCCTGGCACAGTCTCCCCGGTCACCTTCTCTGGGTGCTCCAGGAGTGTCCCTTGTATGGATGGTGTATGCCTTTCTATTATAGTGGAACTTTGATTGCTACTGGCATGTCAGTGGGTGAGATTAGCCCCCAGGCTGACTGGCTGTGGGGTGTGGCCATGTCCACAGTTTATAGGCTCCTGTGTGAGGGGCTTGTCCCAGAGTGGGATTTGCCCCAGCAGGCTCTGGTGCTGTTGAAACTACCCATTCAGTGTGCCAATTATGGAGCTAATTGGGTGGTGGTCTTCTGTGGTCTGGAGCCAACCTCCTAGTATTTTGGTTCTGGGGCATCTTAAGAGGGGCTCTAGTGCAGATTCAGGTCACCGACTGCCTGTGACCAGCCAGGGACTAGCTGGTAGAAGATACAAATTGGTCTGTGGTTGTTCACTGCCTGTGCTAAACCTAGAGGTGTGTGGCAGAGGCCACCTTGTGACCTGTGTTGGGCTGCCAACAGTACTGGGACTGCGGTAGTTCTGCAAAAAGCCAGGAAACCCCAAGGCCTGCTGCCACCTGCCGGCTCCCTTAAGTTTCAGCCACTGATTAAACCTTGTGTTGTATGCATGTTAGCTGAGACAGGGCCTCAGGAAGTCACTGGAGTGGAAAGAGTTGTATCACCAGGTTAATATAAGTTCTGGTTTGGTGCCAGTGCTGAGCCTGGAGCTACTTGGAACACACTAAGACTAGTTGCTCCCTGCCCTGGGCCCACAGACCCCAATAGTTTTCCAAGAAAAAGTTCAATGTGGGCAAAGCTGGCTTCTTTCGAGAAAGTGCCTCTGGCCTTGGGGGAGTTGGATAGTATGGGTTCCCAGTGAGCTAGCAGAGTGGAGCAACAGAGCTCACCAGGCCAATCAGATTCAGATTTGGCTGTGTTGGGGAGAACTCAACACAAGAAAGATGGCACCTTCCTGCTGGCTGCACAAGAAAGGGACCACACAGGGAAAATGGCAACTGTCCTCTAGCCCTCCCTCCATAGCCATACACATCAGTCTGCCCCCTGTATGCCTCTAACACCCCCCAAGTTACCATCTCTCCTACATAGCTGGGGGTGAATGCCTGCAAGTGAGTCTGTGCGTAGGAAGTTTAAGAAGACATCTGGGTTTCCTGCAGCCTTCTGCCCCTCCCGGATGGTCAGAATCCCCACTGCTTTCACAGCCAGATGTTGTGGGGTCTCTTCTTTCCAGTGCCAATACTCCAGGCTGGGGAGCTTGATGTGGAGCTGGGATCCCTTGGTCCTTCAAGGGGAACCTTCACAGCCAAGATATCCCTCCTGATTCTCAATTGCCATATGGAGGTTTGGGGCCAGCTCATTTTTCATCTCTGCCCCACCTACCAGTCTCGATGTGGCTTCTTCTTTATATCTTAGTTATAAAATTTCTGTTCAGCCAGACTTCAGATGGTTCTCTAGGTTGATTTTTCTATAATTTAGTTGTAATTTTAATATGTTAATGGAACAAAGAATGCACAATGTTTATCTACTCCATGTTAGATCTCATCTCTAGAATATTTTTAAATGGCAGATTTATTTTTAACTATAAATATAAATACTTAAAAGACGAAAAAAAATATTTGAAGAAATATTAATGATAATTAACATTTGATAAATGGAAGTGATTAATTGAAGTGATTTTCTTCCTTTTGCTTATCTGTATTTCTAAAATGACTAAGCATTTTTATAATAAAAAGTAACTTTATTTTTTATTATTTATAATAAAAAGGTAACTTTATTTTTATTATAAAAATGCTTAGTCATTTTAGAAATACAGATAAACAAAAGGAAGAAAATCACTTCAATTAATCACTTCCCCTAATACAAAAATAATTAACATTTCTCCAAATATTTTTCTCATCCTTTAACTATTTATATTTGTAGTTAAAAATAAATCTGCCTGGAACCTATGTAACTTTACTAACACTTGTCACCCCAATAAAATTTAATTTTTAAAAAAGTATCATTTAATACATACATTTGTCTCACCTTAATCCACTGTTATTATAAATTGGAAAGTTTAGACAGAATTTATAACATAATTGCCTGATTTCTAAAAAGGTAATGTGACCAAACATAAAAATTAAAAATAATAAGCTTAAGAAAATCTAAAAATTATGCCAAGTCCAAGTCTTAGTAGAAAGATCTCCCTTAGAATGTCTGGCAAAAACACAACTGAGAAGACTCAGTTCAACATACAAGAATTGAATAAGCTCTCCACTGTAGCAATGTTTTATTTTTTAATTTTTTAACTTTTCTTTTTTTCTTTTTTCTTTTTTTTACATACTCTAAAACTTCTTTTTTTTTTTTTTTTTTCCAGTTCTAAAGGTTCACTTTGTTCTTCTCCATTGCCCTCAACATTTTCTTTCTTGAATAAAAAGAAGCACCAAAGACCTGCCTTGGTACGCAGAAGGGACAAAGTTCAGAGTCCTTCTTCTCTGTTTGATGAAGTTTCTTGGAAGGGAGGAAGAAAAGATGAAAAAAGGAAATGTATTGATGGTTGGATAATTACCAATCTCTTGTTATAGCTAATCAAATAGGCCCTCTTTTCCCTCTGCTCCCTTCCAAACCCTTTCGGTACTGATCTGAGGGCACCCATCCTTAAGAGGCTAAATGGGTGAACACAGACATGAAGTTCAGCCTGCTCAGTTGGAGAACAGTTTCCCACCTGATAAATCAGTTATAGATATGTGGGGACAGTGACTACCCCATTTGAGTTTTCCAGGCCAGTTGCCTCTAAAAACAGCCTCTTATCTATTCTTCAGGTATTCTACACGTATTATCATTTTCTTTGTTTGCCATGATATGAAAAATGTTGGAAAGAACTGTTTTGAGAATCTGGAGTTTGGAAACATTCCAAAACAATGCCTTTTTCAGGGTGTGGTTGATGTCACAGGAGTTTAATGTAATGGGAAATAGTGAACGTTTTCTCATTTCTGCCATTGATTCACTGTAATTTTGAGTAATTGGCTTAAACATTGTGAGTCTCTGTAAATAAGAGAGCAAGAATAGATGATCTCTGAAATTCTAATGTTTATTAGGTTTGTTAGGTTTGTGGACAGTTAATGAATACAAGAAGAGATATAAAATTGAGACATGGGACTAGATGCCAACAAACCTGTATAGCATATTTTCTACAAAGTAACTTCCTACGAATTTATGAATCTCACCCAAATGATGTTTTTTATGTCATAGCTTTTAGCCTTTACTTGCTAATTAAAGCAAACATCAGAAAACTTATTTAAGACCACATCTCACCATACAATCTGTACATAGTATATTCTCTCTGAATGTCAATTTGAAATACAAGGCAAAAATGAATATTTTAAATAAGAGTCGCTGAAGTAGATGTAAGTAATTAAGGACAATGTAAAGTAGAATGCATTAAGTAGATTTATTTTTAAAAGAAAGCAAGCTGTAATATTTTGCCAATGCTTTTAATCAAATTTTTATTAAATGGCTATTCATTTATAAAAAGGAAAATATTTCAGCTCATAAAGATGATTAAGATGTTTTATTATCAATCCTTAAATTGCAGCCAGTTCAATCATCTTTAAATATAAATTCAGCCAAACAACCCTTGAGAAAATGTGCAGCATTTATCATATACTCCACAACATGAGCAAAGTTATAACAAAAATGTTTAGGAAAGATTCATAGTACTTCTCTCGCATTAGTCTTGCCAGGCTAATGTTATGAATGCATTTCTATCTTCATAATAATTGCATTCTCAATGGAATAAATCATGACCATGGTGAATATTTCTTTTGAGTGAGTCAATTACAGAGAGACATCAGTTATTAGAATGAAATGTTAATTCTGAATAGATTTTCATCGCTACAGTATTTCCTGAAATGTGAGATGCACATGATTGATTGACTGCAAGATAATTTTAGGTGGTGCATAGACAGCACTAAATAGCATTGAATCACGTAGTGAGAAAGTTACCAAGTGTTTAGTTCTTTTACATTCCTTGTCCATTAAATCAGTCTTAGTTTGAGGCTAATTTCTTTCTTCTATTTTTAGTTTAATGTAATTCTGAAGAGACATTACACAGAAGTTCACAAATTGAAACGTCAATAAAAAGTCTTAATCCAACCATTTCCCCTGCCTATCTTCCCTCTCTAAAGGTAAACATTATTACTAGTTTTACTTATATATTTCCACTATTGATTCATCCAAATACATATTATTTTTCTTATCTAAATGGTGTTACATGATATGTACTTCTGTGCCCTTTTTTTAATGTTATTTTTGGGTTTAAACACTTACTAATATCTCCTTTTAACAGAAAGATCTCAGTGTTTTACCAGTTAACAGAATCACAGTAAAATTTCATAACTTTACTTTTGTTGTATTAGTTTTAAAGTCACCATCTATTTATTGCAGGGAAGAATGATGTGATGCGATGTTTCCTTTTTAAACATATTTAAGAAATTTTAAAAATGTGAATTAAAACAAAAAGCCCAAAGGGAAGTTGCAACCAATATGGCCCCTACCATCACTAAAAAGTTATTAATCAAATTCATATTAGCTGAATGTTTGTGTCCCTCTAAAATTCATATGTTGAAATCCTAACACCCAATATGATGATATTTGGAGATAAGGCCTTTGAGAAATAATTAAGTCATGAGAATAGAGCCTTCATTAATGGATGTAGTGTCTTCATAAAAAGGGACACCAAAGCTTGCTCTCTCTACTCTGCTCCTCATCATGTAAGGTTACAAAGAGAAGATTTGTAAACCTACAAACCTGGAAGTGGTCTCTCTCCAGACACTGGATCTGCCTGCACCTTAATCTTGGACATCCATGCTCCAGAAATCTGAAAAATAAATGTTTGTTATTTAAGTAACCCAATCTATAATATATTTGTTATAGCAGCCTGAAATAAGACAGAGAAAAACATCACAAGGTGTACAAATAGTATTTGAAGAAATTCAACATTTGCTTATATTAACTCTTATTAAATTAGGGCTAAAGAACCTCCTCAATCTAGTAAAGGATATTCTTTTAAAAATTGGCCATTACTTTATAAGAAATCTGAATAGAGGAGATTCCAAGATTTGTTCAGTAGTTCACTGATATTATGAAGTGTATATTTCTTTCTGTTTCTGTCTTTTTTTTTTTTTTGGTGCCCAGCTATTAAAAAAAATTGCAACAAACTACCTAATTATCAGTGAAACTTAAAATTACAACATTTGAGTCAAGATCAAGAGAGAACTTAAATAAGGCAAAGACAAAATATAACAACCACAAAAATATAAACCAAAAAATGTTATTATCACTATTACAAAACAAAAAAGCAAAAGAAAGGATGTATTTAAGACATTATCACTATTGTCATTAGTTCTAATTGTTATGATGATCAATCTGAGAAATGCCAAGAAAAGCTCCATAAACTCATAGAATTAATAAAATAATGAGATACTCAAGTCTTGCAGGTTACAAAGTTAACAATTTAAAATAATTTAAGGGCATTTCCATAAAACTGCAACAACAACAGAGAAAATATACAGTAAACCAGCATTTCAACTATAACACAATATCTCACATAAGTCGTGGGAGAATATTTTGGAATTTTAACAAATAATTACTTCTTGGAGGTAAGCAAAGATGAAATAGTACCATTTGTGACAACATGAATGGATCTTGAGAGGAGTATAATGCTAAACAAAATAAGTCAGACAGAAAAAGTAGAGAACCATATGATTTCACTGATATGTGGTATATAAAACTGAAAGCAACAAAAGAACAAGAACAAATGAAGGAACAAAAACTCATAGACGTAGACAATTGTTTAGGGGTTTCCAGAGGGTAAGGGGGGAGAGGAACTCTAGAAGAAGGTAAACGGGGTCTAATATATGGTGATGGAAAGAGAACTGAATCTGGGTGGTGGACACACAATGTGAGATATAGATAATGTATTATAGAATTGTACACCTGAAATCTATGTAACTTTACTAACAATTGTCAACCCAACAAAATTTAATTTAAAAAAAAATTACTTGGGGACATAAAATGAAGCTACCTTATCTTACTGAGGTAATGGGTTGCACTGATTTCACAGCTGATTTCTTTCCTTCTGCAATGTATTCTCATATCCAGCAGCCAAAGGGATCCTTTTACAACACAATCTAGATTTGTCCAAAACTCATCAATGACTTCCTTCTCATCTAGAGCAAAGTTAGAGTGTATAACAGAATTCTACGGGGTCCCGGATCTGGCCCACACTATTGTTTAAACCTCATTTCCTGGGCTACCCTTCACTCACTCTTTTCCAATCTTTTTGTTCTGCCTTATTCACCAGGTGAATTTATACTTTAGAGACTTCATACTGTGGTTCCCTCCATTTGAAATGCCGTTCCCCTAAGTACTACTGAGTTTTTGGGTCTCTATTCAAATGTCTCATTATCATTGCTTTATTACAAAAATGCTGCTCTCTTCTGCCCTGGTATACTTTCTCCCCTTACTCTCCTTTCTATTTCTCCATAGCACCATCTGATGTTCTATATGTTTACTTGTTTATTGATGGTCTCCTCCTTTTCAATCACAAATTTCATCAGGACAGTGGTTTTGTCTTTCTTTTACCACTGAGTTCCATTCCCAGTACCTAGGTTATTCATGAATGGGAACATGCAGTAATATTTTTAAAACATTGCTTCTTACTAAAATAATCTACATACTTAATGAAATCCTCAAGTCAACATTCATACAGGGTATTTCATGAAATCAGAGAAATAATTCTAAAGAATAAAGAAGAATAAAGGCATACAAGTCTATTTAAAAAGGATAACAAGCATGGGAGACTTGCTCCACCAATGCTTTAGTATATAGCTATAATTATTAATACAGTATTTTATTAGTGTAGTTTTAATTAAACATAGAAAGGTTAGAGAGCCCAGAGAGAGCTGCCAGCATATTAGGGACTTGATGTATCACACATGCAACATTTTAGTCATTACAGAAGATGAGCCATCTAACGTATGTTGCTAAGATGACTGGCTTTTTAAAAAATATAAATGGAACCTTACTTCAACACCAAAATTTTTTAAAAACCATACTGAATCAAATGCTTAAATGTGAAAATAAACTTAAAAATGTTGGAATAAAATAAAGAATACATTTATGATCTTGAAGTAAAGAATGATTCCTTAGACAAGACCCAAAAATGCAAGTCACAAAGGAAAAATGGGTAAATTTGACTATATCAAAATATATACAATTCTTTTACCAAAAATAACATGATATAAACCAAGAAAAAAGACAAGTCACATTCTGGGAAAAGATATTTGCAACATGTATTACAGACAAGAATCAATTAAGAGTAAAAAAGTGACCTAATACAAAAGTAGTCAATGGATTTGAGAAGGCAATTTGTGTGCTAATATACATATGAAAAGATATTTGCATCACTTGTAACTGAAGAAATAAAAGTCTAAAAATCAGTGAAAGACCACAGCATAATAATCTGACTGGCAGCAAAAACGTTTTTTTAAAACTTTGATAACTCTACATTTTCATAAAGTTATGGAGAAAAAGGAAATTTAATACAGGCAGGTGGGAGGTAATCAAGTGCAACCACTTTGGAACAATTTGTCAATGTTTAGTATGTTTGAAAATGGCTGCCCACATGCAACTGAAGACATTTATGGACTATTCATTGAAGCAATTCTTGAAATAAACTTTTTAAAAATGACCGCAAGCTGTGTCTACATGCAGGAGAATGAACAACCTATATCTATGTGTATCAATATGAATAGCTCAAATGTACTACATTCATGATAGTGGTTGCTTTTGGATAATGGAAAGTAACTGGGACAGAAAGGAAAAAAGTGACATCCACTCCATCCATAAAGTGTCTAAATTCTTTCACACTATAAATATGCAGCAATTTACAAAATGTAAATATTAATTCCTGTTTTTTTATTTTTATTGTGGTATGTATACATGGACATAGATTTTAATAAGAAAAAAAAATGCAGATGTGTTACCCAAATGGCTGAACTGTAAGAAGTAGCATTTTATTCGTGTAGGTCCCTGAAGGCTCCAATGTATTAATATATCTGGAAAGTCTATTTTTTCACTGGAGTAAATTTACATCTGATTTGATACAACCATACACATGAACTTGGTCTTTTGGTTAATAATCTTTTTCTATTTTTTCTTTTCTGTTTCTGTTTTGTTTGTTTATTTTGGTCTTTAGATTCCACAAATAAGCGAAATCACATTGCATCTGTCTTTCTCTGTCTGACACTCCACTGCAGCACTGCTGCAGATGTTAAGAACCTATTCGCTTTCATAGTCAAGCAATATTCTATTGTATATACTCGTATGCACCACCTCCTCTTTATCTATTCTTCCATCGACGGACTCCCAGGCTGCCTCCACATCTTGGCCACTGTAAACAATGCTGTAATGAACATATGGATGTACAGGTCCCCTTAAAGTAGCGTTTTGGGTTTCTTCAGATAAATACCAGGAAGTGAGAATACTGGGTCCTTCTTTGTCTCTTGTTATAGCCTTTGTTTTAATGCCATTTTGTGTGTTATATTTTGTGTGTTGCTACTCCAGCTTTTCTTTTCTTTTTTTCTTTTTTTGGTTCCATTTTCATGAAATAACTTTTTCCATCCCTTTACTTTTCAACCTGTCTTTCGATCTGAAGTGAGCCTCTTGCAGGCAGCATACGTAAGGGTTTTGTTTTCTTATCCATTCAGCCACCTATGTTTTTAATTGGAGCATTGAATACACTTAACTTGTAAGCAATTGTTGGTAGATATGTATTTATTGCCATTTTATTATTCATATTTTTTATTTTTTTTCCCCGTCATAAAGAAGTCCTTCTAACATTCCTTGTAATACTGGTTTGGTGGTGATGAACTCCTTTAGCTTTTTCTTGTCTTGGAAGCTCTTTATCTGTCCTTCTAAATGATAACCTTGCTGGGTAGATTACCCTTGGTTTTAGGTCCTTGCTTTTCATCATTTCGACTATTTTGTGCCAATTCCCTCTGGCCTATAAAGTTCTGTTCAAAAATCAGCTGACAGTATTATGGGAGCTCCTGTGTAGGTAACTAACTGCTTCTCTCACAGTTTTTTAGGATTTCCTCTTTGTCTTTAACCTTTGTCATTTAAATTATAATGTATTTTGGTGTGGGCCTGTTTGGGTCCATCTTGTTTGGGACTCTGCATTTCCTGGCCTTGTATGTCTATTCCCTTTCCAGGTTAGGAAAGTTTTTGGTCATTTCTTCAAACAGATTCTCAATCCCTGCTTTCTCTCTTCTCCTGTTGGTACCCCTATGATGCAAATATTGTTACATTTGATGTTGTCCCAGAGGTCTGTTAAACTATCCTCATTTTTAAAAATTTATTTATTTATTTACTGCTGCTTTGATTGGGTGTTTTATGTTATCTTGTCTTCCAAATCATTGATTTGATCCTCAGCTTCATCTAGTCTGCTGGTGATTCCTTCTAGTGCATTCTTCATTTCAGTTATATTCTTCACTTCAGACTGGTTCTTTTGTATAATTTCTATGTCCTTTTTATTAATGCTTGCTCTCTCTTTGTTGAAGTCCTCACTAAGTTTCTTAAACATCCTTATAATCATTGTTTTGAACTCTTTTTCTGGTAGGTTGCTTCCCTCTATTTTGTTTAGTTCTTTTTTTTTTTTTTTTTTTTTTTGTAGTTTTCTCCTGTTCTTTCACTTCTTTGTTTCCTCATTTTGGCTTCCTTTCTGTATTTGTTTCTATGTATTAGGTAGGGCTGCTATGTCTCCCAGCCTTGCTGGGTGGCCTTATATAGTAGGTGTCCTGTGGGACTCAGTGGCACAGTCTCCCTGATCACTTGCTCTGGGTGCACCAGGAGTGTCCCTTATATGGGTTGTGTGTGCCTTTCTATTATAGTTGAGCCTTGATTGCCGTTGGCATGTTAATGGGTGGTATTGACCCTCAGGCTGACTGGCTGTGGGGTTTGGCCATGTCCACAGCTTATGAGCTCCTGTGTGAGGGGCTTGCCCCACTGAGTGGGATTTGCCACAGCAGACTCTGGTGCCTGTTGAAACCACCCTTTGTGTGTGCTGCTTGTGGGTCTAATGGGTTGTGTTCTGCAGTGGTCTAAAGCCAACCTCCAAGTATGTTGGTTCTGGGGCCTCTTGGAAGGGGCTCCAGTGCAGGCCCAGGTCATCCATTGTCTGTGACCATCCAGGGACTAGATAGTAGGAGCTACAAAGCAATCTGCAGTTGTTTGTTGCTTGTGCTAAATCTGGAGGTGCATGGGAGAGGCTACCCTGTGACCAGAGGTGGGCTGCCACCAGTAGTGAGTCTGGGGTAGTTCTGCAAAAAGCCAGGACACTCCAAAGCCTGCTGCCAACTGCTGGCTCCCTTAAGGTTCAGCCACTGATAAAGCCTCATGCTGTATGCGAGTTAGCTGAGACAGGGCCTCAGGGAATCACTAGAGTGGAGAGAGTTGTGGTCACCAGGTTAATGTAAATTCTGGCTTGGTGAAAGTGCTGAGCCTGGAGCTACTTATCAAAAGTCTCAGAGCATACCAAGACCAATGGCCACTTACCCTGGGCCTGCAGACCCCAAGTTTTCCAAGAAAGAGTACATTGTGCACAGGGCTGGCTAACCCCTCAGCTGCCACTAGGACAAGGTCTGGGGTAGCTCCACAAAAAATTTGGACACTCCAAGGCCTGCTGCCACTGTTGGCTCCAGAAAGGTTCATCCACTGATAAAGCCTCTGTCGTGCAGGGCGGCCCGCAGAGTCTCTGGTCCCGGACCCCACATAAGAACGCAGGACATGGTGAGGACAAAAAGGAACACCAATGGAGCCATAGATAGGGGAGTGATACGACTATATTCTCCCTGGCGGCACTATAGTCTCACCGGAGGCTGGATCCACACTGTCCGCAACCTGCCATCCTAACTGCAATCCGCACTTGCCAGCTCAGCCACCATCTTCTTGATAGCCCCCATTTTCTGCTAGAGTAGCCACAGCAGTTATATTATTGGCCAATGGCTCACTGGTTACAGCTGACAGTCAACCAGCCATAGCTGATGGCCATCCAATCACAGTTAATGGCCATTTACTACTCGAGTGAGCACCTTTCCATGTGAGGGTGAGAGCCTAGAAGCTGCACTCCTGGCTCTGTCCCCACACTCCTGTGGTATGCAAGTTGAATAAGGCATGGTCTCAGTGAGTCAGCCAGGAGGAGCAACAAAGCTCTTCAGGCCAATCAAATTCACATTTGGCCTGTGGGGGGGGGGGGGTGAGCTCAATATAGAAAATATACCTCTTGCCTGCCAGCTACACAGGAGAAAGGCCCCACACTGGGAAAATGGGGACTGTCCCTCCAGTCCTCACCTGAAGTTACACAACTTTGTCTTCCCCGTATGTCTCCAATGCCCCCAGAGTCACTGTCCCTCCACCAAGGCCCAGTGTGTGTGCCTGCATGGGCCCTTTCATCTTAAAGCGTTTCCCAATAGCCTTCCATCCCAATCATATGGTCAGAATTCCCAGTTTTTCACACCCAGAAGCTGTGGGGCCTCTTCTTCCTGGAACCAGTACTCTGGGCTGGGGAGCCTACAGCAGGGCTCCTTCATGGGAAACCTCTGTGGCCAACCTATGTCTCCTGATTTTTAGTTGCCACAGATGGGTGTAGGACCAGACGGTTTCACATCTCTGCCCCTCTAACCAGTCTTGATGTGGCTTTTTCTTTATGTCTTTAGTTATAAAACTTTTATTCAGCTAGACTTCAGATGGTTCTCCAAGCTGATTGTTCTAAAATTTATTTGTAATTTTGATGTGTTCATGAGATGAGGCAAGCACAGCGTTTATCTACTTTGCTGTCTTGGATCTCTCTTCCGACTCTGTTTTTTCTATTATTTAGCACATTACTGCCGCCGTCAAAAGACTAGATATATTGATTCATAATCAAGCTGCAAATTTTTTTGAAAGAATGAAGGACCATATAAAAATCTCTTATCATTATTACAGCTGAAAAACAGTTTACTCACAGATGCAAACTATGCATATGGTGTCTTTCACATTACATACGAGTATGTACTAGTGTTGCTTTGGATTACTTTGTTAATTGTTTTGTAGATAAAATTGCTAACTGTCCATATTCATTTTGGCACAATATCTTAACCTCATTTTGTTGTTGTTTGTTTTGTCACAAAGGAAAATCAGACCAATGGTCACCTTTATTCATGTTGAGCTTTCTCTCCAGGTAGAACTTATATTGCCACCTTTTACTGCTGTTACCTTGGTGATTCCTTGATAGGTGGGCTCAATTAATTAAAACATTTAATGAGAACTAATTATGACATGAACCATACTAGGTTCTGGGAATATAATGATTGAAATTCAGATCTTGCTCTGATAAGTTATTAATAGCCAGGCTATGGTTACAATATGTGCCCAACTACCTTCTGAGAGAAAAAAATAATGCAATTATTCTAAAATAGTTTATGCCTTTTCTTTTCTGAAACTATATCTTAGGCATTTCATTAAATGTTAAAGAGAATTTGAGTAAATACTAAGTTACTAAAAAGATGATCTGATAAAATAAATATACATGAATTCCCCTGAAATTATATATTAAGTTGGGCTAAATAAAATAAAATAAATTTTAAAAAAAGGATATAAAGTACAGCATAGGGAATATAGTCCATGGTATTGTAACAGCTATATACGATGTCAAAAGTATAGTAGATTGGGGGCAGCTTGTCACTTAGTGAGGGGTATAAATGTCTAACTATTACATTGCTTTGTACACCTGAAACTAAAAAAGGGGGGGGGAGGATTAAATGTAATTATAAGATCAGCAAATAATATCCTTATACAGAAGCAAACCAAGACTTCTAGACAAAGGTAGTTAAGGATTGGAGTCCTCTTAAAGAAGTTTAGGAGGGTTGTCATTTAGGAGAGTTGTATTCACCAGAAATGGCTGGCAAATAGTTCTAACATATCTATTGAAAACTTTTGAGCTTCTTTGATTTTGAAAGAGAAATTTAACTGATTAAAGCCATGTAAACATTTATGAAATATTAAACATATATGAGGTCTTTGAGTTCTTTGCTGTAGTGAACAATATTTGCACATATCTCATTAAAATTGTTTAATACAATTAGATTTTAATTTTTCTTGTGAATTAAAATATTAACAATAATCTGATCTTTATACTATAGATAACTGAGGTATTTCATAGGTATTGATAATTTATTTTTGCATACTCTGTATGATACACTTTACATGCTAATATTTTGTGCAGGATTTTTATATGTATGTTCATGAAATATGTTGATCTGTAGTTTTCTTTTCTTGTAATGTCTTTATCTGATTTTGATATTAGGGCAATATTAGTCTCATTGAATGAGGTAGGAAGAAATGTCTTCTTTTCTGGAAGACATTGTAGAGCATTCCTATCATTTCTTTTTTAAATTATTGGGAGAATTCACCAGTGAAACCATGTGGGGTTAGTGCTTTCTGTCTTGTAAGATTATTAATTACTAATCAATTTACTTAATGGATACAAGGGTATTTAGATGATCTATATTTCCTGTTTGTAAGTTTTGGTAATTTGTGTTTTTAAGGAATTGGACCATTTCAAATAAATTATTAATTTCGTTGTGATAGAATTGTTCAAAATATTCCTTTATTACCCGTATAATGTCCAGGGAATGAGTATTGATGACTCCTATTTAATTTTTTATATTAGCAACTTGTGTCTTCCCTCTTTTTGTCTTGGTTAGTGTTTTATAAATTCTATTGACATTTCCAACCTGTTTATTTTGTTAATTTTCTTTATTGATTGCTTTAAACTTCATTGATCTATACTATAACTTTTCCCTCTTTTTTTGTTAGGATTAAATTGCTCTACTTTCTCTAGTCTCCTAGGTGTAAGTTTAGATAATAATTTTAAACCTTGCTTCTTTTCTAATATATTCATTGAATGCTATCTATAATGTTCCCTCTAAGCACTGCTTTTGCTGCATCCCACAAAATTTCACATATTCATTTTCATTTAGTTTAAAATATTTTTAAAATTTCTCTTTTTGCATTGACTAATGTGTAATTTAGAAGTGTGCTGTTTAATCTCCAAATACTGAGATTTTCTAACTATTTTTCTGTTATTATATTCTAGTTTAATTCATTGTGGTCTAAGAACATACTTTGTGTGCTTTCTATTTTCTTTGTATTGTGTCTATTAAAGTGTATTATGATGGAGAACATGTTCTAACATGGTGAATATTCCATGTCAGCTTGAAATAATGTGTTTTCTACTGCTGTTGGGTGAAGTATTTTGTAAATGTCAATTATATCCAGTTAATTGATGGTACTGTTCATTTCAACTATATTTTTACTCTGCATGTTGGATTTATCAGTCACTGAAAGTCATGTTGAAATCTCCAGCTCTTGATTTCATTGAGCTTGTATTGTTCTTTCAGACTCTATTTTGTCTATTTCTTCTCTGCTTTTTATTTCCTTCCTTGTACTCACTTTGAGCGTTGCTTGTTCTTATTTTTCTGGTTCCTTTTGGTGTAAGGTTAGAATTTTTATTTGAGATTTTTCTCGTTTCCTGAGGTTGACTTATGTTTCTATGAATTACCCTCTGAGAACTGCTTTGGCTCTGTCCCACAGATTTGGGATGCTTATGTTTTTATTTTCATTTGTCTCAAAGTATTTGTTAAAGATTTTTATTAAAATATAGGTAATATACAACATTATATTTGTTTCAGGTGAACACCATAGTTATTCAACATTTGTATACATGAAGAAGTGATCTCCAGGATAAGTCCAGCAACCATCTGACAGCATGTCATACTATCACAATAATATTGACTATATTTCCTATGCTGTACATTACATCTCCATGACTTATTTATACCTGGATATTTGAACCTCTTATTCCCCTTCACCTTTTTAAATTTTTCAATGATAGTTGATTTTTAATATTATTTTATGTTAATTTCAGGTGTACATCATTGAGGTTAGACATTTATATAATTTGAGAAGTGATCCTCCCAATAAGTCCAGCACCCACCTGGCCCTATACATAGTTTTTACAATATTAATGACCCTATTCCCCATACTGTACTTTACATGCCCATGAATATTTTTTAACTACCAAATTGTACTTTTCATTCCCTTCACCTTTTTCACCCAGCCCCCAAACACTCCCATCTGGCAACTATCAAAATGATCTCTGTATCTATGAGTTTGTTTCCGTTTTGTTTGTGTATTTTGTTCTTTAGATTCCACATATAAGTGAAATCACATTGTCTCTGTCTTACTCTATCTGACATATTCCACTCAGCACAATATCTTTCAGGTCCATCCACGCCACCTTGGATGGCAAGAATTCATTCCCTTTCATGGCTGAGCAATATTCCATTATATGAGATGTGATCAAAACATAAGGTAAATATTTAAATTTAAAAAATTATTACAGTAAAAGACACATTTCCATTAATCCTCCTCAATATATTCCCCCTAGCTTTGAACACACTTATCCCATTTTTCTTGCCACTTCCTGAAGCAGTTCTGGAAGTCCTCTTTCATGAGTGTCTTTACTTGTGCTGTCGTGGCTGCCTTGATGTCCTGAATCAATTCAAAATGTTTACCTTTCATGGTAATTTTGACTTTGGAGAAGAGCCAGAAGTTGAACGGTGCCAGTTCCCACGAATAAAGTGGATGAGGACACACTGTAATATTTTTATTTGACAGAAATTTCAATGTACCAGAAGTGATGTGTGACACAGAATGTTTTTATGATGGAGGATGAAGTAAAGACACTCACAAAAGAGGACTTCCAAAACTGCTTCAGAAAGTGGCAAGAATGATGGGATAAGTGTATTTAAAGCAAGGCAAAGTATTTTGAGGGGGATTAATGGCAATGTTTCTTTTGCTGTGATACATTTTTTAAATTTAAATGTTCACTGTATCTTTTGATCACACCTTGTAATATGTAGCACCTCCTCTTTATCCATCATCCATTGATAGACACCCAGGTTGCCTCCACATCTTGGCCATTGTAATTAATACTGCAATAAACATATGGATGCCCATGTCCCCTCAAACTAGCATTTTGGGCTTCTTTGAATAAATACCCAGAAGTCGTATTACTCAGTCCTTCTTTGTCTCTTGTTCTAGGCTTTGTTTCAAAGTCTATTTTTGTCTGGTATGAGAATTGCTACCCTAGCTTTTCTTTTTATTATTTCCATATTCATGAAATACATTTTCCCATTCCTTTACTTTCAGTCTGTTGGTGTCTTTTGATCTGAAATGAGTCTCTTGTAGGCAGCTATGTAAGAGTTTTGTTTTCTTATCCATTCAGCCACCCTATGTCTTTTGATTGGAGCATTTAATCCATTTACATTTAAAGTAATTGTTAATAGATATGTAATTATTGCTTTTTTATTATTCATTATATGTGTATATATATGTATATACATACATATATATTATACACACACACACACACACACACACACACACACAAACACGAGTATAGTCTTAGAAAACTCCCTCTAACATTCCTTGTATTTCTGCTTTGTTGGTAATAAACTCTTTTAGCTTTTTCTTGTCTGGGGAGCTCTTTATGTGTCTTTTGATTCTAAATGATAACCTTGCAATGTAGAATAATCTTTGTTGTAGGTCCTTGCTTTTCATCACTTTGAATATTTCCTGCCAATCCCTTCTGGCCTGCAAAGTTTCTGCTGAGAAATCAGCTGACAGTCTTATGGGAGCTTCCTTAAAGGTAACTAACTGCCTTCCTCTTGCTGCTTTTAACATTCTTTCTTTGTCTTTAAGCTTTCCCATTTTAATTATGATGTATCTTGGTGTGGGCCTGTTTGGCTTCATCTTGTTTAGTACTCTCTTTGCTTCCTGGACTTGTATGTCTATTTCCTTCACCAGAATAAGGAAATTTTCAGTCATTATTTCTTCAAATTGGTTTTCAATTCCTTGCTGTCCCTATTCTCCCTTCTGGTACTTCTACATTGGTACATTTGGTGTCCCAGAGATACCTTAAACTATTCTCTTTTATTATTATTATTATTATTATTATTGTTATTATTATTATGATTACTATTATTAATTTTGCTGCTCTAATTTGGTGTTTTTCACTACCTTGTCTACTTTGCTGATTCTAATTTGCTGCTGTTTATTCTATCTAATGTGTTCTTTATTTCAATTATCATAGTCATCATTTCTTTTTTATGGTTTCTATTTCTTTGTGTAAGTTCTCACTGAGTTCATCTATTCTTCCCCTAAGCTCACTGAGCATCCTTATAACCAGTGTTTTGAACTTTATATCTGGTAGATTGCTTGCCTCCATTTCATTTAGTTTCTTTTCTAGAGTTTTGTCCTTTTTTTTTTTTTGAGGGCTCAGGGGTGCAGAGACATGTTTCTTTGTCTCCTCATTCTGGCTACCTCCCTCTGTTTGTTTCTACATATCAGGTAATCTGCTATGTCTCCCAGTCTTGATAAGGTGGCCTTCTATAATAGGTGTCCTGTTGGGCCCAAGTGGCACAGTCTCCCTAGTCACTTGAGAAGGGTGCCTCTGAGGTGAACCTCTGAGGTGAATGAGGTGTGCATTGCATGTGCCCTTCTGTTGTAATTGAGCCTTTGATGCTTTGGGCACATCAGTGGGTGGGAATGACTGGATATGAGGAATGGCTGAGTATAGCATATGAGCTGTTGTGCAGGGGCTAACCTCAGGAAGTGGGATTTTTCTTATCAGGACTCTGGTACCAGCCAAGTCCACCCTTTGGTTATGTCATTTGTGTAGCTAGTTGCATGGGACTTTGGTGTTGTCTGAAGCTGGCTATCATGTGTGTTTTTATGAGGCCTCTTAGGAGGAGATCCACTGCAGGCCCAGCTCAGCTGCTGCATGTGCCTAGCCCAGAGCCACCTTGTAGGAGGTATAGGTGATCTGGGAATGGAATCTGCCCGTGCTGGGCTTGGAGTTGCCTGGGAGAGGTCATGCTGCAAATTGAAGTCAGTTGCCTTTAGTGCCAGGCCTGGGACTGCTTCCCAAGAGTTATAGAGCACACTGAAGCCAGTTGCTGCTTGTTTGGGGTTTGTGGACCTTTGAGAAATTTTAGGAGAGTCTGCATGCAGTGCAGGCTGTGGCTGGCCACTTGTGAAGAAGCACTGTTGAAAGAGGTTCTGGCCAGTGAGCTAGCTGGGTGTTATGGAGTCCCAGGGAATCACCAGTGTGGGGGGAACAGAGCTAGACAGGTTGATGGAGATTCGGATTTGGTGCGTGCCTGTGCCTGCAGGCTGCATGGGGGGAAGGGCTCAACAAAGGAACAACGGCACTTCCCTGCACTTCTGTCCTGAAGAGAGCTGTCCCTCCAGCCATAGCCCTGAATCCAAACAATTCAGTTTTTCCCTATATGTCCCTGGCAGTTTTCAGGGTTCTGTCCCTTCAGTGTAGCTTAGTTTGACCATCTGTGAGTGAGGGAATCTGTGTGTACACCCTATAAGAGGATGTCTGAGTCTACAGCAGCACTTTTGTCTCAACCAGATAGAGTCTCCTTTAATTTTCACAGCCAGATGTTATGGGCATTTTTCTTCCCAGCTCTGGTGCTCTAGGCTGGGGACCCTCGTGTGGGCCTGGTTCCCCTTGCTTTTCAGAGGGACAACTGCAGTTGAGAAATCCTGTTGATTCTTAACCTCCTCACATGGATATTGGACTAGCCCATTTCACATCTCTGCCTCTCTTACTAGTCTCGATGTAGCTTCTTCTTTATCCTTAGTTATAGAAGTTCTGTTCAGCCAGATTTCAGGTGATTCTCAATGATGGTTGTTCTATAATTTAGTTGTAATTTTGATGTTTTCGTGGAAGGAAGAGAGCATAGTATTTACCTACTCCGTCACCTTGACCAGAAGTCCCCTAAAGACCTTCTTTGAACTTTTCTTGCAAAGCAGGTTTACTGCAGTGTTTTCTTCAGTTTTTGTTTTTGTTTTTGTTTTTTCTTTGTCCAAGAAACTTTTCAAGGATCATTTCATTGCATGAGGAATTTGAGGTTGTTGTTTTATTTCTTTCCCCACTTTAAAAATTTCATTCTACTCTCTTCTTATTTTCGTGGTTTCTGATGAGAATTCTGCTATAATTCTTATTATTTTCCAGTTAAGTACTCATAAGGTAGATTTTTTTCCTCTGGCTTCTTTCAAAATCGATTTTGTCTTTGTTGTCCTGCAATTTAAATGTGATTTGCCTATGTATAATTGCCTTGGTATTCATCCTCTGTTGTTTCTGTGCCTTCTGGATTTTTGATTCGATGTCTGTAATTCATTTTGGAAGATAGACAACTATTAATACTTCAAACATTTCTTCTGTTCTTCTTCTATTATTCATACTATGCATATGTTACACCTTGCAAAATTGTCCCTTAATTCTTGGATGTTTAGTTTTGATTTTTGTATTATTTTTTCCCTTTGCATTTAATTTTGGGAAGTTTCTATTGGTATATCTTCAACTTCATATATTCTTTCCTCAGCCTCAGCCCCATCTCATCTTTATGCCCATCAAAATCATTCTTTTTTTTTTCCGTCAAAGGCATTTATAAATTTTTTATTATAGTGCTTTAAATTACTACATTTCATTTGATTCTCTCTCAAAGTATCCTTCACTCTGTTTACTTTATCCATCTATGCTTGCATGGACCTACTTTCCATTGGAGCCCTTAACCTATTAATCATATGATATTTTTAATTCTCTATTAATCCCAAAATTTGTGATATTGAGTCCTGTATTTTCTTTCTGAGCTCATTTTTCAAATTTATCTTTTGTCATGCTTTGCAATTTTTTGTTGACACTTGGAAATGAGTTATTAGGTAATATGAAATGATGTAAATAGGCCTTTACTCTCCGGTTTCATGTTAATTTGGCTAAAAGCTAGATTATGCTAAACGATTGCTCTACCCGTAAGTTCTAGAGACTTCAGTTTCCCCAGTATCCTTGTATTTGGTACCTCATGGTCTTTGGGCTTCCCTAAGAACTTATTCTTAAGTAGAGGCTGTACTTTTCAGGTCTTTCCATTGTTATCTTCTGTTATGATGCTGGAGCCCTGTTGATGTGGTTAAGATGTGGGGGAGGGAAGCCTTATATACTATCATGATTAAATCTCAGTCTTCAGTGGTCCTATGTCACTGGATTGTGACTTTCCCAAGTGTTCCTAAACCTTTTTGTTTATCTTCTTATGTGAAACAGGAAGGCTAGAGGTTACTGGAGTTGAACAATTACTCTTCCCTCAAGTTGAATAAAACTCTGGCAAAGTATTTTTCCTTGAAGAATAAGCCTTTGTTATAGAAAATACTCTGTATATTTGAAATAGTACTTTTTTTTTTCCCTGCCAAAAACATGAGAGTGTTATACTTAAGTCTTCACCATGAGAATCTGGGGTGAGTTCTGTGAGGTACCAATAAGACTGTATCAATAGGAGTTCTCGTTCTCAATGTATTCCACACTCAAGTATAGCTTCAGCAAAATTTACTCTGTGTAAGTCAATCTCAGCTATGATTCTCTGTATTCAGCTTTGACTTTCTATATTTGTCTATCTTTACAGATTTCAGAGTGGCAGTTTTCCTGTGAATTCAATTCTCTGATGGGTCTAAGAAAAGTCATTGATTTTCAGTTTGTTCAGTTTTTTCTTGTTATAATGATGAGTAGATACCTTTCAGGCTTCTATTTTGATTTCTAAACCTATAGATATTTGCTTTGCAATGTTATAGCACTTTTCAAAACCAGAGATTCTAAATTCTTGAAAAATTCTAAAAATTCCCTCATGTAGTTTATAGCAATACCCATATATACACATTTGTTTTACTGAAAGTTGACATCCTAAGTGCTGCCAATTCTTGTCCCAGCCCTGCAGCTGGAGAATTAATATTTGTACAGATATTCCAGGTACACAGAGTTCAGGTACAGATGGGCAAGCCCACCTCCCTCCTTAAGGCCTGGTACTGTCCCTAAAGGGAGCCTCTCTCCCACAGCCATGGTCATTTCTGCTGCTGGTATCATTGTCACCACCACCAATCTGGGCCAGGTCCCACCTGGCCACCCCCTCAGGGCCTCAGGACCCAAGGACTTCCCCAGGTATATATGTGCCTACCAGGACAATGGCTATGGGCACTGCCCACATCTACTGCTGGGCCACAGCAGTGTCCAACTGCCCAGCTATCAACTCTGCTCATGAGTCTCCTCTTTGTCCCATCAGACTTCACTTACAAACATAAGTTCAAAAATAAAATTAAGAATATCCAAAAGGTGAGACTAGAGCATCAAAGCAAGTGTGGGCCCCTCTCATCACAGGGACTTGTGGAACTGCACAGGTCACATGCCCAGACAGCTGGCCCTGGATTATTTGGGTTTGGTAAAAATGTTTTTATCTAAGCCCAAAATGTATATTCTCTTTTGCCTCAATCTTCTGAACACTGATTCATTCTATCTTCTCTTTGAAAATATCTATTGATATGGAAAAAAATGGTCCTCTCTCTTTTGTAGGTGCTTGGGGACTGTGACTCATTAGTAACACAAGGCGCTCAAATCTCTCCCTCTAACTCAAACCACTCTGCAGCTTTTCACAAATAGAGAATACAAATGTTTTATGCTTTAATTTTGTTTTAAATTTATGAAAAACTTATCTATAAAATAGGCTTAAACATGTTTCTATATTCTGTTAATCTACTCTAGGAGAACAACTGGCAAAAATATTTTTATCTAACTCTTATTATCTTTTTATTGGGAGAAGAAAAACATTACCACATTACCATTTTCAACATTCCTTTTTCTCTTCTCCCCACTCCCTAACTGTTTTTAACATTTGGGAACCACTCTACACTTATGCTTTTAAATAATAAATATACATAAACACAGTATTTGTTTATAATTAAAAGTTTAGTATCTTTACAATTTTTAAATATTTTATCATTTTATTAGAAACAGAATAACATACTACATTACCAAGGCAAATAGTATCCCCTTAGGAAGGATTTTCTTTTAAACGATTGTTCAGCCATTTATATCTCCATTCCAGTGATCTTAGATCTTGTCATAAAATCAAACTATAAATGATAACAGCTTGCTGAGAAACAAGACAAGTTCCTTTTATTTATTAGTTCATTTAATTTTTTTTAACACCTGCCACATCAAGCCCCATCTTAGACAATTAAAATGTAGAGATAAACTAGAAAAGATTTTTGTCATCAAGGAACTTAGATTTTGATATATTGAAGGAAAAATGGCAGTTGAAAAATAAACCTATTTTTTTTTTAAGGCAAAGTCATTTGAAAACTTGACGCATTTAGAGATAACCAACTTCTTGGGGGCCATACCTTACTTCGGTTTATTTAAGCACAATGAGATAGAAATTTTAAAACTTCAAATGCTAGAGATTTGTCAATGGTCTTTGTTATTTTTTGCTGTTGCTTTTTTTATTTGTCTATTTGTTTTTAATTCCTTCCTTTGCTATCAAATGCAATGCTAAATGTCATTTATGTGTTACCTTCCCTGAATTCAGCCCTGTTCTAAGTATGGAGTTGTTTCAAACAGTCTAATCACCCTGCACACTTGAGCTGGGGAAGGTTTCTGGGACACTGTCACTTGACTGTCTCTAAAGATGTAGGTGCTCTTAACCCCTTTAATTTCCTCCTCTGAGAAAAAAAAAGAGACAGGTCTAATGGTGAAAGCCAATAACATCTTAATTACATCATGTGGGCAAACCTAATAATAACATCTGTGGTAGATTGCTAATTATTCCCCTTTCTGGATTCATTCCCCGTAGCAAAGTGACTTTGTAGCTCCTCTCCTCAAGAGGTGAAATGTATTTTTTCTCTCATTGAATCTGAATCAGGGATGAGATTGTGACCTGCTTTAGCTAATGGAACACAAAGGAAGCAATTTGCTCATGTTCCAAATCTGGGACTCGAAGGGCTTTGCTCGCTTCCACTCTCTCAGAACTCTGCATCACCTATTGAACAAGCCAGGCCTAGCCAACTGGAGGATGATAGACAATATGGTGAGAGTCTCCACTTTTCCCAGTCATCCATGCAGAGCCCATCATAGACTATAGTCTTAGGACTATGGGATGCAGAAACATCTGTAAGCCTGAACAACATTAGACCAGACTGTCCCAGACCAAATCAGACCAAACCAGACCAAACCAACTGCCCAGCTGAGTTCAACTCTGAAAAAACTGAGCTAAACAAATTGTTATTTTAAGTCACTAAGTTTTGGAGTGGTTTTTTGTATAGCAAAGCTAACTGATATAAAATTGATTGTAATTTTTTTACCTCATTTAAGGCATCTTCTCTATCTTCTCATAGAAATATTGACAAACCAGTGAGAATAATTCTAACTAAGAAACACTTCTGTCAAAATTTTGTAAACATAACTCTCTCTTTCCTTGTTGTAATACGGGAACTATATCTTTTGGCAAAAATTTAAAAATGAAGATCATGGTACAAAATATTTAATAGGCAGTTTGGTATTAAAACTGACTCAATCATTTAATTGTGTAATTGCCCTACTTTTAAAATTCAGCCCAATGAACAATAGTATCACTTAGGATTTATTTTAGATAATGTTACCTAGAGCAAACTTAACTTAATATTTTGGACACATTTGATTTGACTACAGTCATGTCAACAAATACAGTTGATACTCATTAAAATCCTCCAAAATTCTTAAAAATTTTATTAAAATTTTACAAAAGTAAGTAATAAAGACTAAAGTTAAAATAATTTAAATGCTTTCAGTTCTATATTAAATAAGTTCTTACACATAAACATATTTCTTTATTGTACCTTAAATATTACGTAATATTTACCACTTGGCTATGTGCAAACATGAAAATCATTTTAGTTTTGTAATTTCATGTCCTCTCTTTGACTCTGAACCCCAAGTTTACCTACAATATTTTTGCCACATTCTCATTTTCTTAATCCATCTCTGTTATTTTGTAGTCCGGTTAGTTTTAAATCTCTATAAATGTGTAATTTACATTCTGTATCTCAGAAATTCCTTCTCTAATAGATAATTTCCATTTACTTCCTCCTGGTTCCAGGTACCATTATCTATCCAGGATCACAGGCCCAACTTCCTCCTTATTCAACTTACTCACGGTAAGCACAGTACCTAAAGTCCATAAAACATTTTATTTTAATTTAAAATTAGAAGAGAAAAATGAATGTTGTAATAATGTGTAATCACGAATACAGACTGGATTATAGTCATCTTTGTTCCAATTCAGTCATAAAATATTATTTATTTATTTATTTATTTATTTATTTATTTATTTATTTATTATAGAAGAAGGTGCCCAGGATGGCAAAAATGCCTAGAGTGGAGGGAAGAGAAGCCCTCCTATGAGATTACCTCCATGCCAGTGATGGTAAGTTTGTAGGTCTCTTCTCCAAATGTCAGCGGCTCTTCTTACATCACAGGTGAGACTGTTAACCATTTTGTGCTGCCAGCACCCAAACATTTGACATTTTGGAGAGCTTCTGATGTTCTGCATGTAAGTGTCCTCTCAGGACACCTTCTACACTACCACCTCCTCCCAAGAACCCACGAATCCCACAAAACAATTGTGAGATCTCAGCCTCATCTCTCTCTCCTTCCTTATTTCCCTTTTTCCAGCCTCACATTTAGGGTTGGTCAGAGGCCTAAATTGTTAAAACTTTGGGAACTCTGATCACTTCCAGCTTCCTCTACTTCACTTTTTATGCCCTCCTCTTGACAAACACAATCAAAGTGTGGCTTTGTTTGCCCCTTCCTATGGATTATAATGGCTTGTTTATAATTAGTATAAACAAACAAATTATACAATTTGTATAATTGTACAAACTAACAACACATCTGTTCTGGTTACCATGGTAATAATTCATATCCCAGTTGGTAATCCCAGAGCAGTGTGAAAGTGCCTTAATCAGTACTCCTCATCTCCATATATAACCTAACAACCTATATATTATTTAACACAAATAATAACATACATAAAGTACAAAAAAATAAGTAAATATTAAAAATTTATCTAGAAGGAAAATATATCATATACTATTTGGATAAATTAACTTTTTTTTTTCAAATTTAGTGCTGATAGGGTATTTTTCTAGGACACTATAAAACAAAAAATGAATTTTTACTATAAGCACACAAAATGCCATATTTTCTTATGTTACTACATGCAGAGTTTTATTGGAAGCAACATTCAATAATTTCATAAGTAATAGGAATAGCTTGCTGACAGAATTAAGCCCAAGTGGATAGCAGATGAGTTATTAAGATATCAAAATCTGTTTTGTTTTTTAAAGAAATATAGCTCATCTGAAGCTGTTAGGTATAAAATGCTAATATATAAAATTATAAAAGCTTTCTAGAATTTGAGTACATATAAAATGTATAAAATATAAAAGTAAAATGAATCCACATATATTTTAAATATAATTATTTTTATAAGCATATAAAAGCATTTAAAAGAAATTGAAATTTAAAATTTAAGCCAAAGCTATCTGAGTCCAAATTCTATGATATTTTACTATAAGTGATGGCAATTATATACAACCTGTACACAACCTATGCTACAACCTATTCCCCATCCTTGCCCATGCTGGGCATTGCTATCACTTTTGACTATTTTCAGCCAAGCTTGGATGTGATTTCCAAAGACTTCTCAACATAGAAATTCAGAAATTCAATCACAAGCAGGCATGCAACCTGAGACCTCTTTGCAATGCCTTCCCAATATCTGCAGCCTGTGTATACTTTATCTAGTTTTCTCTAACAGGGATAATTTTTTTAAAGAACCCCCAGTGTAATCTGCCTCTTGGTGATAATGCATTTTTATTTTTTCTTTCCCTCAATCTTTCCACCATTAAGGCAAACCTATGGAATTTATCTAGGGCAAGTAAGCTTCTAAAACAAGCAAACAAAAACAAAAAGAAAAAAAAAGATTATATAATATAAAGTTCCAGGCAGGAAGATATAGAAAAAAGGGAGAAATTTTGGAGAGAAGGAGGAGATTTGTAGGGACACTTACATTGGTGCAGATGCTACCTGAGTCAATGAGAAAAATCTAACACCTCTATCTCTAAGCTGCTTGTGACTATGCCACAGCCCACAAACCCCCTCCCGACAATCAGCAGATGGCATGCAGGAGACCTCATATAGCCTGGAGAGGAGACAGGGATTCTCTGGTAATATGTCAAGTCAACATTGCTGTGATGAACAATGGATATGATAGTCTATAATGGTAGTCTATGATAATTACAATGTTTCTTCCTTCAAAGTTGACTAAGTTTACAACATATTTTATACACGTTTCTTGTCCTCTCAGGCATATATTAAACAAAAGAGTTGATATTTTCTTTCAAAAAAGAAGAGAGTGTATTTTAGTAATTACCATAAATAGACAAACTCTAATTCAACATCAGTATAGAATGAGATACTTTGCTTCATCAATATTAATTAATTATATTTATTATCGATTCATATGCCTGTTCATTTAGATCTTATGTTCATTTAATTTGTTTACTTCTTCAAAGTCTTCTATGACATTGCAACCATATTACGGATTTGGATTATAGTTCATGAGTCAGTTTCTTACATAACACTACCAAATGTAAAATATGGAAATTAAATACCTCATGTTGAAATAATGATACAATTAACATTACAAAATAAATTTCCAAAAGGATGCTTAATTTAATGGCAAATATGTCAGTTTTAATGAAAACAAGTTGTTTCATAAGTAATTGCCACTCCTGTTTCATTGAAACCAAAAAGATTATGATGACACAAATTAGAGATTCATATACATGCATATTTATAGTATTGTGCACATAAGCAATCTTAGTAATAAGTTGATTTATAAAACCAGTGTTACCCTCCCTTAGGCAACCAAGTAAGGTAAAAATAGGAGCAAATATCAGAACAAATAATGGCAGAACAAACATGTCATTATCTTGGAGGAGTAAGACTGACCAAATGGCAACAATTTTCTTTGGTAATATATTTTGGCTCCTGAAACTATTACTAAATATGGAAAACCAGTATTTCCATGATGATGGGAAGGCAATATTTGCATATTTAAATATAAATGTAATATAATTATACACCATTCAATTAAAAAAAAAGAAAAATGGCATATAAGTTACAGTTATGAAACATCTTTCAGCATATTCTCATGTTTTACATCAAATCCACAGGTTAAATCTAAATGGTTCAAATCAAAATCACTTATTCTTAACCAAAGTGCCCATCAGGAGATTTTCATACTAATCTATAACTATTATTTGAAGAATTTTGAAACTGGAAGGATCTTAAGACTCATCCATCTTTGGAGGAAACTCTTGATGGCTCTGTGGTGCCAAAACATTCAGTGTAAATGTTAAACTTGAATTAATTAGTCTATTATGTGTTTTTTTGTTTTTCCTTCAGTATTAAAAATAATGGGCTGGTATGATTCTATTTATGTCAGGATAAAAACAACAAATCTAAATAGTCTTTTCTGACAGTATTTGTGGAGAACAACACATTACAGGAAATGCAATTGACTGATACCACAAAGTCAGGGAAGAGGTTAATTCTGAGGTTTAGATAGATGGACATGATGTATTAGAAAGTAGTACACAGAAGGCTTCAAAGATACTGATAATGTTCACTCTATTTATTCATTTCAGTGGTGGGCATATTGGTGTTCATTTTATTATAATTCTTTAAACTATATGTTTGTTATGATTCCTTCATTCTATGATGACATAGTTCACATTACAAAAATTAAAGATTAAAATTATGAGAGTTTTAAGATTACAATTAATTTTAAAAATCACTGAATAAACACATTTTGTCATTCTATATATACTTTTGTTAGCTTGTCTATTTGTTTTTGATAGCTATAGTGTTAGATTATTTTGTATTTCTCTAGGTAGAGTGAAATTCTTTAGGATTTCTGGATTGTAGTTCTTAGACTGTTTTAATTAGGATTAGGTTATGCATCGAGTAAGAGAATGAAAATAAACAAAATAAACAAAAGCAGTGGGTTAAAAAATATAGAAATTTGTTTTTCTCACAATAAAAAAAGTCATGGGTGCAGCCAATTCAAGTATGATGTCATAACATTGCTCAAAAAATTTCTCAGGGACCCAGGCTTCTTCCAGATTTCTATGTCATGAACCCTAGGCTATGGACTCCCTATTTTTAACAGGAGATAGAACTTCAGCATTCCCATCCTAGTTCCAAGCAGCTGTATAAAATGAGTGGGATTATAAGAAAGGGAAAGCTGCAGAATATTTCTATTCACATCCCATTGGCCATCTTGGTCACATGGTCACACCTTCCTGCAAAGTGATTAGAGAAATGTGACCGCTTGTGACCATCTGTCATCACCAGAAGGTCACTAGACTATTAGCTCTTTGACAACAGAGGTTTACTCATTTTGTTTTCTCCAGTGCCTAGCATGAAGCCTAATAATATAGAGTAAATGCTCAAAAAATGATTCTAATGATTAAATAAACTCTAGTTGCTGAGACATATACAAATCATTTTAGTACACAAGGTCTAGACCCCAAGAATAAAATGCTAATTTTATATAAAATATTATAACAACTCAGAAAAAAAAGAGAAATGAATGTTTCCCTATTGGCATACAATGACGTGCCAAGATACTTCTTGTATAGAGACACTGTTCTGTACTGCAAAGGAACTAGAAAATGGAGAGATGATTCTTGCTTCTCAAAACTTGCAATCAAGTTAGGAAGACAAGATCAGTAATTACTGTTTAATGAAGTGATGAAATAAGAGATTTACAAAAATCTAGAGACAGGAAAGTCATATAAAGCTAAGTTAGCATAATCAAATATAAGATTCTTGAGGGACTAGCTTTCAGTGTCAAAAAGACAGTGTTTGTACAAAGTAGAGGAGAAACAGATGGTTTTTCAGACATGTGAAGTAGGGGTAAGCAATGAGAGGCTGGTGTGTATAAGAACTGCTGAAACAGCCCAGATCAAATGTTAGGTAGCTGTGGGAAATAATAAGAGATCAGTAGGTTGGGCCAGCTTTTAATGAGGCTTTTAAAGTTACGAACAGCTAACTAAAGTTTGAGATTTTTATGGTAACTGAAGCAAATGATTGATGAAGAGGAAAACAACACTGTGCTGATTAAATGTTGACCATTATAATTTTCAGTGTAACAGCTGCTACCAAAATTGCGGTAATTCAAAATAAAAAATAGACGCTGTTGTTCTGAAATAGCTTGGACTATTTGAAACCCTCTAGCATGAGATTTGCTAAGAACATGATAGGGTGGAGGTTCCTTTTTTTTCATTTTATCATAATGACTTGTTCTATGGATTGAGAATTCAAACTGAGCAACAATTTCACAGCCAGAGTTGGAGTGTGGGTTGTATAAAGTTGTAGAAGCATTTTTCCAAAGACATGAAAATTCTTTTCTACTACCTAATACAAGTCCGAACTAACATGATATTTGAAAAACATCAATTGCTAAATTATTTTCTGACTAATAAAAATTGATTTATTATCAACTTATATTTACATTATATTACTTGCTCATAGTTATTTTACCAAAAAATTTAGTCATTCCATTTGACAGTGTGTTTTTACCTCAAGATAAACATTTAGAAAACTAACCATGTTGTGTAAATGCTTGAGGTAGGAATAATTTACAATTAAATTCGTGATTACTTGTTTTCTACCCTAGATAAACAATTTGTCTCAAGCTCATAATTTTAATTTCTTTCGCATTAACGATATCTACTATGTCAAATAAATCACGTTGTAGTTCAACATTGATATACTACGCACCCGTGTTTATTTACTGGCATATCATCTCTGCATCTTGAATTTATTTTAGACTACTTTGTTATATCAAGAAACCTATGTAATTTTACCAACCACAGTCACCCCAATAAATTTTAGTTAAAAAAGTAGATTTAGACATCATCTCATAGCAGATATTTAAAAACTCAGAGAAACTGGAAAAATCCCACACTATGTTCTGGGATGATGGTGGCAGCAGTAGTGAGATGAATTAGAGGGCAAGGGAAGAGATTCAAAGCAAAGGCAAAGGGACCATTATAAGATAAACAAGGCAGGAATAGATTGTGTTGGAACACAGGAAACAGATTGAAGAGCACTGAAGGGGTTGAAGGGGACTTGTTTTCAGACAAATTGAGTCAACAGGTACATATTTGCTTAGGGTAAAAATGGAACTCTGAGTTACTATAAGGAGGGCATGGCAGAGATTTCTCTGAGTAGCAGGTTGCTACAACAATAGTATCATGTCAAGTGCAAATGGAGTCCAATGTCTCTGCCAGTAACCAACAGAAGTTTTCAGAAGGCTGAAAACATATTAGCATGCTGGAACAACCAATAAAGTGGGTGATCACTTTTCCATAACATGGTTTAACATGGTTAAGACCTGAATGAACTAAAGCAGTACCCCATTTAATGAAACGTTTATGGTACTGAGACAAGTTTTATATGAGTACACTACTTAACTTTTCTAGTCTAGGAAAATATAATTGCTTGACATCTCTGGCTTCATATTTCTCACCTGTAAGACAAGAACAATAATTATACCTATCTCATAGATTATTTCTGACTGTTTCTTTTTTTATGGTTTCTATGTACTTTTTTGTTTGCCATTTCTACTGAAGTTCTCACTAAGCTCCTTGATCATCCTTATAACCACTGTTTTGAATTCTGTCTTTGGTAGGTTGCTTATCTCCTCTTCATTTAGTTCTTTTTCTGGATTTTTCTCCTGTTCTTTCATTTGGGACACATTTCTTTGTTTCCTCATTTTGACTGCCTCTCTGTGTTTATTTCTGTGTATTAGGTAGGGCTGCTATGTCTCCCAGTCTTGGGCAGGTGGCCTTATGTAGTAGGTGTCCTGTGGGATCTAGTGGCCCAGTCTCCCTAGTTACCAGCTCTGCACACTCCAACAGTGACCCTTGTGTGGATGGTGTGTGCCCTCCTGTTATGGTTGAGCACTGATTGCTGTTGGCACATCAATGTGTGTGATTAACCCTTAGGCTGACTGGCTGTGGGGTTTGTACACACCTTACAGGCTGCTGTGTAAGGTGCTTTCCCCACTAAGTGGGATTTGCCCCACTGTTAAAAAACACTGGTGCCTGTTGAGATCACCCTTTGTCTGTGCCATTTGTGGGGCTAATTTGATGGCATTCTGCTGTGGTCTGAAGCCAACTTCCAAGTATGTTTATTCTGGGGCCTCTTGGGAGGGCCTCTGGTGCAGGCTCAGGTCACCCACTGCCTGTGACTATTTGGGGACTACCTGGTAGGAGCTACAAAGTGTTCCACGGTTGGTTGCTGCCTCTGCTAAACCTGGGCGGTGCATGGGAGAGGCCATGCTATGAATTGAGAATGTATGACACCAGTACCAGGCCTGGGGTAGCTCAGCAAAAAGCCAGGACACCCTAAGGCCTGCTGCCACCTGCCAGTTCCCTTAAGTTTCAGCTGCTGATAGAGCCTCATGCAGTACATTAGTTGGGAAAGGCCGGGTCTCAGAGAGTCACTAGAGTGGGAAGAGTTGTGGTCACCAGGTTAATGTAGATTCTGGTTTTGTGCCGTGCTGAGCCTGGAGTTACTCAGCAAAAGTCTCAAAGCACACCAAGGCCAGTTGCCACCTGCCGAGGGCCTGCCGGACTCTGATAATTTCCCAAGAAAATGCAATGCAGGTGGGACTGGCTGCTCAGAGAAAGTGCCTCCATCATTGGAGGAGTTAGGTGGGGCAGGTTCCTAGTGAGTCAGCAGGGTGGAGCAGCAGAGCTCACCAGGCCAATCAGATTCAGATTTGGCTGTGGTGTGGGCAGGCTCAATGCAGGAAAGATGGCATCCACCTGATGGCTGCAAGGAAAGAGGACCCCACCCAGGGAAAGTGCTGACTCTTTTCCAGTCAGCCCCACAAAGCCACACACCTCAGGCTGCCCCCCTGTATGTCTCCAATGCCTCCCAAGTCACTGTCTCTCCACTGGAGCCCAAGGTGAGTGCCAGCAAGCAGGTGAGTCTGTGCATGAGCCGTTTAAGAGGACGTCTGAGTTTATCAAAGCCTTCTGTCCCACTCAAATGGTCAGAATCCCCACTTTTTTTCACAGCTAGATATTGTGGGGCTCTTCTTCCCAGCACCAGTACTCTAGGCTGGGGAGCCTGGTGTGAGGGGCTGGGGTCTCTCACTCCTCCAGGGGGATCCTCCATGGCTGAGATATCTTTTCCTGATTCTTAAGCACCGCACAGAAGTTTGGGGCCTGTTCCATGTCTCCACCTCTCTTATCATTTTCTCTCTTTTTTTAAATTAAAGTCTATTAGGGTGACAATTGTCAGTGAAGTTACAAAGGTTTCAGGTGTACAATTCTGTATTACATCATCTATAAATCACATAGTGTGTTCACCACCCAGAGTCAGTTCTCCTTCCATCACCTTGTATTTGATCTTCTTTACCCTCATCTACCACCCCTCTCCCTATCATTCTCAAGGTGGCTTCTTCTTTATATTTTTAATCATAGGACTTCTGTTCAACTAGACTTCAGATGGTTCTCCAGGTTAATTGTTCTATTATTTAGCTATAATTTTAATGTGTTCATGGCTGGGCACAGGCACACTGTTTATCTATTCTGTCATTTTTGATGTCACTGTGTAAACTTAATCACAATATTATTGACTATATTCCCCTTTCCCTTTTCACCCATATGTGTGATTTTCTTTTCAAGCTCAAATAATTAATAATTTCCACTCCCTAACCTACAGAAAATGCAATGAAGATATATTCCACCAGCAGCTTCATTAGAGGATAGTTTTTTTCTTTTTTCTATTGATAGTATCTTGGCATACCCTTAAAATAGTAGTAAGGTATCCATACACTGTTTTCAACAACACAAAACACAAAACCCCTCAAAGGTAAGCTATTAAACTCATCTAAACAAATGCATTATTCAATGTACATGTTTTTATATTTCCACCTATTATTTTGAGAAAACAGCATCTCTCATTCTCCGTAAAAATAACCCAACCCTCAATCTAATATATATGTGAGCTAGTAAATGCAGGTCTTTGAGTAAATAATAGAAAACTAATCCCCAGCAAATTTGTGGTTAGCTAGCATTTTATGCCATAAAATATCATTTGTGACACTGAAACTTTTTCTTAAAAACTACAATTTTAAGAGTGAGAATTTTTTTGTAGAAAACTTGGAGCAAGTCCCGTAGTATCTATGCCTTACAGAGGAAAATATTAAAATACTTCTAAACAAACACAGGGAGGAAAGGCTGAACAGTAGTTAAAAACTTCAGTATGAAAAACAGAAGTTATAGGTCTTCAACCATAACTTAGTATTTTTTTTTTTTTAATAAAAGGGAAATATGCATTGGGGAATTCAAATTTGTTGTAAGGAGAAATATTTTTATGAAATAAATGTTGTGTATGCAGCATTTTCTATTCTGTCTCCATGTCCACACTCTGTTCTCCATCCTGCTCTGTGCCCTGAGAGATTAACACAACAAACTGCACAGCTTCCCTCTGACTTTCAGTTGGATTTGGTCCTTGGAAAGGATTAGCAGGAGATCTGCATATGTAAAGAGAGTGTGAGCCTAGTATTTATCCTCCAGCTAACCTTTTCCAGACTGCAGATTGTCAGTGGTTTTTTCACACTACCAAAGGTCAGACCACCTGTTTGACATTACTTTCCTATAACCACAGCTACAGCCAAAGCAATTCTTTTCTGGGTAACAATACTCATTCCCTTCAATTCTGAGATGCTACAGGCTTCCTGCTACTGCTAGTCCAACTGTGTTACCCTTTGCTGGTAATTTTTCAGTCCCGGCCACACCTTTATAAATAGTTCCTTTATTAAACTACACTCAATAACCCCATGATAGTGTGCTATCTTTCTTGATGACAAATATATTGAGCAAATGAATTAATTCCCAGTATTAAGTTCTCAATCTCTTCCTTTAGCTATTAAAGAAATGAAAGTGTCTTTGAAGCAAGTTAAATGTTTTTTCAGGTTCATAAACAATTTCACTGGATTGGGTAGATAATTTAATGTTTAAAGTTTAATATTTTTCTCATGAGAGTAAATTGTTCCACAATTTGGTAACTTCTTATGTCAAAAGAAGCAAACTCAGGCAATTTTTATGGAACTTCAATCAGGAAATTATGAGATTCTCTTTTTTGTGTTTTTGATGAGTATTATTCCCTAATTTAAAATAGTTTAAATAATCCTACCTCTCATTTTTTTCCCTAAGTTTTAAGCATGTTATTTGTTCATCACACCATCTTTTAAGCAAAGGTAATATTAAATACTGATATTACTATATTTGGGTCTTTTATCGATATGTTAATGTCCACATGAGCATCAAAGAATGAACTTTGAATCAACCAAATTAAAAACAAAATTACCAGATGATAGTTATGAGCATGCTCCAGGACTTGGAAAGTGAGCCCACACATGTTCCCCCCGCCTACTACCTCCTGACTCCATGGGAAGATTTCTGAGCAGCCCACTCACCCTCCCTGATACCCTGGGTCCTGTCCTGTCTCTCCTCCCTGCCTCCACTCTCTGACCTCTGATACCTTCCATCCAGGGCAGCAACAGGGCCATTTTGACGGAGAGAGGCCTGCAATTCTCTTGATGACCTTCACTTCCATCAGAGGCCTAGGCAGGGGTCATGGGGAAGGTTAGGGTCACTCATATGTACCCTGTGGTGTCTGAGGAAACACATGGTGATGATGACCCCATCCCTTGGCTGGCAGTGCCACAGCATGTTGAATGGGGACAAGCCTCTCTTGCATACCTGCTACAGGTATTGAATATGTATCAGCCTAGAGTTTCCTTTGGGAATCACGTGGTCAGATGTGGATTGTCTTGGTGGCCAATAGGAAAGAGAGATTGACTTCCCTGCTCCCCACTGAGATACTGTATTTTCATTTTGCACTGGGGCTGAAAATTATGTAGCTGACCCTGAATAGGTATGTAATACCTATTGTATGTTATACTGAATAGAAGGAGAATAACATATTCTAATGTTCCCTTTAATAAAACAAATCATGATGGAAGAGGAAGACTTTAATCATGCTAGAATAACATATAATCGGAGGAGCTGCATCTTGGGTTATAGCCTTGCTTGACCTGAAGGAACCTCCATGAATATAGGCAGAATTGATGGCTCATATGATTATAAAATTGATTATGTAAAGGCATATAAAAACAAAGTGAATATATTGAGAATTATGAGAGACTGATTTCTCACTGCTTGAGAAAATGCAAATATGGAAATGAGAAAAGTGAGAATAAACCCTGAAGTGTTGGATTGGAATTGTAAACTCGTGGGGGTTTTTGTTTTGGGGTGGGGGGGTTAACTGCTTGCCTTTTTAAAAAAAAATTGTTAGGTATACAAAACAATGTAATCGTTAGACATTTACACCCCTCACAAAATTATAACCCCACTCTCCCAATTTACTACCCCTCTGACATCATATATAGCTGTTACAAATCCAATGACTATTCTCTATGCTGCACTCCACTTCCAGTGACTCCCTCTCTATATATTTGATTATAGTTGACATTCAATATTATTCAGCTTCAGCTTCAGGTGTACAGCTCAGTAGTCAGGCATCTACACAATCCACACAGTGGTCTCCATAATAAGACAAGTGCCCATCTGACACCTATAAAATCTTTACAACATTATTGATTACATTCCTCAAAATGCCTTTTAAATCCCTGTGGCAGTATTGTGACAACTAATTTGTACTTTCTAATCCCTTTATCATCTCCCCCATCCCTACCACCTCCCATCTAGCAACGATCAGTTTTTTCTCTATATCTCACCCCAGTTACAATGGCTATCATCAAAAGACAAATAGTAACAAGTGTTGGAGAGTCTATGGAGAAAAAGGAACCCTCATACACTGTTGGTGGGAATGCAGATTGGTGCAGTCGCTACGGAAGGCAATATGGAGACTCCTCAAAAATTTATGAATAGAATTACCATATGACCCTGCAATCCCTCTCCTGGGTATCTACCCCCCAAAAATGAAAACATTTATCCATAAAATCACGTGTGCTCCAATGTTCATTGCAGCTTTATTTGCAGTGGCCAAGACATGGAAACAACCAAAATGTCCTTTGATAGATGAATGGATAAAGAAGTTGTGGTATATATACACAATGGAATACTATTTGGTGGTAAGAAAAGATGATATAGGAACATTTGTGACAACGTGGAAAGATCTTGAGAGTATGATGCTAAGCGAAATAAGTCAGACAGAAAAAGCAGAGAACCATATGATTTCACTGATATGTGGTATATAAACCGAAAATAACAAAAGAACAAGACAAACAAACGAGAAACAAAAACTCATTGATACAAAAAATCGTTTAGTGGTTGGCAAGGGGGAGAGGGGTCGTAGGTGTGTGTAAAGGGGATCAAATATATGGTGACGGAAGGAGAACTGACTCTGGGTGGTGAACACACAATGTGATTTATAGAGGATGTAATACAGAATTGTACACCTGAAATTCATGTAACTTTACTAACAATTGTCACCCCAATAAACTTTAATTAAAAAAAGTAAGAAGAAGAAGAAGAAGCAGTTAGATGTAGGGGAATGAACATGGGCTTGTATCTGACATACTTAAGGTAAAGATGTCCACCAGCCCATAAGACACTGATTATTAGGGAGAGGGACCAACTTTGTAGAGAAGCTCTCATTGGTGGTTGTCCCCTCCAAGCCAAGGGTGATGATATTGTTACAAATCTGGGTTCCTGAGAACACTGGGAGTGGTAGGATCCCACAATATCCATTCTGGCCCTTCCACCTCTCTGGGCCTTTTGATCGATTCATCCACCATCAATAATGACAAAGCTGGCATTTGTGCTTCACTTACTGAGAGCCTTCATTTTCCAAGCTTCTGCGAGTCAGCAAAGCACTTGATTAGCACCATGTCCCAAGGTCCTTTTCAAATATTAATCCTTATAGGAGAGTACATTTTCATTAATAAACTCTTAGTTATCCAACTTTATATTCTGTTCCGCTTGATCCAGCACTCTCAGGTACACGTCCCAGGTCGACTGTTCAGTTCATGTTGCCTCAGTCCTGCAACTTTCTCCACATGTAATCCCTTGTCTTCTGTAGCAAGCTCAGTACTTTGGGGGTGGGGTGTTGTTACATGACCCTACTCATTGGTCTGGTCTTTAGGAGAGAAGTAAGAGTATATCCTAAGGGAAGTATATGTTGTCTTAATTTTCAGAATGTTCTATATAGTCTTCAGGGGGAGGAAATAGGGAAAGTGCCGTAACAGAGGTCATCTGCAGGTCAAGAGAGGTGGGAGTGATTTGAGTCTCACGTCTTTCAAATGAGTCAACCCAAATGTCACATCTCAAGTCTGAGGTGTCACTGCTCCTGATTTTGGCTGAATCTTGACAGACCACACTTGTTTAGCAAGAGAATTCAGATTTCTCTAGAGTTCAACTACCCTTATAATTAAGCACTGGGCCCGATGCCAAGATTTTACTGCAGGAGGTGAGTTTCTTTATTTGATGTCAAGGGGTCCTTGACTGTCACACTGTGTTTTAAATTGGTGATTAGTCACCCTCAAGCTTTCACAGTAAGAACCATCTCATTCTATTGTGCTTATAGGTACTAAGTAACCCCCAACCTATCCAATACCCGAAATACTACACCAGCAAATGCATTCTCTTCTACCAATAACTCAGGGTTTTTCATCCTTGACATTATTGACATTTTGGACACGGTGACTTTTTATTGGAGCTGTGGGGTAGCTGGCCTGTGCATTATAGGATATTTAGCATCATCCACTAGATGGCAAAAACACCACTCCCTTCCCACCACCTGCTCCAGTCATGACTAGCAAAATTGTCTCCAGATTTTACCAAATGTCCCAGGGGGAGGTCCGGGGGTAATTGCACCTTTGAGAACTGCTGCATTAGCTTGTCCCAGTTTACCACTGGAGCGTTTTCGCTACTTCAAAGCTATTGCACACCAGGTGCTGTCCACACTGCACCTGTTACCAGTAATGGTGCCTTGTTGTCATTAGGCCAGTGGTTATTCAGTTTCAAATTTCCCCTTTTTAGATTCTTTTTTCGTGATGTACTTCTGGCACGCATTGCTGTAGGTCAGGTTCTCAGGAGAACAGACCCTGAGATAGACATTTGCACATAGGAAGCTTTCTGGAGAGTGCTCAGGGGAACAGCTTCTGTGTGAGGAAGCAAAGAAAGCAGGAGTGGACGGAGGGAGGAGTTGAACTAGTGTGCAGTTGAAACAAAGATTTCAGTCCTTTTACAGAGAGCACTGGTGTTAAGATGACCCTTCAAAGATGTCCCAAATTGAGGCAACTTTGTATTTTTAAATCAATCACCACTAGAGGTTGCTAGCCCAGCTTCTTTTGACTGAGGGTAATTACTGGGAAGTCCTCAGTTGTAAACACATCAGCAGCCAGCACTGCTGGCACCTGGGGAAATTAGTGCTTCATTAAGGCTGTACATCAAGACATCTATTACAAATGTTAAAAGAAAAAATATTGCAAATAATTTCTTCTGAAAATATTTGGCAAAGGATTTAATTTTTGTTGTCATAAAGAACATGATAATGCCATGGCATCTTGTGACCATATAATTATTAACAAATATTTATTGAGTTCAAAACACTATTCTGAATGCTCGGTGGTATACTTGGTAAATAATGAAATGTTAACTCTATACGGATGAATAAAAATGACATGACATGCCATGAAATATAATCTATAATGTTGATTGCTTATTTTTCATTATATTATCACTAAAAAAATGCATGCTAGTGTAATGCAAATCGATGCTCCTCAAAGGTTTCATGTTCCAACATCCTTGGGCTTCTCACCTAGAGTCTGTCTGGTGAACATGACAATGTCTCTAGCATATTTGGTTGATTGGCTTATTTATGAAGAAAAGCAAGATTCAGTGTTAATTTTCCTAAAACATAAACCAGTCTTCTCAATAGATCTGGATTTTATTGTTGTTGTTGTTGTTATTTGGTTTATTTTTGTGATGTCCAGTGAAGGATGATAGAATTAAGTTGTCTCCAGGATAATCGTGTTGGTCATTGTTCTTAAAATATTTTCCAGTGTTGAGTTTTTTTCTATTCATATGAAAAATATTTTTGGAATTTTGATAGGTATTGTAATAAATCTATAGATTATTTTCAGTAGCATGATTTTTTTAATTAAAATTTCTTGGGATGACAATTGTTGGTAAAATTACATAAATTTCAAGTGTACAATTCTGTAATAATATTAATTCTTCGAATATTAATTCATCGAATATTAATTCATCGAATATTAATTCGATGAACATGGGATATTTTCCCATTTATTTGTGTCTTCAATTTCTTTCATCCAAGTCTCATAGTTTTCAGTGTGGAGATCTTTCACCTCCTTAGTTAAATTTATTCTGAAGCATTTTATTGTTTTTGATACTATTGTAAATAGGATGATTTTCTTTATTTTCCTTTAAGATAGCTTATTGTTTCTTTATTTCTCTTTCAGATAGCTTGTGTATACAAATGCAACTATTAAACTATTTGTAAAGATTGAAGAGCAAAGAATGCTTCCAAATTCATTCTATGAAGCCAGCATTACCCTAATACCAAAACCAGATAAAGAAATTACAATAAAAGACAATTACAGGCCAATATCTCTGATGAACATATATGTAAAAATTCTCCAAACATATTAGCGAATTATATTCAACAATACATTAAAATGATTATACACCATGATCAAGTAGAATTTATACCAGGGATACAAGGATAGCACAACATCCATAACTCAATCATTGTCATACATGCCAGTAACAAAATAAAGTTTAAAAATCATATGATCATCTTAATAGATGCAGAAAAACATTTGACAAAATTTAACGTTTATAATAAAAACTCTCAACGAAGTGGGTGTAGAAGAAACATACCTCAACGTAATAAAATGTATATATGACAAACTCATAGTTAATATCATATGCAATAATAAAAAATGGACAGCTTTCTCTCTAAGATCAGGAACAGCACACGGATGCCAACTATCCACTTCTATTCCACATAGTATTGGAAGTCCTAACCACATCCATAAAACAAGGAGAAATAAAAGGCATCTAAATCAGAAAGAAGTAAAACTCTCATTGTTTGCAAATGACATGATGCTATATACAGAAAACCCTAACGACTCCACCAATACAACTATTAGAACTAATCAATGAATTCAGTCAAGTTTCAGGACACAAAATCAATATACATAAATGTGTTGCATTTTTATAGACCAATATTAAATGATCAGAAGGACTCATTAACTAAACAAGCCCATTTTTAATTGCATCAAAAAGCATAAAATATATAGAAATAAATTTAACCAAGGAGGTGAGAGACCTAAATCTAACCTAAAACTATAAGATATTAAATTAAGAAATTGATGAAGATGCAAATAAATGGAAGGACACACCACACTCATTGATTGGAAGGATTAATGTTGTGTAAATGTTTTTACTACCTAAAGTAATATACAGATTAAATGCAATCCCTATTAAAATACCAATGACATTCTTCTCAGAACTTGAAAAACTTACCCTAAAATGAATATGGAACCACAAAGGACAATGAATAACCAAAGAAACCTTGAAAAAGATCAAGATAGGAGGCATCACACTCCCAGATTTCAAATTATAATACAAAACTACAATAATCACAAAAGTGTGGTAGTGGTATATATGTATTTGTGTTTCTAGTATTATTTTATTTATTTCTGCTGTAATCTTTATTATTTTCTTCCTTCTTATTAACTTTCTACTTAGTTTGTTCTTATTGGTCTTGTTTGGGGTCCTTTGAGCTTCCTGTACCTGAATTCCATATCTCTTTCAAGATTTGGGAGGTTTTCAGTTATTATTACTTAATAAAATCTTTTTGTATCTTTCTTTCTTTCTTCTTCTGGGACTCCCATGATGCAAAATTTGACTGTGTCAAGCTTGATGATGTCATGTTTAAATAAACTTTCCTTACTCTTTTTTATTCTTTTTCCTTTTTGTTCCTCTAACGGGTTTATATCATGTAATATGTCTTTCAGTTTATTGGTTCTTTATTCTGCATGATCAAGTCTATTTTTGAAGCTCTCTATTGAACTCTTTAGTCTTGTCATTGTATTCTTTGGTCTAGGATTCTTTTTATGGTTTTTACTTCATTATTAAACTTCTCATTTTTTTAATGCTTTGTTTTCCTGATTTTATGTAGTTGGTTACCTGTAATCTCTTGAATTTAATAGAGTTTCTTTAAAATGATTATTTTGAGTTCTTTGTTAGGCAAATTGAAGCACTCCAATTTGGGGAGTCTATTACTGAAGCTTTATTAGTTTCCTTTGGTGTTATCATACTTGCCTGATTTTTTATGACCTGTGTAGCCTTGAACTAGTATCTATGCAGTTTACAATCTTTACAGACTGTTTTCACCTTCTGTTGGTTCCCTGGGCTGACAGGATCACCTATAGAATTGCAGTCATATTGGGTACGAGTCAGTTATGAGGCTGCCACTGTGTCTGCAATAGGGTTTGAAGTTGGCGGGCTTGTTATCAGGGGCTTACATGGACATAGATTCTGCATCTTTCCTAGGTGGATGGGATTGCCTCCAATACCTTTTTCAGTAGGGTGGCACTGGGATAAGGGTCCATTTCAGGATCAACAGTTGGGTCCTTAGACGGCAGGTCTATTATAAGGCACAGCAGGTCCCTGGGCAGGTGGACTGCTCCCTGTCACAGCTGGAGGTCTCTTTCAGTATCTTTCTGGGCCTAAATGGGTATGTCTCCTGCTAGGTCCCTGGGCTAGTAGGTCTACTTGTAGATTGTGCCTGTGAGATGGCTGGAGCTGAAAATAGAGCCCTTCATGACTGTGCCAAGAGTGTCTCCTGCTGGGTCCCTATGCCCACAGAATTGTTCACAGATTGAAGGTGGGAAGGATTGGAGCTGAGTATATGTCCTTTCAGAATCTCCAGGTTGTATATGGGAGTATCTCCCACTTGGACTCTGAACCTTCAGGACTGTTGGCAGTCTATGGCTGTGAGGGTGTTAGAGCTGAGTATAGGGCCCTTTCATGATCTCTAAGGGTTCAGGTGGGAGTGTATTCTGCCAGGTTCCCTGTGCTAACAGAACTGTTCATGGACTGTGTTTGGAACAGGCTGAATCCCAGTTACAGGACCCTTTCAGAAACTAGAATCTGAACAGGTTTGACAGGTTTATTTCCATGGTCTCCTGGACTGTAGTTGAGAGGAGCTGCAGTCAATTCAAAAGCCACTGCAGGTTCCAAGGTTAAACTGAGGTCAGTAGATCTATTATCAATGCACAGGTAGGTGTGACTCGTCCCAGGTCCTTTGGTATATGATGCTAGTGATAGAATCAATGCCAAATGGGGCTGTAGCTAAGTCCTCAATCGTACAGAGTTGTGTCTGGGTCTGTAACTGGGACCCCAGTTAGCAAGTCAGCTGCCTAGGTATAAACCGGACTCTCCAAGTGAATCTCGTTTGTCTTAGACTGCACCAGAGTTTTACAATCTCCTACCTGAACCCCACAGCTCCCACAAAGGAACTTTTGTCTATGGATGAATGCCAAATTATTGTTGTTGAGGGGGGATACAAGTGAGAGGCATTTATTCATCCTTCTTGCTCATATCAAAGAATGACTGATTTTTCATTTCTATATACAACTTACAGAACAGTGTATGTGGCACAATGAAATTCAAAAAATGTTTGGTAAATAATGAATACCTGGTTGAAAATTCTGTCACTACCTTTTGTCTTTGACCAATAGCTGCCCTTCCATAACTTAGAATCCAGAATCAATTATGGCACAAATCATTTCCTCCTGCCTCTGCTCTGTACAGGGCTGGACTATGGAGCTGGGTTTTGCTTTTCCCTGTTTTTCCTGTGTTGACATAAATAACCCATAATGCCTTGAACATGAATCATGCATAAATAAGTCAATACCCAAAAAGAAGTAGTAGTTGATTTAATCTCAGGCATTTAATCTATGGCTGCAGCAATAGAGACCTTTAACATGGAGAAGTCTCAGCTATCTAAACTGGTTTAGAGAGAAAAGAGATTCTTTGTAAGAATGTGACTTTTTATTATTTTTTTTAAGGAAGGTGCAGCTCACAGTGGCCCATGTGGGGATCAAATTGGCAACCATCGTGTTGTCAACACCATGCTCTAACCAATTGAGCTAACCAGCCACCCCAAGAATGTGACTTTTAATCAGAGGCTCCAGTGCTGTTTTTGGTACTCTGTCAGTTTACCTAGATATAGTCCTATTTTAAATAAGAAACAAAAAAAAAATTTTGGGAGAAAAAAATGAAAGCTTGATTATATAACTTCCAGAGAGCATTTATATTGACGTGACATCAGTACCTACCCATATTAGAAATGATAATGATGAGCAAATGCAGAATTATATGTATTAGACCTGTAATTTGAATAGAAATGATCAGGAAAGAATGGGCCTACTATCCAAAAAATGACACACTAAACAAATGGAGATTTGTAGCAAAATTTTGAAATAGCATAAAACTATAGTTTTTGTTTTAATACTGTAAATGTATGTATTATATAAATATATAAACATTAAAATGCTGCATATCTATTATTTTAGCAAGGATCTGGTCCAATTATTCAGACCAACATATCAAAATAAATATGCTTAATACATATCTGTGCCTTTTTTTTTTTTACAAAAGCCTATAAGATTTGTGAGAATACAGTTGTATCAATAGCTTTTGAAAGTTTGAGTATAGTCATGTGTGCCTTTGGGAGCCAGAGCATGATCTCGTCCTTATGCTTTCCTTCACACTGATAACAGCCCATGAACTGCCACCGGTGTGTGGGCTACTTTGATCAGCCCACTTAGTCCACTGGCAAGTTACTGGAAGACTCCTTTGATCTTCAAAGGTAGCTGAAGGAGGCAGTGAGAATAAACACGTTAAAAAAAAAAAAGATGAGGCTTTCAGTCAAGATGGTGGAGTAGCTAAACATTGTGCTTACCTCCTCCTACAACCACATCAAAATTACAACTGAACTACAGAACAACTATCATTGGGAATCACCTGAATTCGAGCTAAAGAGAAGTCCTATAGCTAAGGATATACAGAAGAAGCCACATCAAGACTGGTAGGAGGGGCAGATACGTGGTTTTACACCCACATGTGGCAGTTAAAAATCAGGAGGGATATCTTGGCTGCAGAGGTCCTTTTGAGGAGTGAGGGGTCTAGGCTTAAGTTCCAGTGCAGGGAAGAGAAGTCCCCATAACTTCTAGCTGTGAAAAACCAGTGGAGATTGTGTCTGAGTGAGATGGAGAGCTTCTGGAGACCCAGGCATTCCTCTTACAGGGCCCATACATGGACTTACTCACTGATGGATACGCTAGCTCTAAGCTCCAGGGCTGGGGCAGCATTTCAAAAGGCACCCAGTTGAGAAACTGAATTGTCTGGCTTCAAGGCAAGGGCTGAAGGGACAGTTTCTGCCAGACAGAAGTGCTGACAGAGGCCTTTGATTCCTTGTTGAGCTCTCTCGGCCCACCCAGCCTGCATGGGCAGGCAGGCACCACCATATCTGAGTCTCCATCAACCTAGCTAACAGCATTCATTCACTCTGCCCTGGTGATTTTCTGAGACCCTGTCCCACCCAACTTGTGGGTCCACCCAAGCCACTTCCAGTGGCTTTTCCATACAAACAGTCTGTCTTGTCTCATGCTGCAGAATTTCCTAAAATCTTTCAAAGATTCACAATTTCCAAACAAGTAGCATCTGGCCTCAGCATGCCCCAAACCTCTTGCTAAGCAGCCCCAAGCATGGCAGTAGTGGCAGACAGCCTCAGTTTGCAGCTTAGTTTCACCCAGGCACCTCCAAGCCCAGCAACCATCTGCAGATCACTTTGTAGCTAGTACCAAATTGCCTAGGGAAGGGCACAGGCCTGCAACAGAGCCTTCCCAAGAGCCCCAGAACTAACATACCAAGAAGCCAGCTTTAGAACACAACAGAGCACCAACCAACCACCTCCACAAAAGAAACACCCCAAAAACAGACTCGGAGTGCACCAGAGCTCCACTAAACTGAATCTTGCTCCATAGCGTCAGGACCTGCACAATAGCTCACTACTGTAATCACAGCTAGTCCTCACAACCAATCAGCCTGGTTGTTAGTCCTTCCCACTGATGTACCAAATGCAATCACAGCTCAACTACAACAAGAGGACACCTACAACCCACAAAAGGGACACACCTGGAGCACCTAGCTCTGGTGACAAGGGAGAGGAAATATAATACCTCTACCTAATACTTAGAAACAAACACAGGAGGCAGCCAAAATGAGGAGACAAAGAAAGATGTCCCAAATAAAAGATCAGAACAAAGCTCGGGAAAAGGAAAAAACAAAATGTAAACAAGCAGTCTACCAGATGCAGAGTTCAAAACACTGGTTATAAGGATGCTCAGTGATCTCAGCGAGAACTTCAGCAAAGAGTTAGGAGACATAAAAACGGAAATAGGAGAAATAAAAAAGAATGAATCAGAAATGAAGAATACAATAACTGAAATAAAGAATACATTAGAGGGAATCATCATTAGATTAGATGAAGCAGAGGTTCGAATCAGCAATTTGGAAGATAAGGTAGCAGAAAATGCCCAATCAGAACAACAAAAACAAAAAAGAATCAAAAAAAAAAAATGAGAATAGTTTAAGGGGCCCCTGGGTCAACCTCAAGAATACCAACATTCACATCATGGGGTACCAGAAGGAGAAGAGAGAGAGACCAAAGAATTGAAAACCAATTTGAAGAAATAATGATGTAAAACTTTCCTAACCTGGTAAACAAAATAGACATACAAATCCAGGAAGTACAGAGAGTCCAAACAAGATAACGCCAAATAGGCCCACACCAAGAAACATTATAATTGAAATGCCAAAGGTTAAAGACAAAGAAAGAATCCTAAAAGCAGCAAGAGGAAGGCAACTATTAGCTTATAAGGGAGCTCCCATAAGATTGTCAGCTGATTTCTCAACAGAAATTTTGCAAGCCATAAGAAATTGGCACAGAATAGTCAAAATAATGAAAAGCAAGGGCCTACAACCAAGATTATTCTATCCAGCAAGTCTATCATTTAGAATAGAAGGACAGATAAAGAGTTTCCCTAGACAAGAAAAAGCTAAACGAGTTCATAACCCCTAATCCAGAAGTACACGAAATATTAAAGGGACTTCATTAAGAAGAAGAAATATATATATCAAAAATATGAATTATAAAATGGCAATAACTACGTATCTACCAATTACTCTCAGTATAAATAGATTAAATTCTTCAATCAAAAAACATAGGGTGGCTAAATGGATAAGAAAACAAAACCTTACATATGCTGCCTGCAAGAGACTCACTTCAGATCAAAAAACACACAGAGACTGAAAGTAAAGCAACAGAAAAAGATATTTCATGAAAATGGAAATGAAAAAATACTTGGGAGAGCAAAACTTTTACCAGACAAAATAGACTTTAAAACAAAACCTGTAACAAGAGACAAGGAAGGACCCAGTACAATAATTCCACTTCTGAAGAAACCCAACACACTAATTTGAAAAGACATATGCATATATATCTTCATTACAGCATTATTTACAATGGGCAAGACATGGAGGAAGCGTGGGTGTCCATCGATGGAAGAATGGACAAACAGGAGGTGGTCCATATGAGTACACACAATGGAATATTACTCAGCCATGGATGGGAATGTGTTCTTGCCATCTGCTGTAGCATGGATGAACCTAAGAGTATTGTGCTGAGTGGAGTGTCAGACACAGAAAGGCAGATGCAATGTTATTTCACTTATATGTGGAATCTAAAGAGCAAAATAAACAAACAAACAAAACAGAAACAAACACATATGCTGAGAACATTTTGATGGTTTCCAGTTGGGAAGGGGTTTGGGGCAGTGGATGAAAGAGGGGAATGGATTAAGATGTATAAAATGGTTGTTACACAGTAGTCATAGGAATGTAGGGTATAGCATAATGAATATAGTCAATAATATTGTAATAAATATGTATGGTGTCAGATGGGTACTAGATTTATTGGGGTCATGATGTTATAAGTTAGATAAATATCTAATCGCTATGTTTTAACATTGTATGGCAACTATAATTGAAAAACAAAAAATTATTTGAAAAACTAAACAATAACAGTAACCAGAAAATAAATTTTAAAATATTTTAAAATAAAATGAAAGTTTGAGTATAAGATTGTATGATTTCCACATATGTCACACAATTTTTAAAATGCATAATATAAATGATGTTACATTGTGATTAAAGTCTCCAGTTAGCAGTGAAAACATTTTGCAAAGGCCTAGGGTTTTTTAATTATATCATTTTACATAATAAAAGAATGGAGGTACAAAGAGATTATAGGACAATTTTGGTATTAAAGATTCTTACTGAAGGCTTATTGTGCTTAAATGATGGGCCTCATGTGAAATCTCTTTTATGTGTACGTGGTTAATATTTTATTTCTATTCATTCATAAATTGACTTTTCAAAATTGAGTTAGCTATATATATTTTCTTTTAATTAAAGTTTATTAGGGTGACAATGTTTAGTAAAGTTACATAGATTTCAGGTGTACAATTCTGTAGTACATCATCTATATATCTCATTGAGTGTTCACCATCCAGAGTCATTTCACCTTTTATCACCATATATTTGATCTCATTTACACTCATCTGCCACCCTCCTCCCCTCTTACCCTCTGGAAACCACTAAACTATGGTCTATGAGTTTCTGTTTTTTTGTTTGTCTTCTTCCTTTGTTGTTTTCAGTTTTAAGTCCCACATATTAGTGAAATCATGTGGTTGTCATCTTTTCCTGCCTGACTTATTTTGCTTAGCATAATAATCTCAAGATCCATCTATGTTGTCATAAATGGCAATATTTCATCTTTTCTTATGGCAGAATAGTATTCCGTTGTGTATATATACCACATCTTCTTTATCTAATCATCTATCAAAGTACACTTTGGTTGTTTCCATGTCATGGTCACTGTAAATAAGGCTGCAATGAACATTGGAGTACATATATCAGTATGGATAAATGTATTCATATTTTTGAGGTATATGCCCAGGAGAGGGATTGCTGGGTCATATGGTAATCTTATTCTTAATTTTTTGAGGAACCTCCACACTGCCTTCCATAATGGCTGCACCACCAACAGTGTATGAGGGTTCCTTTTTCTCCACAGCCTCTCCAACATTTGTTATTACTTGTCATGTTGACGATGGCCATTCTGACTGGTGTGAGGTGATATCTCATTGTGGTTTTTATTTGCATTTCTCTGATGATTAGTGATGTTGAGCATTTTTTTCATATGTCTGTTGGTCATCTGTATGTCCTCCTGGGAGAAATGTCTATTCAGGTCCTCTACCCATTTTTTAATTGGATTGTTTGGTTTTTTGTTGTTGAGTTGCATAAGTTCCTTATATATTTTGGATATTAGCCCTTTATCAGAGGTGTTGTTTGCAAAAATCTTCTCCCATTCGGTTGGTTAACTCTTTATTTTGTTGATGATTTCTTTTGCTGTGCAGAAGCTTTTTGGTTGGTATAGTCCCATTCATTTATTTTTAGCTTTTACTTCCATTGCCTTTGAGGTCAAATTCATAAAATCCTCTTTGAACCTCAGGTCCATAAATTTAGTATGTATATGTTCTTATATGAGTTATTTAGCTACATTACATACACATCATTCAAAATAAAATAAAAATCATCCATATATTCTATTATAGAATTGTACACTTGAAACCTGTATAATTTTATTAACCAAAGTCACCCCAATAAATTTCATTTTAAAAGGTAAAATAAAATTCAAAATGAATAGATAGGATAATTTCCACATAAGATCCAAAGAGACTGAATTCTCCCTACAGATTAAGATGGTCACTTTCTTGCCCAGCACTGTATCTCAACACCTATGGTAGTGCCTGGATTAGAGTGGGTGCTCAACATGTGTTTGCTGAATGAACTGATGTGACTGAAATGCTCATTTAACTGTCTCCTCTCCTAGACTTCTATTGAAATATCAGGACAGCAAGAATAGGAAGACATTTTTTGCCTGTGTTTAATCTGGATAAGAGTGTTTTCTCTTTTTTCATCAAAAGTAAGTTATTTTCTCCTAAATATAATGCTGATTGGGCAAGAGGAAAAGATTAATATTTTAAAAGTTGACCTGTCCGTGTGGGAAGGAGTAGGCTATTGAAGAAGTACTAGATCTTCATCCTCCGATTCAGAATGGTCTGGGCCGGAAGTGTCAGTAAGCTTGTGAGGCAATCAGGGACATGTCTGAATCCCATCATCTTTCTTTGGAAAGATTGCCAAATACTGAAGACTATACCTATGAAAAATACATGAAGTTATTTTTCATAGGCCTGCAGCTTGATACAGATGGTTCTGCCAGGTGCAGGATGCCTGCTATATTATGTAGTGAATAGAATTCCAGCTTTTCCATTTCCTGGGCAGTATGAGTATGTCACTGAACTGGCAGAGGAAAACTAGAGTAAAACTACATTTTTTACCTTTATTTGGGACAGAATAACTAAATGTCAGAATTACAATTTCAGAAAACAACCCATACAATTTCAGAAAACAACCATCTCAGTTTTAATATTAAGCAAGCACTGAACTTCCTGGTTAATATAAGCAAGTAGTAAATGATGTTCAAAATGATGATGATGATGATGATGATGATGATGATGATGATGATAGTGATATAGACTAAAAGAAATCATATCTAGTTTCTACTTCTTAATTAAGTATTGCTCTGATGTTGACTTCCAGTTTTACTTGGATCAAGTACTGACTTCTGGCTTAAAGTAAAGGAATTCTTAATCTATATTGACTTTTTTTCTTTCTCAAAATCAAATTAAAATGACAAAACAAATTAAAAGGGCCTTCCAAACCCAGAAAACAAGATCCATACTTCTTTAAGGGAGTCTTGTCCGTATGTGAGGGAATCGTGAAAATTTACTGTAATTGCCAATACTAATTAATTTAGATCTTCTATCATAACTATCACCACAAAAATGTTAACCAACATTGTTAAAAATAGACATCAAATTGAAAAATTGAAGAAAATTTTGAGGAAAAAAGACTCAACAAAAATTTATAATACTAACTGGTTTTGGTCAATAATTGGTAAATACTACATTTAAAGTGAAAAGCAAAAATGAGTTGATACTCAAAAGTGTTTCTTAAATGAAATAAAGTAAAATAAAACAAAAGAGACTTGGAATGGTTAATATCCATGTGTTAGAAATTCCATGAAGAAACAAAAATTACATTATAGAAATGTTTCTTCTATTAATTCAGTACAAGTGAAAACATGATAAATGGACGGAACAACTCATTCCCAATGTAGTAAAGAATATAGCTTAAAGCAACATAATATTTAATGTTGGAAAAATGGAATTTCATTGAAAGCCAAGAACAAAAGGAATATACTATCACCATCATCATATATCATCTAAACATGCTAATCAAAGTAATACTACCAAAAAAATTCCAGACAAATAACTATTAGAAAAATCATGGTGAAATTATCAGTTTTCAGATGATTTTATATTCTACCAAGAAAAGCCTGGAGAATCAACTAAAACATAATCAAAACTCATAAATGAATGCAAAAAAATGTCTAATCATCACATTAATACAGATGTTGATAATATCTTATGTACCAGCAATAATCTATATGAAAAATCTAAATCAAAATGCTTTATTCATAACAACAAAAACATGTTTTACAGTAAATTTATAAATAAATGTTCAGAATCTAAAATGAGTAAACTACAAAAAAATTCATTGGAACACCAAAATCTAGCAAATGAACACACATATTTTATGTAAAGAACATTTAACACTATAAACATACCAGTTCTCTTTAATATGACTCATAAATATATAATAAAATTTTATAAATGTTTTGTGATTACAAATTATTATTGAAATGTATATAATTGAAACACTGGTCTAAAACAGTACAAAGAAATTTGCAGAGGAGTTACACTGTCAGTTATTAAGATGCATTAAAGTGCTTCAGTAATTAGAATAAAATAATCCAAACTGATTGGAAAAAGTTCTGAAACTGGAAATAAAGGAAAAGCCCAAATGAGCAGAGTTGTGAATAGGATAGATACATATTTATTATAAGTCACATAAAAGAAATCCAGAGGTAGACAGTTTAGAGCTGACAAGGTAGCTCCATGGTGTCATCAAAAACTGAGGCTTTTCACTGGACACTCTCACTGTGTGGATTCCCTTCTAAGTGTAGCTTCTATCCTACAGGGTATGTTTTAGTCCATGACATTTTCTGGAACACCATCCATCATTTTCACACTGCAAGTCAGAAGGAAAAGGAGAGGTAAAGGAGTATAAAAGCCGTTCCTCTTCATTGAGTTCCCTTTAATCCACATTTCCATATGGCCACCAGATCATCTTGCTTACATCTCATTGGCCAGGATGTAGTCATATGATCATACACTGCTGCAAGGAGGACTAGAGAATATAGGGTTTTACTTATGTGGCAATTTGCCTAACAAAATATTAGAACTCTTTTTCTATGGAAGAAGCAGATAATAGATAGTAGGCTAGACAACTAACTCCCAGCTTTTGAAAAATGAAAGGAAGATAGTACATACTAAAATTGGTATTTATATTAATAGGGAAATTATGGATTTTTTCCAAAATAATGCTGGGAAAATGTGTTAACTGTTTAAAAAATACTGCATTCAATCTTTCTTTATAGTGTACATAAAATAAATTCTTTTATTTTGTTTATTTCCAAATCATACAAGGATATTTTAAAGTTCTGTAATTATCACTTTCTTATGATTTAAAATAAAATGTCATTGAAGAATATTTTAACAATATGAAAAAGTACACCAAGATTGCTCTAATGCCACTATCAAAAATCACAATGCATAGGGTTTTGCATTTTTCTTTATATGTAAATATATGCATATATTTATTTAAGTAGATACATCATGAATGCAATATTTATGTGTATATTTAATAAGTGTGCATAGTACTTATGTATACATATCTGTGTGTGATGTATGTGCTTGTGTATATATCACACTCATATTTTATGGCTCAAGGTGTTATGGCTGAGAAAACATAATAAACTTTATATACCACATAAAAAAGGTGATATGTTGAAAAAGTAGCTTGTTAAAGATTTGAAAGCCTACAAAGAGAAAAGAAAAACATGAAAGACATGTTATAGGCAGAAGTCAGGTTACTACAAACCATCAAACCCTAGCTACATTTTGCAGGGAATATGCAACAGAAATATGCTTCTATGGTTCCAGACATGTAATATTATATTATCCACAGAATCCATCAGATATACACAAACTCCTCCCTATAGTAAGACTAGAAAGAAACTTAAATTTCAAGTCCTTCTACATACCAAGCCATGCAGTAAAATGCATAGCAATTTCAACAGCATTAAAACCACAAATACAAAGCTGTTTCTTATCTCTCAACTTAAGCCAATGTAGTCCTGACAATTATAATAATCCACTTAAAGTAATCATATTAAAGTTATTCAGCAGGAAACCAAAATAATTTTGTCCAGCTCTGCAGCAGTCTGTTATTCTGGTCAATTCAGTGAAAGATTTCACAATCACTATAGCAATGGTTCTCAAAAGGTGTTCCAGTGAAAGATTAGGATCCAGGTTAGAAGAAATTCACTTTTAATTCTTGGAGTCAGGCATAAGAGTTTGCTTGAAAACAAACTTTTACTCTTAAGAAATGATAGTAAGGGTTTTATTAAGCTTACTGTAAAAGAATTAATAGGCTGGTTGTTCTTTTAGTCTTCCATAATCTCTATTCTCTTAGCTGAGCTTTTGGTATTAAGTGAGATTATATTGAACATTGAACACCATGAAAATTGCCTCAAATAAAACTATTGTAAATTGCTGAGCAAGCATATAATGGTATGTTTTGAACAGTCAGACAATCTGGATATAGCACTTATACCGTCATGTGAAGGTTCAATAGCCAAACAAGGAAAGAGCTAAGCTGCTAAAACACCCTAGGAATCCTTGTGTAACACTATTTTAGAGAAATTCAAACCAAAACTGACTTCTTTTGTCTATTCACAATTCAAAGACTAAACCATAGCCCATTTGATTTACAAAAGCACACCCAACAGCATCAGATAGATAGATGACAGATGATGATAGATAGATAGATGATAGATAGATAGATAGATAGATAGATAGATAGATAGATAGATAGATAGATATTAAGTTAGTACAGGTATATTTAGAATTCTTTATAGATTTGGCTCTTAGATCCTAGTCAGCCTATGTCCTAGAACCTAAATTAGAATTCTTTCATCTTCCCAGTAAAATAAGGCAAGCAGGAGGAAGAAGAGGGTAAGGTTATATGAAGAGGCAGAAAATTTCTAGCCTTTCCTTTCCTGGAAACCAAAATTCCCTTGGGTGTTTTGTGTATATATGGTCAAATAGGAATATGGATTGCTATTCCATGGAAGGGAGGTCAGTAAACTATAATATCAGAGAAGTGCCACTGCCACTTTCTATCACTGCTTTCTCTGTCTTCTATGTATCTTTTTGGAAACAATAAGATACAATCATCAGCTCCAAACCTTTATAAATACCTATTAACCATTTCACATGAAAGATTACCCAAAGTGTCAAGTCACTATAATAAACTGAGAAGTCACTCCCATTCTAATTCGTATGTTGTAGTATGTTCTTTCACAAAATTCAGCTAAGTTCACCAAATATAATTGTACAATGACTGCTAAATCAGACCTGAAATTATAAAACTCCTAGAAAAAAATATAGGAAAAAAAGCTTCTTGATATTGGTCTTGGCAACAATTTTTTTGGATGACACCAAAAGCAGAAATAAATGTGAGACTACATCAAACTGAAAAGCTTCTGCATAGTAAAACAAAAAATAAGAAATTGAAAAGGCAGCCTATGGAATAAGAGAAAATATTTGCAAACCATCTATCTGATAAGAGTTAATATCCAAAATATATGTAAAACTTGTACAACTCAATAATAAAACAAAATTTTAATCTTGTTAAAAAATGGGCAAAGGACATGAATAGGCATTTTTCCAAAGAAAACATGTAAATGGACAACAAGTACATGATTAGATTCACAATATCACTAATCACTGGGCAAATGTAAATCAAAATTATAATCAGATGTCAACTCGCTTGTGTTAGAATGACTACTTTTAAAATATAAGAATAACAAGTCCTGGAGAGTGTGAAGAACAGGGAACCCTGTGCACTGAGGGGAATGCAAGTTGATGCAGCCACTGTGGAAAATAGCCTAGAGGTTCTTCAGAAAATTAAAAACAGAGTTATCATATGATCCAACAATCCTACCTCTGGGTATATATCCAAATGAAATGAAATCAGTTTCTCAAAGATATATCTGCACTCTATGTTTACTGCAGCATTATTCACAATAGCCAAGACATGGAAACAACCTAAGTGTCCATCTACAGATGAATGAATAAAGAATATGTGAGATTACATATATAAATTATATATGTATATATACATAAGTTATATATGTGATTGATATATATATATCAATATATATATATCTATATATAGATATAGATGTATATATATATATATATATATATATATATATATATATATATATATATAATGCAGCCATTAAAAAAAGGAAGGAAATCATGGGAAAAGCCAAACTTACAGAAACAGAAGTTAGAATGATGGTTCCCAGGGCCTGGAAGGTGGGGGGAAAAATGGGGAGATCTGGTGAAAGAGTACAAACTTCCAGTTACAAAGGTGAATAAGTTCTGGGTATCTAACATACAGATGTCTACAATTAACAATATGTATTATACACTTGCAAATTTCTGAGACTAAATCTTAAGAGTGATCACCACAAAATAAAAATGGTAATTACGTAAGGAGATGAAAGTGTTAATTAACCATACTGTGGTAATCATTTTGTACTAGATACATGTATCAAATCACTACATTGTACTTCTTAAACTTACACAATGCTATATGTCAATTATATATCAAAAAATCTGGGAAAAATTAAGCTAAGTGTAAGTAAATGCTCCAGTATAATTTCACAGATGAATCTTTGCTATAAAATACGGTAATCAAAAAACACTAATCAATCAAGGGCCAACATGTATGGTTTAAACAATAAGTGCTATTAAAAAAAGAGAAACAAGTCAGGAAAGTAAGATGCCATTAACATTATTCTCTGACTATAAAAGAATTTCAATTTTCAATTTTTTTAACTTCTATGAATTAAAATTCCAGCAGACAAAAATTAGCATTAATTTATGAATTGCACTATAACCATATTATTGACTTAAACTCTTCCTCATCTTTAAGTTAAATATCTGAATTTAGTTCAAATATACAGAGAAGATAAAATATTTATTAACTATCAAGCAACTGATTTAAGGAGGATTTACAACAGGCTAATCTAAAGATCTTAATCTGAAAAAGAGAACAAATAATTTATTTTTCCCAGGACAGTAAGACTATCTAATAGAAATATGTTTAAAGTATTCAATATTGTAATGAACCAAACATGCATGAGAGAAGCTGACAAAGAAAACTACAAGAAACCACAAAGTTGCTGTCTAAGAAATTTTACATTTGAGAGTAACAGTAAGATGAAATATGACTTAAAGGTTTTCTACCTTAATGAGATGATTCTAAACCAGAATTTCTCACAGATTTTCAAATTGCTGTTTGTGTAATATACTATTTTAGTGAAACTTGGGAACTATTACAACTACTTTGAAAACATGTTTTAAACTAAATCAGAGATTAAGAAAGTGTTACTTACATGTTACTTACAGTTCCATGTAAATTAGGGGGAAATCATGTAATTTCTGTATTTCTTCTCTATGTGTGTATGAACTTGGAACTGAATAGCACAAGCCCACATCTAATGTGCCTCTCTCTTTATGTAAAAGCAATAATGACAACTTTATCTTCCATGAATGTAGAAGTTCCATGAAATGTTCTAGAGGTTGAGATTTTACAGAAGTAAAAGTTACAGTAGTCATTTTTATCAAACCCGACTTTATTAGCTCTCTGGAAAATTTAGCTGGTGTATTGTATCATGTAAAACAATTGTATATGTATATATATATATGTATTCCACATCAGTCCTGATTTTTTCTTTTTTTAAATCATCTCTGTACTGCTTAGTTTTGCAGTGTGAGGATGTGGTGACATTTTGCACTTTAGCCATTACGTAAATCAAGTTTCTTTGGTGCTCTGTGAGTCAACGTGCCTCACCGCTCTTGTTCGACTGTTATATACATTTCATAAAATACAATATGCCTCAGCTGGTTTTTCATCTTAGAGTAGTCCTATTTTCTGTCAGTTCAGCACATGTCATTGACATTTGTATATCTTGTGAAGCCATTCATTAAGTATGAACGTGCGCATAGGACAGAGAACAAAGAAAACGAATCTAAACATATCTGTAGCTTTAACTATTGAAGGCACAGTGCCATCTGGTGGTAGAAAACATTACAGGAGAAATACAAAGCACATTGTCCTCACTGATCATAGAAGGATGCAGGGAAAAGACAAAGGTAGACAGGGAAAGCAGAGATACTGTCATTTCTTAACTCTCACCTATCAGTTATTGGTGAAGACAGGTCCTTAAGAAAGAGATAAAAATTTGCTACAGGCTGCTGCAAACCATGCGGTCATGAAGTATCTCAAATAGAAGAAATTGTTTGATCCTCTTCATCTCCGTGCCTTGTTTCATTTATTTGCCTTTCATTCACCCCTTCATCCATTCAAAAGAGAAATCATTGAGAATAAAGACACTAAATAGCAAAACAAAAGGTGAATTATGAATGATTTTAGCATGTTGTCACATTCATAAAGAGATCATTATCTAATTAAGTTATGCTAGAATGTGTTTATTAGAATTTATTTATTTGTAACTAAGCCCATTACTTGACAGAACTCAGAATAAAATAAGCACACATTGAAGAGCTGGTGGTTTAGTTTAAGTGTGGGTTTGTGTGTTCCTTGTATTGTTCATGCATTTTATGTTACACCATGTAAAGAGCATGGCATCAGAAACCAGACACCCTGAAGTGAGTCCCAGCCTTGCCCACTCAGTATAACAATGTAATGGAAAACAATTCAAGTCTTATAGCTAAATTGCATCTAGAAGTGACAGTAAAAGTCTACACTGCATAATGGTTAGGACCATGGATTCTGGAGTTAGAAAAACTTGAGTTCTAATCTCTGCTGTGGCACGTACCATCTGTGTGACATTTGGCATGTACTAAATCCATCTATGCTTTAATTTCCCCACTTGCAAAGTAATAGTATGTAGTAATATATAATAATAATAATAATAATAATAAAAACTGTAAATTTAAATATCACAGGATAATGAAGCTTGAATGAGATATTACGTATAAAATTCTTAGCAAATATTTGAATAGACTGCAAATAATAAATAAAGTTTAACACTATTTTTGGCTTAAGTTGTGGTTGAAAGGGATAACAGAGCATGTTATAACCACTTATAAATAACACAGGACAATGCTAATTTAGCAGTGATGTGACTAAAATAGGGCACCAGCAATATCACATGTATACCCACAACACAGCCTCTATATTCCCTAATCTTCAAGATAAAGCTAAAAATTATGTTTCTAAGGAAATGCAGTGGAGAATTAGTTCTTCACCTAGAAAATGTCCCATTTCATTACTAAAAAAGTAAAGTGAAAGCTCTAAAAGCCTTTACAATGATTTTTAAGTAGAGCAGCTCTGTGTCAATTTTTCCTAAAATATGTGGAGAGGCTGCCCTTATATCTACAGTAGAGAGGGAGCATGTTTCTCTTGATCAAGAAGAGGTCATCTCCTGGACACCTCACCACTCAAAGAATCCCCTTTGCTGGTCACCATAAGTGTCCAGCCATTTAGGAATTAAGAACTTAGAAGGTGATTTGTCAATCTTATACTTATATCCATATTCATCTTCCATTTCTCAGTCACAATTTACCTTCATTATACCCTTGTTTAACTACTTGATATTCTCAAAACTACACAACTCTGGATTTTTCCCCTGCCCCCAGAATACTGTTTTTTCTTCACTGCCCATCATCACATGCTATCTGACTCATGACCTCTTCTGTATCCTTACAATTTTACTTCAACTCTCACCTCCTCCAGGATGCCTTCATTGGTTCCTAAGGGTAAAATTAAGAATTGTCTCTTCTATCTTCCTTTAATTGGTATGTATATAACTCAATTGTATTTCTTCTTGAATTTTGATCTGTTTTTACATATTTTTATTCCCCCATCAGAATATAAACTTGGGAATCAGAAGTCTTTAACTGTTCTTTTTTTTATTGTATATAATTGTCACAGGGTTTACAGCATAGTAGACACAATTAATTTTTGCAAAGCGTAAGTCAAAATAAAGAGAAAATTCTAAGATATTAGCTAGAAAACGCCTTTGCCCATTTCTGACAAGGAAATATTTCCTGTGAAAACAAAAAGTGGTCTTAAATTCAGGACAAAACTGTTAGAGTCATATATTTTTTTTTTATTTTGAAGTAAGTGAATTCCTTATTTCATCAATATTATTAAAGTTGAATTTTCTCCCATAGAATTTTAATATAAAAAGAGCCTAACTGAAGAAATACAAATGACATTAAATACCTAATTACTTTACCGTTCTCTGAGGTTTTAAATACACATAACTGCAATTTTTCAACATATAAAAGAAATAAAACAATAAGTGATTCAGTGACACTTTAAAAAATGGAATCTGAAGTAGGGGTTTCCTGGAACACTCCATGTGCAAAGGTTTGCTATCAATGACTAGCACTTATTCCCAACTTCAAAGTAAGCCCCTTTCGCCTTCTGTTGGAAGGTTGCAATATGCAGCAACCTCCTGCCTTCCAGCCATTATGTGTAGTCTTCAAACATGGTCATCTTAGGCGAGCCCTACGTGGAGACCCTGCTCTTCAAAGGCACCAGACACACAGCGAGGCTTAAAATATCACTCAACAGAAAGATAATGATGCTTTGGCAAGGTTGTGTCATTTGATCGTTAGTTCTTTCATAAGTGCCACTAAGTACCTCTTTGGCCAAGTGTCAGGTTTAGCAAACAATGTGTAACTCAAATCTCCAATGAGATTGGACAGGAATGTGCACTGCCTAATCAAGGTAGTGGTGGAATGAGAAAGCAAAACAGTTTGGCTCTGCATTGGGTTCCACCTGCTTATCAGTAATGCAACCCTCATGGAGCTGATTCGGGCCACGGCAGCCCTATACACCTATCCGAACATAAGGAAGTAACCAGTCTGGGGTGCTATACCTGATGCCATAATTATCAAAGGTCTTTCCTAACAGAAAATGGATCAAGTTTAACAAAAATCAGAACAATGGTATAAAAATAGCAGCTCCTTAATTGTCAGTGAGAAGTAAGTAACCTTTCAATGACCTTCAAACATCCCTGGAGGAAAGGAAACCACACCTGAGCACCTTCAGTACGTCAGGCTCTGCACTAGGCCCTTCTCCTAAAGGCACTTGCTTTCATCTTTCATAACCCTATTCATTTAGTGTTATTATGCCTACTTCACAGATTGAGGAAACCAAGGCTCAGAGAAGTTACATAACTTTTTCAAGATCTCATGGTTGGGAAGTATCACAGCTAAAATTTGTACTCAAGAATCTAATTTCCTTCTCACTATAGTGAACACACTTCTATTTTACTTGTGGCTAACATTTCTAGATCTTATAAATCCCCTTTTTTTGCTATCCTAACCAGCCTTTCTCTGTTCTTCTTTTCAACGCCTCTTCCCTTACACTTTCTAAAACCTTAAGAAAAGGAACCAACTTTATTGCATGCTTACCAAGATTTTGTCCATAACCTTCAAAAAAATTCAACCAGGTGTAGGTTAATTCTGGATTCATATTGTCTAATAAATGCACAATTTCTTGTGCTAGAAATTCAGTTTCCAAACATAACGAATTCAACCATGGCTCAGATTGGACTAAGAAACAGGTTCAAGAGAAAGCACTAGGTTCTGTGCATGGCTGTTTCATTGAAAAAAAGCTCTCATCATAAGTAATGGGTACAAATGTGTCCTCGTTATATGCATATATTCATGTATAATGCACTAAAACTTCACCTTGTCCCCAAGCTAGTTCACTCTGGCTTTTCACAAAAAACAAATATTTCACTTGACTTTCAGAGGTTGTTTTTCCCTAGTTCTAATTTTTCAGATCAATGAGCAATAGCAACAAAAGAACAAATTGATGGCAAGACCTTAAATTTCTGGAAATATTTTCAAATTGTATGCCAGTTACATGAGATTATTTATTTTCAGATATGAACCAAGATTTAAATTTTCAGACTTTCGGATTTTAGAGTTAAGATAAGCTACAAATGTTTATTATTTGCCTAACAATTTCTATAGCTGACCAGTCTCACCACCACCGCCACCACCTCACACCCCCATAGATAGCCCTTCATCAAAGACTTTAGTACTTGCTCTATTGTCTGTCCATCCACACAAGACTTGTAATCACGCTGAACAATAACATCATATTTGACAACACATATGCTCCTCCAGAAAACCAGCCCCTTGATCTTTAAGGCTCTTTACCTCCATCCTCCATTCCACTACAGGTATCCCTGACCATGGGATCACCTCCCAGAATGGCTCCTTCTTATAATTCTCAAATTCAGACTTGTTACAACATACTGTAATTATGACTATCTCACGCTACTATTCATATTACAGCAATTCTTCTACCTCATCAACACCTCTGATTTTACTATTATACCTCCCAACCTAAGAGACTATACCTGTTTTTACTTCCTTCAATTAAGCTTGGATCCCAGAGCAATTACTTTTTTCATTAGCCTGCCACTTCCCTCATCCATCTTGCCCTACTCCCATTCGTAGATGTTGTGAAACCCCAGCTACCAATCCCAGGGCTGTTGGGAACAACTTGAAAAAAAATCATATAGCCACTTCTCAGATGAGTGTGTCTACTGGTTCATGGGAGACCATTTTAACTGGTCTTTTGGTTACCATCCTTTATTATACCAGGAGGTCCCCCTTTTCTCTAGAGATGTTCTTGCAAACTTTTTTTTTTAACTTCACTAGAACTTACTCTCCAACCACATCCCTCTTTCCCACACGAATTGTTTTTCACTTACATAATTATTTATGGAATATTTATTGAACACCTACTATTTGCCAGAACCTAACCTCAGCAAATGGCCTTGACTCCGACTTTGCAAAGAAAATGCAGTTCATTAGAGAGGTAATTCTTCAGTTTCTTGTCATGCCATCTATCTTTCCTGCTTCCCTCTATAGTAACCATCCTTTCCTGTTTCCCTCTATAGGAAAGAAGTTCCACCCTCATCCTACTGAAGGTGCTTCCATCTTTTCATCCATGTTTGGTGTTTTACTTCTTCCAGCCTATTCTCCTTTATGCCAGCCTCTTCCTTTCTACTGGCTCCATGTAATCAACATGAGGTTCATGAGCAAGGAATACAAGGAGTCAGTGGAAGCTGGAAAGGGCAAGGAAATGAATTCCCCACTAAAGTCTCCAGAAGAACTTTCACATATTACAACATACCACAAATTTTAACATTAAAATTGTAGGATATTAAACATGAAGAGACAGACATCAATGGACAAAACAAAAATTCTATAGACATATGGGCATTGAGTTAGTTTTCTATTGCTGCTGTAACAAATTACCACAAACTTAGTGACTTAAACCAACATCAAGTTACTATTTATAGTTCTATAAGTCAGAAGTCTAACATGGGTCTCTACTAAATCAAGGTGCAGGGAGGGGGCTGCACCCCTTTTTGAAGGCTTTAAGGGGGGAACTTATTTCCTTGCCCTTTCTATCTTCCACAGGCTCTCTGTATTCCTTGCTCACGAACCTCTTCCTTTATCTTCAAAGCCAGCAACATAACATGTCTCTGTCCCTCATTCTCTCATGACATCACTTTCTCTGACAACAGTCAAGATTCTCCTCCCATAAAGATTTATGTGATTAGATTGTGTTCACCTGTATAATTTAGGATAATCTTCCCATCTCAAAGTCTTTATCCTTAGGCATACCCACAAATTCCCTTTGAATGTAAAGTAATAGATTAACAGGTTTCTGAGATTAGGACATGGACACCTTTGGGGGACTATCATTATCCCTACCACAGACATTTAGTGTATATGAAGGTGACATCTCAAATCACTAATAAAAGATAAATTTCTTAATAAATGCTTTTGGGTCAACTATACAGCCCTTTGGAAAAAGATAAATTATATCTATATGTTATACCATTCACAAGATTAAAGTCCTTAGATTAAGGTTCTAAATATAAAAAAAATTAAATCATACATATACCCCTATATAAGAAAACATAATTGATAAATTTAACTTCATTACAAAATATCAAAATTCAACTGACAACTTAAGAGAATGTATTTACTATTTTCATTAGGAAAAAACGGCTAATCTCTCTGAGATAAAAATAACTCTTAAGGGCCAGCCCGGTGGCTCAGGCGATTGGAGCTCTGTGCTCTTATCTCCGAAGGCTGCCGGTTCGATTTTCACATGGGCCAGTGGGCTCTCAACCACCAGGTTGCCAGTTCAATTTCTCGAGTCCTGCAAGTAATGGTGGGGTCCGCCACCTGCAACTAAGATTGAACACAGCACCTTGAGCTAAGCTGCCTCCCGAAAGGCTCGGTTGGTTGGAGTACAGGCTCTCAACCACAAGGTTGCCAGTTGGATTCCTCGACTCCTGCAAGGGATGGTGGGCTGTGCCCCCTGCAACTAGAAAACAGCAACTGGACCTGGAGCTGAGCTGCGTCCTCCACAAGTAAGACTGAAAGGACAACAACTTGACTTGGAAAAAAAGCCTGGAAGTACACACTGTCCCCAGTAAAGCCCAGTAAAGTCCTGTTCCCCTTCCTCAATAAAAATCCTTAAAAAAAAAAAAAAAATGTGTGAGGAAACCTTTAAAAAAAAAAACTCTTAAAATTAGAAAAAGAAGGCAAAATCACAATAAAAAGTAATAGATAAGGATATGAACAGACAGATCACAGAAAACTAAAAGTAAAAAGACCTGCAAGAACAGAAAAAATAATCAGCCTCTCTTATAACTAGAAAAATTCACAGTAAAACTATGGTATATCATTTCTCACTGACTTGATTAAAAAAAATTTGTATTTAATTTATTGGGATGACAACTGTTAGTAAAATTACATAGATTTCAGGTGTACGATTCTGTATTACATCATCTATAGATCCCATTGTGTGTTCACCACCCGGGGTCAGTTCTTCCTTCCATATATTTGATCCCCCTTACCTTTATCTCCCTCCTCCCACCCCCCTTACCCTCTGGTAACCACTAAACTATTGTCTGTGTCTATGAGTTTTTGTTTCTCGTTTGTTTGTCTTGTTCTTTTGTTGTTTTTGGTTTATATACCACATATCAGTGAAATCATAGGGTTCTCTGCTTTTTCTGTCTGACTTATTTCGTTTAGAATTATACTCTCAAGATCCATCCATGTTGTCACAAATGTTCCTATATCATCTTTTCTTACCACCGAATAGTATTCCATTGTGTATATATACCACAACTTCTTTAATGGATAAAAGATTTAAAATTTTTGAGAAACTTGACAATGCAGTCTGTGGTAAAACTTTAGAATTACAAACACATGATTAGAGAAGTACAAAATGATACAAATCTTATGGAGGAGAGTTCTTCAATAGTTAATAAAGTTACAGGTGCATATACCCTTTGGTAAAGTAATCCATCTCTAAGAACCTACTTGAACTTCACTTATGCACAACTTATGCATAAACAACTTATGCACAATGTTATTTATTACAGGATTATTTTAAAAGCAGTACTGGGTAAATAAATTCTGGTATGTCCAAGAGTTAAGTTCTATGCAGCCACTTGAAAGAAAAGAGACAATGTCTAGGAAAGAAATGGAGTATTTCCAAAGTTACTTTATTAATTTTATTTAGTATATTTCTTTTGTGTGAGACTGAAAGAAATTAGAATGTGCATACATGTACATATGTACATATATACATACATAATATATAATGTTAGCTTGGTTTTCTTGAAAGAAACACAGGAAAAATAAATAGAAATTCATGAAAATGGTTAACCATAGAACATGAATAGGAATCTGATGGAGGAAATAGGGAGTGGAGCAAAATCTTCTTTATACCTTTAATATAATTTTAACACTTCAACCATCTAAATGATTTACATATTGAAATGTTAAAATTAAATCAAAAAGAAAAAACAGACTCTAATATTGGACACAAAGTGAAAGAAATGAACTTAGTTGTGTACAACATTATTAACATCAACCTGTGGAAAAAAATATTATAAGAAACTTTTGAACACAGCACTCTGTAGATCCCGAGTGAGGTATGCTCTGAAGAAAACAATAATTGTAAAAATACCTCAAACTTGACTCTGTGTTTAGTGACAATTGTGCTATTGATACTGTAATTTTGAAAATTTTAGTTGTATTATATGGTAACGCAAATAAGTAAAATCTTTAATGTTATTAAGAATCCTAATTTTTAGTATAAGAGAAAAGATATACAAAGAATTTAAAAAATGAAACTATATTATAAAAGTCTGAATTGGAAATAGCAATATAAAGTCAAATTTTTTTGAAAAGTAGATTTTTTAGCTCTATCTATCTACAGAAAAAGCCTAGAAGAAACGACTCACTAATATTAATATCAATGAGAAACGTTGGATACAGATTTTTATTTCTAAGTGTTATTTTCATCAGTTCAGGTCCCCTGGGAAGCAGACATCAAGGCTGGATTAGATGTGCAAGAGGTTTATTAAGAGGAAGAGCAGAAGAAGGCAGGCAGAGTCTTCAGACCAGGACACAGGCCACACATATGTGGAAAGAGAGAGGGAGGGAAGGAGGAAGGATCAAGTAGGAAGAGTCTTGGGATACTGCGCATTTCTGACAAAAGATCAGCCAGGCCAATCTTTTTTAGAGGGTCGACTACATATTGGTGGTGACAAAAAAATGTATACACATTTTAAGAGATATAATGTGTTCTCAAGCAGTAGTTTGCCATAATCGGAAGTGTTTGGACGCTGATGGTAACCACTGAGCACCTCTTGTAATAGCAGAAGTCAAAAGTGACTTGTATTCATCTTTTGTTATCAGTATATATTGAGTATTACAATTAATACAGTTTTTGCCTTTCTTAAAATGTGTAAACATTTTTTGGAACCCTTTGTATTTATTGAAAATAATCCTTATATAAATGGACATGTGCAATTCAAATCCATGTTGTTCAAGGGTCAACTGTGTATAAGAGAATCACCTTATTCTTAGAGGAGACAAAGTCAAGTATTTCAAAGTGAAGTGTTATGATCATTTCCACTTCCTTTTATATGATATAGCATATACAAGATAGATAATGATAGCTAGACTAGATAGATAGATAATAGATAGATAAATGATAGATGGATAGATAAATGATAGATGATTGATTGATAGACAGACAGACGGACAGACAGACAGACAAACAGACAGATAGATAGATAGATGATAGATAAGGGAAAGAGTAAGTATGAAAAAATGTTAATTGTTACATAGAGGTAGAGAGAATGTATGTTTATATAGTGTGTGTTTATTATAATAATCCTTCAACTTTTCTGCCTATTTAAAGATGGATGGATGGATAGATAAATGATAGATGACAGATAGATAGATAGATAGATAGATAGATAGATAGATAGATCATGGAAAGAGCAAGTATAAAAAATTTTAATTATTATATAAAAGTAGAGAGAATGTATGTTTATATAGTGTGTGTTTGTTATAATAATCTTTCAACTTTTCTGCCTATTTGAAAATTTTCATAATGAAAGTTGGTAGTAAAAAGACAATCTGAGACAGAGCTAGCATAAGAAACAAAGTCAAGGCACTGTTTAACCACCATAAGGAGTGATTAAAAAAAGAGTTTAGCAGTTTTGATTTGACATTTCTGTGCAATAACCATCCTGATTTGGAGAAGACTGGGTTTATAAAACCTAAAGCTTCTGGGTACATTTGATATTATAGTGCTTCTTTCCTAACTTTTATTTCTGTTTCAAAGGTCACACTCTTTGCTAGAGAGAACTATCAAATCTAAGTTGTAATATAAATTTGAAATACTGAAAAACATAATTTTTTAACACCAAAGTAAAAAATATTGGTTTTTATAGTATCTTCAACATTTATATGAAAACCTTCACTTTCATCATACACATTATACACATTATAATTCTGAGATAAAATGAACTCAAAGCATAGGAACTTGCAGTTCTAAACTTCAGCATAGTTGCTTGATTTCAACTTAGGCAATATGTTTAACCTGTATGACCTAGGCTTCTTTCATTAAAATAATGGCTGGATATGGACCTATCTCAGAGAATGATTACCAAGACTATCTTAAAACATCACTCCATGTCACTACTATGCTTTTGCTGTGCTGATATAATTGACGTCTACTAACTTACAGACTACTGAAGCAATCTGAGTCATGAAACCTGCTAATTTACAAATTATTTGAAAAAGTCTAAATTTTACATAGTAACAAACAAAACAGAAGAAATTTTGTATTGACATCACATCATATACTATGAAAATTATTAGTTTAACCTCTGAATGAGTCTCTCTGTTTTCAGAATTTGAAAATAGTAGTCATCTGTAAGAACTTTCCATTTGTGACAAAATGCCTCTTGGATTTATGAGCTCAGCTTTTTGTCATCGTATTTCTGGATGATTTCTTTCCCCGGGCCAATTTTTAGGGCTTGAAAGGAGCTATGGCCTTTATCAAAGTCACCTTGTTTAAGAGAATCTGGCAATACGAGCTTCTCTGAAGATGTCAAGACAAGGTCAGCCCCACAGATAATAACATAATATGGAACTCAAACAAAATTCTTCATTTTTTTTGTATTATTCTCCTTTCTGAAATCTCTCAAATTGTGAGAATAGTTTTAATGAAAAAAATGCTTTCAAAAATTTACTTTTTTAAGAAACTTTTAAAATAACCTCAGATTTTAGGAGGGCATATAGGGTGTTAATTGTTATTATGAGCTAACAGCATTTAGCAAACTCTCATAGCATATGTATTTCACTACACAGTATCAAAACAGGTACAAAAGTAGAAAGCTGCTCACTAAATGGGTTACTAAGGTCAGTGTGAACCACATCAAATGAATCATCAACTATTATTAAAGCACCACTAAGTTAAAGAAACATATGGAGAAATCAAAGACATGATATATCTCTCTCTAAGCTTCAGACTCAATCTTTCAACTATTTTCTAGATATTTATTTATGAAACACCATAGTACAGAGAGCTGTGAATCAGATATGGACTTTGACACACAGATATTTATAGTCTTATAAATGAGATTAGACCTATTTCTAAATAGCTATAAAGCTGAGATAACCAAGGCAAATGCTTGAGAAAGATATTTAAAAGCATGTTATGGGAATTGGGGAAAGTTAAAAAGAAAGATAGTTTCACAGGGATGATAGCTCAAACCCAGCATATTCCAAATTATACACTTACCTTAACCCTTCCTCATGCGTTTATTCACTGCTTTCTCAAAAGAAATTCCAAAGTACTGAGTATATGCCAGGCACTGGACTATATTGATGACAGGACAATGAAAAAAATTCAGTCCCTGTGCTCAAGGAACTTGCAATCTAGTTCCTCAAATATCTCACCCTACAGTGTGTCCTATCTCAATTGTTACCTCTATAACCCACTTCTATCAATAGAGAACCTCAAAATCATCTTTGATTGCTTCTCCTTTATGTTCAGCTGGACCCCAAACCTGTCAATGTTACCTCTCTTCTCTCTATTCACATTGCCACAATCCAATATTAACTATTTGTTAATACTTTATTATAATAGATCACTGTCTTCCAACATGGAAGCTCCCTCCTGTCCTAGCCAATTTTTACATTACTACCAAAACAGTCCTGATGTTGTTCCAGCCTTAACTCAGAAATAACCCTTTATTTGTTACAAAATGATATATGATTCATTAATGTGGATACCATCGCTCCTGTTAGCAGATACTAACCTCTACTCCCAGTCTCATCTTTTATATGCCCCGTCTCCTACACATCCAAGACTCCAGTCACAGAGCTATTCACTTTTCTGGAACATATCCTATACTGTTATACCATGTCCTTGTGTCTTTAATTGTGGAGTTCATTCTGCATGGATTACCTTTCCTCTGCCTCATCCTCTTTCAAAGTTGCATTTAATTCTTCAAATTCAACCTCTCTTAAGCCTTACCTAATGTCTCCTGTCATAATTATTTGTTTATTCTTTTGAATATTCATAGCCATTTGATTATACCTTTTGATTATGAAATTTGTACTTGTATATATTATTTACATAATTATATTATACAACTTGCAAAGTACTTTCACAAATGTCTAATACTCACAACCATGATGTGTGTGTGGTAGACCAGATGAGGGAATAAGTTTCAGAGAATTTAAATGTGCCCAGGTGTCACAATCCAGTAGCTCTCCAACAATCTTTTGAAATGTGGAACTTATATTTCAGATTATTCTTATGGTTTTGCTTCCCCTATTTGACCCTGGGTCCCTCAGAGTAGAAATCCAAGCTTTGCTTACTGCTTGAAACATAGTAAACCTCAGTGCCCACATTGAATTAATGAAGCTTCTGTTGGAATTCCTTCTCCACAGTCACCTCTCTCCTTAGCTGAGGTCACTTTGTCCCTTTGAATAAATTTAAGGAGATGGAAGTTAATAATCAATATTCAATCAAACCTACCTATTTCATATCTTGTATTCCAAGTGAAGGAACTGTGTGCCTTTATCTTGTTTCTGAGACAAAGTCTCAAAGTAATGACACAATCTTAGTAACCTATCTTTTCCTCATTTCTGTCGTCCGAGGTCCCTGTATTAAAATTCTTCCCAACAAAAACAATAAACAGAAAAATCACAAAAAAGGAAATATGCCCAATAAACTAAAATGTGGAAAGGTATTGAACCTTAGTTAATAATACTTACTGAGTATCCTTTAGGGAGACTGTGTTGTGTGCCAAGCAATGTGTTAAATGCTACATATATTTTTTTTGTTTAATTCTTACAAATTAAAAACCCCCATGTCAGGTAGACTCAATGATCATTTCCATTACTCAGATGAAAAAATTGAGGCTTACAAAGGTTAAGTGACTTTTCCACTGCTAATAAGAGATAGAGGTTGAACTTGCCCAAAAGTATGCCTGAAGCATGAAACATTATTTGTGTTTTGCTTGCTAGAATACACACATACACACATACACACAAACACACACACACACACACACACACACACACACCACATACATGTATATATACATAGAGCAGGGGTGCCAAAAACATGTATACAGGTGGGACACTGGTCAACAATGCTTAAGCAGTAGTTAGCTGTAATCAGAAGTGTCTGGATGCTGATGGTAACCACTTTGGGCATCTCTTGTAACTGCAGAAGTTAAACATGACTTGTATTCATCTTTTGTTGTCGGTATATATTGAGTGTTACAATTTTAATACAGTTTTCCTTTCTTAAAATGTGTATACATTTTTTTGGCACCCTCTGTATATTTCTATGTAATTGCTAATACACAATGCTAGAAAAGACACATTGAATTTGGTACTCATATTTTCTTTAGGCAATTTTAATTTTAAGCCTTTTTAGAAAACAATATAAACTTATTTAGCATTACTCTTATTCTTTGGTAAATCTTTTTGGGATGACTAGTTAAGCATGTTTATTTTGGAATTAAATAGACTCCGTTCTTTACTAACTGTGTGATCTGGGAAAAATTCATTGAATTTTCATAGACAGGTCAACGAAGATTATATTATACATATGAAATGCAATGTTATACAAACATCCAACAAATACATGTGTGTTTAGATGGAAAACAGAGGCATAGAAAGGTCAGTAAATCTGCTTGCCCCTGAATGCCAGCCCTGAGCCTGGGCCTTGCCACTCATTCTCGGGCCTTCCTGAATCCCAGCACCTGCCACAGTGACACATTTCATTTATTCTTAGACCCTGTGATTACTCACTGCCTTTCTGATTGTTGAACCAGCCATAGCTTCTTCCATCTCTACTCTTCCTTATACTAAAATGGTTTACCATGCAGGAAGGGACATATAACTAAGGATAGACTTGTAATTCAGTTATCCATATTAGAAGGGGGACTCTCACAGTTGAAATAAAAACTGCATGGAAATTAAATTGATTGCATTTCAACAAATAAAAGATATTGCTTATAGACCACATCATAATCATCTCCTTATATCATTATCATCATCATCATCACTATAACAAAATGGAGCACATTTAACATTATGTGGGAAGCAGGTCCAAGATGGCAGTGTAAAAGGATGCTGTGCTCTTCTCCTCCCAATGACACATAAAATACACACCTATATTTAGAGCAATTCCTCCTGAGAGACAACTGAGAGCCAATTGAACAGGTTCTGCAAAACAAACAAGAGAGAGAGACCTCATAGAGAAAATTGGGGAACCATGAGAGCTCTCCAGGAACTGAGGGAACTATCCGAGACTGGAGGAACCAGTGAGTGCCACTGTTTACATTTCCCCTGTTCTTGGATAACAGATGAGACTTCTATCCAGGCTTTCTGGTCAACCTGCAGGGCCAAGGGAGCACATCTGGAGGCACTTATCCCAGAGCAAAACCCAGCAACAACAGGAAGGCACCATAGCACATGTACAAGGGGCCCCTCCACCCAGAGATTGATCCAGCAGGTACTGCTGCATGCACCCACTAAGCTGTGCACACATGGGGCTCCCACGCCTGGAGAGAGTGCAAAGTTAGCAAAATGCAGCATGACCCACATAGGGCTGCCCCTTCTAGAGAAAGAGCAGAGATAGTGGGGAGCTGCTGTGCACACAAATGGGGTGGCCTGACCCAGAAAAAGTGTAGAGGTAGCAAAGCACTGTGGTACCTGAAGATGGAGCTGCCCAATGCAGGACTACTGGGGCACTGCGAGTGCACAAGTGAGGCTGCCCAACACAAAGAGGGTGCAGAAGTAGCAAAGTGGAGTGGTTCACACACACAGCTGCCCACTATGGAGTAAATGTGGAACTAGCAGGGCACACTCAGAGTATCCTTGTCTAGACCCAGCTCAGGCAACACACAAAGCAACAGGGCACACATGCACACACCAGGCAGCCCTGCCCACACTGGGAAGACCCACCTGGAGGAGAAAAATAGGAAACACACACACACGACGCTGCTCCACCCAGAACCCACGCCTTATGGCCAGGCAGCACATGTGTCTGCCCTGACTACAACTGGTCTGCCCAAACCACCCAGAATACAGTCTAAACAGAGGTACCTTTTTCTAGATTAGGAAAGATAGCTTTTTCCTCTGACTCATAGGAAGAAACACAAAAGTCAAACAAAATGGGGAGACAGAAGGATATGCCCCAGATGAAGGAACAAGTAAAAACCTACAGAAAACTCTACTGAAATAGAGATAAGTAGTTTGCCTGGTAAAGAATTCAAAGAAACAGTCATAAAGATGGTCAACAAATTTAATAGAAGAGAGAAATTCAGAAAACACTTCAACAGAGTCAGAAAGTATAATAAAGAACCAATCAGGAATAAAAATACCACCGTGTTTCTCAGAAAATAAGACCGGGTTTTATATTAATTTTTGCTCCAAAAGATGCATTAGGGGAGGTCATCCTGAAAAATCATGCTAGGGCTTATTTTCCAGTTAGGTCTTATTTTCAGGGAAAAATAGTATAACTGAAATTAAGACTACACTGGCTGATCAGATAATTACTTAATACAGAAGACCCGATTAGTGACCTGGAAGACAGAATAGTGGAAATCACCCAATCAGAACAGAAATGAAAAAAAAAAAAAAGCATTATAAACAATGAAGAAACTATAAGGGACCTCTGGCAAAACATTAAGTGCTCTAACATTACAGGAATTCCAGAAGAAGAAGAGAGAAAGAAAGGGGCAGAAAGTGTATTTGAAAAAATAATGGCTGAAAAAATTTTTCTAACTTCAGGAAGGAAACATACATCTAGGACCAGGAAGCACAGAGAGTTCCAAGTAAGATGAGCCCAAAGAAGTCCAACCAGGACATATTGTAATTAAAATGACAAAAGTAAAAAATAAAAAGACAATCTTGAACCCAACAAAAAGGAAAAAACAAGTCACATACAAGGGAAACCCCATAAGGCTATCAGCTGATTTCTCAGTCAGCAGCAACTTTACAGACCTAGAATTGAGTGGAAAGACATATTTAAAGTGCTGAAAGAAATGAACATACAACATAGAATACTATGTCTGGCAAGGTTATTATTCAGAATTGACAGAGAAATAAAGAGTTCCCAAACAAGCAAAAACTAAAGGAGTTCAACACCACTAAACTGGCTTTACAAGAAATGTTAAAGGTTCTTCTTTATGCAGAAAAAAAGGCTATAACCAGAAATAAGAAAATATAGGAAAGAAAAAAACCCATAAAGGCAAAAATGTAATAAACACACTGAATCAACCACTTAAAAAGCTAATATGAAGGTTAAAACACAAAAGTAGCAAAATTGTAACTATATTGTCAGGGGATATGCTAAATAAAAATATATAATATATGATGTCAAAGACTTTATCAAGAGTGGAGGGGGGAGTAAAATGTAGTGCTTTTATAATGTGTTTGAATTTAAATGTTTGTTTTTTTTTTTTTAGTTTTAAATTGATTGCTGTAGGTATAGATGGATATATATGAACCTCATGGTAATCACAAAACAAACACCTACCAAAAATGCACCAAAATAAAGAGAAAGGAACCCAGTCAAAACACGATTAACTAATAAGTCAAAAGGAAAGAGATCAAGAGAAGAATAAAAGAACAGCAAAGAAAAACAACCAAAAATCAATTAACAAATGGTAATAAGCACATACCTGTCAATAATTACTTTAAAAGTAAATGGACTAACTACTCCAATCAAAAGACATAGGGGGAAGAATGGATTTTAAAAAAAAAAGAAAACAAGACTCATCTGTATGCTGTCTACAAAAGTCTTACTTTAGGTAAAAAGAGACACAGACTAAAAGGGAAGGGATGGATAAAGGTATTCTATGTAAATAGACAAAAAGAAATGAAAAGAAAGCTGTAATAGCAATACTCATATCAGACAAAATAGACTAAAACAAGGAATGTAAAAAGAGACAAAGAAGTACATTAATAATGATAAAGGGGTCAATCCAAGAAGAGGATAGAACAATTATAAATATCTATTTATAACATCTATATATTTCCAACCCAAGTATATAAAGCAAATATTAATGAACATAAAGGCAGAAGTTAACAATAATACAATAATTTCTGGGGACTTTAATATTCACTTACCTGAATGGATAGATCATCCACAGAGAAAATTAGTAAGGAAATAATGGCCTTATGTGCCACATTAGGCCAAACTGCCTTAATAGATATTTATGGAACATTTCATCCCCAAACAGCAGATTCAAGAGCACATAGAATATTTTCCAGCATAAGACTCATATGGACTAGTAAGACTCATTAAATTCAAAAAGATTAAAATTATATCAAGCATATTTTCTTATCACAATAGCATGAAACTAGAAATCAACTACAGGAAGAAAACTGGGGAGAAAAACACACAAATACATGGATATCAACAGCATGCTACTAAACAACCAATAGATCAAAGAGAAAATCAGACAGGAAATCAAAAACTACCTTAAGACAAATGAAAATTGAGACACAACAATATTTATGTGATGCAGCAAAAGAAATTCTAGGAAGAAAGTTCACAGCTACAGAGGCCTACCTCAGGAGCAGGAAAAATCCAAAATAAATAATCTAATAATCTAAATAAATTAATAACCTAAGTAAATAATCTAACTTTACTCTTACAAGAGCTAGAAATAGAACAAACAAAATCCAAATAAGTAAAAGAAAGGAAATAATAAAAGTCACAGAAATAAATAAAATCAAGACTAGAAAAACAATAAAAAAAATCAATGAAGCTAAAAGCTGGTTCTTTGAAATAATAAATAAAATTGATAATCCTCTAGCAAGATTCATCAAGAAAAAAGAGATTTCGAATAAATAAAATCAGAAATGAAAGAGGAGCGATTACAACTGACAACATAGAAATACAAAGGATCATTAAAGAATGCTATGAACAATTACATGACAACAGATTAGGCAATGTAGAAGAAATGGATAAATTTCAAGAAACAGAAAACCTGCCAAGTCTAAACCAGGAAGAAAAAGAGAATCTGAACGAAAAAATTACTAGCAATGAAATTAAAGCACTAATCAAAAAACTTCCATCAAACAAAAGCCCAGGACCAGATATCTTCAAAGGTGTATTCTACCAAACATTTAAAGAAGAATTATTATCTGTCTCTCAAACTATTCAAAAAGGAAAGAATACTTGCAAACCAGTTCTACAAGGCCAGCATTACCCTGATACTAAAACCAGACAAAGACACACACACACACACACACACACACACACACACACACATAAACAAGAATTATAGGTCAATATCACTGATTAATATATATACAAAAATTCTCAATAAAATACTAGCAAACCAAATTCAACAATGCATTAAAAGGATTATACACCATGATCAGGTGGGATTTGTACCAGGGATGCGAGCATGGTTTAACATCCACTAAACAATGTGATTCATCATGTCAACAAAACCAAGGATAAAAATCATATGATCATCTCAATAGATGCAGAAAAAGCATTTGACAAAATTTAACATCCATTTATGATAATAAAAAAAAAAACTTTTAACAAAGTGGGTATAGAAGGCACTTACTTCAACGTAATAACCATATATGACGACCCCACAGCTAACATCATACTCAACAGTCAAAAGCTGAAAGTTTTTTCCCTAAGATCAAGGACAAGACAATGATGCTTACTCTCCCCAATATTATTCAATATAGTATCAGAAATCCTAGGCGCAGCAATCAAAAAAGCAAAAAAAATAAAAGGCACCCAAATTGAAAAAGAAGGAGTAAAACCGTCACTATTTGCAGATGACATGATTCTATATATAGTAAACTCTTAATAATCCACAAAAATATTAACAGAATTAATAAATAAATTCAGTAAATTGGCAAGATACAAAATTAATATAAGAAATCCATCACATTTCTATATACTAATCATGAATGATCAGAAGGAGAAATTAAGAAAACAATCACATTTATAATTGCATCAAAAAGAATAAAATACTTAGGAAAAAATTTAACCAAGGAGGTGAAAGACCTGTACTCTTAAATCTATAAGACAGTGAAGAAAGAAATTGAAGAGGACACAAATAAATGGAAGGATATGCCGTATTCATGGATTGGAAGGATTGATACCAGTAAAATGGCCATAAAAGAAATCTAAATGGATGGTCAGTTGGCTCAGTTGGTTAGAGCACAGTGCTCATCAAACCAAGGTCACCGGTTCGATTCCCACATTGGCCAGTGAGCTGCACCCTCCACAACTAGAGCCAATGGATCCTGGAAAAAAACACTGTTCCCCAATATTCCCCCAATAAAAAATAAATTAAAAATAAAAGAAATCTACAGATTTAATGAAATCACTATCAAAATACTGAAGACATTCTTCTCAGAACTGGGACAAATAATCCTAAAATGTATGCGGAACCACAAAAGCCCCTGGATAGCTAAAGTAATCTTGAGAAAGAAGAATAAAGTTGGAGGTATCATGATCCCTGATTTCAAACTATACTACAACAATCAAAACAGCATGGTACCAGCATAAAGACAGCCACATAGATCGATGAAACAGAATAGAGATCTCAGAAATAAACCCTTGCTTATATGATCAGTTAATCTACGACAAAGGAGAAAAAAATATACAAAGGGTAAACAAGTCTGTTCAATAAGAGGTGCTGTGAAAACTGGACAGATATATGTAAAAAAAATGAAACTGGACCACTCTCTTCTAATATATACAAAAATAAAGTCAAAATAGATTAAAGACTTAAATATAAGACCTGAAACCATAAACTCCTAGAAGAAAACATTGGTAGTAAACCTTTTCAAATATATCCCATCAAGCAAGGGAAACAAGTGCAAAAACAAGCAAGTGGAACTCCATCAAATTAAGAAACCTCTGTACAGCTAAAAACAGACAAATAAACAAACAAAAAACATCAAAAAGACAACCAACGGAATTGGAAAATATATTCACAAATGACATATCTGATAAGGAGTTGGTATCCAGAATATATACCAACTCAGACAACTCAATAACAAAAACTAAACAATCTGGCCAAAAATGAGCAGAGGAATCTTATGGGAAACTCTGACAGTACCTCAAATTTCATTTTGTGGACTGAAAACAATTGATGAATGTTTAGGAATGTAAACGGTGGTGAAAGCAAGGAGAGGAATGGTAACGTTAATTGTGGTACCATTAAACTGAGAGGCAGTATTCACAGTGGTGGGGTACAAATGCTAGATCCAGAATAGTACTGAATCTCCTCTGGATCCTGTATTATCTATGCCACCCTGAACAATTTACTTAATTCTCTGTACCTCATAGGATTTCTTTCTACATAAGAAAGCAAGATTGGGAAGTGTGTGTTTCTGGTTCACTCCAACTATATCTCTTTGTGATTGTATTACCTGAATTTTACTTTCTTTCTAAACTAGAAAGACTCTATTGTCACAAAGTGATGTCTGAAATAAATGATTAAAGGATGTACCCACATTGTGTTAATGGTGAATTTAATCTAAATCTTAAATCTCTACCGTAAAATTACTCTGTAATGAATTAGGAGTTTGAAGTAAAACATACAAAGGAATTGTTGCTCTACTTGAAAGCATTTAGAATTCATCTGAACTATTTTCTTCAGTTCCAGGCATTGTACTTTAAGAAGAAAATGGTCAAATAGAAATATAAACTGGAGAAAATCACCAGGTTGTGAAGGGTACATAAAACCACATGATATCAAGAACTGTTGAAGTACTTCGGGGTTGGGCAGTTATTTTGGAAAAAACAAATATTTAGGAGGGAGATGGATATGTTCAAACATAACTTGAAAAGAATAATTATACCTGTCTAAGAAGACACTAAGATTTAAAATAAACCTAATGGATAAAAGTTCTAAGTAGAGAAAGAGTAAATAATAAATGTATGTATATATATATATATATATATATATATATATATATATATATATATATATATCAAAAACTAATTTTTTGAAATCTCTGAAAAAGGAAGAGTTTCCTTGAAAGGTGATAGAGCAATGTATTCCTCATCATTAGAGAAGTTCAAATACGGTAAACAATGACCTGGTGGTTGATTCTGTAAAGTGGATTACAACAATGAATGACTGAGTAGACCAGATGACTGTTGGTGTCATTTGCAACTAGAGAATCTGTGATATCTTATTCTAAGTCTACAAAAACATAGTTTAGAAAAGGTGACAAAGAGTTTTTTTTCTCTTTGTTTTAAATTATTTATTTATTATTTTCAGTTACAGTTGACATTCGATATTATTTTATATTAGTTTCCAATGTACATCATAAAGACATTTATATAATTTATGCAGTGATTTCCCAATTAGTCTAGTACCGTGGGTACTAGTTGTTACAACTTTATTGACTATATTATTTATGATGTACTTTATATCTCTGTGACTATTTTGTAACTACTAAATTGTATTTCTTAATTCTTTGAATTTCAAGAATAGAAATAAAATTTATTATTCTAATTAAACATGTTTCTTTTTGATTCTCTGAAAAAAGATAATTCCAACTTATTTTTCTTTCATACTAAAAGATCCAAGAAACATGTTAAGTAGATAAAATGTTAAAAAAAAATATTTACTCCCAGTTTTATCCATTATTTATGGAACTGGAAAAAGAGTACTTGGAGATGAGGATTTCATTCAATGAGATTTTACAGAGAAAGTGAAAAAGCAAGTGGTAGCATAGAATAGTGTTTGGTTAAAATAAGGAAAAAGACAAATCTGAACATACACTAAACTACTAAGTAAGGAGTGGTATTGGAGGAGCAATTTTAACTTTTTAACTCATTCATAATATTTTAAATTTGTTACAAAACTCTGTGTTACTTTAAAAAGTTATATTTAAAATAATTTTTAAAATAAAGCTAAGAGAGGACAAACTCTTCCTCAGTTCTCAATAAATATGAATGAATTTTATTACAGAAGTTCTCAAAATATATTTCTGCCTTACATATGATTTAATTTTGGATTGTACTCTGAATAAAATAGCTATTAAATTTAAGTACATGCCAAAGGGATAACAGAAAGAAAGCACTATTCCTTTCTTCGTGTAGTTTATAATCAAAGAGGTAAGAAATACATCCATGAAATAACTAAGGGGGATATTTACCAACCAACATATTAACAGAATAGAGTTCACTAGAGAATGGTACAAACGGTGTATGTAATTGTTAAGGAATCCTAAATAAAGTTAGTCTTAAAATTAGGTGGAGTTATACAAAAATATTTCCTGGATGAGGTAGAGAAGTTAATGCAAGTTTTAAAGTTAAGAGACTAAGAACAAAGATTAATTGTAATTGTATGACTCCTCCTCCATATGCTTTTTAATTATTAAATCCTTTCATAGATTTCTAAAAAGAAATGACCACTCCTTCCATCTCTGTTTCCAGGGCGTGTGGCTTGTATTTGCTAATTACTACTGTAGTTTAGGTTTCAGGAGAGTTTTATGTGATTTAGGCTTAGATACCTAGAGGAAGAATTTGTGGTTCTCTTAGGCACACTGTGTTACAGAACATACTGTCAAAAATAAGCTTTGTTCACACTTATATTTGAAACAAGAAAGGTCACAATAGCATAGCTTATGTTCCACTTACCGCAGTGACTGCCCCTGCAGCTACATGATGCCCTTATGCCAGCACTCACATCTGTTAGGTAGAGATGTCATGGAAGACGCAATAGTTAACTGCATGCATTAATAATGACTCTTACACTTTTATTACTCATTTTTTGGGCTTTTATTGCTTCTTAATGAAAAGTAATCTTCTAATATTCTTATGGACACTCAGCTAATTCAAGGCTGAATTGCCCATTTTTGTGAAATCCAAAACCTAAGTTTTCTCTAAATTATGGCCACTATAGATTTCATATCACTTTCATCAAAGGAAGAATGAAAAGAAATGAGAAAGGTTAAATGTACACATAATGCCACTTTCAACATCTGTGGTAAAGAATGGACTAAATAGCTCATTTTTTTAAGTGTTTTAAAACCATTATTTGCCTTTCTTCACAGATTGGAATGACCCAGGATTCTAGACCTGACTCTTACTAGCTTTGAGGAGTTATGATGCACCTCACACAGTGCTAGACACTTTCACACACACACATACATTCTTACAAATCAAAAACACTTTCTTTTAGGCTATGATTCTCCTAAGAACTCAAAAAACTAATTCAAAACTCAAAGCAATTTCTTCTTTATGTCAGGAGATTTCTGAAAGAAGCAAGGCTTCACTTTCAGTGGTGGGGGGGCATAGGATAATTAAGTAATAAAAAAGCAGCTACAGGAAATAAATTGTTTATACTATAAAAAAAATTTATCCTCAAAAAACTAAAAATAAATATACTATATGAGCCAGCAATTTCACTTCTGGGTGAAACAAAAGGAAACAAAAACACTAATTTGAAAAGATATATGTACCTTATGTTCACTGCAGCATTATCCACCACGGCCAACATATGGAAGCAACCTAGGTGTTCATTAATAGATAAATGGATAAAGAAGATGTGGTATATATGACACAACGGAATATTATGCAGCAATAAAAAATGAAATCTTGCCATTTGCAACAACATGGATGGATCTACAGGGTATTATACAAAGTGAAATAAGCCAGGTAGAGAAAGGCAAATATTATATTGTTTCACTTATATGTTAAATCTAATACAAAACAAAACAAACATACACACATAAAAAAACAGACATAGAAACAGAGACCAAAGGGATGCTTACCAGAATGGAGCAGGACGGGGTATGATTGAAAAAAAAAGGGGAATATAGTCAATAATATTGTGATAAGTTTACATGGTGAGAGGTGATTATTAGAACTAGTGGAATGATCACATTGTAAGGTATAAGAATATGGAATGACTATATTATACACCCGAAACTAACATAACCAATATAATATTATATACCATCTATACTTAAACAAAAATAAATACATACATACATAAAGAAGAGAAACAAATATTTTTCCTCAAATGCTTCATGGTTTTTGTTTGTTTGTTTGTTTGTTTTTTTAAGTGTGTTTCTCCAGGACCCATCCACTCCACGTTAAATAGTTGTTCCAGTTTAGTTCTGAAGGGCACAGCTCACAGTGGCCCATGCAGGGATCAAACCAGCAAATTTGTTGTGAAGAGCACCGTGCTCTAACCAGCTGAGCTGACTGGCTGCCCTGTGCTTCATGCTTTTGATATACAGAAAAAATTTTCCCAAATATTCTATATTTTCTTTGTTCATTTTTAAAAGTGCATTGAATTTATTAAAAATAATCTTTAATTTTTTGGTTTACTTTGGTTTAAAGAGTCATTAAATTTTTTCATGATTATTTAATGTAATAGCTCCTTGACATGATCTTATAGCTCTTGTAACAGCATCTGGAGTAGACAAATAGGAATTATTGGCTTAAAGACACAATGTACTGCAAAATATCTCAAATTATGTCATCTGAAGCTTTAGATTTTTTTTCATGCAATTATATTTCTCAGAAAATTTGTGAAAAAAGGCTGGTTGTGAACGTTAAGACTTTAGTTACAATATATACAGACACATAACCTTTATTTTGTACTATCCATATACTCAGTAGTAGAACTGAGTATTTAAAGAGTGAATGATAATATTTCAGTCTTTAAAAACCTGTTACAAGTTTTTATGTTCTAAAATCGATGGTAACGATGGTTACACATATCTATGAATACAATAAAAATTATTGCAAGGTATGTTTTAATTTTTTATGATTTTTATTAAAATATACCTAACATACAATATTAAGAGTTATTCAACATTTATATACCTAAAGAAGAGATCACCATGATAAGTCCAGCAATCATCAGATACCGTACCACGCTATCACAATATTATTGACTGTATTCCCTATGCTGTACTTTACATCCCATGACTTATTTTTTTTATACTTGGAAAGTTTGACCTCTTATTCTCCTTCACATTTTCCCCCAGTTTTTAAATTTTTCAATTACAGTTAGTATTCAATATCATTTTATATTAATTTCAGGTGTACACCATAGTGGTTAGACATTTGTATAATTCAAGAAATGATCCCCCTAACTAGTCTAGTACACACCTGGCACTATATATAGCTGTTACCATACCATTGGCTGTATTCCCTATGCTTTATTTTATACCCCCTTGACTATTTTGTAACTACTAGTTTGTACTTCTTCATTTCTTCACCATTTTCACCCTGACCCACAACCCCCTCCCAACTATCACCGTGGTAAATCTAGTACTCATCTGACACCATACATAGTTATTACAATATTATTGACTATATTCCTTGTGTTACGCCCTGCGTCTCCATGATTACTGTTTAACAACAAATTTGTACTTCTTAATCCCTTCCCCTTTTTCACTCACCCTCAAGCCCCTACAATCTGGCAACCATCAATATGTTCTCTGTATCTATGAGTTTGTTTCTGTTTCATATATTTTGTTCTTTAGTTTCCACATATAAGTGAAATCATATTGCATCTGTCTTTGTCTTATATTCTCCACTCAGCACATTATCCTCCAGGTTCATCCATGCTGCCACAGAAGGCAAAACCCCATTCCCCTCCATGGCTGAGCGATATTCCATTGTATATATGTACCTCCTCTTCTTTATCCATTTTTCCCTCAACAGGCACCCAGGCTGCCTCCACTTCTTGCCCATTGTAAACAATGCAATAAACGTATGGATGCACACATCCCCTCAAAGTAGCATTTGTGTTTCTTTAGATAAATAACCTGAAGAGGGATTACTGAATCCTTTGTCTCTTGTGATAGTTTTTGTTTTAAAGTCTACTTGGTCTGGTATAAGTATTGCTACCCCAGCATTTTTGTTTGTTTGTTTGTTTTTAATGAATTTTTTTCCATCCCTTTACTTTTCCTCTGTGTGTCTTCCAATCTGAAGTGATTCTTTTGTAAGCAGCATATGTAAGGGTTTTTATTTTTTTATCCATTCAGCCCTCCTATGGCTTTAGAGTAGAGCATTTAATCCATTTACATTGAAAGTAGTCGTTGATAAATTTGTACAATTGCCATTATATTTTTCATAATTTCGATTTTTTTTTCCATTTTAAATTAGTCCCGCTAACATTCTTTGTAATATTGGTTTGGTGGTGATGAGCTCCTTTAGTTTTTTTTTTTTTTTTTTTTTCATCTGGGAAGCTCTTTATCGCTCTTTCAATTCTAAATGATAGCTTTGCTGGGTAGAGTAATCTTGGTTGTAGATCCTTGCCTTTCTTCACCTTGAATAATTTGTGCTGATCTCTTCTGGCTTGCAAAGTTTCTGTTGAGAAATCAGCCAATAGTGTTATGGGAGCTCAGTTGTAGGACTGACTGCTTTTCTCTCACTGCCTTTAGGATTCCCTGTTTGTCATTAACCTTTGCCATTTTAATTATAATGTGTCTTGGTGTGGGCCTCTTTGGGTTCATCTTTTGGGGGACTCTCTGTGCTCCCTGGGCTTGTATATCTATTTCCTCACCAGGTTAGTAAAATTTTCAGTCATTATTTCTTCAAATAGATTCTCAATCCCTTACTTTCTCTCTTCTTCTTCTGGTATCCGTATTATGTGAATGTTGTTACACTTGATGTTGTCCCAGAAGTCTCTTAAACTATCCTTATTTTGTGGTTTCTTTTTTTCTTTTTGCTCTTCTGTTGGGTGTTTTCTGCTATATTGTATTCCAATTTGATCGTCTGCTTCATCTAGTCTGTTCCTGATTCTTTCTAGTACATTCTTCATTTCAGTTATTGTATTCTTCACTTCTGACTGGTTCTTTTTTTATGGTTTCTATGTACTTCTTTGTGCTTCCTATCTCTTTGTTAAAGTTCTCACTAAGTCCTTGAGCATCCTTTATGACCAGTGTTTTGAACTCTGTCTCTGGTAGGTTGCTTGCCTCCATTTCATTTAGTTATTTTTCTGGGATATATTGGGGACATATTTCTTTGTTTCCTCATTCTGGATGTCTTTCTGTGTTAATTTCTATGTATTAGGTAGATCTGCTATGTCTTCCAGTCTTGGCTGGGTGTCTTTATGTAGTATGTGTCCTGTGGGGCCCAATGGCACAGTCTCCCTGTGGGGTTTGGCCACATCCATAACTTATGGGCTGCTGGGCAGGGGGGTTTACCCCATTGAGTAGAATTTACCTCAGCAGGCTCTGGTGCCTATTGAGACCACTCCTTGTGTGTGCTGCTTGTGGGGCTAATTGGGCAGTGTTCTGCTCTGGTCTGAAGCCAACCTCCAAGTATGTTGGTTCTGGGGTCTCTTGAGAGGGTTTCTGGTGCAGGCCCAAGTCACCCACTGCCAGGTTCCTGGCTAAGGACTATCTGGTGGGAGGTACAAAGTGATCTGCGGTTGTTCGCTGCCTGTGTTAAATGGAAGCATGTCAGAGAGGCCACACTGTGAACCAAGGTTGGTTGCCACTTGTACTCAGCCTGGGGTAGCTCCACATAATGCCAGGATACCCTGAAGCCTGCTGCCACCTGCAAGTCCCCTTAATGTTGAGCCACTAGTAGAGCCTCATGTGGTATACAACCTGGGTAAGGCAGGATCTCAGGGATTCACTAGAATGGGAAGAGTTCTGGTCTCCAGATTAATGTAAATTTTGGTTTGTTGCCAGTGCTGAGCCTGAAACTACTCAGCAAAAGTCTCAGAACACAACAGGCTTGTTGACGCCCACCCAGGTGGGCCCCATCAGACTCTGACAGTTTCCCAGGAAAGAGGGCAATGTGGGCGGGGCTGGCTGCTCCGGGACAAAGTGCCTCCAGCTTTGGGGGAATTTGATAGGGCGGTTCCCAGTGAGTCAGCAGAATGGAGCTGTGGAGCTCACTCCGCCAATCAGATACAGATTTGGCCTGTGGGGGCGGATTCAATACAGGAAAGATGATGCCTGCTGGCTGCACAGCTGCAGGTACGATACACAGGGAAAATGCTCACTGTCTGCTAGTCCTCCCTTGAAGCCACATATCTCAGTCTGCCCCGCACCCCATACATCTCCACTGCCTCCTGAGTCACGGTCCCTCTGCCGAAGCCCAAGGTGAGTGCCTGCAAGTGAGTGAGTCTGTGCATGGACCATTTAAGAGAATTTCTGGGTTTCCCCCATCCTTCTATCCCACCAGAACGGTTATAATCCCCACTGTTTTTCACTGCCAGATGTTGTGGGGGGCTCCTCTTCCTGGCACAATTACTCTGGACTGGAGAGACTGATGGTGGCGGGCTGGGGCCTGTCACTCCTCCAGAGGGAAACTCTGCTGCTGAGATATCCCTCCCAGTTATCAACTGCCACCTGGAGGTTTGGGGCCACCCCGTTTCGTGTCTCTGCCCCTCCTACCAATCTTGACATGGCATCTTGTTTACATTCTTTAATTTATTTTTTTTTATTGGGCAATAGTGTGTTTTTCCAGGACCATCAGCTCCAACAGCTTCAATCTACCCTGTTTCCCTGAAAATAAGACCTGGTTGGACCATGAGCTCTAATGTGTCTTTTGGAGCAAAAATTAATATAAGACTCTGTCTTATTTTACTATAATATAAGACTAGGTATATTATATTATATTATATTATATTATATTATATTATATTATATTATATTATATTATATTATATTATATTACATTATAATGTTATGTTAGATAAGACCCAGTCTTATAGTAAAATAAATGGGGCCTTATATTAATTTTTGCTCCAAAGAAAGCATTAGAGCTTATGGTCCAGCTAGGTCTTATTTTCGGGGAAACACGGTTAGTATGGAGGGCAGAGCTCAGCTCCAGGTCAAGTCATTGTCTTCAATCTAGTTGTGGAGGGTGCAGCTCACTGGCCCATGTGGAAATTGAACCGGCAACCTTGGTATTATGAGCACTGTGCTGTAACCACTGAGCAAACCGGCCGGCCCCATGTTAACATCCTTAGTTACAAAATTTCTGTTCAGCCGTACTTCATATGGTTCTCCAGGTTGTTTGTTCTGTAATTTAGTTGTAATTTAATGTGTTCACAGAAGGAAGCAGGCACAGTGTTATACTGCCATCTTGGAGCTCTGCACTGTATATTTTTAATGGGTAAATTGTATATACAAGCTGTTTCAAAGAGCAATTATGTGTCACTATATCAGGTACTAGGTTATAAAATTACATTTAAAACAGTTTCTTCCCTCCAAGAATTAGATTTTTGGCTCTACTATTGTTCCAACCATCATTCTTTTCTGAAATACCTATTTGTGAGTAGGTTCCATGAAGCAAGTGCTGTGCTGATAATGAGGACCCATTCAACCATATTTATTGACAACTGCTATCTATCAAACATTTTCCCAGAAGCTAGAATTGCAGTTTGAATAAAATGGATAAAAATTCTTGACTACTTATAGTGTAATGAAGGATGACAATAAACAAATAAATAAAACATGCAGCATAGCATGTGACCCCTCCAGCCGATAGATATAGGCAACTAGGTTCCTGCCCTGGGCTCCAAGTTCTAAAGGCATTTGTTCTATCCTTTCACTGACCATGCACCTTCTCTCTGGGCAAGTGATCCACAGGGTCAATTGATGTGCCCATTCAGGGCCCTGCAGATGAGGTGTCTATAGGAATGTACCTGTGTACTAAATAAGCTCATGAGGAAGCTGAGGTGGAAAGAGAAGTACAGAAGGCTGAGTTTTTTCCTTTGACTCTAGCCCCAAGCCCTGAAAACGTAAGAATGTGCACTTTGGATTGATTGTCACGGACTAAGTTATTTTATGTCTTCATAAGAGTAGAAATGAACTTGTAGAAAACTAATAGTAATGAATATAACTATTGTCCATTACAATATAAATGAATTTTGTCTGGTAGAGTCTCAATTGATTTCTATCATGTAAAAAATGCAACCCCCAACATTTTATTGTCTATAGAATACTTACTAGTTTTCCATCTGTTAGCAACTTTATTTCAGCATTCTTGAACACACACACACACACACACACACACACACACACACACACTTATTTATACATTTATTCAGATTGTCTTTTGTTTTTTTTTTTTGTTTTTTTTTTTGTTTTTTTTTATTAACTAATTTATTTATTAGTTTCAGGTGTACAAAACAAGGTAATACTTAGACGTTCATCATTTATATCCCTCATACTGTGAACCCCCCTCCCCCCATCCACTATCCCTCCGACCTCACACTGAACCATCACATTATATATATAAAATTATAGTTGGCATTCATTAATGTTTAGCTTCTGATGTACAATGCCATGATCAGGTATCCACAGTATCCCTGAGGTGGTCTCCCAAATAGGACGCATGTCCATCGGATACCCAACAAAATCTTTACAACATTATAGAATACCTTCCCCAAATTAACAGATTGTCTTTTGAACTTGTCCAAACATCTTTTTGTTTCACTCATTAATTAATGAGTTAAATGAAATCTTTTTATACATATTCATTTTTGTTTGCACCAGAGCCATGATTTCACCTTTGTGAAAATTATACTTTAGAAAGTTTTTAAAATTTAAAATAGAATGATTAGGGAAGTTCTCACTAGTAAGGTGATATTTGGGCAAAGCCTGAAGGAGATTAGAAAACAAGCAATTTAGTTATCTGGGGTAAGGATGTTCCAAGCAGAGAGAAAAGCAAATTCAGAAGTCCTAAGAGAGAAAATGTAAATAATGAGGAAAAGAAACTCATTTCCTTGTCTCACAACCTACATATAACTTGGGGTTTTGAAAGCAGACAAGAAACCACATGTAAACATTGCATGGATATGGGCTATACATAGACATCTGGAATATATGTAATTCAAAAGTTAGACATACAAATTTCTGAGGTGACAGAAATAACTGATTCTGCTGGGAGGAAGTGACAAATGCCTTCTTTAATAAGATAACAATAAACATTTGGTAAAATTGGCAGATAGTGAACAATTTAATCATGCTGCTCTGTGAATGTACTTTGGTCATTTTAAATAGAAGTCATAGGATAATTTTCTTTTTTCACAATTTTGTCCTAAATCATAAAAATGTGAATTTTAAGAATATAGTCTGAACACAAGTCAGCTGTCTGAATAATTGTGTTTTCTAGCCATCAATTTTCTTTCTAATAGGGTTTTGTCTTTAATTTCATACTAAAATAATCTTAAAATGTATAAAGAATATTGAGAATTAAGATACATTAATCTGGTCCCTAAATAACTGAGACATGAACAGTCAGTTAATTCACTCTGTTACATTTTAGAACGTATAGACAGAGCTGTAATCAAATATATATGACTGAGAAAAAGAGAAGTTATATTCTACTAAACAAAGTTTAGTATCTATGATAATTGAGCAGTCAGTGTCTTGCTTTACATTTTGCCATAGAGATGAAAAAGGGTCAGGTATAATAAAGTTGATTTACATATACAAAGCAGCTAATTTTTATTTCCTATTTCAAGGGCAATGTGCTCAGAACCTCTTTAGGAATGTCAAACATACACAAAAAGAACATAAAGATTCTGTCAGTAAATAAGTCATTCACATATTTTTGAAAGCTGACAGTGGCAGGTTGTCTGACCAGTTTTCTTTCTATTTATGCTCTTATGTAAGAGATACCATTCTGACATTTTAAAATACTAGGCCACAGTATGAAGACACAGTGTTGAAATGTTTGTCTGCATTCCCCAGCCATTCCTCAAAATGTTTATTTGTGTTGAGCAGTGCAAATAAATAAAGAGTTCTATAATTAAGCATTTGTGTCCATGGCCACAAGCAGACCTGGAGAGTCCTTCTATCATTTTGCTACTCAGCTCTTCTTGTCAGCCTGTGACAAAAGTAGACCTTGCACTCTTCACAAGCACAAACAGCAACACATACATGAGACAGCAAGGTGTTCAAAGATTGCTTTGACATATTGCTTAAACCCTTTCACTGTGTTCCTTGATTTCGAGTTTGTTCTCCAAAATGTGTCAAAAATCCACAACAAAAAAATTGCAGTATTTATATTTTTAAGTAAATACAGTTAAGGTGCTACATTTTATTAAAATAAATGATTACTTTAAAGTATAAAAATTTTCTATTGCTATTTATTCTTGAACACAAAAACATAGAAAAATGTAGATCTGCTTTCCTAAGCTTACTTTCTGAAACACTGACAAGAATTTTTTATAGTTTGAGCTCATGGGGTAAAGTCCAACACCACAGTCAGTGGCATGGAAATACCATTCAACTATAGTTGAACATTGTAGCAAAAGTGTTTAAAACACCACCATCAGAGATATGGTGAGACTTTGCACATGACCCATCTTAGCTATACAGATGTGGATTCTGGTCTCCAGGAAGTGTCAGATTCTAGTGAAAAAGAATGATTTCATTCATGACTGCTTTTTATGGCACGGCTCATAAATGCATCTTAACACTAGCTGCAGCTGGAAGACCACCTGTAGGAAGAGGCTGCCGAAGGATGCTCTCTGGAAGTAAAAGAAATAACAGAGAGGAGAAAAGATTAGTAGTGAGAAAAAAAGTTCTGATTCTTTTATATCTCTCAAAACCTAAGAAGAATCTACATACAATTTGGGAGTTTGGGATGCAGATAAGAAATCAACAAGCTAACATTGTATGGATGTGAACTACAGACAGACGTCTGGCGGGTGGAATGAAGTCTATTTCAGGAAACCTCAGAGCAAGTTTAAGACAACTGGAATGCAAGAATCTCCTTCACCTTCAGGGATCCACAAAAAAAACATGTCTTTGGGCAAAAGGTCAGAAGTGAGGAAAAAAGCTATGAAGTTAACACTGTTTCCTGATTTGTGATGATTAAACTTGTTATCTAGTTCCGTTAAAGTCCAGTTTATATGGTGGAGGGCAAACCATTACCAAGGTCAGTGTCACAGATATTTAGATATTCTTCATAAAGCAGTATATCTGTAACATTTTCAATCCAGGTGGTTTGGCTCATCAAAAAAAGTGTGTGTGTGTGTGTGTGTGTGTGTTTGTGTGTGTGTGTGTATGTGTGTGTGTGTATGTGGTTAAATTAGACAGGAATTAGTAGAAAATTATTTTTGTTGGTGTCTTATTTTGAACATTTTGATTTCATAAAAGGTAATGGTAAACTTGGAAGAAGTAATAACCATCTTCAAAATTTGTACTTTTAAATTATAGTGTTCTTTTTCACATAGTATTCATTCATTTATCCAACATATTATTATCAAATATCTGTTGTGCTCCAGCTCTGTTTGAACACAGAGGATAGAGCAATAAAACAGAAAAAGTATTCTCATGGAGCTTGCAATCTGTAAGGGAAAAAAAGGAATAAAGAAATATATAAAACAAAAGGTAAAAAAAAAGGCCTTGAAAAAAAGTAGAATAATGAAAGTAGGGGTGGAGGTTGCCTGAGAGTGGTATGTTATCAACAGAATATGGTCAGGGGACATTCCTCTGGTAAGTGACATAGGAGCAAAGCATTGAAGGAAATAAGAGGAAAGCCCAGAGGATATCTGGGTGTCTGGGCTTTTTTGATGTCACCTTGGCTAGACTACAGCTCTCAGTTGCTCAACCATTAATCTAAGTGTTGCTGTGAAGTCATTTTGCACATGTAATTAAAGTCCATTTTCCACTGACTTTAACAAAGGAGATTGTCCTAGATGATCTGAGTAGCCATGACTTACACAGTTGGAAGACCTTAGAAGCAGGGCTGAAACTTCCCAGAGACAGAGAAGAAATTCTGCCTCTGGACAATAGCTGCAGTCCATGCCTAAGGAATTCCATCTTAGTCATGATCTTCCTTTCCCGACTGCCTGCCCTGTAAAGTTCAGACTTGCTCAGCCAACTCCCACGATTGCCAATTTCTTCTAAAAGATCTTTCTATCCTACTTGTTCTGCTTCTCATTGAACCTTGACTGATACATTGGAGAACACTGCAGGCTGAGGAAACTATAGGCCCTGAGGGAAGATGCTTGGCAGCCCCAGGACACATCAAGGCCAGTGTCTTTCGCAGAGGAAACAGGAAGGAAAGGCAAGAGAAATAAATAATTTAGCTCTGGACACATGATGTTTAGATGAAGTAAATATGTCAAATAGGTATTTGGATATATCAGTCTAGATTGGGAATGGGGGACAGTGTCTGGACTGGAGGTATTAATTCTTAGAGTCATCAGAGTAGGTGCTATTTAAATCTGTGAGACTGTATGAGCCCTAGGGCACTACAACACGTAGGGCTCAAGAGAAGACTGAGAAGGGAACTGAGGAGGGAGGCAGGGAAAAATAAAGAGAGCAATGATGTGGAGACCAAGGCAAAGTGAATGACCAGCTATGTGGATTGATAACCAATGATTGGGTTTAGCAATAGGGAAGTTACTGGTGACTTTGAGAAGAACAGTTTGGGGGAATGTTGGAATAAAAACCTGATTGAAGTAGATTCATGGAAGTGGAAAAAAAGGAAGTGGAGACAGCAAGTATAAACAAGTATTTAACAGAGTTTTGAGAGAGAGAGAGAGAGAGAGAGAGAGAGAATAGTGGATGAAAGAGGATGTGCCAATTATAAATTCTCCTTTAAATATAGTAATTTTAATGGTCACATGGTGGTAATGAGATCCCCTTCTCCTTTCTTTCCATTTACTGAGTTCTGACCTATACAAAGTGACTTGCTCAAAAAAGTTTTTATTCAATTCCATTTACAATTGCTCCAAAGACTATAAAATATCTGGGAATAAATCTAACCAAAGATGTAAAGGATCTGTACTCAGAAAATTATACAACACTGAAGAAAGAAATGAAAGAAGACATAAATAGATGGAAACACATTCCATGTTCATGGATAGGAAGAATTAATATAATTAAAATGTCCATACTGCCTAAGGCAATATACATATTCAACGCAATTCCTATCAAACTACCAACGACGTTTTTCACAGAAATAGAACATATAATCCTAAAATTTATATGGGACCATAAAAGACCCCGGATAGCCTCAGCAATCTTGAGAAATAAGAACAAAGTGGGAGGTATAACGATACCTGATTTCAAACTATACTACAAGGCTACAGTAATCAAAACAACATGGTACTGGCATAAAAATAGACACATAGATCAATGGAACAGAATAGAGAGTCCAGACATAAATCCATGCCTATATGCCCATCTAATCTACGACAATGGAAGCAAGAATGTACGATGGGGTAAAGATAGTCTGTTCAATAAGTGGTGTTGGGAAACCTGGACGGACACATGCAAGAAAATGAAGCTGGACCACCTCCTTACACCATATACAAAAACAAATTCAAAATGGCTTAAAGACTTAAATGTAAGATCTGAAACCATAAAATATCTAGAAGAAAATATAGGAAGAAACTTCATGGACATTACCCGGAGTAAGATTTTCACTGATATATCCCCTCGCGCGAGCGAAGTAAGAGAAAAAATAAACATGTGGGATTACATCAAACTAAAAAGTTTTTTCACAGCAAAGGAAACCATCAATAAAACAAAAAGGGATCCTACTGTATGGGAAAAGATATTTGCCAATGATATATCTGATAAGGGATTAATATCACAAATCTATAAAAAACTTACTCAACTCAACTCCAAAAAAACAAACAACCCAATTAAAAAATGGGCAGAGGACTTGGGGAGACATTTCTCTAAGAAGGACATACAGAAGGCAAGAAGACATATGAAGAAATGCTCAACCTCACTAACCATCAGAGAAATGCAAATAAAAACCACAATGAGATACCACCTCACTCCAGTCAAAATGGCTATTATCAATAAATCAACAAACAACAAATGCTGGCGCGGATGTGGAGAAAAGGGAACGCTAGTGCACTGTTGGTGGGACTGCAGATTAGTGCAGCCACTATGGAAAACAGTATGGAGGTATCTCAGGAATCTGAAAATGGAACTACCCTATGATCCAGTAATTCCACTCCTAGGCATCTACCCGGAGAAATCCAAAACTCCAATTCAAAAATCTGTATGCACTCCTATGTTTATTGCAGCACTTTACACAATAGCCAAGATATGGAAACAACCAAAATGCCCATCGGTAGATGACTGGATTAAGAAGCTGTGGTACATTTATACAATGGAGTATTACGCAGCCATAAAGAAGAAAGAAATCTTATCATTTGCAGCAACATGGATGGATCTAGAGAACATTATGTTAAGTGAAATAAGTCAGAAAGAGAAAGACAAGTACCATATGATCTCACTTATATATGGAATCTAAAGAAAAGACTATGTGAATGAACTAATCAGAGTCAGTTTTGGGGACGCAGAGAAAAAACCGAGAGTGGTTAGATGGGTGTGTGGGAGGGGGTTGGGGATAAGGGGAAAGGTGAAGGGATTTGGAAGCAGCTGGTAACCACAAGATGGCCTCAGGGTTTTTCTTTTGAAAATTAATTTGGGGAAGGTATTCTATAATGTTGTAAAGATTTTGTTGGGTATCCGATGGACATGCGTCCTATTTGGGAGACCACCTCAGGGATACTGTGGATACCTGATCATGGCATTGTACATCAGAAGCTAAACATTAATGAATGCCAACTATAATTTTATATATATAATGTGATGGTTCAGTGTGAGGTCGGAGGGATAGTGGATGGGGGGAGGGGGGTTCACAGTATGAGGGATATAAATGATGAACGTCTAAGTATTACCTTGTTTTGTACACCTGAAACTAATAAATTAATTAATTAATAAAAAAAAAAAAAAAAAGAATAAAACTCAAAAAAAAAAAAATAAAAAAAAATAAAATAAAATAAAATTACAAGATAGGTAATTTCTGTAAAAAAAAAAAAAAAAGTTTTTATTAAAACATAAATAAATATGAATTATACAAATATTTTAGAAGATTCTTTGCTAGTAGCAATGTTAAAATTAACATTAGTATAAGGAACATTCTTATCCAATCCTGACTAGGGATAAGAGTGTTCCTTATACAGTTAATTTTCTCATTTTTTGAAAATAATGTTTTATTTTATTATTTTTTATATTAAATTTATTGGGGTGACAATTGTTAGTAAATTTACATAGATTTCAGGTGTACAATTCTGTATTACATCATCTATAAATCCCATTGTGTGTTCACCACCCAGAGTCAGTTCTCCTTCCATCACCATATATTTGATCCCCCTTACCCTCATCAACCACCCCCCACCCCCTTACCCTCTGGTAACCACTAAATTATTGTCTGTGTCTATGAGTTTTTCTTTCTCATTTGTTTGTCTTGTTCTTTTGTTGTTTTTGGTTTATATACCACATATCAGTGAAATCATAAGGTTCTCTGCTTTTTCTGTCTGACTTATTTCACTTAGCATTATACTCTCAAGATCCATTCATGTTGTCACAAATGCTCCTATATCATCTTTCCTTAACGCCAAATAGTATTCCATTGTGTATATATACCACAACTTCTTTATCCATTCATCTATCGAAGGACCTTTTGGTTGTTTCCATGTCTTAGCCACTATAAATAAGGCTGCAATGAACATCGGAGCACATATATCTTTACTGATAAATGTTTTCAGATTTATGGGGTAGATACCCAGAAGAGCGATTGCTGGGTCATATGGTAATTCTATTCGTAATTTCTTGAGGAACCTCCACACTGCCTTCCATAGCGGCTGTACCTTTTAATTACAGTTGACATACAATATTATATTAGTTTCAGGTACAAACCATAGTGCTTAGACATTTATATAACTTACCAAGTGATCACCCTGATAAATCTAGCATCCGTCTGATACCATATATAGTTAATACAATATTACTGACTGTATTCCTTATGCTATACTTTACATCTCAGTGACTATTTGCATCTCCTGATAGAAGCACTCCTCCGTTGGGAACTTAGACTGTTAAACCACAAAAGCCCAAAGTTGCAGTGAAGGGAAGAAAACATGTGCTAGTAGGTCACTAGGAGGACTTATGAGAGGAGCCGTAGAGATAGTCATTCTAATGTAAATATTTACAGTGATTAATGTGTTACTGATATTATAAATAAGATTATAACTATGTTCTAATCAAACAAGTAATTAGTTAATCAATAATTAATTTTTGGAAAATTAAGTGCATTTCCCCATATAATAAATTAAATATGTAAATTGCATGTAATTAAAACTAAGGTATTCAACAAGCAACTTATTCAATGCCATAAACTCAAGTCATTTAAGGAATAAGTCAGGGCATTGAAAATATATAAAACTAAATATTAGATACTGCGACAATTTGCTATAAAATTTCAGTCATAGGACAAATATAAAACATAGATTATAAAGCTTTCCATATAATAAAATATGTTACACATTAGCTTTTGCTTAGAGGATATGATTTAACTGAGAAATTGAGAATAAAACATTTTTTGGAGTTTCATAATTGCCTAAACATTTTTTTTATACAAATATATGGGCTTTGGAAAAGTTGACTTAGAATGACAAAAAAAGGCAACATTTATTATAAGTACTTTGTCAAGTTGTTTTACAGCAACTAATTCTTCAGAAAATATAACATGGTCCACTGCCAGTTACAATGAATTAATTCTTCATTTTCCATGGGAAATATCTCACCCCTTTTTCCCATAGTTGTTTCTTTGGAATAATTCTATGCACTTGGTTCACAAATTTCTCCCTTTAGGCCTGCCTAGTCTGAAAAAGGAGCATAACTACTAAACCGAGGTAATGTAGAAATCATCAGTATTTGTGGTTGACTCTAGTGGGTGGTGGTGGATGTGATTGTTAACAAAACATATCACTTTCTTTAAAAAAATCATATTGACCACACATTCATGGAAGGAGAACTGACTCGGGGTGGTGAAGACACAATGCAATACACAGATGATGTATTATGGACATGTACTTGAAACATATATAATTTTACTAACCAATGTCATCCCAACAAATTTAGTTAAAAAAAAAAGAAAACAAGAGTGAGATACCACAACATACCTATCAAAATGGCCAAAATCCAGGACACTAACAATACCAAATTGTGACGAAGACGTAGAGCAACAGGAACTCTGATTCATGGTTATTGGGAATGCAACACGGTACAGACACATTAGAAGACAGTTTGGCAGTTTCTTACAAAAGTAAACCTGTTCTTACAATCTGATCCAGCATCATACTCCTTGTTATTTGCCCTAAGTAGTTGAACACTTATGTCTACTCAAAAATCTGCACATGAATGTTTATAGCAGCTTTATTTATAATTGCCAAAACTTGGAAGCCACAAAGATGTCTTTTTTTTTATATATTTTATTTTATTTTATTTTATTTTATTTTATTTTTTTTATTTTTTATTTATTAGTTTCAGGTGTACAAGACAAGGTAATACTTAGACGTTCATCATTTATATCCCTCACACTGTGAACGCCCCTCCCCCCATCCACTATCCCTCCGACCTCACACTGAACCATCACATTATATATATAAAATTATAGTTGGCATTCATTAATGTTTAGCTTCTGGTGTACAATGCCATTATCAGGTATCCACAGTATCCCTGAGGTGGTCTCCCAAATAGGACGCATGACCATCGGATACCCAACAAAATCTTTACAACATTATTGAATACCTTCCCCAAATTAATTTTCAAAAAAACCCTGAGGCCATCTTGTGGTTACCAGCTGCTTCCAAATCCCTTCACCTTTCCCCTTATCCCCTACCCCCACCCCCACACCCATCTAACAACTCTCGTTTTTTTCACAAAGATGTCTTTCAATAAGTGAATAGATACATAAACTGTAGTACATCCAAATAAGGTATTATTATTCTCTGCTAAAAAGAAATGAGCTATCACATATCACTAAGTGAAAGAAGCTAATCTGAAAAGGCAATATATTATGTTATTTAACTATATGACAATATGAAAAAGGCAAAACTGTGGCGATAGTAAAAAGATTAGTAGTAAAAAGATCAGGGCGACGGTTGAGTAGGCAGAGCACAGAGAACTTTAGAGCAGTGATTTTACTCTGTATGTCTCTATAATGGTAGATACATGTAGTTATACCTTTGTCCAAACCCATAGAATGTACATCAGTAGTTAACCATAATGCAAACTATGGATTTTGGGTGATAATGATGTGTCAGTGTAGATTTATTAGTTGTAACAACTGTACCACCCTGATAGGGAATATTGATAATGGGGGAGGCTATGCATGTGCAGGCACAGGGAGTATATGAGAAATCTGTGTACCTTCTGTTCAGTTTTACTGGGAACCTAAAACTGCTCTAAGAAACAAAGTCTATTTTTAAAAAAGTAAAATGTTAATCCTGATGTCTTCTGTTCTAAACAGTTTTACTAAGGTAGACAGTGGAGAGCAAAACAACCATGTTCCTTCCTTGAAGAAACATTCAGAAGGCCACCTACATGCTACATGCTCTTCATAACACTCTTCGTATCCTGATACATGTAGGGGATACTGTGCTATATGTCACAAAAATACTTGCAGAAATTTCCAGGTAATTTGGAGTAATGGAGAAACTCCTGATTTATTTCAAAACATTCTAAGACAAACTTGTGCTCAGTAAACTAAAAATGCAAAGTTTCTTTTTAAAAAATATGAAAACAATAAGAAAACATGGAAAATGGTGATATAATACAATGTCATACAAAGAGATTCCCCCATCAATCTGCTTCCTTCATGTGGAGATAACATCAAGCAGTTAAACATTCCAAAAATGTTACTGTACTTGAGGCTTTAGTCTCATAAAAGCCTACAATTTGTCACCCTTCTAAGTAAAAGAGATTTCAGAGATCAACAGTGTCTTTATATCTCATCCTTTTTCCTCTTTCTAAAAGAGGAAACTGAGCATTGCTTAAAGTTACCCAAATATCATGGCAGAATTAAAATTAGAAACCTAAATTGTCTGCCCTCCAGTTCAAAACTCTTTCTGCCTAATTATGACTCCCTATAGCAAAATATTTTTAAATGTTTTTTTCTGCTTTATCATTCCTACAATTCTCATCTCAAATATTTACCTCAACAGTGTTATCAGAAAGTAATCAGACTTTACAGAACCATTATCCAAAAAATAATTCACAAGTTATAGCCTTATAAATTAGTGCTATGTAACCTTTAACTTTTTTTTTATGATGAGCTTCCAAGGTTACTGTCTCTTTATTGGCAGATGTCACAGTACAAGGGACACCCTTCCCTCACTGGCTGCATGATAATCTCCATGCTGCTGTCCTCTAAACTGTCTATCTTACCTACAAGGGCTTTATTTTTTTTCAGTAGAGAGTGTATCCCACTGGATCTTTTACTTTCAGATCCTTGCTCTACTTTGTGTGCAGTCGCGAGGGCTTTGAGTTCTGATGAAAAAGCGAATTTTTCTGGGGCTCTCATTTGAAGTCCCTGGAAAAAGAGTCAGGTTGATAAACAATAAGGGTATCGTGGGGACAATGAGAAAAGAAAAATTCTTATTAGACCCTCAATAAACAACAAAGTTACCCTGGGGACAATGAGAGAAGAAAGATTCTTATTACGACCCTCACTTAATTCATTCATGGATTCTGATTCAAAAGTCTACTACTGATCATGTCATTCCTCCGCTTAACACATACACACATAATCTAGTAGAAATTTCTAAGTATAGTATTTGAGGCCTGTAGCAATCTGAATCCATCCTATTTTATCATTCAATGTCCAACTTCTCCCCTATGGGCACACTGTGCTTCAGCCAAATTTGTCTAGTGACTCTCTCTTGGACATGTTTCCTCTTTTCCTCTAGCACAGTGTATTTTAAAGGCATGGCTCAAATTTTGCCTCATGCTATAGTTATATATCCTAAATACATCTTATCTCCCGAAGGAGACGGTGATGTGTAACCTTCAACTTTTGAAGAATTTCATGTCAACAATTTAACTGAGACTTATAAATATATTCCTGTCAGAGTGAGCTTGCAATATACATTATATAAAAAACATGTAATTATCACCCAAAAGCTATATTTAGAGAATGCTGAGAAAAAATAAAAATAAGAAAGAACATATTTGGTAAGTCTTGTGAAACACATTTTGACTAAAAACTATATGATGATCTAATTACAGAAATAAAACAATAAATGTAGTCTTAGGGAAAGATGTGCACAGGGAACCACTAAGGCTAGACTTTTCTGTGATGTCTAATCAATTCCTAAAGAAAATTCCTGAGTGTGTTTTTATATATGTCCCTTACAGAATATTAAACAACTAAAATATTTAATAAGGAAATATAGGAGCATATTTAGCTTCTTTCTCAAGAAATTATTTAGAATTAATAGCAGTTAAGATTTACATGCAGAACTCAGGTTTACAATGCACTTTTACAAACAGTTCCTCTTTGGTTTCATAAAATTCTTGTTAAGTAGGTGGTGTTTTGATAACATGTTAATATTTATACCTTCATTTTATAAATAAGGAAACTGAAGATCAGAAGGCTCAAGTGATTTCCCCAAGATTATATGACTAGAAAGTGGTAGAATAGAAAGAGGAATAAACTCTACTTATTATACTCTCTGTATACTTCCCATGATTGTAAAGTTTGTGTGGGTCCAGAGGCAAGAAGAGCTTAATGACGCTAAAGTACTAATCTCAAGTTTGTATGACTCTCGTCAGCCCCTTGTTATTTAATATGGTTCAGTTAGGTCAAGTCTCAGGATAACAACTGCATAAGCATTGTTACAAAGTTTAAAACAAAATGGAGAGTCTACAATTCAACTTCCAGTGGCAAAAGTAAAAAAAACTTTTTTTTATTTAAAATTTATTGGGGTGACAATAGTTAGTAAAATTACATAGGTTTCAAGGTACAATTCTATAATACATCACCTAAATATCTCATGGTGTGTTCACCACCCAGAGTCAGTTCTCCTTCCATCACCATATATTTGATCCCATTTACCCTCATTTACCACCCCACACCCCCTTATCTACTGGTAACCACTAAACTATTGTCTGGGTCTATGAGTTTTGTTTCTTTCTTTGTCTTGTTCCTTTGTTGCTTTCAGTTTTATAGGCCACATATCAGTGAAATCATATTGTTCTCGACTTTTTCTGTGTAACTTATTTCATTTAGCATAATAATCTCAAGATCCATCCATTTTGTCACAAATGGCACTATTTCATCTTTTCTTATGGCACAGCAGTATTCCATTGTGTATATCGGGTGTGCCAAAAAAATATACACATGTGACTTGTATTCATCTTTTGCTATTGGTATATGTTGAATATTATAATTTTAACGCAGTTTTTTTTCCTTTCTTAAAATGTGTATACATTTTTTTTGGCACCATCTGTATATACCACATCTTCTTTATCCAATCATCTATTGACGGACACTTTGATTGTTTCCATGTCTTGGCCACTGTAAATAAAGCTACAGCGAACATTGAAGTACATATATCTTTATAGATAAATGTTTACAGAATTTTTTGGTATATACCCAGGAGAGGGATTGCTGGGTCATGCGGTAATTCGATTTTTAATTTTTTGAGGAACCTCCACACTGCCTTCCATAGTGACTGCAAAAGAAACTTTGAATATCTCTATGGTTCTACTGTTCAGAAACACTCTATGATGCTAACACTTTTTATTATTCAGAGTAGAAAGCCCTTATATTCCTTTATATTTGGAACCAGTCTAAGGTGAAAACTGCTTTATTCAAAGTCATCCAACTGCAAAACTATTTTACTGTCTTGAAACTCAACACTGTATCTCTAGCCCTTACTTATAATCTGAGTTTTAATGAAAAATTCCTACATATGTATTATGCTTTTGAGGTTTATCTACCATATTTCACAATTACTTCAAATCCAACATATCCAAAGCTTAAATCATCCTCCTCCAAAAGTCAGCCATTCTCTACCCCTAACTTATGATTGTATTATTTAGAAAATGAAACTGAATGTATATTATAGAAATACAGGTTAAACTGCTATTCCACAAGTCAAAGTGTTCTGACTTGTGGGCTACAATATAAAATCCTAATATTTTCAATGATAAAGTCTTAGTACCATTTGTGATTGGATAATGTGGTTTCTGATAAGAAATCTATGCGAGGCTTAAATTTAGATTCATTGTGTTTTCAGACAGACCATCCTTGCTAATTGGTGGCTGAAGATGAAACAAAAAAGGACATTAGAAGTGCCTTTTAAAGAGATGGCCCGTGCTTGTCACCTTAGTGTATGGGAACAGGAAGTGAGAGAGAATAGATTAATGGTACAATAACTCCTCCCCCTAGTGAAGCACAGCCCAATGAATATTAGGTCCTGAATTAAATTATCAACTGCTCTTGCTTTGGGAAAAAGCCAAAAAGATGTGAACAGAGAAATAGGAAAGTCCCCCCTTCTCATGAACCAAAGGTTAAAGTAGAGGAAGAGAGCACCTGAATCTTCCTCGCCTCTCTAACAGATGCTTTTTTGCCTCCGGAAAAAAAATTCTACTTTCTTAGAGCAGGAACCAAAATACTTGACCCCAAATAGTAATTTTAAATAAACATTCCAAATAAATAGCTTGAGATTATAATAAAGTAACTCTCAAAACAGTTTAATTTTTTTTCTGACTTTATTTCATAATAGTTCTAACAATTGGAACTCCCAATATAGAGATTGCCAGAAGATATTTACATTATTTACGGTTAAGAAAGAGATAAATAATATTCTGAACAACAAAATATTTCTAGAACCAAATTCTTGAAGTAACCTAATCAATGCAAATAATATTTCTCATTATTCAATGTCAGTTCATGTTCAACAATTCAAATCATGCTTAATATCAATAGTATGTCAACATCTTAAACTTTATTAACTATTTCATCAAGTCTTACTTAGTCAGCACTTTCACTTTGTTTTTTTCTTTTCTTTCTTTTAATAACACAAGTTTTTGTCAAGTTGAGGAATTTATTTATAGTTTGCTGAGAGTTTTTATCAGGACTAGATGTTAGATTTTGTCAAATGTTTTTTCCATATCCATATCAGGATGTTTGTTTTTCTTTTTTTAAGTTTTATTGGGGTATTATTGGTATATAAAAAATTACATACATCTTGATGAGTTTGAACATATATCTGTGACACCATCACCACACCTATGGTACTAAACATAACCATCAATCATATGATTTTCCTTATTCCACATAATGAATTACATTAATTGATTTACAAAGGTTGAACTAATCTTACACTTCTGTAATAAACCCTATTTGGTTGTGGTATGTGCTTCTTTTATACATTGTTGGATTTGATTTGTTAATATTTGTTGAGAATTTTTGTAACTGTATTCATAAAAAATATTTGTAGTTTTCCTTTCATGTAATATATTTATCTTGTTTTAGTATTAGAGTAATGCTGGCCTCATAGCAAGATTATTCTGCTTCTATTTTCTGGCACAGATTGTAGAGAATTGGTATGATGTCTTCCTAACTGTTTGGTAAATTTAACGGTGATACCATCTAGGCCTGATGATTCTTTCGTGGAAGGTTTTAATTATTGATTCAATATCTGTAGTAGTATATTCCTATTCAGATTATCTATTTTTCCTTGTGTGACTTTTCGTAGTTTGTGTCTTTCAATGAATTGGTCAATTTTATCTAAGTTGTCAAATTTGTGAGCACAGAGTTTTTCACTAGGGTACATATTTCTGTGAGCATTCTCTGAGGTCAGAATCAAATTCAGTCACTTTAGGGTAAAATGTTTTGCTTTGCTTTGCTTTTTCTTTCCTTTAATCTATAAATCAATTCTAATGGTTTTCTAGGTTTAAGAACCAATAATGTGCAAGAATAATCAACAGCTTTAATTCATTGCCAGAGATGACTAATTTGATCATGTATCTTTTACGAAGGGTTATCTGAATAAGATAATCTTCCTAGTCAGAAGTCCATCACTCAGGCGAACAACTATATATAGCTATGTCCCTCTGCTGGTCCACGCAAGCTCAGAGTCCATTCTGGGGTGCTTGGAGTATTTTAAGTTAAAGCTTTGTATTAAAAATATATTATGTGTAGGATATTTTAATACACAAAGGGAAAGGCTAAAATTATGCACATGATAATGGATAAGTTTTGCAGACATCAGTATGAACTCATGTTTAGCTTAATATAAATGCATATGGTTACAACAATCAATTTGTACTTCCTAATCCCTTTACCTTTATCACCCGTCTTCCCAACCCCTTTCCCATCTGGCAACCATCAGTTTGTTCTCTGTATCTGTGAGTCTGTTTCTGTTTTGTTTATTTTGTTCTTTAGATTCCACATATAAGTGAGATCATATGGTATTTGCCTTTCTCAGTCTAACTTAGCATAATTTCACTTAATATAATATCCTCTATGTCCTTCCATGTTGTTGCAAATGGTGAGATTTCACAGGGATGTAAATTACAGCATAGAGAATATAGTCAGTAATGTAGCAACAGCTATCTATGTACAGTGCCAGGTGGGTACTAGACTATTTGGGGGGATTACTGCAGAAATTACATAAATGTCTAATCACTACACTGTATACCTGAAACTAATATAAAATAATATTGAATGTCAGCTATAACTGAACAAAATAATTAAAACTGCAAAAATAAACTAAAATAAATTTTAAAAACTAAATCAATTAGATTACAAAAATGTATATGGTTACATATACAAATATTTATAGAAAGATAGAGAAAATGTACGGAAACTTAGAGATTTGCTTTGAACTAATTTATGTCTGTGTATGCTTGATCTAGCCTTGAATCCTTATGCTCTTTGTGATAAGTATCAATGGTTGTAAGTGCATTGGTTAATATTATGACCACTCTCAATTTACTTAGGCTCCTATTTGGGAATGTTGGCTTTTGATCCATAGCCACAGAGGCATTCCAGACAGGAAAGGTATAAGTAATCTTGTTCTGAACAAGACCAGTGGTACGTTGATTCTGGTTGGCTAGATGAGTGCCTCAGGAGTTTAAAAACTCTTGTCACACTTTATGTGAATTCCCTTTCTCTTTTGCAAAAGGCATGCTTGGAACTTCGCCTCTCTCTCTCCTTTATCTCTCTCTTCCTCTGATAGTCTCTCCCTCTCTCCTTCCCCCCATCCCTTTTCCTTTTTGTGTTTTCACCAGTGGCTGGGCCTCTCACACTGTATTTGAGTCTTCAAGCTGGGGTATAATTAACAAGTTTGGGGTTAGTAATTGAGCTGTTTTCTGTTTTTACTTCATAACATATTTATTGTTTTACAAGATTCACAAAGAATGATCTTTTTCTGCATTTGTATAATACTCATTTATTAAATCAGTTGAATTAACCATATTTCAGTACTTTCATCTCATATAGTTATCGCTTCAATTTTATGTAAAGAACTTCACTGTTGCTTTTTCTCATGGTGTTTCTGTTAGAAAAATCTATAAGAAGAAACCATATTTGTTAAACTGCTATAGACTGTCTCTATAATCCATTCACACCTGATACATGACATGAAACAGCCTGCTCCTACACACACTCAGATATTTGATACTTACATGTCTTTCACTGCACCTGTCAGCTCTGACCAGCTGCGGCTCACACCCCCTATCAAATAACAGAGAAATATGTTTGTTGTATCTTAACATGTTCCTTTTATGGAAGACCTACTTAACATTCATTCATTCATTAGTAAATTCGATTGACATTTATTAAATATCTAATATAATAAGGATTTACCATAAGTGCTGTTGACATAAACGCAGAAAACTGAGATAGCACTTTGATCTACTCTATCCAAACACTTAAGGCTCATTCTTTTTTATGTTCACATATATTAACTAAACAAGGATGGAATAAAAACATCTTGTATGCACATTATTGTAATAGCTACCATATGCTTTTGCTGTTCTCTCTGAACTTTCTCTTGATTTGAATAATAGTTATTCTACATATTAGAACCTGTGGAACCGGGATTCCTGACACTCCATTTGGGCATCCATAAGTAGTTTTTATAAACTATGGCTTGGTAAATGATGACAGGCTGGCACTGAGGGTTAGAAAAGAACGAGAGAAAACACTAACTTCCAAACCAAGTACCACATAAATGAGACAATTCCCCTGGCTGATTCTGGGCCTAAATCAATACATAATTTAAAGAAGTAGAACAGACTGCAGGTTTATTGCAGATGGAAATACTGAGGAATGGAGTTGCAATCCTGGGGCGTGAGGCTGGCAGGAGCAAGATAAGAAATGCAGGTCCTTTCCTATTATAAGGGAATTGGATGATTTCCTTGAGTACCAGCAGAGGTGTCATGAAGTATCCAATGAACAGCTTTTGCCACACAATAATCCCCATCACAATATCCTCCATCACTTCAAATAAAAAGAAAAACATGTTCACAAAAACACACAGATGTTGCCAGCAGTTTTCATTATATCCAAAATAGCTGTGGCATCTCTCAATAGAAGAACGGATAAACAAACTGTGGCATAACTATACAGTCAAATACAACTCTGTAATCAAAAGCCATGAACTACAAGAACTCATAGACACAGACAATAGTTTAGTGGTTACCAGAGGGTAAGGGGGGTGGGGGGAGGGAGATGAGGGTAAGGGGGATCAAATATATGGTGATGAAAGGAGAACTGACTGTGGGTGGTGAACACACAATGGGATTTATTGATGATGTAATACGGAATTGTACACCTGAAATTATGTAATTTCATTAACAATTGTCACCCCAATAAATAAATTTTTAAAAAAAAGCCATGAACTACTGACATAAGCAACAAGGTGATTGAATCCCAAAAACATTATGCTGTGTGAGTGCAGCCAGACTCAAAATGCTGCGTATCATATGATTACATTTATGTGAAGTTCTACAATAGATGAAACTAATCTCTGGTGGAAAAAATCCAAATTGCAGTTGCTTCTACAGGAATAGTGTCAGGAATTGACTAGAAAGGTGCATGAGGAAACTTTCTAAAGTGCTGCTAATGTTCTATATACTGAAAAGAGTTTTGGTTGCATAGATGTATGCATTTATCAACACTCAGAAAATGTATACTTATGATCTTTTATATAAATTGTATAATTTGTTGGATCAAGGGTTTCAACTCTCTTTATTATAAAATAACACTGATTAACACCATCAATTATCAATACCTCTCATTCCATAAAGAGAGTTCCAGTGGATAGCTTCCAACAATTTATTTTATAGATATTGTTAATTGGTATTCTGTAAGTTGCTGGTGATGCCAAGTGCTTTAATGTACAGAAATGAGAGAAATTTTAAAAGAAAACCCAGAATAACTCAGTTTTTTTAATGCTAGCACCCAAATAGCCAATTAAAAACTAAAGAGTCCAGATAGTGTTGATTTCTTCACTTATTGGAATTCAATCATGATGTTTTGTTTTGCTTTGTTTCTCTTTAGTGAACTGAAATATTCAATAAGCAAATAATGTTTTTTTCATCACTGATGAAAATATTTTTTCTATCCCAAATCTATAAAAAACTTACTCAACTCAACTCCAAAAAAACAAACAACCCAATTAAAAAATGGGCAGAGGACTTGAGGAGACATTTTTCTAAAAAGGACATACAGAAGGCAAGAAGACATATGAAGAAATGCTCAACCTCACTAACCATCAGAGAAATGCAAATAAAAACGACAATGAGATACCACCTCACCCCAGTCAAAATGGCTATCATTAATAAATCAACAAACAACAAATGCTGGCGGGGATGTGGAGAAAAGGGAACGCTAGTGTACTGTTGGTGGGATTGCAGATTAGTGCAACCACTATGGAAAACAGTACGGAGGTATCTCAGGAATCTGAAGATAGAACTACCCTATGATCCAGTAATTCCACTCCTAGGCATCTACCGGGAGAAATCCAAAACTCCAATTCAAAAATCTGTATGCACTCCTATGTTTATTGCAGCACTTTACACTTTACACAATATATTACGCAAGATATGGAAACAATCGATATGCCCATCGGTCGATGACTGGATTAAGAAGCTGTGGTACATTTATACAATGGAGTATTACGCAGCCATAAAGAAAAAAGAAATCTTATCATTTGCAACAACATGGATGGATCTAGAGAACATTATGTTAAGTGAAATAAGTCAGAAAGAGAAAGACAAGTACCATATGATCTCACTTATATGCGGAATCTAAAGAAAAGAATATGTGAATGAACTAATCAGAGACAGTTTTGGGGACACAAAAAACTGAGAGTTGTTAGATGGGCGGCGGGGAGGGGGTTGGGGATGGGGGGAAGGGTGAAGGGATTGGGGGGCGGCTGGTGACCACAGGATGGCCTCAGGGTTTTTTGAGAATTACTTTGGGGAACTTATTCAATAGTGTTTGGGGATTTTGTTGGGTATCCGATGGACATGTGTCCTGTTTGGGAGACCACCTCAGGGATGCTGTGGATGCCTGGTCATGGCATTGTACACCAGAGACTGGACATTAATGAATGCCAACTATAATTTTATGTGTATAATGTGATGGCTCGGTGTGAGGTCGGGGTGGTGGTGGATGGGGGGAGGGGGGTTCACGGTGTGAGGGATGTAAAAATAAAATGAAATAAAAGTCAAAAAAAAATAAAATAAAATAAATATTTTTTCTGTCCTATAAATAGAATCTTTTTGTTGTCAGGTTGATGTAAACATTTAGCTAATGTTAAGTAAGTGCTAATACATTTGAATATGTACAAATGTAAAATAATACAATAATACAATACTTATGTTTCATTTTCTCATCTCTAATATAGGTTTTATAATAAGCTATACTTATTTTATGTTTTATTTCAATCTACCAGTCATTCCTTAATATAAACCCTCATTGTTTTATCCAACAGACTTTCATTGAGTACCTAACTATGCCAAGAGCTTCCTCTGTGTTGGAAGCAGAAATTTAACTTCCTACTCTCAGAAAGCTATCAGTCCTTTATCACAGTACAAGTACTATGATATAAAAATATGGATAATACCCTTGCAGCACAGGGAAGTGGTTGTTAACTAAGCCTGGGAAAGTCAGGAAAGACTTCACAAACACAGTAATCCTTATAAAGAATCTTGAGATGAGTAAGTTTATCAAACGGTGAAGGCTCAGAGAAAAGACCATTCTTAGCACAGGTAAGGGGACATGTAAAGACAACGCTGTGTCTATACATTGCTGTAAAAGCAATGTATATTCTAGGAAGAATCATTCACTAAGCATAGGTCAGGTGGAGAGATGATGAACCTAGAGAGACAAGATGAGAAGAGATTAAGTACCTTTATCCCCGAAAATAAGACTGGACTTATATGAAGTTTTGCTCCAAAAGACACATTAGAGGTGATTGTACGGCTAAGTCTTATTTTCAGGGAAACACAGTAGTCCTTAGGCAAGCTAAGGAATATTGGATCTGCACCAGCAAGAAAATAAGAAAACACTGAAGAATTTTAAGCATTCTCTAAGCAGAAGTGCCTATGGACCCTGACTGACTAAAACCTAATAGTTATGGCCTCAACTCAGTTCCCTGGCCATGCAATGATGCTTGTGGAGTCCTGTCTCCAGTACTTGAATTTGGGCTCTGGCACCATAAAAACCATGTTGTATGCCACACATCCTGATTGGTTCAACTCCTCTTTACCAGATGCACCTTGTTTCTCCCACTGCCTTGATGTATGCGACATGACCATGCTTTTGCTTTGTGGAAATTGAAGTGATGGAGGAAAGCCAGTGATGGCGTCTGTGATGTTCCCCACATGTTAAGCAGAATAGCACAGCTATCGACAGTATGGGCTTTGGGCTCATATCTGCAGTGTTCCAAACCTCATTGCATTGTCTGATTATATTATTTTACCTTTGTAAACTGGGCAAGTTAACTAACATTTCCTCATCTGCAAATACATTTCAGTAGTTTAAAGCCTAAATACTAAACAGAAGCCCCAAAATGTGATGTCTTAAACAAGGTAGAAGTTTATTTCTCTTGTGTAATAGTCCAGAGTATAAAAACTGGATAGGTGGCTGTGCCATGCTCAACACATAGTTTTAATCTCTAGGTTCATGGGGACTGCTCCAGTTCTCACCAAGGCCAGGGAAGAGCACACACATTGCTTTTTTAAGAGCATGACCCAAAAGTCGCACAAATCAGTTCTGTTCACACGCTGTTAAACCAATGGGGCTGTAAGGAAGGCTTGGAAATGCATTCTGACTGGGTATTCATATGTCTAGCTAAAACTCAGGAGTGCTGTCATTTGAGAGGGATAGCAGCAAACTCTGCCACAATGAGAATTGCAAAAAGTAGCCTTGCAAATCTGTTGTATTTCATATGGTAATGTGTCATGTTTAGAATGGTAACTGGAACATAGTAAGCAATAAGACTTGCAGCTTGCAATAATAATTACTGTCAACAATTTGTATGTGCATGAGTCCAAAGCAAGACTGGTGCTATCAAACTGGAATCCAGGCTCAGAAGAAACTGTGTTGTCAGCCAAAACCCAGTTCTAGCAATACTAAGGATCCCTCTTCCAAAAAAGAATCTATTAAAATATCTTTCAATAATTAAATGTTATTCAATTTATTTTGGTGACCCTATACTTTTTTCTTTGTTTCAGTACAAAATTCTAAGAATAGTTACATCACATTCAGAAATTCTTAGCAGGATGAGTTCTGTTTCCATGACTACCTCTAATGGGTTGTTTGAATGAAACAAGCGGATTATGTGTACTTTGCAACAGATTTTCTAATTGCCAACAGGAATTTTTTTTTTAATTTATTGGGGTGACAATTGTTAGTAAAATCACATAGATTTCAGGTGTACAATTCTGAATTACATCATCTATAAATCCCATTGTGTGTTCACCACCCAGAGTCAGTTCTCCCTCCTTCCATCACCATGTATTTGATCCCCCTTACCCTCATCTCCCATCCCCCAACCCCCTTACCCTCTGGTAACCACTAAACTATTGTCTGTGTCTATGAGTTTCTGTTTCTCATTTGTTTGTCTTGTTCTTTTGTTGTTTTTAGTTTATATACCACATATCAGTGAAATCATAGGGTTCTCTGCTTATTCTTTCCGACTTATTTCGCTTAGCATCATACTCTCAAGATCCATCCATGTTGTCACGAACGTTCCTATATCACCTTTTCTTACTGCCGAATAGTATTCCATTCTGTATATATACCACATCTTCTTTATCCAATCATCTATCGAAGGACATTTTGGTTGTTTCCATGTCTTGGCCACCTTAAACAAAGCTGCAATGAACATTGCAGCACACGTGTCTTTATGTATAAATGTTTTCATATTTTTTGAGTAGATACACAGGAGAGGGATTGCTGGCTCATATGGTAATTCTATTCGTAATTTTTTGAGGAACCTCCACACTGCATTCCATAATGGCTGCACCAGTCTGCATTCCCACCAACAGTGTATGAGGGTTCCTTTTGGTCCACAGCCTCTCCAACACTTGTTATTATTTGTCTTGTTCATGATAGCCATTCTGACTGGGGTGAGGTGATATCTCATTGTGGTTTTTATTTGCATTTCTCTGATGATTAGTGATGTTGAGTATTTTTTCATATGTCTACTTGCCATTTGTATGTCCTCTTTGGAGAAATGCCTCTTCAGGTCCTCTGCCCATTTTTCAATTGGGTTGTTTGTTTTCTGTTGTTGAGTTTCATGAGTTCCTTGTGTATTTTGGATATTAGCCCCTTATCGGAGGTACTGTTTGCAAAAATCTTCTCCCATTCAGTTAGTTGCCTCTTTATTTTGTCGATGGTTTCTTTTGCTGTGCAGAAGCTTTTAAGCTTCATACAGTCCCATTCGTTTATTTTAGCTTTTACTTCCATTGCCTTTGGAGTCAAATTCATAAAATGCTCTTTGAACCAAAGGTCCATAAGTTTAGTACCTATGTTTTTTTCTATGCAGCTTATTGTGTCAGGTCTTATGCTTCAGTCTTTGATGTATTTTGAATTAATTTTGGTACATGGTAACAGATAGCAGTCCAGTTTCATTCTTTTGCACGTGGCTATCCAATTCTCCCAGCACCATTTATTGAAGAGGCTGTCTTTCCTCCATTGTATGTTTGTTGCTTCTTTGTCAAAAACTATCTGTCCATATTTATGTGGTTTTATTTCTGGGTTTTCAATTATATTCCATTGGTCTATGTGTCTGTTTTTCTGCCAATACCATGCTGTTTTGATTGTTGTAGCCCTGTAGTACAAGCTAAAGTCAGGGAGTGTGATACCTCCAGCATTGTTCTTTTTTCTTAAGATTGCTTTGGCTGTTCGGGGTATTTTGTGGTTCCAAACAAATCTGATAATTGTTTGTTCTATTTCTTTAAAAAATGTCATTGGGATTTTGGTGGGGATTGCATTAAATCTGTATATTGCTTTGGGTAATATGGCCATTTTAACTATGTTGATTCTTCCAATCGATGAGCACGGAATGTCTTTCCATTTCTTTGTGTCTTCTTCAATTTCTTTCAAAAATGTCTTAAAGTTTTCAGCATATAGGTCCTTCACATACTTGGTTAAGTTTATTCCCAGGTATTTTATTCTTTTTGCTGCAATTGCAAAAGGAATTGTTTTTTGTATTTCTTTTTCTGAGATTTCATTGTTAGTATATAGGAATGCAATGGACTTTTGTACATTGATTTTGTAGCCATCAACTTTACTGTATTCGTTGCTTGTTTCTAATAGCTTTTTGGTGGAGTCTTTAGGGTTTTCTATATATAGCATCATGCCATCTGCAAAGAGTGATAATTTAAGTTCTTCATTCCCAATTGGATGCTTTTATTTCTTTCTCTTGCCTGATTGCTCTGGCGAGGACTTCCAACACTATGTTGAAAAGCAGAGGTGATAGGGGACGCCCTGTCGTGTTCCTGAACGTAGAGCAAAGGGCTTCAGTTTTTCACCATTAATTATGAGATTAGTTGAGGGCTTGTCATACATAGCCTTTATTATGTTAAGATATTTTCCTTCTATGCCTATTTTATTAAGTGTTTTAATCATAAATGGATGTTGTATCTTGTCAAATTCTTTTTCTGCATCAATTGATATAATCATATGATTTTTGTCCTTTATTTTGTTTATGTGATGTATCACATTGATGGATTTGTGGATGTTGAACCATCCTTGTGCCCCGGAGATGAACCCTACTTGGTCATGATGAATAATCTTTTTAATGCATTGTTGTATTCAATTTGCTAGAAATTTGTTTAGGATTTTTGCATCAGTATTCATCAGAGATATTGGTCTGTAGTTTTCTTTTTTTGTGTGTTGTCCTTACCAGGTTTTGGTATCAGGGTAATGTTGGCCTCATAAAATGAGTTAGGGAGTACTGTCTCTTCTTCAATTTTTTGGAAGAGTTTGAGCAGGATTGGTATTTATTCAAAAGAATAAATTTAAAAATTTTAGTTATATTTAATGATTGTAATTTTAATACTTGATATTAATTATAATTTATATTTTATCTTTGAATTTTAAAAATAAAGTTTGACTCTTTGAAAGAAAAAACAATTTCTCTGAAAGCCTAAATAAACTATTTTTTATGAAAAAAATATAGAAATATGTATCCTTTGTTGGAAATGCATTTAATTTTTTCGCCTTAGATTATTGCTCAAAATAGAACACAAGTTACTTAAAAATCTTGATTATGTTGCTTCGGCAGCACATATACTAAAAATCTTGATTACAACATAATTAGTGAATTTGCTAAATGGCAAAATAAATTTTGCAAAATAAATAATAAAAAATTATATATGTCTTTATTTTATTATTCACCTAAACCTCATTGGCCCATCAACATAACTTCAAGATATGTAACAATAAATAAACTCATTTGTCTGATATTTTGCCAATTTTTGGTTATACAAAAACATATCTTTACATGTACTTTTTAATATTGTCATAATGAGGATGTATTTTCTAAGGCAGAAGGGTAGAGCATATTTTTATTCAACAGTTCATTAGTGTCATTTATAAGTTAACTATTTAGACAAATTGAATGTGAGTCTCCTTTTCTGCTCTGGTCCAAGCACTGTAAATGTTGGGGGACAGGCTACGCATGCACTATATGATTTGGTCATCACCATAAAGTAATAAGGTGGAGATTCTTACCCTATTTATTTGAACCAGGCCTATTTGATTCCAAAGCTCACGTCATTAAGAACTATAGTTTAGTGCCTCCTGCCTGTTTTAAATATTTTTAAAATTGGTAAAATAAATGTTGTTCAGCAGTTCGAATCAAGAAATGGTGTATTTTTCATATGCTACTAAACTGCAAAAACTCCAAATTGAATCTGAATTGATTTATTCTATTCAAAACATTGATCATGATGTGTTATGCTACAAATATTATCACACACATTGTTTATGAGGGACACAGCATTTACCATTCAAGTATTCCACAATGTCAAAATCAAGGTAAAGGGTTCTGCTTTCAAAACTATGAAGATGCTTGAAAAAGGTGAGAATAAATGAGACAGAATGTAAGGTAGAAATTTGAGGCAGAAGTAAATCAGAATGTAGGAATGTGGAGAATTTTGGTGGCTTTTGAGTGAAAAACAAAAAAGAGTAGGACTTGGGATGAGAATTTATTCGTGAGGCACATTGAACCTATTCTTTCTTCCATGCTAGCATCATTTTATTTGCTTCCTAACTTGTACCCAAATATGCTAAATCTTTGGCATTCAACTCAAGCCACCCCCAGGTGGTATGCCATTGTCCTTTAAACCTCAGATACCTGAGAATTGCCTCTTTGCTATTAATTTTTGGGTTGTGGTGAATTATTTCATTTGGGGGAAATAACCAGAATATTAAAATAGGACATTTGTCATGTGTTATTCTCACACATAAAATATAAAGGCTTTACATCAATGGAATATAGTGCAAGGACATTTCTGGCAGAAATAAGACAAAGACATATACACTGCAAAGGCTGTAAACACCATAAATAACACTGAGCTTGAATCAAGGATCATCAGCATAATAGAGAGATATTTTCTGTATTCATAATGCTGTCTGAACTCTGAAGTGAGGTTAATGATAGCTGCAGACGGCATTAAGTTATTTTGGTAACAAAATTCAAGTGATTACTAATCCTCCTTTTATTATCACTTTAATTGAACTCACCACTTTGAATCACTTTAAGGATTAAGAATTTTCCTTTCACACAATTTTGAAGAAGATCTGTGTCAGAAACAATATTTTTCATATCAGGCTTCCCAGGTAGAGAATATGTTCCACGAATACATCAAAGGCAAGTTTCGGGTTATGTTAACGTGTCATAACAGATGATATCTTACTATCTTTTGGATCAAACTGAAACCTCCTTTCTGCAGAAGGACTTTACCTATTCCCCAATCTAAATTTGGTTTCATAGTTTTTATTTATTTATTTTACTCCTACATACTTTAATGGCATTTCTAAAAATAAAAGTATTTTATATACCGTGACCACATATATTATTACACCCAAGAAAATTAAAAATTCTCCTCTAATATTATCCAATAGCCAGTCCATATTCAAATAATCCCAAATGGTACCCAAAATATCTTTTATAATATTTTTTACATGAGGATCCAATAAAGGATAACTTACCAGATTTTTTTGTTCTCGCTCTCTTTAAATATGTGATAGTCCTGCCAACTTCATGAGTTAATCTTTTCTTTAAGATTTGCATTAAAATATAGCTAACATAAAATATTATGTTAGTTTCAGGTGTACACCATAATTATTCAATATTTATATATCTAAAGACATGTTCTCAGTGATAAATCATCAACCATCTGACAAAGAACTATACTATTAAAAATACTACTGACTGTATTTCCAGGGCTGTATATTACAGTCCCATTACTTATTTATTTTATACCTGGAAATTTGGACCTCTTAGTCCCCTTCACCTTTTCCCCCTTTTAAAATTTTTCAATTATACTTGGCAGTCAATATTATGTTATGTCAATTTCAGGTGTACAGCATAGTGGTTGGACATCTATAAAATTAAGAGGAGATTGCCCTGACTAGTTTAGTACCAACCTGTCACTATACATATTATTACCATATAATTGAGTATATTTCCTATACTCTACATCCCCAGACTACTTTATAACAACCAATTTGTACTTCTTAATCCCTTCCCTTTTTCCTCCACCCCGCTAAACCTCTCCCATCTGGCAACCATCAAAATGTTCTCTGTATCTATGAGTTTCTTTCTGTTTTGTTTGTTTATTTTATTCTTTAGAGTCCACATATCATTGAAATCACATTGCCTCTGTGTTTCTCTCTCTGATGTGGTCCACTCAGCACAATACTCTCCAGATCCATCCAAGCCGCCACAGATGCCAAAAACCCATTCCCTTTCCTGGCTGCACAATATTCCACTTTATATATGTACCACTCCTCTTTATCCATTCTTCCATTAATGGACACCCAGGCTGCCTCCACATGTTGGCCATTGTAAACAATGCTGCAATGAACTTATGTATGCACATGTCCCCTGGAAGTAGCATTTTGGGTTTCTCCAGATAAATATCCTGAAGTGGGATTACTGGGTCTTTCTTTGTCACTTATAGCCTTTGTTTTACAGTCTATTTTGTGAACATAAATATTGCTTTAAAAACCCCAGTTGTTTTGTTGTTGTTTGTTTCCACTTTTATGAAATATATTTTTCCCATCCTCTTACTTTCAGTCTGTGTGTGTGTTTCCTGTAGGCAGCATATGTAAGGTCTTGTTTTCTTATCCATTCAGCCACCGTATTTTTTGATTGGAGCATTTAATCCATTTACATTGTAAGTAATTGTTGATTGATATGTAGTTATTGCCATTTTATTATTTATATTTTTCATCTTTATTTTTCGTCTTAAATCTCCCTAAGGTTCCTTGTAACAATAATTTGGTGGTAATGAACTCCTTTAGCTTTTTCTTGTTTGGGAAGCTCTTTATCTGTCCTTCAATTCTAAATGATAGCTTTGCTGGGTAGAGTAATCTTGGTTGTACATCCTTGCCTTTCATCACTTTGAATATTTCCTGACAATCCCTACTGGCCTGCAAAGTTTCTGTTGAGAAATCAGCTGGCAGTCTTACGGAAGCTCCCTTGTAAGTAACTGACTGCTTTTCTCTTGCTGCTCTTAAGATTCTTTCTTTGTTTTTAATCTTTGCTATTTTAAGTATGACATGTCTTGGTGTGGGCCTCTTTGAGTTCATCTTGTTTGGCACTCTGCATTTCCTGGGCTTGTATATCTATTTTTCTTTTCCAGGTTAGGGATGTTTTCCATCATTATTTCTTCAAATAGGTTTTTAATTCCTCACTTTCTCTCTCTTCTCCTTCTGGTACCCCTATAATGCAAATGTTGGTATGCTTGATGTTGTCCCAAAGGTCTCTTAACTATCCTCATTTTTCTTTTTTAATTCCTATTCTTTTTGCTGTTTTGTTTGGGTGTTTTCTGCTACCTTACCTTCTAAATCATTGATTCAATCCTATGCTTTATCTAATCTACCATTGATTCCCTCTAATGTGTTCTTCATTTCTGTTATTATAGATTTTATTTCTGACTGGTTCCTTTTCACCTTTTCTATCTCCACTTTTATGTTTTCTATTTCTTTGTTGAAGTTCTCCCTGAGATCAGTGAGCATCATTATAACCAACCAGTGTTTGGAACTCTGTATCTGGTAGATTGCTTGTCTTTAATGCATTTAGTTCTTTTTCTGTAACTTTGTTCTGTTCTTTATTTGGGACATGTTTCTTTGTCTCCCCATTTTGGCTGCCTCCCTGTGTTTATTTCTATGTGTTAGGTAGAGATGCTATGTCTCCCAGTATTGGTAATTAGTATTAGTGACCTTATGTAGTAGGTGTCTTGTGGGGCCCAGTGGTGTAGTCTCCCTGATCACCTGAGCTGGGTGCTCTAAGTGTGTTCTTTGTGGGGGTTGTGTGTGCCTTTCTGTTATAGTTGAGCTTTGGTTGATACTTGCACAACAATAAGTATGATTGATCTCTGGGCTGATTGGTTTTGAGGAATGGCTGTGACTACAGTGGATGAGCTATTGTACAGTGGCTGACTCTACAGAGCGGGGTTTGCTTTAGTAGGGCACTGGTACTTGTTCAGTCAACCGTTGAGGTGGCCAGGTAATGCTTAGGCTCAGTCTGAAGCTGGTCACTGGGCGTATCAGCCCCATGGCATTGGAAGGGATCACCTACAAGCCAAGGGCCCACTGGGTGTGAGCCACAAAGCAATGCACTGATGGCCACCACCTGTACTGGACTTATAGGTACCTCAAGAGGTCATGCAGCAAACCAAGGCCTGCTGCCACTAGTGCCTGGCTTGCGGCTGCTCAGCAAAAGGTATAGGACATGCAGAAGCAAGATGCTGCTTGTTTGGGTTTTACGAACCTTTGAGAGAGTTTAGGAAAGTTTGCAGCATGAGTTAAGACAGGTTGTTTGCATGAAAAAGACATTGTAAGTGGCCCAGTTGTGCCCAAAGTTGCGTGGGAGCAGGGTCTCAGGGAACCACCAGGGTGGGGGCAGACAAAGGGTGTTAGCCAGGTTGATGAAGACTCAGATATGGTGGCCACCCTCTATGCTGGGAGTGGGAAGAGCTCAACAAAAATACAATGGATTCTGCCAGCACTTTTGTCTGGGAAAAAGCTGCTCCTCCAACCTTTATCCTGAAGCCAGAAAACAGTTCCTCTCTCTGTATCCCTGGTTCCTTTTGAGCTACTGCCCAGTTCTGGAGCTCAGAGCAAATGAGTCTGTCAGCATGTATGTCCATGCATGGGCCCTTTAAAAGGAATGCCTGGGACTCTAGCAGCCTTCTGTCTCTCTCAGCCACACTCTCCACCAGTTTTCACAGCCAGACATTATGGGGTCTTCTCTCCTTGGCACTAGAACCCTGAGTTGGTGAGCCTGGTATGAAACTGAAACCTCTTGCTCCTCCGGAGTGAGGTTACCTCCACAGCCAAGATATCTCTCCTGATTTTTGACTGTCACACGCAGATGTGAAACCAGCCTGTTCCACATCTCTGTACCTCCTACAGTCCCAAGGTAGCTTCTTCAGTGTGTCCCTAGTCGTAGAGCTTCAGCCGGAACTCAGACAATTCTTAATGATGATTGTTTTGTAGTTTAGTTGTAATTTTGATGTGTTCATAAGAAGGGGCAAGCACAGCATCCACCTACTCTGCCATTTTGAGGGGCAATTCATGGGTTAATCTGGTGTGGGCCATACAGCATTGCCATTGGTCATGTAGGAGCATGAGTGCACCGGAGACTGGCAGCCCAAGATGTGGGGAGCACCATCCTAACATCATCCGGCCGCACCTTGATTAGATTCAGTCACATAGTTTTGTATTCTCAGTATCATGTATGTTTTCTTTACAGGAATCGTTTCAATTGCCATTTACTTATATCATTATGTGATTAATATCTATTCTACTAGAATGAACTTTTACAACTACAAGGACAATGTTTGTTTGGTTCACTAAAATATCCCCAACACAGAAACATCTTGCACTGTTTTTGGCAAACATTATTTGCTCGAAAATGTTTTTGGAATAAATTTTATTCACCTCATTAGTGGAGACCATTTATACACTCTGAAGATCATGATGGAGAAAGGCTAAAATTGCAAAGGGGGGAAATAATGACACAATGAAGACTCAGAGGTTGCTAATGTAAAGTTCCCAGATGATCACAGCAAGGGAAAAAAAATTAAGAAGTTTGAAAATAGCTTTAATTTAAATTGAGAAGAGTAGGAAGCTCAATAAGCTGGAGCTGGGTTTAAGTCGCAACTTTTGAAGGAATGCTGAGAAATAAGATTGGATTTTAATGGCCTCTCAAGTTCACCCTGCTTAAGAAACTTATGGCAACCAGATTCAGAAGGTATGTAGTCTTGTTCACACCATTTTCAAAAATGGACATTTGAATCAAACCCTATAATCCCGAGGGCATTTATTTCTATTTAAATCTATCATTATTGGACTTGTCATGGTGACCTTAGGGAAAATAAGATTTTCAGACTCTAGCTGGAAAGCTTTTATCAATGTCCTCGTAGATAAAATCATTTCTTAAGTGTTTAAAAAGTTCTAGTTTTCCATTTCTTGTTCTTTCTGTTGGGTTCTATACTCACCAGGAATTATGATAGACTTTACTTTGGCCCAACATGAGAACACTAAAAATTAGATAATGTCTATAACCCACCCTTTTTCCAAACTGAATGTGAGTTTTATGTCTTATTCATTTTAATGTCCTTAGGGTCTAGGGCATGCCTGACAATAGTAGATACCCAATAAATATTTGTTGAATAAAAGGTATATGCAAAAGCGCCTCATCTATAGGTCATTCTTTCCCCCACATCCCCACCCCCACCCTTTATGTCAGTAGGTTGAAGAATCCAAATATAATACATAGGGTCTCCTTGGAGTCAAAAAGATAACACTATAAAAGGTCTTAATAGAAAGTTGCTAAGGACTTAGAGAATCCCCTCCACACATCACTCCCAGATAGGAGATCATCTCAGACAAGGTCTAACCAAGACAAAGCAGACTTATCAATTATCTGTAGTGCATTTTGGGTGTGTGATGTGAGTAGCACTGAGATAGGATAATTCCAAGACACTCTTGGGAAATGACAGCAGTAAATCAACTGGAAAATAGAAAGCGTTTTACTCTGCCAGGACAGGTTCTGTCCTCAGAGACACAGAATAGCTTGTATTTACCAAATAAGATGTCAGGAAGATACTGCTTTCCCTGGAGGTCAGTGGTTTTTAACCTTTTGCTATCTCACACTCCTTACAGAATCTGATGAAGGTGCTGGACCCACTAAAGTTTATTATGTTTCCTTTGGTGGATGGGAAAGATTTCTACCTTATAGTAGTATCATGGGAGAACTTAGCACCTTTACTCTTCAACATAATATAAGAATATTTTCAAACTCCTATGATATGTGAGATAAAGCTTTTAAAAATAAGTTGATAATTCTTTACTAGTCTTCTAGAAAAAAAGAAATAGAAAGAAAAAGGAAGGAAGGAAGGAAGGAAGGAAGGAAGGAAGGAAGGAAGGAAGGAAGGAAGGAAGGAAGGAAGGAAGAAAAACAACAAGCATGTAGTGTATCTGATTATAAATAATTAAGGTGAGGCAAAGCCTGGCACCCACGATGGTTTTCTCCCACTCCTCACTTTACATGAAAATTCTTAGGGAAATTACCTGTGGGCTTCTGAGATTTCTATACCCCATTACTCAGTCAGCTCAAAAAGGAGTGACTTAATTAGATTGATACACTTAGTAAGAATAAATGAAGCATGTCCTGCCTCTTTCTCTTGGAAACAAATCTAGAAGCAAACTCTCCACCAGTAATGACAGCAGCATTACTCTTCTCTCATGTCTTAATTTGTGCAGAACTTTGATGGGGAAGGAAATATTTGTTGGTTCTTCTTAGAGACCTCCACTACTTGGTGTAAAGAGGTGCTCACTAGATGTTGTACTTTGTTTCATTGATTCGTTGATGTGCACATGTACTGACATTGTTAAGTCTCTTGGACATCTTAGCACCATTCTCAGAGAATAATTACAAGGAGAAAGTTTTGGCATGTTCTATAGACTCTTTTAAAATTATGTAAATTATTCAATTCTATTTAAATTTCAATATAATCATGTATAAAAATTAATAATGAGAAAGAAATGGTCAATGGCTTCTTGTTTAGATAACCTTGATAAAAACCACTTTAGAATTTGTTCAGAGCAGGAAATAATTTCTTTTGGACTAGTAGCCAAGATCTTCAAATTAATATATGTTTGTTCAATGGCAATATGCTCTACTGTGGTTGTAGTTGTCACTGCTGTTTTCTCAGCATTTGTTAGTCAGGATTTTTCCTATTAACTTAAAAGGCTGGTTAAATGGTGATATATCAGGAAAGTAAATGATAGTCAGGCAAAATTAATTTTTTCCCAAAGTGTAATTGCTGAAATAAAGCTCTGGAATTCATATAAAATCCAAAAGCCCAGGATGAATAAGTAGATTATTTTCTTTGTAATCATTGAAAGTTGTGATAAGTTTAAACCTCACAGATAATAGCATAGTCTTTGCTAAAAGGATTTAGACACTGTTCAAATCAATTTCATCTAATGCACAGGTGGCTAGTAACTAGGAGAGCCTGCCAATGTGCATACAGCACTTTGGGAGAAAGGTGATGTGTGACTGAACATCTATTCTGAATGGTATGTTATTAAGAACGAGTTGAGCAGGTCAGGCCACTCTCCGTCAATGCATGTTATCAACAAAGACTGATTAAACTTTAACTACACATTAGGAGACATTTGAAGCTAAGAACATTGAGGTTATGTGTAATAAAGGAAATACATTTTCAGAATAGTTACCACCAGGTATTTGGTAAATAATGTTTGTGTCTACTCTAACAAGATTGAATGATAAGACATTTGATATGAACATTGGTTATCTTTATTTTAGAAAAGTTTAAGTGCAATTTCAAATAAAGAAAAACTTATGCACAATAAAAATATCACTTAGGTATAGCATATGTTGTTATTCTGAATATACTGCATTCAAAGAATGATTTGAGTATATTGGATTGGGAGAAGCTTGTAATCCATACATTGTTATTAAATTATAATCACAACTACAAATAAGTTTGATATAAATTTATTAGTCCCTAAAATACATATAAAATATCTTATAATGTAAAAAATTAACTAAATTTAGTTATTTCTTTAAAGCACTTAGTCATTAATAAATGTTTCATTTCTATTCAAGTCATAAAAAATAGTCAATAGAAAAACTGATTCTGAAACTCTGATTTCTGAAATGTTAAATCAACTGAATATTTACATAAATTTAAGTTTTGGTTAGATATTTGGTGGTAGGTAAATACAACTAAGTGACAGAATTACAAAACTTCACTGCAGTTGAGCCTGAAAACTACGCGGAATAGATGAGAAGGAGGAGGAAGTAGATTCTGAGGCCATAGTCTTTCCCCCAGGCTATTGCAACTAACAATCTTATTTTGTCCTGTGGGGTTTTTGTTCTTTGTTTTTTGTTTTTAATGACAATGAGCCACAGCATCTAGAAGCATGAATTATGAAGTTTGGGCTCATTAGGTAGAATGAGTCGATCAGATGCCCCTAGAAACATCCTAAAAGGAGCAGCATATTCTAAACAACACTTGAGAAAGGGGCATGTAAAAGATGAACCAGATGGAAAAAAACTGTAAATAGGGAGCTGAGAAGATGGTGACAGAGGTCCAAATTCAACATGGTTCAAGCCAGGAAGGAGTCCTTGATGAAATAACCTAAGTGAACAATTACAAAAAATATGAGAGATGTATGAGTTCCTTATATATTTTGGATATTAGCCCCTTATCAGAGGCGTTGTTTGCAAAAATCTTCTCCCATTTAGTTGGTTACTTCTTTATTTTGTCAATGGTTCCTTTTGCTCTGCAAAACTTTTTAGTTTTATATAATCCTATTCATTTATTTTAACTTTTACTTCCTTACAACAAAAAAGCAAACAATCCAATTGAAAAATGGGAAGAGGACCTGCATAGACATTTCTCCAAAGAGTGCATACAGATAGCCAATAGACATATAAAAAGATGCTCAATATCACTAATCATCAGAGAAATGCAAATGAAAACCACAATGAGATATCACCTCACCCCAGTCAGAATGGCTATCATCAACAAGACAAATAGTAACAAGTGTTGGAGAGGCTGTGGAGAAGAAGGAACCCTCATACACTGTTGGTAGAAATGCAGACTGGTGCAGCCATTATGGAAGGCAGTGTGGAGGTTCCACAAAAAATTAAGAATGGAATTATTATATGACCCAGCAATCCCTCTCCTGGGTTTCTACCCAAAAAAATCTGAAAACATTTATCGGTAAAGGTATATGTGCTCTAATGTTCATTGCAGCTTTATTTATGGTGGCCAAGACATGGAAACAACTAAAGTGTCCTTTGATAGATGATTGGATAAAGAAGTTGTGGTATATATACACAATGGAATACTATTCTGCCAAAAGAAAACATGAAATAGTGCCATTTGCGACAACATAGATGGATCTTGAGATTATTATGCTAAGTAAAATAAGTCAGACAGAAAAAGTCAAGAACCATATTATTTCACTGATATGTGGGATATAAAACTGAAAACAACAAAGGAACAAGACAAACAAATAAACAAACACTCATAGACACAGACAAAAGTTTAGTGGTTACCAGAGGGTAAGGGGGAAGGAGAGGGTAGATAAGGGTAAAAGGGATCAAGTATATGGTGATGGAAGGAGAACTGACTCTGGGTGGTGAATACACAATATGATATATAGATGATGTGTTACAGAATTGTACACCTGAAACCTATGTAACTTTACTAATCATTGTCACCCCAATAAACTGTAATTTTTTAAAAAAGAGAGAGAAACATGGTATGTTAAGTGTGTGTTTCCCTGTATTCCCTCCTGAAACTGCACTAAAATAATGATAACAGGATTTTGTTAAAAAAACATAAATCCCCAAGAACAAATAGAAGAGAGGATGTAGCAACAGCCAAGTTTTGGAAGACGGAATTGCCATGGAAGGAAGATTTATTTTTCATTGTATGTTTACTGTATTATTTTAATTTCTAATCATGTTATTTCTATTTTAATTTTTTAAAATACTAAAGTTTTTCATTTATTTTTTTAATTTATTGGGGTGACAATTGTTAGTGAAATTACATAGATTTCAGGTGTACAATTCTGTATTACATCATCTATAAATCCCATTGTGTGTTCACCACCCAGAATCAGTTCTCCTTCCATCATCGTATATTTGATCCCCCTTACCCTCATCTTCTACCCCCACCCCCTCTTACCTTCTGGTAACCACTAAACTATTGTCTATGTCTACTAAAGTTTTCTTAATGGCTGGGGCAGCATATTATGCCCATATACCAACAGTGCAGCACCTCCGTCTCAGAATGAAGCTATGATAACGAATCTCAAGGACAGATGAGATTTTGTCTGGATTCCAGGAAGGACTGATTTGAAAACATATAAACAGATTTGAGAAACAAAGAGAAAAGGAGAAAAGGGACAAAAAATGTTACTGTATATGGGTTACTGACATTCTTAATCACAATGTTTAAAGAAGGTAAAAATCTCAGTTTACAAAGAACTCCAGAATATAAAAAAATATACGAGAAATTTGTAGAGGGTTAAATGTCAGAACTTAATGACCAACTGGATAGAGATGGGGAAGAGAGGTATGGTTCAAAAATCTTCCCATGTAACAATTCTTGTATATTAGAGAATAGTCTGCATAGTTGCCAAATGTAAGGAGGTGTTACTAAAACTAGTAACAATAGTAAATAGTTGAGAGCTTATCATGTGCTAGACAATGTAGTGAGTATGTATTAACTTCCTATATGTATTAACTCACCTAATTGTCCTAAAAACCCTATGAGATGGGTACTCCCACCATCCTCATTTTACAGATAGAGACAAAGAATTTATTTGCCCAAAGTTGTACAAAGCTTATAAACAAATAGGGGCTGGCTTGAAGGACTAGTTATTACCTGGGCTGTGTGACCCAGATTTAATCTATGTTCATGTTGTTCCCTCAGCATAAACTCACAATCAGCTAATCTGTTTAAAATTACTTCCATTCAAAAGGCATCTGTAAGGATTAAAAATATGAAATACATAGTTTGTGATAAAGAATGGGCGGACATTTTTGTCTTGAGTTCATGTGACAATTCCATGACTTGCTTTTCCATGTGAACTGTGTTACCCATGAAAGTGGTGTCATCCATTCTGCCTGTCACTTTTTCCAAAAGGTGAGCATCATTTTCCTGAATTTTCTCCACACTCACTTTTATTATGATCCTAATCTATAGTACATTTGCGGGACAGTTTTTGGGCTTCTTCTGAGCTAACTGGCTAATCTAAGCACATAGTCAAGGTCTTGACCACCTAGTCACCATTGTTTGCTAAGAGTTTTAACGAGAAATTATGTAACCGGTTGTTTTGAGGGTTATTGCTGTTTTCACAATGCATATGGTTTATATTAGGTTGGTGCAAAAGTCATTGCGGTTGAAAAGGTTAAAAATAATTGCAAAAACCGCAATGACTTTTGCACCACCCTAATAGAACAAGGGATGCAATACTCAAAGGCGTGGAATGCAGGAAGTAGTTTTTCTTTAGAACACTTCATTTTCATGTGCCACCTGGAATGATCACAGCTCACAGATGATGAATAACAGGCAGGCTTGTTGCAGGGTCAGAATCCCAAAGAAGAGTACTTTTAACTTGGCACTGCACTACCTCATCATATTCCCATAATCAGGAACACTTTATTCATGAGGGTGCTCAATCACATTAAAGCAAATTGAATACTGGAAATGTTTTAAGGTACTCACTTTTTAAGAAGGAACACTAATAATTTGTGCAGTTAGTCCAACCATCCTTTGTTCCAGTAAGTAATAAGACTCCCATTTAATTTATTTATGGTAATTGTCACCTTTTCTAAATCCTTTAATCCTGACTATACAAGGGAGGAGGGCACTATTTGGGTGAATTGTCTGCAAATATAGATGACTGCTTTTTGCTATTACCATCCTCTAGTGGATACATAGACCAATTTTTATAGAATGCACTAGAATTTTCCTTAATAATAGGCTGTCTTGTCCTATTATTTTTTGTCTAATATGGTAGCTGCTAACCACAGATGGCTGTTTAAATTTATCAAAACTAAATAAGTTAAAAATTCTGTTTCTCCATCACACTAGCAACATGTCAAGTGCTCAATTCTCACAAAAAATTGGAGACCATAACAGATGACTCAGACATAAAACATTTCCACCATCACAACAAGTTGTGTTGGACACTGCTGATCTAGAGTGACATGTGCGTTATGGAACATGGGGACAGTAACTTATTCAACCTGAGGGATTTTATGTTCTTGACAAGATGATCCAAATACATCCAAAAGCTCTAGATTCTACTCTCAGCATCCAAGATCCACAGAATCAAATGGCTGACTGCTCTTGAACTTTTAATAAAAGAGTTAAAGTTCACATTTTCAGATGAATTTATTTATTTATATCTACAAAACTTCATTACTCTAACAGATCCCACGCTATGTGATGAAATTATGTTAAATTAACTTCAACATATTTTTGCTTTCCGATCTTACAAGATGTAACCATATGATCCTCCCTTTCCTCCTTAAATGAGAAAATTTATAATATAAACTTACTTATTTTCTGATGAAGTTAATTAAAAGCAGAATTGTTGAGAGAAAAATTTGAAAGGATGTATAGCTATTATAGATGTAGATAACACCTATCCACGATATCTGTATTAGAGGAAAACTCAAAACATTCAGAAAAAAAAGGTAACATTTCTGAATTTATTTTGGGGGGCTTATTTTTTGCAATGCTGAATGTCAAGTTTCGCACTGAGTAAATTACTTTCTTTAACTTAATGATAAGAATGTATTAAACACTATACTGGACTATACACATACATTTTCCTGGATGAGTTAAATTAACTTTCAACTTCTAAAATTTTTAAACATCTATTTATAGATCATATTTATAGATTATACCATTTTATTATGTAAATATAAATATTTTTTATTGAAAGTACTGTTATCTCTGCCTCAATATGTCAAATGGGCAACTTAATGGGCTCAAATTAATCCAATCATTATTAGAAAGATAATTTAGATAACTAGAAGATATAAGTAGGAATTTTTCCTTTTATACCAAAGCAAAATTCTACTCTGTAAACACCTAGGACTTCAACATTTAAAAATATTTAAAAAACTAGTTAATGAACATCTGTAAGTGTCCAGGAGCCAATGGTTAGCTAAGAGTAATCCTTGACCTTGTTAAATTTTCAGGCTGCTAGTGTAGAACAAACAGTCACACAAACATTGCACCCGTTTGCATATCATGGGAATATGTCAAACAGGATAGTGAAACAAATCAACCTTAAGAATCTCAGACATAACTCCATATATGTATATACATACATATATGTATATATATGTATATATATGTATATATATATATAAATTTAGTAACCATTTATTGATCTGTGCTATGTGTAATCATATTTATGTAATCATATTCACATTTAATCTCTGACTTTTTTTAATACTCATAGATTAAGAGGGAATTCATCTTGCTGTGAATTTCATCTTATAGATATTTAATTTGCATATTGAGAGTAGAAATGGGTGCCCTTGACTCCTTTCGTCAAATCGTAAAATATATTTGTTGAAACTTAAAATAATCACCATCTAATAGTAGTAACAAAAATTAAATAAACACAAAGTGACAATGCTACAATAGAAGTATATCCAAGTATTAGTGGATTTTACAGGAAGATGCCAATTATTAGTGGATTTTACAGGAAGTATTCCAGGGAGGACTAGGAAAGATTTATAAAAAGAGAAGACATTTGAGTTTAGTCTTGAAGAGTAGGTGGAAGTTTCCTAATTAGAGAAGGGCATGCTAAGCATGGAAAGAAATGGGAGTCTGCTGAATTCAGCCTGGTACTTTTAGAGCACAGAGTTTAAGGAGGAGAATGGCAAGGAAACAAGTTGACATATTTTTAGAGCGTATATTTTGCCATGAGAAATAAATGTGTTTGAACTGAATTACCAATCCAGAGCTCTTTTATAGTCTGACCCAAGAGCCAAACATCCACTTCCTGTTTTTATATCAAACATCACAAAAAATTTATCATTTTGAAACATTCTATTCTGGTCAATGTTGATTAATAGAGAGTATAAAAATAATCCTTAATATGTTTCTCAATTTAAAAGTTCATTTATTCAGCAAAAATTTTAAAGCATCTGCTCTGTCGCAAGCACAATATACAGACCAGTAGAAGTACACAAGAGGTAAAATGATACAGTCTCCCTTTAAGAACTTGCTGTTTACAGAGAAAAAAACTGAGGGTTGTCAGGTGGGAAGAGGGTTGAGGTACTGGAGTGAAAAAAGTGAAGGGATTAAGATGTACAAAGTGGAAATTGCAAAATAGTCATGAGGATGGAAAGTACAGCATAGGGAATGTAGTCAAAAATATTATAATAAAAGAGGAAAAACTGAGGGTTGCTAGATGGGAGGGGGGTGGGGAAAAAGGGGAAGGTGAGGGATTAGAAAACAGTCAGTAACCACAAGATGGCCACAGGGTTTTGAAAATTAATTTGGGGAACATAATCAATAATGTTGTAAAGATTTCGTAGGGTATCCGATGGACACGTGTCCCATTTGGGAGACCACCTCAGGGATGTTGTAGATGTCTGATCACTGTAATGTACACCTGAAGCTGAACAATAATGAATGCCAACTATGATTTTATATATATATATGTATGTATATATATATATATATGTATATATATGTATGTATATACTTACAAGAAGTGGAGTACAGCATTAGGAATAGAGACAGTGGAAATATAATGGCTCTGTGCGATGTCAGAGGGATAGTGGATGGGGGAGGGGGGTTCACACAGTGTGAGGGATATAAATGATAAACATCTAAGTATTACTTTGTCTTGTGCACCTGAAACTAAAAAAAAATAAAATAAAAATATCAAAAAAATATTGTAATAACTACGTATGGTGTCAGGGGTGGCACTAGACTTATCGGGGTGATCTCTTCCTAAGTTATTTAAATGTCTAACCACTCTGTTGTACACCTGAAATTAATATAATATTGTACATCAACTTTATTTGAAAAATAAAAAATTAAATAAAGAATTTTCTGTTTAATTGATGAAGCAAAGGTGATTCAACATAATTACATAAACTATGACATGTGCTGTGTGAGAAAGATGAGGGAGTTTGGGTTTTGGGGGGAGCAAAGTTGTGGCTACCTCAGAGAAAATCTAGGATATTTAACAGGAAAAGTAATCTTTTCTGTGTCTTTAAGAACGAGTAAAGTTTTGCCAGAAGGAAAAGTGACAATAAAGTATTCTAGGCAAGGGATAAAGATAAGTGATGTTTTCTAGCTAAAAATACACGTGGCAAACATTTCTCTGCCCTAGTTTTGTATGTTAATAAAAATATTTTCAAATTTTAAAAAATCATATTTTATGTAAACTTACTCACTATAAATGTTTATTTTTCTAGATCTTATATGCAGCAACCAGATATCATATTACTGAAAAACATTGTTGATGAAATAAACATATTCTTAAAATCAAAACTAATGGACCCAGTTTTCATTCCTCCATCATATCCTGAATATTATTTTCTCTACTCAGAGAGGTCTTCTTGATATTGCTGTTGAGAAGGACAAAACAACATTTAGAGTAAAACAAAACTATCACAGGAGACTGAAAAGCTATACCACCTTAATCTAAAATTATTTGCCAGTATTTCTCTCAATTTTGTTCATGATAAGGTTGGGAATGCTTCAATAATATACATTTGGATAAGATTTCCTCATTTTCCATTTAATTCTTCCAGTATCACAGTTTCATATTTACAAAGTTTTATTAAGTTGTAATTTTCATGTATGAGTAGTAAAATGCAAACATCCAAATGTAATGGTTGATGAATTTTGACAAATTAATACATCCATGTAACCCAGAGTCTAAGCATATCAAATGTTTTTGTCACCTCAGAAAGTTTCCTCTTCTCTCCCTGTATAGAAATTATTATTAATCATATTGGTGTCTTTATTCTTATATATTAATTTTATAACCTTCCAAGTATACAGGAAATCCTTTCTCTGTTCAAAGAGAATGGTGTTTAAACATATACACAAGCAATACATAAGCTAATAATGTAAATTCTTTAATAACAGTTTCCCTATAAATACAGTAGTAATTTTAGCATGGAATAGATACTAAAATATCATCATCAGTAAAAACATTTATTAAATATTTTTATCGGAGAAAGAAAACACATAACTGTATTAATATTAATGAGGCACAAAACCAAAATAAAATTAATGCAAAATAGAAATCCCATATAATAGAGCAATGCTATATTCAGACTTTATAGTAAGTACTTCATGGAAGAGATTTCAGCACATTGTTAAATAAGAAAATATAAGGAATATCATGAAACACATGGAAAACATGGAGGAAGAAGCATATATATGTGGTACATGCGCAGACACTCGCGCGTGCACGTGTGTGTGTGTGTGTGTGTGTGTGTGTGTGTGTGTGTGTGTTGTGTGTGTTAGGATGGAATCAAGTATAATTTTTGAAACATGAGGCATTAGTAATTGCTTCATAAAAGCTGTGCTTACATGAATTGAAATAGACCATAGAATCCATTGAGTAACTGCTGATTAAGAATGTCTTGAATTTCTAAACAAATTCCTGAAACACAGATTTCAAATGTACTCTGGTACAAGTGCGATTGATATAGGAGATTTTTGTCCTGAATTTTGTAATATGATTGGCTGACATTGATTGTGGATAACTATTTTGGCCTTCTGTTCTTGAATGATTCTCACCACTAATAGATATAAATGTCCTCCAAGGTAACTAAGAAAATGAAATGTTTTATAGATGAAAACAAACCAACAAAAGCCCTGTGGATCTGTTTGCATCACTTGGTGTTATTCACCTCTTACCACAACGTCGCAAATATAACCCTACACTGACACAGGAAATCTATACTTTAACTTGTTTGCATGTGTCTTTAAATTCATTCTTGTTTACCTTTCAAATGAATATGGTCTGTCTGTCCAGTGAGTCTGTAAATTCCCAGATATCTTGAGCCCACGTATATACAACATAAATATACAATAAAGGTTTAAGACTGAATGATTTTAGATACTTACAGTATAAGCTCAAGATTCTTCCTAGTGTTAGGAAGCAACAGACTCACAATGGAGTCACTTGTGCTAAGCCTATCAGCAAACCAAGGCGTAATACCTAACCTAATTGTAGTCTCAGCTTCTCCCAAAAATGTAATGTTTAACCAGTCAACCTCGAATTACCTGGTCAGCACTATTGAGGTACTCCAACTGGTAGGCCCCTTTTGTTCCCCTCAGGAGAATGATATTGCCTGAAACAATGCATTCCTTAGTAACAATTTCCTTTTTATGCCCTGTTTTTGTCTTTAAAAACCTTCCACATTGTACAGCCTTTTGGAGTTCATTTCTGTATTCTATATAGGATAGAATGCTTCCTGATTCATGAATCTTTCTATCAAGCCAGCTAAATCTTCAAATTTACTCATTTGAATTTTCATTTTTAACACTAGAAACATACAATGCATAAAAGTCTTTCTTCATTACTCTTCAAATATATGCATGACACCTTTATGAAAACAGAAAATATATTTTTTTTAATTATTAAGTTTGAGTATGTATTTACACTCACTTTTTTTTCCTTAAGTTATAAATCTCAAGAAGGAATTGACTCTATATATGTATTCAGTTCTACTTGAGAAGTGCCTAATGAGACATTGGGCTTCAGCAGAGACTTAATGTATTCTGAGTTAATGATCATGCTATCTAGCTGGGATACAGTATCGTGAACAGAATGAGCAAACTATCAACAATTGCTCTTAATTGGAAAAATAATAAGCTATTCAAAAAAAACCTTGTATTTTAAAATAACACAATATAGAATGATAGAAAGGCAAAAGGACCAAAACCAAAACTAAAAGGCAATACATAAGTGGGGGATGGGGTGGTCTTTAAAAGTCAACTGAAATGTTTCTGGGTGTCTTTTGATGTGTCCACTTAGCTAGACTACAATGCTTAATTATTCCATCAAACACTAATGTAGTTGTTGCTGTAAAGGTATTTTATAGATCTGATTAAAGTTCATAATCAGTGACTTTGAGTAAGAGAGGTAGTCCTTAATAATCTGCCTGGGTCTGATTCAATCAGTTGAAAGGCCTTAAGAGCATAGCTGAGGCTTCTACGAAATGGAAATCCCAACCTGTGGACAGAAGGTTCAGCTCCAAACTTCCAGCCTGCCTGTCCTGACAGCCTGCCCTGGAGATGTGGGACTTGCCTAGCCAGCCACTGCAACTACAGAAGCCAGTTCCTTGCAACAAATGTCTTAATATACTATATATCTCCTACTAGTTCTGCTTCTTTAATTAAACCTTCTCTGAAACCAGGGATGTATACCAAATGATAATGTTAATGCTTTAATATAAAAATTTCTATCTCAGCTTCTCATTTTTAGTGACAAGGAACTTGCTGCAATTGCATCCTACAAATGAGATGTCCTGGGAACATGGAGATTTTTTTTAAAAAAACAAATTTACTTAAAATCCCTTCAGAGGGCTTTATATTAACAGAAAAATAAACTGTATATCCAAATATTTTAAAGAAAACGTGTCAATATTTTGTAATCAGAAAGTCAAAACCAGGAAAATGCCCATATAACTTATTTAATATAACATATAAACAATAAATGAAGTAAGGAAATTGTGGTAGAGTCTTTCAGTTCATTACTTTCGTAAGTTTTAAGGCATGTACCCAAAGTAAGACTTCTGCATTCCTAGCTTATTTGTTTATGCAATGAGAGCCATAAATCATTTCATTTGAGCTTAAGTATCTGCATTTCAACCTTGAACTAGAGCTCTGATATAGTAGTATACTTGAAGACTGCCCACATGGAATTTCTTTTCTTACTTCAACAAACAAGTCAGTTTAGTTCAAACATTTATTGAATACTCATTAGTTACTAAGAATATAAATTCCTTATGTCTAAGTCTTATTTGCTTATTAAACTCTCAAATAAAAATGAGTGTCAGCATTCAAAGACTTATAGTATTAAGAAATGTTAGAAAATTAAAGTCACCTTTTTTCATATTCTGAAAAATAATTTTTCCCATTGACACACAAATGAAATTATTTCCAACATTTTCCCAATGTTAAACTATAGTTATTGCTTTCTGTTTAAAAATTTTTTGTTGTGCTTTTCAATTAAAGTTGACATACAATATTATATTAGCTTCAAGTGTATAATATAGTGATTATAGACATTTATATAACTTATGAAGTGATCACTCCAATAAGTCTACTGCCCATCTGATACCACACATAGTTATTACGATATTATTGATTACATTCCATGCGCTGTATTTTGCATCCCTGTGACTAGTTTTTTATAAGTGGCAATTCTTAATCCCTTCATGTTTTTTGCTCATCCTCCCAACCCCTCTTCCATCTGGCATCATCAATGGCACCATCAATTGTTTTCTGTATTTATAAGTTTGTTTCTCCTTCTTAATTTAGAGTAAGACATTTTTAAATTGCCTTTGTAATGCAATTCTGCATCTAAATTAGCTCCACTAAATACTTTCTTAATGGATAGATTAGAGGAAAAAAAGAAGAAACTTATCCAGTATTCAGGGTATAAAAATAGAGAGCAAAATTAGGAGGAGTATAAGTAAATATGAAAGGAGATAGAGAAGTGAACAAAGAAAAAGAAGTATGAAAAGAGGAAAAAGAAAAATTAATAGATATGAATAAAAATAGGGATAAAAAAGTAAGGAATAAAGCTCAAGTAAAAGAAATTGTAAAAGCTATACTTCTGTGGAATAACTTTAAAATATTTTAGGATCCTTAGAAGAAAGTTTATATAATAAAAATCTCATACAATTTGGTCTCATTCTTTCATCACCTACACAGTAGGAGAATTAACTAAAATGGCATTAAATCTAAAGCAAGAAAGTTGATCCTCCAAAAATCAGATTTAATAACACCATTGGCAGTGATATTGGAATACACTCTTATTTTTCTCCTTAGAAATCTAGGAATGGTTTAAGGCTTAAGAAATGTTCACTTGAGAGAATGATGGATTGGGGCACCAAACTCTTTAAAAATGTATCTTGGACCATTCTTTAAATTTATTTTAATTAAATTTATTGGGGTGACTGGTTAATAACATTATATAAGTTTCAGGTGTAAAATTCTATCCTACTTCATCTGTATATTACATTGTGTTTTCACCACCCATAGTTTAGTCTCCCTCCGTTATGATATATTTGACCTTCTTTACTCCGTTATGATATATTTGACCTTCTCCTCATCCTCCCCCACTTCCCTTAACCTCTGGTAACCTCCATAATGTTGTCTATGAGTTTGTTTGTTGTTTGTTGCTTTCTGTTTTATATCCCACATATGAGTGAAATCATATAGCTCTTGTCTTTTCCATCTGACTTATTTCATTTAGCATGATACTCTCAAGATCCATCCTTTTTCCTTCTAAGGAAAAATTATTAATAGCATAACATATGTCTATCTACGTCTACATTTAGCCAAAAATGTCTGTTCAGCTGGCCTGCTTATTAAGGATTCCCTTTGTCTTTATGAGATTGAATAGGTATGAGTGCAAACCTATCAGTGGAATGCATTGCTATAGACCTTACCATGAATATCTGAAGTCAGATCTGTTCTCCCCATACGCACAAAACTTCATTCTTCCCTCATTCCTGTCAAGTACGGAAGTTTTTATGCATGAAAGATTGGTTATGGACAAATTCTGTGAAGCAAAACAAATTGAAAAACTAATGTCAAAAGGTCACTTTTATAAAGATACTTTCCTTTGATTATTTTCTCTCACGATATACCTCCTCCGTTATAAAGCAAGGCAAAGTGCTCATTTCTTCCAATCAAAGCATTTGATTCTGCCAAAGCCAGGAAACCAGGACAATAAGAGTGAAAGGAGAAAAAGGAACATTAGGACTAAATGCAGAAAAATGGTAAACACATAGCTAGTTAGTTTAATGTAAATCCAAATATGAAAAACCTTCATTACAAAATCCCTATTTGCTATGTTACTCTTTTCACATTTGCAAACTGTTGAAAAATTTTCCTGTTCTGGTATTATAAATCCTGAATTGTTTCCCAAAACTCCCTGACCCAAGAAAAATGTCTCAAGGCCCTAACCTGTTTGTGAAGATTTATGAAGATTAAAAAAAAAAGGATTTAGATATTAAGCATGATCTCTCTGCTTATTATATTGTTGTGTCTGTTACTCGCTAGGCATGTTTTACATGGTGTTGTTTTATTGGACTCAACATGTTGGAAATCCCCAGATTTGTTTATCTCAAATACTAGTTACTGACATCCTAAATACTTCCGGTAGTGCACATGTCCATTTAGAGTGTATTAAAGAAAAAAATATATTTTAGCAATAAAAAAAGAGAGGGGTCATGTTGTCAATTAAGTGACCAACTAAAATACTATATACAGAAAGCAGACAGAGGAACATAGTAAATGGGAAAGGGTATGGGACAGGAAGAAGAAAAATAATGGATAATATTTAATGAATGATTGCTTTGATGCAGTTTCAATTATAATTACTTTACATATATTATGTTCAATCCATATAGCCGTTCAGCTGAGCAATAACTTAAGCAATATTTTATTTCTGTTTTATAAATGAAGAAAATGAGACATGAAGGAATAAAATAATTTGCCCAGTGATTACACAACTTGTATATTGTGACGAGACAATTCAAATTCAGGCTCTCACACCAACTTCCATAATGTCACACTTTACTACACTGGCTCACTTAAATTATTTTCTTGATTTATACACTAATATCCCTACAATCTGAATTATACCATGTGTCAGGAATTCCCAACACAAAGGCCAGAAATACATCCCAGCCAATGTTCCCATCACTTACATAATCTTGACATGTCAGTAGATGACAATCCCTCCCAATTTTCTCTCTTTCTAAAAATCCCTTTCTTAGTTATTCACGCATAATACAGTAAAAAAGTAATACTACACTTCTTTGGTCCCTTTATGCATTTAAAATATCTCTTAAAATGTATTGAGGACCTCAAAGACCTTTGATTATGTAGATTAATTTTTGTATTTATTAGAAATTAAATCTGAGAAATTTTTAAAGGGCTTGTTTATTAATTCATTTAAAAATAGCAATCTCATTAGATGTTAACATAAGTACACATATTTCTATGAAAAATAACTACATTTTCCAAAACAACAAAAAAGTGAGTAATGCAGCATTATTTTACATTTCTGGCAAATCTTTCAATGTCTAGTGTAAAGGAAGACAGCCGACTCTTGTGTCTTCTTCTGTTTATACTACTTATAGTAGTTTCAAGTGTACACCATAATTATTCAACATTTACATACCTAAAGAATAGATCACCATGATAAGTCCAAGAACTATCTGACACCATACCACACTATCACAATATTATTGTCTATATTACTATGCTATTACATCCCCATGACTTATTTGTTTTATACGTGGAAATTTGGACCGCTTATTGCCCTTCACCCTTTCCCCGTTTAATTTTTCAGTTATAGTTGACATTCAACATTATTTTATATTAATTTCAGGTGTACAGCATAGTGGTTAGACGATTATATAATTTAAGAAGTGATCCCCCTGACTAGTTTACTACCCACCTGGCACTATACATAGTTATTACCATATCACTGACTATTCCCTATGCTTTACTTTACACCCCCATGACTATTATTTAACAACCCATTTGGACATCTTAATACCTTTACCTTTCTCACCCTACCTCCCAAACCCCCTCCCATCTATCACCCCATAAATCTAGTACACATCTGACACCATACATAGTTATTACAATATTATTGACTATATTCCTTATGCTGTACCCTACATCCCCATGACTACTGTGTAACAACCAATTTATACTTCTTAATCCCTTCCCTGTTTTCACTCAACCCCTGTCCTAAACCTCCTCCCATATGGCAACTGTCAAAATGCTCTCTGCATCTATGAGATTGTTTCTGTTTTGTTTGTTTATTTATTTTGTTCTTTAGATTTCACATATAAGGAAGATCACATGGCATCTGTCTTTTTCTATTTGACATACCTCACTCAGCACAATACCCTCTAGGTCCATCCGTGCCATGGCAGATGGCAAGAACTCATTTTGTTCCATGGCCAAGCAACATTTCATTGTATGTATGTAACACCTCCTCTTCATCCATTCTTCTATCAACAGATACCCAGGCTCCCTTTACATCGTGGCCATTGTAAAGCAATGCTGCAATGCAAATGTGGATGCACATGTCCCCTTGAAGTAGAGTTTTGGGCTTCTTCAGATAAATACCCTGAGTGGGATTACTAGGTCTTTGTCTCTTATTATGGCCTTTGTTTTAAAGTCTGTTTTGTCTGGTATAAGTATTGATACCTCAGCTTTTTTCTGGGTTTTTTTGTTGCTGTTGTTTCCATTTTCATGCGATACTGTTTCCCATTCTTTTACTTTGGATCCGTATGTGTCTTTTGATCTGAAGTAACTCTCTTGTAAGCAGCATGTGGAAGGGTCTTATTTTCTTATCCATTCAGCTTTCCTATGTCTTTTGAGTGGAGCATTTAATCCATTTACATTTGAAGTAATTGTTGATAAATATGTTGGTATTGCTATTTTATTATTCATATTTTTGATTTTTTTTTTCATCTTAAAGACATCCCTCTAAGGTTCCTCATAACATAGTTTGGTGGTGATGAACGCCTTTGTTGTTTTTTGTTGTTGTTGTTTAGTTTTCTGTGTGTTTTTTTTTTTTTTTTTAATTTGGGAAGCTCTTTATCTGTCCTTTGATTCTAAATGATAGCTTTTGCTGGGTAGTAATCTTGATTGTAGATCCTTGCTTTTTATCACTCTGAATATTTCATGCCAACCCCTTCTGGCCTGCAATGTTTCTATTCAGAAATCAATAGACAGTCTTCTGGGAACTCCCTTGTAGGCAACTAACTGCTTTTCTCTTGCTGCTTTTAAGATTTTTTTCTTTTTCTTTAACCTTTGGCATTTTAATTATGATGTGTCTTGGTGTGGGCCTCTTTGGGTTCATCTTGTTTGGGACTCTCTGATCTTCCTGGGCTTGTATGTCTATTTCCTTCACCAGGTTGGGAAAGTTTTCAGTCATTATTTCTTTAAATAGGTTTTCAATTCCTTGCTCTCTCTCTTCTTCTTCTGGTACCCTATGTTGCAAATATTGGTATGCTTGATGTTGCCCCAGAAGCCTCTTAAAGTATCCTCATTTTTATGGATTTTTTTTCTTTTTGTTGTTCTGATTGGGTGCTTTCTGCTACCTTATCTTCTAAATTGCTGATTCAGTGCTCTGCTTCAGCTAATCTGTTGATTCTCTATGATGTATTTTTTTTTTATTTCAGTTATTGTATTCTTTATTTCTGACTGGTTCTTTTCTATGTTTTCCATGTCCATTTTTATGTTTCCTATCTCTTTGCTGAAGTTCTGCCTGAGATCATTGAGCATACATATAACCAGTGTTTTGAACTCCGAATCTGGTAAATTGCTTGTCTCCATTTAGTGCAAAGGCCAAGAGAGCTGATATTGAAGTCCCAATTCTTTAAAAGTGAAAAGAAAAAACTAAACATAATACTGACCAATGAAGTTTTTATTTCTACCAGCACACCCATAAAACAATAATGGTAGAAATCATTATTTATTATGCAATGGTTTTCATTATTTCATTTTAACCCAATGAGGAAAGTAATTGGGAAAAGAATGGAAACCTTGATCTGATGCCAGGAGTAAAAAGCAGCTCCATGCTTGTCCTCTTCAAGTGGCAGCTGTTTCTTGTAACCAAGACACAAGCCTTGTTTTCTAAAATAACTGTGAGGACTAAGTAATAGCTATGAAAGCCATTTGTAAAGTTAGAATAGTTGTATTTTTATTTGGTTTGTAGAACTTTACCAAAAAAGGAATCAAACCCTCCTGAAAGGAATTGTTTGAAGTAGACAGAAGAAAAGGTCAGAGTGAGCAATTTTATGATGCTTAGGTCTTCTCTTTGATACACACCAGACATATATGTGTAGCTAAAGAGATTGGTGATGGTTATATGAGCAAAAGGGAATGACCTAGTCATGAAGAATAGATTATGATGAAATTTATCAACCTCTCTTCTGGCAGTACTTTGGTTATGTACAAACAAACAACAAAATTAATCTTTGTCATGGCATTATTATTTAAATTTCCTAACTTTATTGATGGTTGTAGAAACTAAGACGTGAAGGAGCTCAATTTAACATTTTCTTAACATAAAATGGAAGCGTTAATATTAGGATATGACATTTCACCATGAATTACATTATTAGAATTTACTGTTGTAAAGAGAAATGTACAGAGTTCAGATAAGCTTTTTACTTAGTATGCATATTAAAGACAGCAGAATCTTGCAATAAGCAAGTGGAGTCCAGAAAACTAAGTTCTCTATTTGTTATTCCTAGAGGGCATCTTTAAATACAGAACAAATAAAAAAGAATTGCTTCAGAATGACTGAACCAAACCCATCCAATGGAAAATATAAACAGAAGTTTTGCATCGATGTTCTAATGACTTCCTTGGTTTACAAGGATAGTTGTCACTCACTGTTCTTGGCTTTGCCAATCACAAAACTGAAAAAAAACAGAGTTAAATTGAATGTCCTGTAGCTTATATATATTCTAAGCACCCAAAATTTTAGCTAAAGAGGTTTCATGAGTTTTAAGAGAGCAGTTTTCCTATAATACTCTTAAATAAATGTCTCCCTCTAAGGATTTATTGTCTGAGTAATGGTTTCTCCATTTAGTACATTGTATTATTGCACTTACTTGAGTGTTTATAAGTCTGTCTTCCTTTGGGACTGAGATGTTAAGGCTGAGAAACATCCCTCTCTGTGTCCCCAGTGCCTGGCATAGATGGAGCAATGTCATATTCCATGAGGGCAGGGGTTTTCCACTGCTTCATTCCCAGTGCCTAGAACAGCAGCTGGCAAGCAGTAGGCACTCAGTAGATTTTGTTGACCGAATGGCACAATTATGATTAATGACCTACATATCCCCCGTTGAAAGTTAAAAGAAACCATTTTTCTTTTCTCTTAGTCTATTTTAAATTGCATTTTTTCTCTACCATGACAGATTTCTGTAGCTTTTGTTTATACTAATATGCCCTGGATAGGCCATAGATTATAAACTTTACAACGACCAGTGACAATTGTTTTACTCATAATTGAACTCTGTACATTTCTCTTTAATAATGTTATTCATGGTGAAATGTCATATCCTAATCTTAACTCTTTCATTTTATGTTAAGAAAATGTGAAATCTATCTCCTTCGTGTCTTAGTTTCTACATCCATCAATAAAGTTTGGAAATTTAAATAAGACTATTTCAGAAAAATGCAATTAATATAAGCACTTAGAATGTCCTTCTATCTCCCATCCATTCCTTCCAGCTCTGCTCCAGGCTTGTCCTAAGACATCTCCCCGACAGTTGGGGTCAGGGTGTGGCCCCAACGCTGGGAGCACGAACTTCTAGTTCTTAGGCCTCACAGTGGGTATTATGCATAAAAGAGCAAAAGTCTGTAGAGTCCTATTTCTCTGCAATGGCTACTTGGAGACAGTGTCTGTATATATACTATGTTTATGCAATACTAAAGTTTAATTTAATTCAAAATAAAAAGTTCAGTTTAATACTAAAGTTACAAATATAATCATACCAAAGTTAGGAAAAAATAATTTATAAAAATGTCCTTCAATATAGTAGTCCCTAAAAATATTTCAATGATTGAAATCAGGATTCAATGTGTATTTGAATATGAATGTGAATGTAATCTAGTTAATTTCCTTATTATCTTCACATTCTCCAGAGTGATAAGCTTTATTTGTGATTTCCACAGGGTGCTGATGTAGTTCCTCCTATAATATAAAACTTCTCAAAAGAGTTTTTAGCAACCCAAGCAATCAATATATATATAAGGTAGAATTGAAAGTAACAGCCATGAAACAAAAAGTATGAGAATGTCTTACAAAAATTATATAAATTGAAATTATAAGGTCATTTATTGAGTCACTATTGTTGCTATGGATGACATTTTGACTGAAGTTCTGCTGTTTTGGCTAAACAAAACCTGAGCACAGAAGATGCTCCTGCCAGGCCATAGTTGTGCTAGCTTCTGTCAGGTCCTGGCCCTACACAAACTGCCTTCACAGGCTCCTGCACCTGGAAGTGACTGTGTCAGGCCTGGCAGTTGTGGTCGCAGTGGAAATTCACAAGAACACAATAACACCAATATGGTACACACAGCTCTCTGTTGTGAATTGGAACTTCTTTAAGACAGTTTCAGCTATTTATATTCAGGAGTGCTGTAAGGGAAATGATTTTGAGTTCTATAGGGAAGCTCAAACACGCACAAACTACAAGAGATCACTGTTCATTTTTCTTTAGGGGTGGAGTAATGGAGCACAGTGAATTGTGCTTCAATTATCTAGTGACTTATAGTGCAGTAATGTCCCTTTTCTTCATAGAAAGCTATGACCACCTTTATCCACGACCACTTTTTTCCTAAAGTCTGGTTGCATCCCCATTCCTCTACTGAGTTGGCTTCCCCAAAGATTATGAATCATTTTCTAATCATCAGATCCAAGGACTGGAACTCACTTTGCATTATGTGAGATCCCACTGAACCCCTTCCTTTCCCCTTCTGCTTCTGACCATTCTTTCTCCATTCACCCCTCACTTTTAAAGCTGGGTCTTTGATTTTACTCTTTCCTTACCCTATACTCCCTTCCTAAGAGATCCTATTCACTCTCCTGGCCTCAACAGGCTCCTTCTTATAAGGTGGATTTCTTCGGAAATTTCACAATTCCATCCTCAACTCTGTCATGAGCTCCAGTTCTGCATCTTCAACCACCAACGGACATTCCCCCTTGTGATTTCAAATACAATGTATTTAGAATTGGACTTTTCAACTTAGCCTCATCACTTCATCTAAAAATCATACAATTTGACTTTCGTTCCCTAATTTTTTTGTTTGTTTGTGATAACATCTTTTTCCATGTCACCTACACATGTTTTTTTCAAACATTAAATTTTACTGATTCTTCACCTTATTAGATTGAACCATATGAAGTGTGTATTTATGCAGCTTAAAAATGGTCAAATATTGGTAATTTCAGTAATCAGTAATACAATTCATTTTATGATTGACTTTTATGATTTAATCATAAAAATTCAAGTCCTTTTAATATCTAATATTTGAATTACTCCAGTAGCTTTCTATTTTCTGCACTTCCATTTTCTACCTACAGCTTATTCTGAAGGACGCCAATTTACTAATCCATCTGAAATACTGATCTTTGAAAACTTCTTATTTTTAAAAAAGATGAAATGCCTTCACTTTTCAGTTGTGACTTTATACGACTTTTCCTAAAACCTACCTTTTCAGTCTCTTGGCCCGACTTACCTTCTCATAGCCTCTGTTTCAATCAACAGAGTGTAAATAACATAGCCTCTGTTTCAATCAACAGGTGTAAATAACATCTTTCTCCCCTCTTTATTCAGAGAACTCGCTTCTCTTTCTTCAGAAATCCATCTGCCTATAGACTCCTTTAAACATTAATCATACATAGCTTAGGAACATTTCCAGTATCATTCACTTCACTTTTAATTATTTTTTCTCATGAATTGTACTCCTACACACTGTTTAAATGCCTGGAGAGTACAAACGGTATTTTTATGCCTCTTTATTTCTTCATTAAGCAGAGTATAAGACCTTGTAAGTGATCAAAAAATAGTTACAGCTTCTTTTACTGATTTTTAAAAAATGGTCTGAGTCCTGCCCCAGATATTATCCTTTAATCTACTCCTTTTTAAAACATTCTCTGTATCTATAAGTTTGTTTCTGTTTTGTTTGTTTATTTTGTTCTTTAGAGTCTACATATAAGCGAAATAACATTGCATCTGCTTTTCTCTGTCTGACACTCCGCTTGGCACAGTACCTTCCAGGTCTATCCATGATGCCGCAGATGGCAAGAAACTATTCCCTTCTATGGCCGAGCAATATTCCATTGTACATATGTACCACCTACTCATTATCCGTTCATGCACTGATGGACACCCCGGCTGCCTCTGCATCGTGACCATTGTAAACAATGCTGCAATGAACATATGGATGCACATGTCCCCTCGAAGTAATGTTTAATAAATACCCTGAGGTGTTTTTACTGGTTTCTTCTTTCTCTTGTTACAGTCTTTGTTTTAAACTTTATTTTGTGTGGTATAAGTATTGCTACCCCAGCTTTTTTCTGTTGGTTTCCATTTTCATGAAATATCTTTTTCCATCCCTTTACTTACTGTCTGTATGTGTCTTTCAATCTGAAGTGATTCTCCTGTAGGCAGAATATATAAAGGTTTTGTTTCTTTATCCATGTAGTCCTCCTATGTCTTTTGATTGGAGCGTTTAATCGATTTACGTTGAAAGTAATTGTTAATAGATATGTAGCTATTGCCATTTTATTATTCATAATTTTGATTTTTTTTTTCCATCTTAAAGTAGCCCAACATTTCTTGTAATACTGGTTTGGTGGTGATGAACTCCTTTAGCTTTTTCTTGTCTGGGAAACTCCTTATCTTTCCTTTGATTCTAAATGATAGCTTTGCTGGGTAGACTAATCTTGGTTGTAGGTCTTTGCTTTTTATCATGTTGAATATTTTCTGCCAATCTCTTCTAGCCTGCAAAGTTTCTGTTGAGAAATCAGCTGACAATTGTATGAGAGCTGCCTTATAACATACCAGTTGCCTTCCTTTTGCTGCGTTTTGGATTCTCTCTTTGTCTTTAAACTTTGGCATTTTAATTATAATGTATCTTGATGTGGGCCTCTTTGGGTTCATCTTGTTTGGGTCTCTCTACACTTATATGTTTATTTCTTTCACAAGATTAGGAAAGTTTTCAGTCCTTGTTTCTTTAGATAGGTTCTCAATTCCTTCCTTTCTCTCCTCTCCTTCTGGTACGCCATGACATGAATGTTGTTACACTTGGTATTGTACCAGAGGTCTCTTAAACTATCCTCATTTTCTTGGATTTTTTTTTTCTTTCTGCTCTTCTGATTGTGTGTTTCTTGATACCTTCTCTTTCAAATCACTAATTTAATCCTCTGCTTCATCTAGTCTGCTGGTGATTCCTTCCAGTGCATTCATTTCAGTTATTGTATTCTTCACTACTGACTAGCTTTTTTTAATAGTTTCTATGCCAGTTTTTATGCTTGCTATCTCTTTGTTAAAGTTCTCACTAAGTTCCTTGAGCATCCTTATAACTATTGTTTTGGATTCTTTATCTAGTAGGATGTTTATATCCCTTTTGTTTAGTTCTTTTTCTGGAGTTTTCTCCTGTTCTTTCGTTTAGATTGTATTTCTTTGTTTCCTCATTTTTGCTGCCTGTTGGTTTCTATGTATTAGGTAGACCTACTATGTCTCCCAGTCTTAGCCAGGTGGTCTTATGTAGTAGGTGCCCTGGCACAGTCTCCCTGGTCACCTGCTCTGGGTGCTCCACGAGTGTCCCTTGTGTGGGTTGTGTGTGCCCTCCTGTTATAATTGAGCTTGATTGCTTTTGACACATCAGTGGGTGAGATTGACCCTCACACTGATTGATTGTGGGGTTTGGCCATGCCCACAGCTTACAGGCTGCTGGGGAAGGGTGGCATTATCCCACTGAGTGGGATTTGCCCCAGCAGGCTCTGGTGCCTGTTGAGACCACCCTTCAGGTGTGCTACTGTGGGGCTAATTGGGTGGCATTCTGCTGTGATCTGAAGCCAACCTCCCAGAATGTTGGTTCTGGGGCCTCTTGGAAGGGGCTCCAGTGCAGGCCCAGATCAGCCACTGCCTGTCCCTGTCTATGTACTACCTAGTAGGAGCTACAAAGTCATCTGCCGTTGTTCACTGCTTGTGCTAACTCTAGAGGTGTGTGGGAGAGGCCATGCTGCAAACGAAGGTTGGTTGCCACCAGTACTGAGCATGGGGTAGCTCCACAAAAAAACAGGACATCCCTAGGCCTGCTGCCACCTGCCGGCTCTCTTAAAGAGCCTCATATGGTACGTGAGTTGGATGAGGCAGAGTCTTAGGGAGTCACTAGTGTGGGAAAAGTTATGGTCCCTCTATTAATGTAAATTCTGCTTTGGCACCAGTGCTGAGCATGGAGCTACTCAGCAAAAATCTCAAAGCACACTGAAGCCTGCCTGGGTCCTGTGCACTCCAATAGTTTTCCAAGACAGAGTGCAATGCAGGGGGGCTGGCTGCTCTCTGAGAAAGAGCCTCTGGTGTTCAGTGAGTTGGGTGGGGTGGAACCTCAGGGAATCTGAAAGATGGAACAGTGGAGCTCCCCAGACCAATCAGATTCAGATTTGGCCTGTGGGGGAGGGCTCAGTACAGGAGAGATAGCACCCACCTGCTGCCTCATAGGAGAAGGACCCCACACTGAGAAAATGGCGACTGTCCTCTAGCCCTTGATCTGACACTCGGAGTTACTGTCCCTCCACCGGAGCCCAAGGTTAGTGCCCACAAGTGAGTTTATCTGTGTGCAGGCTGTTTAATAAGAGGATGTCTGGGTTTCCCGAAGCCTTCCATCCCACCCGGATCGTTGGAATTCCCACTGTTTTTCACAGCCAGATGTTATGGGGGCTCCTCTTGCTGGCACTAGTACTCTGGAGTGTAAGTTTGGGGTTTCTCTCTCTCTCCTCTAGCGGGGACCTCTGTGGCATAGATATCCCTCCTAGTTCTCAACCGCCACACAGATGTTTGGGATCAGCCTATTTCACATCTCAACCCCCACTACCAGTCTCAACATGGCTTCTTCTTTATATCCTTAATTATAAAACTTCTGTTCAGCAAGAATTCAGATGGTTTTCTAGGTTAATTGTTCTATAATTTAATTGTAATTTTAATGTGTTCATGGAAGGAAGCAGGCACAGTGTTTATGTACTCCACCATCTTTGATCTCCTCCCTAATCTACTCTTTTTTAAAAAAGCACAGTTGAAATAGATTATATTAGTCTCAGGTATACAATATGATATATATAGTAATTTGACATTTACATACCTGACAAAGTGATCAACACACTAGTAATCATCTGTCACCATGCAAGCATTTTTTAAAATTACCGTTGACATTTAATATTATTTTATATTAGTTTCAGGTGTACAGCATAGTGGTTAGATATTTATGTAATTTACAAAGTGATTCTCCTAATTAGTCTAGTACCCACCTGGCACTATACATAGTTATTACAATATTATTGACTATATTTCCTATGCTGCACTTTACATCCTTGTGACTATTTTGTAACTATCAATTTGTACTTCTTAATCTCTTCACCTTTTTCACCCAGCACCCCAACCACCCTCTCCCCTGATGGTCACCAGTTTGTTCTTTGTATCTATGAGTCTGTTTCTGTTTTGTTTATTTTGTTTTTTAGATTCCACAATATGTGTGCAATCATGTGTTATTTGTCTTCCTCTGTCTGATTTATTTTGTTTAGCATAATACCCTCTATGTCCATCCATATTGTCACAAATGATAAGATTTTATTCTTTTTTATAGCCAAGTAATATTCCATTGTATATATGTACCACCTCTGCTTTATCCAATCATCTATTGATGGACACTTAGGTTGCTTCCATATCTTGACTATTGTAAATAATGCTGCAATGAATATTCAAATTAATGTTTTAGTTTTCTTTGGGTAAATACCCATGAGTGAAGTTGCTAGGTCCTATGGTAGACCTATTTTTAATTTTTTTAAGGAATTTCTATGCTCTTTCCAGAGTGGCTGCACCATTTGTAATCCCACCAACAGAACACAAGAGTTCTTTTTTTTTCACCACATCCTTCATCAACACTTGTTATTTGTTGACTTTTTGCTAATAGCAAAAGATAAGAGGTAGTACCTTATTGTGATTTTGATTTATATTTCACTAATGATTAATGATGTTGAGCATCTTTCATATGTTTGTTGGCCATCTGTATGTTTTCTTTGGAGAAATGTCTCTTCATGTCTTGTGCTCATTTTTTGATTAGATGGTTTATTTTTGTTGTTGTTGTTGTTGTTGAGTTACATAAATACAGACTGTGCCAAAAAATGTATACACATTTTAAGAAAGGAAAACTGTATTAATATTGTAATACTCAATATATACTGATAACAGAAAATAAGTACAAGTCACGTTTGACTTCTGCAATTACAAGAGATGCTCAAAGGGATTACCATCAGCATTCAGACACTTCTGATTACGGTGAATTACTGCTTGAGCAACATTGACCAAAGTGTCCACTTGTATACGTTTTTTTGGCATCCCGCATATATTACATATTTTGAATGTCAACCGCTTATCAGACATATCTTTTGTGAATATATTCTCACATTCAATAGGTTGTCTTTTGTTTTATTGATGGTTTCCTTCACTGTGTAGAAGGTTTTCAGTTTGATAAAGTTCCATTTCTTATTTTTGCTTTGTGTTTCTGTTGCTCAACATATTCAAAAAGATATTACTGAGACTGATGTCAAATAATTTGTTCCCTGGTTTGGTCTAGAAATTTATGGTTTCAGGTTTTATTTACATTTGAGTCTCTAATCCAGTTTGAGTTTGTTTTTTTATATGTTGAAAGAGAGTGGCCCAGTTTCATTTGGGGGCATGTATCTGTTCAGTTTTCCCAACATCACTTGTTATCAAGATTGTTATTTGTCCATTGTTTATTCTTGCCTCCTTTGTCTTAGATTAATTGACCATATAAGGGAGGGTTTATTTCTGAGCTCTCTAATTTCTTCCATTGATCTATGTGGGGTTTTTTGTTTGTTTGTTTTTGTGTCAGTTCCATACTATTTTGATTGTTATAGCTTTGTAGTATAGTTTGAAATCAGAAAGTATAATATTTCACACTTTGTATTACTTTCTCAAGATTGCTTTGGCTATTTGTGGTCTTTTGTGATTCAATATAAATTTAAGGATTATTTGCTTCTAGTTCCCAGAGAATATCATTGTTATTTTGATAGTGATTTTATTAAATCTATAGATTGCTTTGGGTTGTATGCCCATTTTACTGATACTAATCCTTCCAATCCATGAGGACAATTTATCCTTCTATTTATTTTGTGTCCTCTTCAGTTTCTTTCTTTGTCTTATAGTTTTTAGAGTATGGGTCTTTCACCTCCTTGGTTAAATTCATTCCTTGGTATTTTATTATTTTAGGTGCAATTGTAAATGGATGTTTTCTTAATCTCTTCTTCTGAGCATTCATTATTAGTGTATAGAAATGCAAAGGATTTCTGTACATTAATTTTGTATCCTCTCAATTTACTGAAATCAGTTATTAATTCTATAAAATTTTGGTGGATTCTTTAGGATTTTCAACATACAGTATTGTTTCATCTGCAAATAGTGATAGTTTTACTTCTTTTCCAATTTGGATGCCTTTTATTTCTTTTGCTCCTCTGATGGTTGTGCCTAGGACTTCCAATACTATATTAAATAATAGCGTGAGACTCAGCATCTTTCTATTGTCCCCAATCTTAGAGGAAAAGCTTCAGCTTTTCACCATTGAATATGATGTTAGCTGACAGGGTGTCATATATAGCTTTTATCATGATTAGGTAAGTTCTTTCTATACACACTTTGGTCAAAGTTTTTATCACAAATGGATGTTGAATTTTACCAAATGCTTTTTCTGCATTTTTGTTCTCTGTTCCTTTCATCTTCACTTGACCGCTTTCGTTTTCATTTGCTTGTTTTCTTTAGTGTTTTAACCGGGTTCCTTGCTCTTCATTTTTTGTGTATTTTTGTAGGTTTTGGTTTGTGGTAACCATGAGGTTCATATATGGTCATCTATATCTATAATAGTCTATTTTAAGCAGATAGGCATTTAAGTTCAAATGCATAATAAAAGCAGTACATTTTTACTCACCCCTTCACTCTTTATGTTTTTGACATCATGTTTTATATATTTTGCTTTGCATATCTCCTGCCTACTTATTGCAGTTATAGTTAATTTTACTACTTTTGTCTTTTCACCTTCATATTAGCTTTGTAAGTGGTTGATTCACTGTGTTTATTATATATTTGCCGGTACAAGTGAGGTTTTCTTTTTTCTTTTCTCTATTTTTTTTATTTCTGGTTATAGCCTTTTCTTTTCTGCATTATGAAGATACCTTAACATTTCTTATAAAAATGGTTTAGTGATGATGAACTTCTTTAGTTTTTTTCTTGTCCAGGAAGCTCTTTACCTCTCCCTAAATCTGAATGATAATTTTAACTAGTATAGTATTCTGGATTGTAAGTTTCTTTCATTCAGCATTTCAACTATTTCCTGCCACTCACTTCTGGCCTGAAAGTTGCTGCTGAGAAATCAACTGGTAACTTTATAGGTAACTTTATAACTTTGTATGTGGCTTGTTTCCTTCTTGTTGTCTTCAAGATTGTCTCTCTCCTTATCCTTATCTTTTGCCTTTTATTTTAGTTTTTTGTTGTTGTTGTTGTTGTTTTCAATTTATTAACAGGGGAGAGCACGAATGCAGTCCCCCACTACCACAAATTACGCAGTCAAGTTTCCCACATTTGGGGAAATCGCAGGGGTCAGCACATCCGGAGTGCAATGGATAAGCCTCGGCCTGGGAAAACCACCTTCGTGATCATGGTATCTCCCCTGCCAGGTAAGTATTATTTTAGGTTTTTTTTATTAGTTTCAGGTGCACAAGACAAAGTAATACTTAGATGTTTATCTTTTATATCTCTTACATTGTGTGAATCCCCTCACCCCATCCATTAACCCTCTGACATCGTACAGAGCCATTACATTTCCACTGTCTCTATTCCTAATGCTGTACTCCGCTTCTCGTAAGTACATACATATACACATATATACATAGATATGTATACATATATATGTGTATGTGTGTATATATATATATATATATATATATATATATATATATATATATACATATACATATACATACAAACATGTAGTTGACATTCATTATTGTTCAGCTTCAGCTGCATGTGTACACTGCAGTGGTCAGGCATCTACATCATCCCTGAGGTGGTCTCCCTAATGAGACAAGTGTCCATGGATACCCTACAAAATCTTTACAACATTATTGATTACATTCCCCACATTAATTTTCAGAACCCCGTGGCCATCTTGTGGTTACTGACTGTTTTCTAATCCCTCACCTTCGCCCTTATCCCCACCCCCCTCCCATCTAGCAACCCTCCGTTTTTCCTCTATGTCTCCAAAACTGTTTCTGATTAGTTCATTCACTTATTCTTTTCTTTAGCTTCCACATATAAGTGAGATCATATGGTATTTGTCTTTCTTATCGTTTGCCATTTTAATTACAATGTGTGTTGGTGTGTCTCTTTGAATTCATCTTTGGAATGCTTTGTGCTTCCTGGACCTGCAAGTCTATTTTCTCCTGCAGACTAGGAAAGTTTTTAGTCATTATATCTTTCAATATACTTGTTGCCTCTTTCTCTCTCTTCTTCTTCTTCTGGAATCTCTATAATGTGAATGTTAGGCTGCTTGATTTTTCTCCTAGAGGTCCCTTATACCTATCCTCATTTTTTTAAATTATTTTTTATTTTTCTGTTCTGATTGGGTGATTTCCACTATTCTTTCTTCCAGGTTGCTAATCCATTCTTCTGTATTAACTAATTACTGTTAATTCCTTCTAATGTATTCTTTATTTCAGTTATTTATTCTTTATCTCTGATTAAATTCTTTATTATATATTCTAATTCTTTGTTGAAGTACTCTCTAAGTTCCTCAATTCTATTCTCAATTGTGTCAACTATCCTTATGACAATTTCCTTCAATTCTTTCTCACGTAAATTACTTATCTTCATTTCATTAGAGTTTTTCTCCAGGGTTTTTTTCTTGTTCCTTTATTTGGGGCATATTCTTCTGTCTTCGCACTTTGACTTTCTGTGTTTGTTACTGTTAGATGAAGTAGCTATCTTTCCCAATCTAAAAGGGTTATCTTGTATAGAAGTGACTTTTGTGTAGACTGTGCTGGGTGGTTTGGGCAGACTAGTTGGAGTTGGGGCAAGCATTTGCAGTGCCACCAGAAGGAGCAGGTTTGGGGCGGGGCAGCCTGGTGTGCATATGTGTGCAATAATTCCCTGTTGTTCTTGCTGTCCATAGCCAGACTAGAATTAGGGTAATACAGCCTGGTGTGTGTGAGCTTCCATACTCTACTGATCTGGGTTGGACAGCCCTATGGGCATGTGCTATTGAGCCCTCCTAATTCTGCTCTTACCCTGGGCGGGGCTTCCAGCTGTGTGCATGTGAGGCTAACCCTGTTGTTTTCATTGACTGCTGTCAATGTCAGTCTGGACTGTGGAACCCTGTGAGCACACACAGAGCACTCTGCCATTTCCCTCTTACTCAGAGTGGGGCATCCTACTGTGTATGTCCATAACTCACCCTGTTTTTTTTTTTTTTTTTTTTTTTTTTTAATCAAAAACTTACTTCTTTATTGGAATTAACATTCCTATGGAAAGGGGGTTGTACATGACTTACCTCTTTAATTATATTTTTCTCTATTTTCTTCTAGATATTTTATGGTTTCAGATCTTACATTTAAGTCTTTAAGCCATTTTGAATTTGTTTTTGTATATGGTGTAAGGAGGTGGTCCAGCTTCAATTTCTTGCATGTGTCCGTCCAGGTTTCCCAACACCACTTATTGAACAGACTATCTTTACCCCATCGTACATTCTTGCTTCCATTGTCGTAGATTAGATGGGCATATAGGCATGGATTTACGTCTGGACTCTCTATTCTGTTCCATTGATCTATGTATCTATTTTTATGCCAGTACCATGTTGTTTTGATTACTGTAGCCTTGTAGTATAGTTTGAAATCAGGTATCGTTATACCTCCCACTTTGTTCTTATTTCTCAAGATTGCTGAGGCTATCCGGGGTCTTTTATGGTCCCATATAAATTTTAGGATTATATGTTCTATTTCTGTGAAAAACGTCGTTGGTAGTTTGATAGGAATTGCGTTGAATATGTATATTGCCTTAGGCAGTATGGACATTTTAATTATATTAATTCTTCCTATCCATGAACATGGAATGTGTTTCCATCTATTTATGTCTTCTTTCATTTCTTTCTTCAGTGTTGTATAATTTTCTGAGTACAGATCCTTTACATCTTTGGTTAGATTTATTCCCAGATATTTTATAGTCTTTGGAGCAATTGTAAATGGAATTGTTTTTTTAATTTCTCCTTCTGCTATTTTATCATTGGTATATACAAATGCAACTGATTTCCGAATATTAATTTTATATCCTGCTACTTTACTAAATTCATCTATCAGTTCTAATAGTTTCTTGGTGGAGTCTTTAGGGTTCTCTATATATAGTATCATATCATCTGCATATAATGATAATTTTACTTCCTCCTTACCAATTTGGATGCCTTTTATTTCTTTTTCTTGTCTGATTGCTGTGGCTAGAACTTCCAGCACTATGTTGAATAGAAGTGGAGAAAGTGGGCAACCTTGTCTTGTTCCTGATCTTAGGGGGAATGGTTTTAGCTTTTCCCCATTGAGTATGATGTTAGCTGTGGGTTTGTCATATATGGCCTTTATTATGTTAAGATATGATCCCTCTATTCCCACTTTCTTAAGGGTTTTTATCATAAAAGGTTGCTGTATTTTATCAAATGCTTTTTCTGCATCTATTGATATGATCATGTGATTTTTATTTTTCATTTTGTTAATGTGGTGTATCACATTAATTGATTTGCGGATGTTGAACCACCCCTGCATACCAGGGATGAATCCCACTTGATCATGGTGTATGATCTTTTTAATGTATTGCTGAATTCTGTTTGCTAATAATTTGTTGAGAATTTTTGCATCTATGTTCATTAGAGATATCGGCCTGTAGTTTTCTTTCTTTGTGGTGTCTTTGTCTGCTTTTGGGATCAGGGTGATAGTGGCTTCGTAAAAAGTGTTTGGGAGTCTTCCTTCCTTCTGGATTTTTTGGAAGAGCTTGAGGAGAATAGGTGATAATTCTTTTTTGAACGTTTTGAAAAATTCACCTGTAAAGCCATCTGGTCCAGGGCTTTTGTTTGTTGGGAGATTATTGATTACTGATTCAATTTCCCTGGTGGTAATCAGACTGTTCAGGCTTTCTGTTTCTTCTTGAGTTAGCTTTGGAAGGTTGTGCGCCTCTAGAAAATTGTCCATTTCTTCAAGGTTGTCAAATTTGTTGGCATATAGTTGCTCATAGTAATTTCTTACAATTTTTTGTATTTCTGTGGTGTCTGTTGTCACTTCTCCTCTTTCATTTCTGATTTTATTAATTTGGGTCCTCTCTCTCCTTTTTTTAATGAGTCTGGCTAAAGGTTTGTCAATTTTGTTTATCTTCTCTAAGAACCAACTCTTGGATTCATTGATCTTTTGTATTGTTTTTCTGGTTTCTATTTCATTTATTTCTGCTCTGATCCTTATTATCTCCTTCCTTGTGCTCCCTTTGGGTTTATTTTGCTGTTCTTTTTCCAGATCCCTTAAGTGTGAAGATAAACTGTCAATTAGTGATGTTTCTTGTTTCTTTAGGTAGGCCTGCAGTGCTATGAACTTCCCTCTTAGGACTGCTTTCGCAGCATCCCATAGATTTTGGGTCGTCGTGTTCTCATTCTCATTTGTCTCAAGATATCTTTTGATTTCTTCTTTGATCTGCTGCTTGACCCATTCATTATTTAGCAACATGTTATTCAGCCTCCATGAATTGGTGTATCTTCCTGGTTTTTTTCCCCTGTAGTTCATTTCTAATTTCATAGCACTGTGGTCAGAGAAGACAATTGGTATGATTTCAATTTTCTTAAATTTATCGAGGCTTGTCTTGTGTCCTAACATATGATCTATTTTAGAAAATGTTCCATGAGCACTTGAGAAGAACGTGTATTCTGCAGCATTGGGGTGAAATGCTCTGAAAATATCAATTAAGTCCAACTGCTCCAAAGTATCATTTAAGGCTGTTGTTTCCATATTGATTTTCTGTCTGGAGGACCTGTCCCTTGTTGTCAGAGGTGTGTTGAAGTCCCCTACTATGATAGTGTTGCTGTTGATCTCTGTCTTTATGTCCATCAGTACCTGTTTTATATATTTAGGTGCTCCTATGTTAGGTGCATAGATGTTTACTAGGGTTATGTCCTCTTGTCGGATTGATCCCTTTATTATTATATAGTGCCCATCTTTGTCTTTTAATATTTTTTTCATTTTAAAGTCTATTTTGTCAGATATAAGTATTGCAACTCCAGCTTTTCTTTTGCTTCCATTTGCATGAAATATGTTACTCCAACCCTTCACTTTCAGCCTGTGTGTGTCTTTTGATCTGAAATGAGTCTCTTGTATATCACCCTGTTGTTTTAATTGACTGCTGAGAGAGCAAATCCAACTGGACTGTGCTTTGGGTGAGATTGCCACAGGATTCCATTCCCTCTCAATCTGGGTGGAGCTGCCCAATACACACGTGTGCTATCGCTCCCTAATGAGTCTGTTTTTGCTTCCGGACAGGACAGCACAGTGGGCATGCACAGCAATGCCCTGGTGCAGGTCAGCCCTGGTACAGGCCCACTGATCTAGTTCTTGATGGTGGGGGACATTGTGCTGTGTGCTCCCACTATGGCTCACTCTTGTTCCTGCTGGTGCTAGATCCAAAACATACTAATGCAGACTTGAAATCCAGCCAGATCACCTGAGTAGAGCTCATGCCTGCACTATACAAGTGCACGGGGAATGTAAACAGTGGTGCTCACCAGTTCCTCAGATCCTGATGGGTTCCCTCAGATTCTGGTTAGCTCCTGTGTTTCCCAGTCTTCTCTATGTGGTCTCTCTCTCTTTCTCTCTCTCTCTCTCTCTCTCTCTCTCTCTCTCTCTCTCTCTCTCTCTCTCTAATTCTCTATCTCTCTTTGTTGTACAGAAGCTGTTCAGTTGTTCAACAGTTGTTTCTCAGGAGAAATTGCTCTAAATATAGGTGCATATTTAGTGTGTTTATGGGAAGGGACAGGCTCCATGTCCTCTTATAGTGCCATCTTGGACTTGTCTTACTTTAATCTACCTTTCTGAAAATAACATTTCTGCCCAGAAATTGGGTGTGTTTTAAAGTAGACTTTAGACCCAGCTCTATTTTCTGTTGATGCTACTGCAATTTATGCTATCATACACTTGTGGACCAATCTATCTCCTAGTCAGAATCCTAGATTTCATCAGAATGAAAACTGATGAAAGATAGATTTTTAAATTCTTGGATTAGACTGCAATTTCTTTATATCTTTAGCAATGAAATCTTGGAGATGTATAATACTATATCTCAGAATCTACTAAACCCAAACAGCTCAATGACTACTGTTAAATTGAGAAGTTTTGATACATGAATCCTGTATTCATGGGAACTCATAATCTGTTATCTGAATATCAGGGCAAGAAAATGCCTCTTTTGTCATCAAGTCATAATTGTCTTCCACTGCCTGCTTGATTTATTTTTAAATACCCTTGATCTTTGTCTTCTCCCAGATATAAATAAAGTAATTCTTATAAGTCCTCTTTGTCCCTAATGTTCTCTATCCATGTTTCATTTATGCTGCCAGACAATTATTGAGATTCAGTCCAAGACGATTTAAAAATAGGCCAGTTTATGGTTTTTAGATAACTCCCTAAAAAGGTAACTTTAAATCTTAAGTTGCGTTTCTTGAGAGATTTCTATTGCATATTAACATTATTGCACAAAAGGGAAAAAAGGGAAAAAATGGGTTGTTTTGACTTTATAATAATTCAATAAAAGTAAAGAAATAAATTCCATTAAAGAATATACTCCCTTCTGGTCCTTTAGGCCATTTTGAAAGCCTACTTATCAAAAGAAGTGTTAACAAAATTGAACAAAAGTTTACACCATTAAGCTCTAGTGAGGTAAAGATTCATTTCAGAGGACTAATGAAATGTAAGAATCAGGAATAAGATAAATTAAATCTTCAACCTAATCTTCAAGCAGAACACTTAGTTAAATTGTCTAAGTATCTGATATGATAGCACCCAAAGTCATTTGGTTTAAAATCATGGTTAAAGAAATAAAGATACCCCATTTATTTAAATGTACTGTATTCATTAATTATTGAGCCACATGACTGAGTTGCTATTTTAACTTTGGTTAAAGATTAATTCTGGTTGTTCTTAAACTTTTCTTAAATCTTATTACTTTGTACTTCAGTGAAAAGATTATGGTTAAAGTTAATTTCTATGTCATATTAGAAAGGAAAGGAAATTGACTACCCTAAGCAGAAAAATTTCCTTTAACTCAGACATATTTATCTAAAAATGAGGGCCAAATGAAAGGAAACAATCTGGTTGTTTTTATTTGATTTTTGTTCATCCTTCACTTAAAATAAATCACAAATCTTTCTTACTAAAAACTTATTTTCTTGATTTATATTCAATGTAAAAAATTGAATATAAATTCAATTTTTGAAAAATTTACCCCATCAATACAAAATAACACTCCCATTAGCTCTTTCTTAAGTACTGGTATCTGTGAACTAAGTATAATTAATATAATTTTAAATTAAACATCATAACTCATTTCTCCAGAAGAAAATATTTACATTTTTGCTTGCTATATTTTAATTCACACCCCAAAAATATTTATTCATTGCCTATTTTGTGAAACTACTTTAATAATTCCAATAGTATTCTGTAAGAAATCCAAATATAATATATAGCTACTTTGATTTTATTTATATTAGGTGCAGTGTGCAGCCTCTAACATGGCTCCCAATGATCCCTGCTTTTTGGCATTTGTGTCCTCGTGTAGCCCCCTCTCAAATTGTCAGGGTTGGTCTGCATAAAACGAGAATATAGCAGAAGTATGGTATTGTATAATAAAGAATTTGCTTGGCCTTCATCCCTGGTTCTTGGGACAAAGGAGTAGGGTTAATGCCTGTTATTCAGTGGGTCCCCTCAGACTACACCTGAGTTTATGCTATCATAGGGCCCTAGATAATTTCACAATGGAGACTGGCCATGCCAGAAAGACCAACCATGTGACTAGAGGGTCAGGACTTTGGGTCACTTGATATCAGTCTGATCTCCTGGGAGGAAAGGGAAGGCTAAGATTGAATTTAATCCTGTGGTCAATCATTCAGTCAATCAAGCCTACAGAATGAAACCTTAATACAAACTTTGGACACCAAAGAAGCTGGGTGAGTGCCCTGAATAGTGATACAGAGCAGTACTGCCAGAGTGTATGTCCTGAGGACACAGAGGCTTTGTGTTTGAGACCCTTCCAGTCTTTGCCCTTTGCATCTCTTCATTTGGCTGGTTCTGATTTGTATCCTTTATAATAAAAGAGCAATATGAATATAGAGCTGTCCTGAGTTCTGTGAATCATTCTGGCAAATTAGTGAACATAGGAATATAGTAAAAACCCACAAAGCTTTAGCCAGTTGATCAGAAGTGAAGGTGGGCTGGGAACTCCTGATCTTGTAGCTGGTGTTTGAAATTGAAGGCAGCCTTGTGGGAGACTATTCCCTGTACTTGTGAAATTTAACCAAACTGAGGGAAGTTAGAGTCAGAATTACATTGCATATGTATGTCACTTCTAAGAGCAGGTATTAAAATACACTGTGGCCTCTGCCTTTCTTTTTCTGGGATCCCTTGCTCTGGGGGAAATGAGCTGTCATGTTGCGAGCAGTCCTAGCAAGAGTTCCATGGTGAGAAACTGAGATCTCCAGCCAACAACCACATGAGTGAGCCTTTTTTGGAACAACCACATGAGTGAGCCTTTTTGGTCCCTCCTCAGTGAAGCCTTGAGATGACTACAGCCTTGATTGACATTTTGATTATAATCTCATTTGAGACGCTGAGCTAGCCACTACCAGATTTCTGAGACTCAGAAACTAGAGTTAGCAAATGTTTATTATTTTTAGCCACTATGTTTGGGGTAATTTTTTATGCAGCAATAGTTAATATACTAGTGAATATGAGGTTATTTGCATTCAGTTTCAAGATTCAGATCTCTTTTTTCCAGTTCATCCAAAATAATAATATTATTACCTTTTCCCTGTCATTAATTGATTTTCTTTGGAATCAATGGACCTCAGTAAATTTACATATGTTCCCCATAATAAGTGAGACTATCCTTCTTCACTCTGGGAGGGGTTATATCAACCTCCAAATCTCAGTGCTATGTCATAGTAAGGTCTATTTCTTCATCACAGGATAATTAGATGTGGTTTGGGCAGCTGTCCTCCAAGCAATGGATCAGCAATTTGGGCTTCTTCATCTTTCCACATCCCCACGTGGTAGAAAGTGAGGAGGGTCTCCCATGAGGTCATATCACCAGGGTTGGAAATTATGTACCTCACTTCTGCCCATATCCCATGGCCAAACTCAGTCATACAGCACCAACCTAACTTCAAGGGAAGCTGCAAAATGTGCTTTTTATACCTGGCCAAAAAAGAGAAATCTGCTATACAGTAGAGATCTATATTCTTTGGAGAACACTGGGTCTGGTCAATAGCATTAAAAGATATAAATAACAATATCCTCCACCCAAAATAGAGGAATCTTCATGATTAACAGAACATAGGCTGATGCAGTAACAATAAATATCTCCATGAGATGGCACTCATGTTGTATCATGAGTTTTAGTTTCCATTTTGATGAAAATATTATGCTGTTTAATATAAATAGATAGATAGATATAAAGATATTTATATCTCTCTATTTCATGGGCTATCATGTTTTTTGTTCTATCACATTTGGGACAGTTTCAATATTTATATGTGACTTGATTGTGTGGAGTGGGTTGAAGGATATTAAAACCAATGATGAGCGAGAAGGACATGCTCATATGCACCTAGAGACACACACACCAGGTCATATGTTCTGAGTTGGGTTGCTTAAAAATGGACAGGTTAGTGCCTAATTTCTCCAGCTCCTCCTTCCTACAGGTATCAACTTTATTGAACTTTCAGGCTTTGCTCAGCTCAGATACAATCTTCATCATGGCAGTCTGCATTCCAATAGGCTTAGATACACCAACATGCAGCAGGACAGTACAATTAATCTTCTTCCCCCAAGTATATGCATCTCCCTCACCTGTCACCTTCTTTTCTTCTCCAGTCCATACCCTTGCCCTACTTCCTTCCATCTCACTATACACACACCCCTTCTATGAGTGCCTGGTCCATATGCTTGGGCTTATGCTTAATTGTATGTCCATTTCCCACTCTAGAATTGAAGTTGTGGGCTGAAATGAAACTTACTACACTTGGGCCCTAATATCCAATTTGGCTTGCATTAAATTTGAATCTAAAATCTCCCTCCCCATTTAGGAGCTTTAGTTTGGATGAAAGTATAGACCTATAATATACATATTTCTGCTGCCTCTAGACCTGCCCATTACTGAATTCCTCCCTGCATTCACAGATACTGACAAAGTTGCAGCATGTCTCAGGGCAAGCCTCCTTGGATATGACATTATACTATGGTTGGTTTTATCCAAAGGCCTTTGAAAGGCTAGGTGAGGTAGAGATACAAGAAAAGGTTAAAAGAAATGAATATTTATTTTTGAAAATTGAAAATTTTAAGTAATTTTTGGTATTTCTAAGAAATTAAGAAATCACCGTAATATTTTATTTTCACATAGGAGGTTGGACAATTAAATTTGCGAACTTATCCTAGAAAAAGTGTTACATAACTCATTGCTGATTATCACTATGGTCACCTTCAAAGTACTCCCCTTGGGAAGCTATGCACCAACACCAGCGCCTAGCCCACCCTTCAAAGCAATTTTGGAACTCTTTCTGGAATGGCCATCAGAGCTGTCATCGTATTACCCTTGATGTCCTTAATGCCATCAAAATGTCTTCCTTTCATTTTGGGTAAAGAAAGAAGTCATTGGGGGCCAGATCAGGTGAGTAGAGAGGGTGTTCCAATACAGTTATTTATTCACTGGCTAAAAACTCCCTCACAGACAGTGCTGTGTGAGCTGGTGCATTGTAGTGATGCAAGAGCCATAAATTGTTGGTGAAAAGTTCATGTTTTCTAACTTTTTCATGCAGCCTTTTCAGCACTTCCAAATAGTAAACTTGGTTAACTATTTGTCCAGTTGGTACAAATTCATAATAAATAACCCCTCTGACATCAATAAAGGTGAGTAACATCGTTGAAACAAGTTCGCAAACTTAATTGTCAAAACTTGTAGATGGATGATAATGCTAAGATAAAATGAAGAATACAGAAATACATATGAATAAAAAATAGATTGTGTTTTAAATGAAAAAGACAATATACAATAATATAAAACACCTTCAGTCATTCCCTTTATATACTCATTCTTTAGTTCCTGGGAACCCAGAAGAAAGAGAAAAGAAGAAAAAATAAATTTAAAAAATAAATTTTAAAAAATGCATATATATATATTTGGAATTCACAGAGCACGTAGAATTTCAACTGAAACTTGAGATTAAAAGTCAATTTTGTGGCTATTTGGTATATACCCTAAAAAACAAAGAGATTGTCTGAAAATCCAAATTCTCCCTTTCCCAAAAATCTGTCAGCAAAGCTAACTTGAACTTTAATGATGATAACAAGATTAAGGTTTTATGTTTTATTACCTTCGCGAAAAACAGGTGAAGATGGGGTAGAGAATGGAAATAATGTATACTAACAAGCGTATTAACTGCCGTCTTTCAAATCTTGATTCATCTAGACTTTTCAAATCTAAATACTCTCAAATCTTACTCTGAGCTCTGCTCTTTAACAGTAGATAGATTAGAGAAAGAAGTTCAAAAATAAAATAGCCTCATGTGTTCTGACCTCTTCTACAGGGCTCTAGAAATATGCTTTAAATAAACAAGTATGTTGTATTTTTCTTTCTATTCTCTCTGGAAGAAGAGAACAGAGGGCAGAAGTTTCTACTGTCCTTTTTTCTAAGCACTCTATTTTATCTGCCAACAATGCTTAACAAAGAAAAGGGGTTGACTACAATATCAGCTTCCAACCCTCTTCTTACTAGGAAAGTCGGTGTGATTCATTGAACTGAAGACCCGGGCAAGACCCCAACTTTTTATCAGGCAATAACTCTTACAGTTGAGATAAAAAGAAAGCTGACACCAAAAAATTTAGAAGCAAATGTAACCGTTTCCTTTCTGGAAGTAATTCACATTAAAGCTAGGTCAGAAGTTGTTCTCCCAAAGAGAACATATGGAAAAGACATATTTTTTCATTGTAACTATTAACTCTAGGTTTAAATTCCAACATTCATACATAGCATGCCTTTTTGGACAGCTCTCTTTCAGGCACAGGACAGTACTTTTCATCATTTTGCTTGTGATTTTATATGAGAAACATTAAATGTGATGCACTTAACCCCTACCCCATCCTTACTCAAGGGGGAGGAGGAAAGTTACAGCGCAAAATTTAACCATTCACTAAAATTTTGAACACTATGTGTCTGACACTGTTCTATCGAGGAACAGAAAGATGGACAAGAGGGACAAGTGATACTTTTCTGCCGTACGATCTGTTAAACTTTCATATAATTTCTCCCTGTTCAAAAGCTGAGTCCCAGGTGACATCATAGGAATGGTGGCAGCGGGGCACACTTTTTGAGTTCTTCTCCGGATCTTATCACAAACGGAACATAAAACCCATCAAAGGACTCTCTGCTCATCACGCAGAACAGCTAAGAGACTCGTAGAAGGATTACTTGAAGGTGTGTAAATTTGGCGAGCAGGGGAAGAGGGAAGGGAGAGGAATGGAGACGCGGCCCACATCTGTGGCTGTGGAAATGCAGCTGGCGTCTGCTGTGGTGGAAATGCGGCCGGCACCTGCAGCTGCAGCGATGCAGGAGATCCTAGGACAGAACAGAGAATACAAAAGCCAGGAGGTGGGCTCTTTCCCTGAGTCCCACAGCTGATCTCTACCACCAAGGGGGCAGCTGGGTGGGCCCTAGGTTGGATAGGGAACACAGACTCCATACCTGGACCACTCTCCCTCACCACTACTCTTCCAATCCTGCCCCCGCCCTTCCAGAGACTTGGACTGGCCCCTGAACTGAGGAGTGGTGTCGGATTGCGGAGGAGCCTTGGTGCTCGGGCTCTGGGAGGACTGGAGGGAAGCTCTGGCCCAGGGAAGAGGCTGTGAAGAGTGTGATTTTTGCTGGGCTGGGAGAGGGGAGACTCCTTCTCCCCTGGCCACCACCTTTCCTGGCCTGCAGGAGGAGTGTGACACAGCTGGGCTGGGAGAGAGAAGACCCCTTCCATCCCCAGCCCCCACCCTTTCTGCCCTGCCTAGGGCAGCGCAAGTGCAACTGTGGAGGCACTCCCAGAGATCAGCAGTGAGCTGCAGAGGCAGCTCCTGGTTTTCAGCAGCTCAGAAATCTCCCGCCCACCACACACACACACACACACACACACACACACACACACACACACGGAAAAAGTGCCCTAAGACTCAGGAGAACTGGACACAGGGCGGGTGTTGCTACTCTCAGTGTGCATATGTGCAGGCAAGGGCCGAAACTGCACTGACTTTGTAAAAACTACCATCCAGACCCCTCAGCCCCACGCATCTAAATCTGCAGTCCCAAAGACACTCTGGGTACCAGGTGACCGGCTCTGCCTGCATAATAGGCAGGGGACTCTTTGGTACAGCAGAAGACAACCTGGAGATCACTTGGTGAGCTTAAGCCAAGACGGGAGCTGCTTTTTGTTTTGCTTTGTTTTGTTTTGTTTTGTCTTTATATCTTTGATATCTTTGCCTGTGTTGAGTGGGGGTTGTTGGTTGTTTTTACATGTGAATGTATTTGATTTTTTCTTTGTTGTTGTTGTTTTGCTTGGTGATTTGCTTTGTTCTGAAATTGCCCTACCTGGGCCCAGCTTAAGAGGCACAAGATTCAACATATCCAGAGGCCAACTCCAGATCAAACCAGAGTACTACCAGGTTAACCAGAGCACAAACCAGAGTACTACCAGGATGTGTGACTACAAGTCACACATCCAGAGGGAATTCTCTACAGGCACAAAAGCCCATAGACGCCAAACCACATTTAAGTGATCAACCCTCGCGCAGCAGAACACCTTGCGATGGGCAGAGACAAGTCTCACAACTAGTCAGCCTAGGAGTTAACTCCACCTACTCACAAGCAAAAAGCAATTAAAGATTTTCTTTAACAGGACAATATACACAACACAAGAGTCACCTTTGGAGCACACGCAGAGGAGAAGAATGAAGTAGTGCAAGTCAAATATAAAGGACACATACTACACAAGATAACCCAGCAAGAACTAAGAACTCTAGGGGAATCTACCTAATACATCAAAGCAAATACAGAGAGTCAGCCAGAATGGGGAAACAAAGAAACATGTCCCAAATAAAAGAACAGAAGAAACCTCCAGAAGTGGAACCAAATGAAACAGAGGTAACCAACCTATCAGAGACAGAGTTCAGAACACTGGTGATAAAAATGTTTAAGGAGCTTAGAGACGACATAAAGAAGGATGTAGAAATGTTAACGAACAACCAGTTAGAACTAAAGAACATAATTACCGCAATTAAGAACTCACTTGAAGGAATTACCAGCAGGTTAGATGAAGCAGAGGATCGAATCAGCGACTTAGAAGACAAGTTAGCAGAGATCACCCAATTAGAACAACAGAAAGAAAAAAGAATAAAAAACAATGAAGATGGTTTAAGAGACCTGGGGATAACATCAAGCACAACAACTTGCGCATCATAAGAATACCAGAAAGTGAAGAGAGGAAACAAGGAATTGAGAACATATTTGAAGTAATAATGTCCGAAAACTTCCCTAACCTGATGAAGGAAACCAACATACAAGTCCAGGAAGTGCAGAGAGTTCCAACCAGGATGAACCCAAACAGGTCTACACCAAGACACATTATAGTTAAAATGGAAAACCTTAAAGACAAAGACAGAATCCTAAAAGCAGCAAGAGAAAGACAGGGTTACATACAAGGGAACTCCCATAAGACGATCAAATGACTTTTCTACAGAAACATTGAAGGCCAGGAGGGAGTGGCAGAAGATACTCAAAGTGATGGAAAACAAAGACCTACAACCCAGATTGCTTTATCCAGCAAGGCTATCATTTAAAGTTGATGGAAAGATAAAGAGCTTCCCAGAAAAGAATAAGCTAAAGGAATTTATTACCACCAAGCCAGCATTGCAAGAAATACTAATTTTAAAAAATGGCAAAATTGAATCAGTAATCAACAATCTCCCAACAAACAAAAGCCCTGGACCAGATGGCTTTACAGGTGAATTTTACAAAACGTTCAAAAAAGAATTATCACCTATTCTCCTCAAGTTCTTCCAAAAAATCCAGAAGGAGGGAAGACTCCCAAACACTTTTTACAAAGCCACTATCACCTTGATCCCCAAATCAAACAAAGACACCACAAAAACAGAAAACTACAGGCCGATATCTCTAATGAACATAGATGCAAAAATCCTCAACAAAATATTAGCGAACAGAATTCAGCAATACATTAAAAAGATCACACACCATGATCAAGTGGGATTCATCCCTGGTATGCAAGGGTGGTTCAACATCTGCAAATCAATTAATGTGATACACCACGTTAACAAAATGAAAATAAAAATCACATGATCATATCAATAGATGCAGAAAAAACATTTGATAAAGTCCAGCAGCCATTTATGATAAAAGCCCTTAAGAAAGTGGGAATAGAGGGATCATATCTCAACATAATAAAGGCCATATATGATAAACCCACAGCTAACATCATACTCAATGGGGAAAAGCTAAAACCATTCCCCTTAAGATCAGGAACAAGGCAAGGTTGCCCACTATCCCCACTTCTATTCAACATAGTGCTGGAAGTTCTAGCCACAGCAATCAGACAAGAAAAAGAAATAAAAGGCATCCAAATTGGTAAGGAGGAAGTAAAATTATCATTATATGCAGATGATATGATACTATATAGAGAGAACCCTAAAGACTCCACCAAGAATCTATTAGAGCTGATAGATGAATTTACTAAAGCAGCAGGATACAAAATTAATATTCAGAAATCAGTTGCATTTGTATATACCAATAATAAAACATCAGAAGGAGAAATTAAAAAAGCAATCCCATTTACGATTGCTCCAAAGACTACAAAATACCTGGGAATAAATTTAACCAAAGAAGTAAAAGATCTGTACTCAAAAAATTATAAGACACCACAGGATGGCCTCAGGGTTTTTTGAGAATTACTTTGGGGAACTTATTCAATAGTGTTTGGGGATTTTGTTGGGTGTCCGATGGACATGTGTCCTGTTTGGGAGACCACCTCAGGGATGCTGTGGATGCCTGGTCATGGCATTGTACACCAGAGGCTGGACATTAATGAATGCCAACTATAATTTTATGTGTATAATGTCATGGCTCGGTGTGAGGTCGGGGTGGTGGTGGATGGGGGGAGGGGGGTTCACGGTGTGAGGGATGTAAAAATAAAATAAAATAAAATAAAATAAAATAAAATAAAATAAAATAAAATAAAATAAAACAAAAAACAACAACAACAAAAATTATAAGACACTGAAGAAAGAAATGAAAGAAGATATAAATAGATGGAAACACATACCATGTTCATGGATAGGAAGAATTAATATAGTTAAAATGTCCATACTGCCTAAGGCAATATACATATTCAACGCAATTCCTATCAAACTACCAATGACGTTTTTCACAGAAATAGAACATATAATCCTAAAATTTATATGGGACCATAACAGGCCTCGGATAGCCTCAGCCATCGTGAGAAATAAGAACAAAGTGGGAGGTATAACAATACCTGACAATACCTGACAAATTATACCACAAGGCTACAGTAATCAAAACAGCATGGTAATGGCATTAAAACAGACACATAGATCAATGGAACAGAATAGAGAGTCCAGAAATAAATCCATGCCTATATGGCCATTTAATCTACAGCAATGGAAGCAAGAATGTACAGTGGGGTAAAGACAGTCTGTTCAATAAATGGTGCTGGGAAACCTGGACAGACACATGCAAAATAATGAAGCTGGACCACCTCCTTATACCATATACAAAAATAAGTTCAAAATGGCTTGAAGACTTAAATGTAACATCTGAAACCATAAAATACCTAGAAGAAAATATAGGAAGAAACTTCACAGACATTACCCGGAGTAAGATTTTTACTGATATATCCCCTCACGCAAGGGAAGTAAGAGAAAAAATAAACATGTGGGATTACATCAAACTAAAAAGTTTTTTCACAGCAAAGGAAACCATCAATAAAACAAAAAGGGATCCTACTGAATGGGAAAAGGTATTTGCCAATGATATATATGATAAGGGGTTAATATCACAAATCTATAAAAAACTCAACTCCAAAAAAACAATCAACCCAATTTAAAAATGGGCAGAGAACATGAAGAGACATTTTTCTAAAAAGGACGTACAGATGGCAAACAGACATATGAAGAAATGCTCAGCCTCACTAACCATCAGAGAAATGCAAATAAAAACCACAATGAGATGCCACCTCACCTCAGTCAAAATGGTTCTCATCGACAAATCAACAAACAACAAGTGCTGGTGTGGATGTAGAGAAAAGGGAACGTTTGTGCACTGTTGGTGGGATTGCAGATTGGTACAGCCACTATGGAAAACAGTATGGAGGTATCTCAAAAATCTGAAAATGGAATTACCTTATGATCCAGCAATTCCACTCCTAGGTATCTATCCAGAGAAATCCAAAACTCCAATTCAAAAATTTTTATGCACTCCTATGTTTATTGCAGCACTACACAATAGCCAAGACATGGAAACAACCGAAATGCCCATCGGTAGATGACTGGATTAAGAAACTGTGGTAAATTTATGCAATGGAGTATTACGCAGCCATAAAGAAGAAAGAAATCTTACCATTTGCAGCAACATGGATGGACCTAGAGAACATTATGTTAAGTGAAATAAGTCAGACAGAGAAAGACAAATACCATATGATCTCACTTATATGCGGAATTTAAAGAAAAGAATAAGTGAATGAACTAATCAGAAACAGTTTTGGAGACAAAGAGGAAAAACTGAGGGTTGCTAGATGGGCGGTGGGGTGGGGGTAAGGGGGAAGGTGAGGGGATTAGAAAACAGTTGGCAACCACAGATGGCCTCAGAGTTTTTGAAAATTAATTTGGGGAACGTAATCAATAATGTTGTAACGATTTTGTAGGGTATCTGATGGACACGTGTCCCATTTGGGAGACCACCTCAGGGATGATGTAGATGCCTGATCACTGCACTGTACACTGAAGCTGAACAATAATGAATGCCAACAATAATTTTGTGTGTGTGTGTGTGTGTGTGTGTGTGTATGTATATACTTACAAGAAGCAGAGTACAGCATTAGGAATAGAGACAGTGGAAATGTAATGGCTCTGTGTGATGTCAAAGGGATAGTGGATAAGGGGAGAGGGGTTCACACAGTGTGAGGGATATAAATGATAAACGTGTAAGTATTACTTTGTCTTGTGCACCTGAAACTAATAAAAAAAAAATAGCCTAAAAATTCAAAAAAAAAAAAAAAGAAAGAAAAGAAAAGCTGAGTCCCCATGAAGCGAGCCCTGAGAAGTAGTTTTTCTACTGTAAACATTTCTTTCTTCCTTCTTCGAAAGAAACTCAGACTATAAGTCTTCTCATAGTCCTCCACTATAAGGGCATTGAGACAATGTCAAATTCCTTTGGGATATTCCTGCCCTAAATGTGCATAGAGGGTAGGGATAGACATTAGGAAGAGGTGGCTGAGCTTCTCTAGCTTTTGAAAACATGCAAAACATTTCCAATTCCCCAAATAGAGTAAATTTCTGAAACACTTACCCTTCTGTCCAAGTGTGTGCATGGTCCAAAGATAGGATGGAGGAAGGAATAAACTCTAATTGATCTCTTTATCTTTCACTACACCACACCCTTAGGCAGTGGCAGCCTTTCTTTTGTATCATATCCCTCCTTCTGTGCTACCCATGCATATGTTTGTTTCTTTTCATCCTGCATTCCCTCTCTCTCTTTCTGAAAGAAATGATGAAATGCGCTACAATCTGTATAACACATCAAAGACACAAATAAAATAGGCTCTATTTCTACACTATTCTCTTAGGGATGCTTGTTACCTTCCCCCAAATAACAGGGTTTAGCTGCTCTGGGTGGTGATGAAACTATATTGGTATTGCTCACTAACAATACAAGTAGAGTTCTGTTTTGTTTGCTGTTTTCTTTGTATTAATTCAGGACATTTAAAGTTGATTAAAAAATTCAACAAAACTGAATGTAATTCTTTAATCAACAAATATTTACTGAGCATCTATTATGTGCCAGCCACTTATCTGGCATAAACAAAAAAGAGACAAAATCCTCTCTCTTGAGGAGTTTAAATCTGTGAAACATATGCATGTGAACACACACACACGCACACACACACACATCTATATATAATGCTAGTGTGGATAATGTGATTCTTACGTTAACTAAAAAATACATTGGTAAAATCTTTAGCCAGAAAGGAGGAAAGACAAGAAGAGCAGTGCTTACCTCGTCTATACCCAATGATACTCATTATCTCATTTAATTCTCACAATCACTTAAGAGAACACATAATGTTGAAATTGGGAATTTAAGAGATTACAAAGTTAACGGGTAGAATATCAAAATTCTTTTATATCCACAACTCCCTAGTACATCTTACAAAACAAAACAAAACAAAACCGTGGTTTGAAAATGAGCAAATTAGCCTTTGAAGTATTCAGTTTGGGATAACATAAGAAACATGCAAATTAAATGAGTGGTGCTCAACATTCTCTCTTTACCTTTAATTTTTGGCATTTTAATTATAATGGTGTCTTCGTGTGGGCCTCTTTGGGTTCATCTCGTTTGGGACTCTGTACTTGCTGGACCTGTGTGTCTCTTTCCTTCACCAGGCTAGGGGAGTGTTCAGCCATTATCTCTTCAAATAAATTTTCTGTCCCTTTCTCTCTCTCTTCTCCTTCTGGGACCCCTATGATTTGAATGTTGGTACACTTGATGTTGTCCTAGAGGTCCCTTAAACTACCCTCTTTTTAAAAAAATTCTGTCTTTTTTTTCCCGTTACAATTGGGTGATTTTCACTAGCTGGTCCCCCAGCTCACTGACGTCTTGTGTGTGTTTTTTTTCATCATCTAATCTGCTGTTGATTCTTTCTAGTGTACTTTTCATTTCAGTAATTGTATTCTTCTATTCTGATTGGTTCTTTTTTTATATTTTTGATCTCTTTGTTGAAGCTCTCACTGAGTTCATCTATTCTCTCAAATTCATTGAGCATCTTTAAAATCATTGTTTTGAATTCTTTATCTGGTATATTGCTTGTGTCCATCTCATTTAGTTCTTTTTCTGGGGTTTTGTTCTGTTATTTTGTTTGAAATATATTTCTCTGTGTCCTCATTTTAGCTGTATCTCTGCTTGTTTCTACGAATTAGAAGAAACAGCAACCTCTCCTGGTCTCGAAGGAGTGGCCTTGTGTAGGAGCTTCCCCTTTGTAAACTGTGTGTACTGGGTTTCTCTGGCAGGCCAGCTGGAGCTGGAGCTGGAGCAGGTGTGGGTTTCAGGGAGTCCTGGGGGCAAGGCACAAGGATCATCTTGGCAGGGTAATTGGAGCTATAGTGGGAGGGCACTCGGGCTGCAGGAAGTCCCACGGCAAGTTGAGCCACGGCCTGGAGCTGTAGTGGGAGTGGGCTCAGGTTTGGGGGAGTCCAGGGGGCAAGCTGAACCAGGTGGGAGCTGTAGCTACAGTGAGTGTGAGTTATGAGGAGTCCTATGGGTGAGCTGCACTGGGGCCATCTTTGTAGGCAGGCTGAAAGCTGGACCTGGAGCTGGCCATGGGGAGACCCAGGGGTAAGGAGCATTGAGGTCTGGAGCTGTGGCTGGAGAGGGTGCAGTCCAAGGGGAGTCCTAGAGGCAAGCTGTAGACCTGGTGTGGGCCTGGGGCACTTTGGGATAGCCTTGGCCAGCTGGCTAGAGTGTCCGGACTATGCTCCTTCCCATGTGATTAAGGTGGAAAGGGAGTGTAAAAATGATGCTCTCTGGTGCCTCCAACACTAAAAAGAGTTCCCACAGTTCCCCTCCCATTTGGTAGATGTTCCAGGGTTAGTAAATGGATTTCTTTCCCCTATAGCTAGGAGCTCTTTAAACCACTGTTTTGTTGCTGTGCCCCAGGGCTGGCAAGTCTGTGTGGCTCCAGTGATCCCTCCCCACTGTTGGTCAGTGTATACAGGGGTATCTGTCTCTCCTACCTCTACCTCTTTCTCTGTGTTCTTCTTTCTCTCTCTGTGTGTGTCTCTCTCTCTCTTATTTGTTATGTAGAAGCTGTTCAGGCAGCTTCTTCAAAAGGAATTTCTCTGTCTGTAGGTGTAAATGTGATGTGTTCATTAGAGGAGGTGAGTTCAGGGTCTTCCTATACCCCCATCTTGGACCAGAAGCCTTGAGCAGTGCTCAGTAAATAGGGATGCTTCCCCTTTCCTCCCCTCTCTGTTTTCCTGTAAATGAAAGTAGGACTGCCGTGTCTCCAAAACCAGAAGTTAAAAACAGAGTAATTGCTAACTTCTCTCAGTTCTTTAAATTGCACAATAATTCAGCTACCCTATTCCTTTCAAATACTTTCACATAAAATACCTTTTCCTGAAATCTTTATATCCTCATTCCCCTTCCCTTATTTGATTCATTTGCAATTTCTCCCCTGCAATATTGAAATCTCCTCACTGTATCCCTCTGGCTCATGCTCTCCCTGTAACCCCAAATGTCAGCGTGGTCGTTCTGTGCAGAGCCCCCACTCCTTCTGCAGTCAGTCCCCAGAACAGCAGCAAAAGCATTCCTATCTTTATTAATTACATAAAGAAACCAATGTGCAAGAAATCTTTTTTCTTTGTGTTCAAATTCTGTCATTAAATCTCTAGAGGTCATTGCATTTCCACACTATAAATGGGAGAATTTTTAGTAAAATCATGAACATAATGCTACTGAGGGCATTTTGTGTTTCTTTCATAATTTTCACATGCTGATAAATTTGCAATCTGTTTGTTTATCATTTGTCTTGTGCTATTGTAAGGTCTCCTATGACAGATATCATTTGCTTTGCTTTGTTTAGTTTGCTTTGGTTTTATTTTAATTCAACAATATGAGCTCAGAGCCTAGCATGTCTGTGTGAATGAATGACACTGACAAGATTTGCGCCTGGAACCAAGGATTGATTTTGCAACCTAGCTAACTGATTGCAAGGTCACAATTAATTAGCTGCATTTACTGCATCCCACACAGTGTGTGGCATGTCTGCATTTTGTCTGCCTCTAGAAACATGTATCTGCTTTTAAAACTGTCACCATTGCTTTTCTCAGTCTAACCATGGTAGAAAAATGACATGCGGGGTGGAGAGAAAAATAACTGCACTCTACATGTTCAAACTTGATGATGTGTTGTTTTGGTATTTGCATAATAAAATCTGCCTAAGAGTGAATTATGTCAAATATGTGTGAATGGTATTTTGCCTGCAGTAGTACCAGAAATCTTAGATCCTTAAAACCCTTGAGAAAGACAGACACACAATGTCAGCCACCAGGTGATGTAAAGGAAAGGGTTTTTTCTCACTTTTGTGGGAAAGGCAATGGACCTTAAGTGAAGTAATCTACCTTCAGTCATGTAGTAAATCAATGAAAACACCAGGTTAACACAAGCTGGGTAAGAAACGGCAACATATTCCCTGTTGAAGACGCTCGTCTTATCTTTACACAATATTTTTCCAGTTTAATTTCCATTTGAATGTCTTTATCTTCACACTGAAACTGAATAAGAAGGCAAACAAACTTGGTGTTACTACACTTATAAAAAATCAAAAGTTATTTAGTAGGAATTTTCTGACAGCAGTCAACCTCACTTTAATAGTTTTAAAATTCAAAACTGTTTGGAAAGAAAAGGAAGGAAAGAGAATCAGAGGAAATCAAGACAATGTGGAATGAATTTTATGATTCAGCAGAGGGATTAAATTTGAAAAGATTCCGTTACTGGCCCCCTATATCACTCCTCTCTATTTTCCAGGCTCTATTCTAATTTTTATGTTGAAAATTCAGTCTTTAGCCTTCCATTTGCCTTTTTTTTTTTTTCAGTTTCCACAGAACAGGTGTTCTAAATGCAGGATCCATGAACTCATGGACTCCATGAATTAACTTGGTGGATGGGAAATGCATGTCCATGAACTCCCTGAAACTGCAAGCAAACTTTTGTGTGAATGTACAGATGTGCATTTTCCAGGGAAAGGGTCAATACCTTGATGAAATTTCCATAAGGGTTACTACTACACAAAAATGAGTCAATTGCTGCCATAAATAATAAGTAACAAGGTTCACACAAGTCGTATTCAGAAATCAAAAAATGTTTTGTTTAGAAATACAAAGAAAGCATTAGCTGAAAAAAGTGTTGGTGAAAACATAGAATTGTAAATTGTACTACTGCTAAGCTAGCCTATGGGGGTGAAGTGGAATTACAGTAATAGTAACTTCTTCTCTCCAAAACCTGCAGTAACCCTGTACTCAGGATCTTGCTTGTTATGACTCAGTGATGGCTGTGCTGATATTCACTGCCTGCGGATTTCTTATATTGAATGGTCGTCTCATAATTCTTTGACAGTCTATGTTGCAACAGTCTGTTTTCTTAGCAATATCTACCTCTGGACAATAGACTACATGAGGGCAAAGGCTAGATCTGTGTTTGTTACAGTTGTATTCCCTCTGGCTGGCAAGAAAATGTACTCATGGCATTTGCTGAATAAATATGTGGACGGACACAGGGATAGATGGATGGATGATTGAAAGGCAGAATAGTATTATCACCAAGAAGATTCTGGGAGATGGCCCTCTGGGCAAAAAACAAAAAAAAAATCAGAGTTCTCACAAGGGACAGGAATAGCAAAGGTAATGAAACAATCCTTCACAAAGAGATTGTGATTATATATGAGACACTGGCAGAGATTCTCAAAATAGCTGGAGGTAAATTTTAATGGTGTTCTTGTCTGAACACCAGAGGAAGAGAATGGGTTCATGAGAGAAGATGTGATTCAGAGACAATAATGCCTCAATGCACATATAATCTAATTTTTACCTAACATCAGGTAGAATCAGAAGAAATTCATGTTACTAAGTCAAGCAGTCATCACCAAACCAATTAGAGGGCTGAGAGTTTGAAGCTCATATCTAAGCATTTGATTTTATCCAAATCATTCTGTTAGGTTGGGTGCCCTAGGAGTAGAGCCTGGCATAGAAATTCTTGTTCAAGTGGCCATCATGAGATTAGGAGTGACAGAAGCAAGACAGTGCAAGGGGGAAAAAATCTAAGCAAGAATGTAGCCTCAATTAGAGACTTCAATGCTTCAATGTGATGATTCCTCAGGAAAGCTCTAAAATACGAATTACTAAACAGAGTTGGCCTGACCTTGAGGCAAGGGGACTGACCTTGTCTCTTGCCATGGTCTGACTGTGGTTGGCTGGAGGGGAATCTTAGCCTGTCTTAGTGAGGTGGTTCCTCTTTGGCTGAGGGCAATTCTCTGAGTTGTTATCACTCAACATTCACAGTAGCTGAGAGATAGGTGCCCCTGGGGATTTGTGCAAGGCACCAACACCATCCTACACACAAGGCTGCAGCAGGGTTTCTCAACTGGAAGTATTGCCATTTAGGGCCAGAAAATTCTTTGTTGTATGAGAGAGACTGTGCATGTTTAGACAGGGATGTTTAGATGCATCCTGTCCTCCACCCACTAGATACCAGTCACACCACACCTCTTCCCCCAATTGTGAAAAGCAAAAATGTTTCCAAATATTGCCCAATGTCTTATTGGGGCAAAACTCACTCCTGGTTGAAAATGACCGTACTGGTACAAGAAGCAAAGGCGAGGATAAATTAAGTAACTTTACCTCTTGCAAAAAAGAACAGTGTGTGACACAGACGTCACTTATCAAATGTTTTTGAACAATATTCCAAATTATGAGGTAAAGAAAGGGACTCTAAAAAAAGAATTCACAGTTGACACTCCAGTAACACTTATCTTAACAATTTACTCTTTCCAAGTACAAAAGTATGCATCAATAGGTTTGAATTTTTTAATACAAAAGTATACACCATTGTTTTGAATGCATAGATAAATGCTTCTAACTCAGTGTAACACATTTCTCCCTAAATATTATTGTATTTTTTTCAAGTCACAAGGTACCTACCACCATGGGGTTTTCTGCCAGCAATAATTATCATACTCTCTCATTCTTGAAACTGGGACAGTAAAAAGAAATCCATTGTCAAAAAAAAGGCTCAGAACAAGGGATCAGTCCAGACAGGACATAAATATGGTTAAGCAGAAAATTAGTGAATAGCAAACAAAGCTTAAAGCAAAACATCAGCACATGAGAAAGAAACAGACAGAGGGTACCAGTTTCATTGATCCCAGAGAAAATTGAGAACATGCTCTAAGATATTTCTGCAATTACGAGCTCAGTAGAGCAGGTGTCAAGTTGAGCAAGTACTTGAAGCAGTCATAGAAGCATCAAGTTCAATGTTGAGATGCTTCCCAGCCTGTTTACTTGATGGACATGTATGAAATCCTTTCTCACGACTCAGTTGAGTTTTCATCTTCATTATGAAAACCTCCTGCCCTGTTCTATCAGACAGAGATGAGGTTCCTCTCTGTTTGTATCTACTGTATAGTTCTGTTAGAATATTTACCTATTGTTTTATCACTGTTGGACCATTTGTCATTCTGCCGAGTTAAATGGTGAGATTCTTAGGACAGATTTTGTTTTTGTTTTATCTGAATGTCTTTATTCATCTAGGATATTTAGGAAATATTCATTGACCAAACCTTCACTGAGTACTTGCAATGAACCAGATAGTGTGTGCCTCCACCCTAATGTTGTCCTACCGTCCCATAATAAGGGAAAGCATGCTACTCCACCTCACCCCCTTACTTCTCGTTACCTCAAAAATGACAAGTCTCTATGAATCTGTGATGGACTCTGGTTGCCATTCTCCATCCCAAGAGGAGTTGCATCATGGTGGATTCAGTGTCTCATGAAGTCAGTGTGCCCTGCTCACTCCTGGTAATGTAAGTCAGCCCATGGAGGGACAAGCACAGAGCTCAGAATCCCGGCCCCAGTTGATGTCCGCTGTACATGTGATGTATGACTTTGTTAATGATGAATGTTATCAGCAAAATGGTACACTGTTTCTAATATACCTCTCCTGGGTTGCCTGATTTTCATTGCTAGTTTTCAAGAACTTAATGTAAGTCAGAGCCACCATGTCTCATTGCAAAGTTGAGGTTTTTCTAATTTTATTAAAATCTATCATGTCATTTTAATGATATTGGCGGGGGGGATGAGTCCATTATATTAGAGGAGTCAAGTGAACTCTGATATTCCAATAGTTCTTTTTCTTTATTCACATCACCAGTATTAGGTGCATAAAACATATTCCAAGAAAGAAATCACATTTAAAATATTTTCCTTTGAAGGAATTGATTATTTACTTTAATAGCCAGGTTTTCCCCTGTTGAATAGGATCTGGAACACTTGTAAAACATGTTGATATTTCATGTTGTAATACACCAGAACTTTTAGTCACATGAACTCCCAAATGACACCATAACAATACTATATAAAAATATTTTATATAAAAAGGTTATACACTTTTAAAATATTTTTGCTATAAACATATATATTTATATATTATGTATGTATGCATGTATTTCTATTATTCTTTACTGTATCTCTATGATCAGTGGCCATAACAACAGAATCAGCAACTAAGAGTAAGAAATTATTTTTAAACACCCACAGAAACCTGTCTGAAAACACAATAATAATGTGAATATTGCAAGCTGCATGCTCTGGGAACACAAACAGTAAGCAGTTAGAATCAGATATTCCACCATGCCCTAAGGTAAAAGAAATAATCTTCTGCAAATTCATATACCTATATCAGCACATCTATAAAAGCAATATGTTTCTAGATGAAACACACAACCCAAATATATATATATATATAGTAGTCCCCCTTATCCAAAGGGGTTACATTTCAAGACCCCCAGTAGATGTCTGAAACCACCAATAGTACAAACCCTATAGTATATAGTATATTATATAGTATATAGTATAACTATATAACTATAACTATATAACTAGTAACTATATAGTATATTATATAGTATATAGTATAGTATATATATAGTATATAGTATATTTTTTAACCTATGCATACATACCTATAATAAAGTTTAATTTATAAATTAGGCACAGTAAGAGATTATAAACAATAACTAATAATAAACAGAACAATTATAACAACATACTATAATAAATGTTGTCTGAGTGTCCTTCTCTCTCTCTCTCTCTCTCTCTCTCTCTCTCTCTTTCTCTCCCATATGCTGAACAGATAATTTATGTCCTGGGCAGGATGGAGAGGCATGGTGCAAGATTTCATCATGCTAATCACAGCAGCACACAATTTAAAACTTACGAATTTTTCATTTCTGGAATTTTCCCTTTAATATTTTCAGACCATGATTGATGGCAGGTAATGGAAACTAAACCATAGATAAGGGGCAACTACTGTATTTTTTTTTTCTGCGTTAAGACTCAGTTAAGCTTAACCGCATACTTTTAGAGAAAACATCTCTCACATTGGAAAGCTGTGGTCAAATACACAGCTAGACAGACGCAGCATGCCAGAATCTGGAGGAATTAGGAAGAATAAGTATGAATGTGCTGAAAAAAAAATTGGCTGTATAATTAAAAGAAGAAGGTAACTTCTAGAATTTAAGTGGCAATGTGTGCATTTTAATATATAATAATTATATTATTTCAAAATCTAAAACAACAGTGCAAAGAAAAATGCTCACTAGAGTTTGAGACATTTCAACAACTCTCCATAACCAAAGCCCATTATGAATATCTTTGAGCATAACAATTTTATACCGGGAACAGATCAAAGAAAGTTAGCTTTGTGTATATAATTATAGCTCCTTTCCTTTGATGACAGTATGGTAGGTGTGGGTGTGTGCACATGTATGTTAATGCATGCTGTTTTGGAAAAACTTGAGGCAAAAGTCTCTTGTTTAGGTCATGCTGAGTTCTAGTTCTTTGGGCTCATTAACTTTTCTTGTATGCTAGAGCTCCAGCAGTCCACTTCCATTCCTTAGGAAATCAGTTTTCCATTCTTCTCGTTAGAATCCATAAATCTCTCTTCAATTTTTCTCTCTTCTTCATTCCCTATGTCTGTCTATTCTTAGCGTAGTCTCTCACACATAGTAAGCATTCAATGATTACTCCTTCAAATTACTTACTATGGACATACTTCTACTTCCATACCGTGTGCCTTTTTCCTTTTTCTCCTTGTTTCTGCAGCAACTTCACTCATTCCAGCCCAATCATAACATGGCAATGATGTCCTAGGCACTACATTCTCATTCACCTTCTGGAGAGCCAGCTGCCAAATTAAGCTCTGCTTTAGCTATCAATCACTTTCAAAATCTCCAGTAGCTACGGCGAGTTTAGCTTTCAAACCTGAATACTACTTTTGGTGACTCTCTAACCTGAACATTTACAGACTATTCAATACCTTTTTTAATAGCTCTAAACAGCTTATTTTCACCATGGCTTTCTGCAAGTAGGGTACAGGATTAACTACACTTCTGAACTTTCTCTCATGTACTCCCTTGGCCTATAAGCTCTTCTCTCTTTCTTCAGTTATCCAAAATTCAATTGTGGTCTTTAGTCTACCTTGCAACATTCATTATTTAATTCTATATTATTCTTAATTCCCTTCTAATTGTCCCTTATTTCCTTCTAGTTATTCTGGTATGGTCAATCTCTATTTTATGTGAAATCCTTAAAGGTAAGGACAAAGTTTGATAACCATTTCTAAGCTTAAAATCATAAATAATAGGCATGTAAGGAATAGTTACTGATTTTATCAATGCTATCTATATACTGATTTTGATGCATTAAGTCAGGAAACGTCAAAGAAAAAAATTGAAAGGGAAGCAAAAAAATGACTTTTTCCTTCCAAGAAATCAATGTCAATGATAAACATTATATGTAAGTTACAGAAAATAGCAGGTGCATTAAGTTCAAATCAACATGAATTTGGAAAAAAAAAACTCTTTAAGGAAATCAAGAAATTACTTCAATATAGTTTACATATCTTGTTCTTCCTGTCACCAATTATTCTACTAAGCTTTCTTAAGTGGTAAAACAAGAAAGGTGAGGAACCTGAATATTCTTATAAGTAGTAGAAAACAATATAATTACATTTTACAAAAAAATAAACTAACAATTAGGAAAATTTGTTTCAAATTGTTCGTTTTTAAAATGCATTGGATTTAGCATTAAGTTAAAATATATTAATCTGAAGTGAGACGGACACATTTTGTTGTACATAACTGAGATCTTCATTAATGAGAAATGTTCTCCTTTTTTCATCCATCCAAATCCCTACTGCTCAGCCTTGCCCATAGTAGGCACTCAAAATTTATTTCTTCAAATTATTTGTTATAAACACATTGTTACTTCCAAGTCTTCTAACTTTTCCTCCTTAGTCCTCCTTCTAGTATCCCTCCCAAGTGTGCAACATAAATGATATCTCTGAGATTTTTTAAGCCCAATAAATAACATTTTTGAATATGCTGTTTATTGGAAAACTTTTATTCGTACGTATGTATTTATTAGGTAAAGATACATGATCATTAACATTGGTTAAGAAGCAATACCCCCCATGTTTCATTTTGTGCCCTCAATTACAAGTTATTTGCTCTCCTAACATTGCAAACCTTATAAATGTGGTAGAAGTGCCCACCTGATATTTTGTAATAGATAAGAAAATGTATACATTTCTGGCGGCAATGTTTAAAATCTAGCACATTGATAAAGCATGTAATATATGCTGTTTTTATTATAACAGTTGCTGTTAAGCTGTTAAGCCCATGTCTTAAGAGAAGGGAAGGGATGAATTACTCAAATTAGTGTGGTCAATATCTGTCTTAAGCAACTGTTGTGAAGTATTTTGAATTATTGTACAAATACAGTACAAGAGTGAGGCTTTAGTTCACCTTTCAAAATATTCTGGTGTAGCTTTTAAGACAAATCTAAATAAACGCTTTACTTTTAAAATTTCTTTTGTTATAAATTCAAAAATGTGGCAACAAAATAGAAAAAAAAGTCTCATCCACAAACCCACCAGTATCACTCATTAATGTTTCTCTTTTTTGCATATTCTACCAGTTCTTATCCATGTGTTTTACTCTTTTTATTTTAAAAAATTATAAAATTTTTAATAAATTTTCCATCCTGTTAACTCACATAATTATTATTTTTAAAATATACATATCAGTGTAATTAATCAATATACTAAATTTTAATTTATCTCTCCATTTTTTAAAAATAGTTAGTTTTTCTGTTACTTTTTTTTTAAATTAAAGTTTATTGGGTTGACAACTGTTAGTAAAGTTACATAGATTTCAAGTGTACAATTCTGTAATACATCATCTATATATCACATTGTGTGTTCACCACCAAGAGACAGTTCTCCTTCCATCACCATATATTTGATCCTGTTTGCCTTCATCTACCACCCTCCTTCCCCATTACATCTGGTAACCACTAAACTATTGTCTGTGTCTATGAATTTTTGTTTCTTCATTTGTTTGTCTTGTTCTTTTATTGTTTTCAGTTTTATATACAACATATCCGTGAAATCATATGGTTCTCTACTTTTTCTGTCTGATTTATTTTGCTTAGAAATAATCTCAAGATCCATCCATGTTGTCGCAAATGGTACTATTTCATCTTTTCTTATGGATGAATAGTATTCCATTGTGTGTGTGTGTGTGTGTGTGTGTGCGCATAAATATATATATATATATATATATATATATATATATATATATATATATATATATATATATATATATATATATCACAACTTCTTTTTTTATAGTTTTATTTTATTTTATTTTATTTTTACATCCCTCACACCGTGAACCCCCCTCCCCCCATCCACCACCACCCCGACCTCACACCGAGCCATCACATTATACACATAAAATTATAGTTGGCATTCATTAATGTCCAGCCTCTGGTGTACAATGCCATGACCAGGCATTCACAGCATCCCTGAGGTGGTCTCCCAAACAGGACACATGTCCATCGGACACCCAACAAAATCCCCAAACACTATTGAATAAGTTCCCCAAAGTAATTCTCAAAAAACCCTGAGGCCATCCTGTGGTCACCAGCCGCCCCCCAATCCCTTCACCCTTCCCCCCATCCCCAACCCCCTTCCCCCGGCCCATCTAACAAATCTCGGTTTTTTGTGTCCCCAAAACTGTTTCTGATTAATTCATACACATATTCTTTTCTTTAGATTCCGCATATAAGTGAGATCATATGGTACTTGTCTTTCTCTTTCTGACTTATTTCACTTAACATAATGTTCTCTAGATCCATCCATGTTGTTGCAAATGATAAGATTTCTTTTTTCTTTATGGCTGCGTAATACTCCATTGTATAAATGTACCACAGCTTCTTAATCCAGTCATCGACCGATGGACATTTCGGTTGTTTCCATATCTTGGCTATTGTGTAAAGTGCTGCAATAAACATAGGAGTGCATACGGATTTTTGAATTGGAGTTTTGGATTTCTCCGGGTAGATGCCTAGGAGTGGAATTACTGGATCATAGGGTAGTTCTATCTTCAGATTCCTGAGATACCTCCATACTGTTTTCCATAGTGGCTGCACTAATCTGCAATCCCACCAACAGTGCACTAGCGTTCCATTTTCTCCACATCCCCGCCAGCATTTGTTGTTTGTTGATTTATTGATGATAGCCATTTTGACTGGGGTGAGGTGGTATCTCATTGTGGTTTTTATTTGCATTTCTCTGATGGTTAGTGAGGTTGAGCATTTCTTCATATGTCTTCTTGCCTTCTGTATGTCCTTTTTAGAAAAATGTCTCAAGTCCTCTGCCCATTTTTTGATTGGGTTGTTTGTTTTTTTGGAGTTGAGTTGAGTAAGTTTTTTATAGATTTGTGATATTAATCCCTTATCAGATATATCATTGGCAAATATCTTTTCCCATTCAGTAGGATCCCTTTTTGTTTTATTGATGGTTTCCTTTGCTGTGAAAAAACTTTTTAGTTTGATGTAATCCCACATGTTTATTTTTTCTCTTACTTCCCTCGCGCGAGGGGATATATCAGATATCACAACTTCTTTATCCGTTCATCTATCAAAGGACACTTTGGTTGCTTCCATGTCTTGGCCACTGTAAATACGGCTGCAATGAACATCAGAGCACATATATCTTTACTGATAAATGTTTTCAGATTTATGGGGTAGATACCCAGGAGAGGGATTGCTGGGTCATACGGTAATTCTACTCTTAATTTTTTGAGGAACCTCCACACTGCTTTCCATAGTGGCAGTATCAATCTGCATTCCCACCAACAGTGTATGAGGTTTCCTTTTTCTTCACAGGCTCTCCAACACTTGTTACTATTTGTCTTGTTGATGATAACCATTCTAAGTCGTGCAAGGTGGTATCTCATTGTGGTTTTATTTGCATTTCTCTGATGGTTAGTGATATTGAGCATCTTTTCATATGTCTGTTGGCTATCTGTATGCCCTCTTTGGAGAAATGTCTATTCAGGTCCTTTTCCCATTTTTTAATTGGACTGTTTGTTTTTTTGTTGTTGAGTTGTATGAATTCCTTATATATTTTGGATATTAGCCCCTTATCAGAGGCATTGTTTGCAAAAATTTCCAACATAGTTAAAATGACGATCTTACCCAAAGCAACATATAGATTTAATGCAATCCCCATCAAAATCCCAATGACATTTTTTAAAGAAATAGAACAAAATATCATCAGATTTGTTTGGAACCACAAAAAACCCCGAATAGCCAAAGCAATCTTAAGGAAAAAGAACAATACTGGAGGTATCACACTCCCTGACTTCAGCTTGTACTACAGGGCAACGATAATCAAAACAGCATGGTATTGACCAATGGAATAGAATTGAGAATGCAGAAATAAACCCACATAAATATGGACAGATAATTTTCAACAAAGGAGCCAAATGCATACAATGGAGAAAAGACAGGCTCTTCAAAAAATGGTGCTGGGAGAACTGGGAAGCCATGTGCAAAAGAATGAAACTGGACTGCTATCTGTCACTGTGTACCAAAATTAACTCAAAATGGATCAAAGACCTGAATATAAGACCTGAAACAATAAACTGCATAGAAAAAAACATAGGTATTAAACTTATAGACTTTGGGTTCAAAGAGGATTTTATGAATTTGACTTCAAAAGCAAGGGAAGTAAAAGCTAAATTAAATGAATGGGACTATATTAAACTGAAAAGCTTCTGCACAGCAAAAGAAACCACCGACAAAATAAAGAGGCAACCAACCAAATGGTAGAAGATTTTTACTTTTTTTATTTAACTAAAACTTTATTATTTATGCCTTTCCCCCAAGCTACAAGCACTCTTGTCATTAAATTACATTGTACATACACAACTACAACAGTTTATGTTTACTCAAGAATGTACAATCACCTTTAAAATAAATAACTTTCTATTTCATAGTTTAATTGGCTCTAAATAGTTTTTCCTTGAGGCAAAACAAGTATTTTGTGTTCTTTAAGAAACTGATATAGATAAATGAAACTGCTACGTATTCAGTTAAACTTTGAGGAAACCTAAAGATGAAGCTTTTGGATTTTTCTAAAATGCAGCACAGATAGGCACCTAATCTCTGTTCATATAGGAAAGGTGTGGAATGGTAGCGATAGATACAATTCTTTGTAAGCCATAGGATATTCTAAATGGAAGAAAACATGCCACTAACAAGTGTTTAACGGAAAGAAGAACCAAAGTCAAGAAGAATGTTGAATCTCTACTCTTGAGAGAAATGTTATACAACACAAAAATGAGACTAGAAATTTGAAAAACACTCATTTTAATGTTTTAAGAGACAGACAAAAAAAATGATAGGCAGAGGAGTCTAGACCAATTAGAAGTGAGACAGCTATAACAAAAAAGAACACAGTACAATGGTTTGCACGTAAAGAAAATGACTAATGAAAACACAATTTCACAAGTCTTCATGTTCATAATAATATATTAATGCACAAAATATCAAAAATATGAAGTATGACTCTCCCCCCTTAGGTTTATAATAGATGATCAAAAGTCTGTTTGATACATTTACTTTTATAAGCCTTCACATGTTGTACAAGTACATACAAGCTAGTATTTTACCATGAGAATTGGAGTTTTCATCTCAAACTAGTGACTTGCATTTTTACCCACAGCTATATACATTTCATTTCCATTATAAGACAAAACATTTCAAGTGATAAATTTTAATCAGTATATTACATTAAGAGAATCTTGATTTTTAAAATGAATCTTTTTGATACTGCAGCATGATGGCTTTGGTTGAAGCATAAATGGCAACTACATTGTACTATTTACACTAATTCATAGCTGTAGCAAAGATATAAAGAATATATTATACTTTGATTTTTAAAATATAACCAAGATGAGACTACATAGTTATGAGCAGAAAAATACTAGAAAACAGTGAATGAATAAATAAGATGATTTCTTCATCAGTGGCCATTCATTATTTTGTTTTTAGGAACATGGAAGAAATTGTCTTCTTTGGGTTTCAAATGTTTTGGTAAATCTAGTCATTTCTTAGCTTCCTCAATATCACCTTAAATTGCTGAAATAAGTGACTCTAAAGAATCGAAGTTCCTTTCTGGTCTGAGGTAGCCAACCATGACCACACTGAGGATTTCCCCATAGCAGTTCTGTTTGCAAGGGGGCATGATGTGAGTTTCCATGGACTTCTTTATATTCTTGTAGTATGGGTTCCACACTATGCTCACCACCATCCATGGACATCTCCACTTCCAACACTGGCCCAACCATAATAAATGCCAGTGGATACATCAGCTGGAAGATTATCTACTACTTGCTCAGGAAATTTAGCTGTGTGAGGATGAACAGCTGCTGGGGCCAAGAACAAAGGCCCACACCACTTGGCCCCTGACCCCAGCAAAAGTAGGGCTGGTGCTTCATGACGCTGTCGGCTGGGGGTGTGGGCTGCGGTCTGGTCCGCTGGTCAGGTGGAGCTGGGACCCCCCCACCCCCCCACCCCCCCACCCCCCCACCCCCCCACCCCCCATCCCCCACCAGTGCGGGGACAATAACGGGAGCTCCATCTTCAGTGCCAGCGGGAGCACAATGTCCCGGCAGGCCCCTCACACTGCGGACCCTACAGAAACTGCTGGGGGACTCAGAGCCTGCATCTCGGCCTCAGGAACCGCATTTTGTGACTTTTTTAATCAATATAATTACCATAAACATCTTTCTTTATATACAACTTCTTTCAACTTTAAATTAGTTCCTAGTATAAATTCTTGAAATTGCAATAACTATTTCCAAGGATTAAAAATATCATCTCCTCACTGGGAAATAACTAATATACTAACAATAAACTAATTCCTTTCCAACAAGTGTGGTAACAGTGTATATACCCTCCATTACTAGCATACCTATGGCTTTTTTCTTTCTTTTGAATTTTTGTTGCTGTTGTTTTGTTTTATTTTCTGAGAATTAAAAGGTAAAAATGAAGCTGGGGATTTGTCCAGTTAATTTATTTCTGCTGTTTCAATACACGTTTAGCACAATAATGTAACTCATTTTACTCTGAAATATCCTCAAACCACAAATAATGGAGGCACTGTGTTGACACACCAGATATCCTAGTAGAACTCAGTCACTGGATCTATACTACACAGGTTCAAATCCCCGCTCAATCATTTATCAGTTATGCAATCCCAAGAAAGCTTTTTTACTTAGGTCTCGGTGACACCTTTTATAATGGACACTGAAAAACAGAGCAAATAAAATGGTGAGAAGTCTGGGAGATGCATTGTAAGGCACAGCTTAGCAAAGCACTACTCAGTCTGGAGAAAAGATAGCATGGTGGGGACATGATTACTGACTTCAAATACCTGAAGAGCTGTCATGTAGAAGGAGTATATAAACTCCATTTCATGCCAGAGGAGAGAATAGATGGAATTCGGGATATTTCAAAGTAAAATAAGCTACATTATCCTGCTCAACAAATTTTGAAACAGCAGAAAGAAACTAACTGGAAAGATCCCCAGCTTCATTTTCACCTCTGGAATTCTCAGAAAAATCAAACAAGGAGGCAGTTTTCAGCTTTGTAGAAGGATGGGCTTTGTAATAATTACAGCTTGTCAGTGGTAGACCCGATTTCCACTGGGGTAGCAAGGTGGAGGGTTTCTAGCTGCAGCCAAATGACCAGCTACACTAGATGGTAAAAGTTAAATGCTGAAGTCTAGACAGGAAATCAGGGATGGGGAACTGGAATTTGGGGACACTGCTAAAAGATAACAGGGCTGTGCCTCGAGGGAGAGCTGCTTGAGATCCTAGGCAGGGCACTGGCAGGAGTGAGGCTGGCATCTTTCTAAACCAAGGCTAGAAAATTGCTGAAAAATAGGATCTAGAGATTGATTCACAAATAAAAAAGAAAAGACAATATTTGTGAAAGTTTGGAAGTGACCTACCAAAGAAATCATTCTCAAGAACTGATTCATCTTAGATAATAATTCCTGAGATTGTTTCTCTATGGTATGACTTTATAACTCTGTTTTGAAGCTATTAAAATAAGGGGATTTTTTTCCCCTCCAGAAGTGTATACACTATTCATCTCATTAAAATTAGACACATTTTTTTGAAATTCAAATTTATCCCTTACATTACTCTGTTTTACAGAACTTAATTAATCTGAGAAGCAGACAGGAGCTCTGTTTCAGAGGGGCTTCTGTTGAATCTCACATTGTATATCCCAAGGCCACCATGAGTATTTCAATGGAGGCTATTAGTAACAGTCAAAACATAGGATTGGCTGTAAGAAACCTACAGAAGTCATCCCATAATTATTATTTTTTAAAATTTAAATCCCAGTAAGAGAAGAGCTTTTTCCCTTATTTGTTCTTTGTTTAGTTCTGGGTTCAGCTGAGTGGTGGTCTCTTGTTTAAACTGTGTTTAAATTCCACTTCATTCTGAGTTTTGTTTGAAAACTTACTGGTGGAAAATCCATGGATATTTATGCTCCAGGATCACTGGCTTTAAAAAAAAAAGGAAAAAAAAAAAAAGATTGTAACGTGAAATATTTGGGAAAACTACCAATTGTAAAAGTCCAGTCTTTTATGCTGAACCTTAGGCCACACCGAGTTCTTACTGCTGGCTCAACTCAGGCTTCCGCAGCCAGTGACTTGGCCTTACGCCTTTCCCTCCTCCATTTACTTTCCTCAACAAGAAGGATACTCATAACTGTATGGATTGAGTAGCTTCCCAAGAGTGTCGATTCAGTGTCCGTATTATCAAAGCCTGTCAGAAGATAAGGTATCATCAAGCACTTGCCCTTCTCCCCGGTGCTCAGTAACCCTTTCACTGAGTAGGGAAAAAGTAGGAAGGTTTTGCCGAATGTTCTTCAAAGTGAAAAACTAGCATATTTCAGAAGGTAAAAGAAAGAGCAAACTAGTAGTAGACTACTTGAATTCTAATTCATTTAACTTTATTTCATCCAACTTATTTAATTCTGGTTTTGTCGATAATTGCATGAACTTGAAAAACATCACTGAACCCTGATGTGTATCAGTTTTCTCAAATGTGAAATAGTAATATTGCTACTTAATCAGTCATGCTGAGCAGTGATTGCATTTGGCTCCCTAAATGTGAACTTCTTTCTTCTAGGTAAGAAATTCCCACAGCAGTAATGAATCTTAGTGGTAAGCTAGTCACTCAACACCAGGAGGCCCAAAAGGCCCTGGTGCCCTTGGAAGCTGGGGCACCAGGGTGGGGGACCATCACTTAAGCTTGCATAACCCAGTCTTGCCTAGACCTTTGAATTTACAGTGACAGAGAGAATTCATTTGGTCAGTGGCTATAGTGACATCCCGAGTTCAAGAGCAGCAGAGGCTGTGGTTGCAGAGCTGCTGACGCCTACCCTATGTTGGCCATAGTGGGGTGCCACCTGCAGGGTCCAATGTCCAGCAGTGGCTGCAGTGCCATTCCCCCAGACCATTACCAAGCAGAAGCTTTGTTTGTAGAAGCCTAGGCTCTTTGGTTCATGTTCACATTTCTGAGCCTTGTAGTACCACTTTCCCCAAAATGATGGAAGCTATCCAATATCTTTTTATTTCCTTTTTTGTTCAATTCAACCAAATTCAGTTTCTGTTACTTACTACTAAGAAAGCTAAATAATATACCTGGCTACCTTCCAAAGCTGTTGTGACATCTGGCTGAGTTGTTTCAAGGGAAATTCCTTGGGAAAGGATAAAATGTGATCTAATTTCATGTAATGAATATTTACTGAGGTCTTTATAGAGTTAAAGGATGAGCAAGACTCAGGCTGGCTGGGTGGTCAAGACGCTTTCAAAAGAGAGAAGAGCACAAGACATACAGTAAGAGTGGTTTCATAAGAGAAATACAAGCAAAGGTGTAAGGTACAGGGGGTAGAGGGCAATGAAAGACAGCCAAAAAATGTGTAGCTTGCACTAAGGTGGGTAGGTGAACAAAGAGTCCATGGGGAGGAAGTATTTGACATCATCCTTAAAAATTGAATTGGAACTTAAGATAGGGTACAGATACTGGCCTTGCAGTGGGAGTCAGAGATCATTTTTCCTGTCCAGCTCCACTCTTAGGTCTCAAACTCCTTGGTTCAGTTTCCTAACCTATGAAATGAAGAAGTTACAGTAAATGGTTTGTAAGGTTCCTACAGTCCTTAAATTTCTGATTGATTCCCATGGGCAGATAGGGAGAACATTGCAGGCAAAAAGAGAATAGTGAAGCAAAAAGGCAAAAATTTTAGATGAGCAAAGATTTGGAAGCAAGGCAGCAAGTTAAATCTCAAAACAATGTGTATTTTAGCATGGAATATAAAGATAAAGAGATTGTGTTTCATTTGATAGGCCGTGGAAAGCCAGAAAAGATTTTAGCAAAACTGTATGATAAAAGATGGTCTTTTTTTCCACATCTACAGCAATGCATAGGATGGGCAATGCAACAGCAATGGGACTAGGATTTGAAGAAACCTAAATGAAAAATAATGGTGAACTAGGATTATGAAAACAATGGAAAGAGAGGACAATGGTGAACGAAGTTCTGGAGATAAATTCTCTCCAACTTAATGATTGATTGTAGAGAATGAGGTGAGTTGTGGTCAATATAACTTGTAGGGTAAAAGTCACCCTATAGGAGATTTATAAATCTGGTGAGAAAGTTGAAATTGCATACATAGACGATTCAGAGAAATGCATAGTTTGAAGGGGTAATGCAATTAAGGGAGAATTTCTATAAAATAGGAAAAATTAAGCAAGATTTTAACCAAAAACTGAAGCAATTAGAAAGACTGGAAATACCGCAAGAGAAGAAAACTAATAAATCAGTTAATATATATATATATATATAATTAGCATATCATTTCTTATAATAATAATCAAATATTTCAGTCTTTCACTAATAAGATACTAAGAAATAAGTCCAGGAAACAAGATAAGGAGAACCAAAGAGAAACTAAGAGTTTGCCATCTTCACTTACTAAAAATTTGGAATATAGCTCAGTAGGTAGATGATAGATAAATAGATAGATAGATAGATAGATAGATAGATAGATAGATAGATGGATAGATGATAGGTAGATAGATATAACTATATATTTACAGATATAGAAAGGTATTTGAAAATAATGGCCATTCTTCATTTTCACTTTTTATATATACATATATGTAAACACATATACATTTTATTGTTTCACATTTACAGTATATTCATGAAAATAGTCAAGGCAATATTTTCCCTTTCTCTACTTTTCCCTTGTCACATTTTGAGAGATGCAGACATTGACTTGTCCTAGCTCCAAGCAATCAAGTGGGAAAGCCAGCTTCAAAACAACCGGCTCCTAGCCCAGTGTTCTCTCTTCTTTCCCATAGTAGATGCCCATCTGAACACAGCTTTGTCTGGAAAATCTGGATGTTTGTGATGCTATGTGTGTCACCTAGTACTAGATCCATCTTAAAAATTCACCTATCCTCATAGTGAACTTTTACTTAACCTTATATTGCTACATTTTCATTTTAGTTTTCTTGTTGGTTAAAAAAAAAATGTTTCTTAGTGAGGTATGTGCGTGCCCACATCAATTCATGCAAATGTTCCATATATTTTAAAAAGAAATAACTGATTCATTGGCAAAGAGCATTAGCTCTGAGTTCAGTTTTCTCACCTACTAGTAGTGACGCATTTCTTTTTATTAACAGTCAGCTCTCTGGAAAGAATGAGAACTACTGCCTCTGACCACAGAGCATGAGGAAGCCGAATGTCAGGTCATCTATAAATTTGAACTTATGGCACCAAACACCAAAACCAAAAGGGTACAAAAGAGGCATTTGTCCATTAAGACTGAGTCCCTTGGTTTAGAGTTAAGGAGATACTAGTTGCAAAGCAAAGAGAATTGCTGCAAGTCACATAGTAGATGTCAGAGCCAAGGCTGGAACCCTACTCTTGGTCAATTAACCAGGGATGTTTACTCTTTTAGCACTGCTAAAAACTCCACAAATTTGGTGTTTATAGGCAAGCTGTGGTTTTAAACCAATCAAAGAATAAAATTCTGTTGAGAACTATCAAAAATGCTTGGTACAGAGCTTCAATCATTCATCTGTAAGAATTTTTAAGGTGCCCATGAGGCAATCTCCTCTACTGGAGTCTTATGAGCCAGTAGAGAAATATCAGAAAAGTTAAATAAATTCTGTAATGACACTGTAACATTTAAAATTTAACCAGATATATCTTTAGCTCCCGTCTGAATTCAGCATCCCAGTCCTGCCATCTAATTTCTAACTGAATGTCTTGCATGCATCTTAAATTCATCATATTACCTCCTTTATCTCAAAAAACAAGTTTTCTGGTGCATGACCTTAGGTAAGAGGTGATTCAAGTTTTAACCATCAGTAATTTTAGTTGACTCCAGGAGATATTTTGGTGTATTTCTCATATGCTAAACAAATTTACAAACTTATTTTACAAGGATATTTTGCCCAGATTTAGATTCAAGAAGTGTTAAAAGGCTTAAGAAAGGAAGAATTTAAATTTAAGCTGAGACTTAAAAAAATTACAAGTTTGCCAACTTATTTTATTCCTTATGATATTGAGAATGTTGGCCATAAAACAATAGTTTCTTGCTAATTTAAGTATAGAAACTTTTAACACTGAGGTATTTATCCAAGAGAGATCATCATCATCAATAATATTTACTTTCAGATGAGAATTTAATATTTCACTATTTTGTCAGTAATCATAATGTGAAATGTTTTTAAGGATATACGAATATTGTTAACTTCTATGTGAATTTAAAAAAAAAACAACAGATAACTAAAACATATATCCCCCAAAATCGTAATTTCTAAGAATCATTCCATCACTTCAATCAAGGAAGGCTAAATTAAAAAGTCAAAAAATATTATAGTTTATCGATTTCCATTAAGAAAAAAAAAGTGTGGACTTCTATTCTCACTGTGAAACAAAATATTGAACTCTGCCCTTCAGGCATACTACCATATTTCAAATGCTGATCTGATTTATCATTACTTGCAAGTCAAACAAAGTTGGACTTTGAAAGGAAGAATGGAAAATCCCTGAGCCCTTTGGGAAGCATCAGGCTGTTGGTCTGGTTCTGGTCAGAATATACCCAGAATCACAATGCCGGAAGAAGGGCCGCTTCGCTTTCAGTTGACACTTTTCAATCAAAACACATAACGAAAATTTGAAATATCATATATAAAGAGTCATATTCTGAAATTGATGTTCTATTTCACTTGGCATCTTCTTGTGTTATTTGTGAAAAGGAAAAAAAGAAATTTTCCTTGTCACTGCAATTCAAATTCTGTATGAAATAATAAATAAGTATAACAAATTACAGAATAAAAATGCCAAAGCAACTTGGAAATTGGTGAAGAGTTGGATGGAGATTTTGTCATATGTTGAAAATAATGTCCACATCCATTCTATGTTCCTGAGTGTTTATTTTGTACTATATTGTGAAACGTATTTATCAATTGTAAGGAGAGCTAAAAGCTCCCCAAAAGTACAATATCTCTCCCTCCCTCCCTCTCCCTCCTCCTCCTCCTCTTTCTTCTCTCTCTGTCTCTCTCTCTGTCTCTGTCTCTCTCTGTCTCTCTGTCTCTGTCTCTCTCTCTCTCTCTCTCTCTCTCCCTCTCTCTCTCTCTCTGTTTCTCTCCCTTTTGAAAGATTTCAGAACTTTCCATCTCTTGACTCCCAGGGGCAGATACTACACAGTGGCCTTCCTGGAGCAGAAACTCACATCTCCCAGCAATGCTTATGTACAAAGTTTGTGTTGTGGCCTGGAAAACAGCTCTGAGTGTGTCAGGCAGAGATCAAAATCTTGGACTGAGCTCAGACTAAAGTCACTACAGGATTAAAAGGATAAATGCTTCTTACTGCAATGTGCCCACATATGCATCTTATATCTTCAATTTAGACTGAAATTTAAAAGGGCATAACAGTTGCTTTCTTACACTCCTTTCTTTCCCAAATCTAAAATACCTTTAAGCAGGAAACAGACAGTATGGCCATTATTCCAATTCTGTATTCCAATTAATAATCTGATTATTATTTTGGGGGAGAAAAGAACATTACCCCAAATTAAACATTTTGGTCAGTCTGTATAAGGAAGACTGTTTAAGTAACTAATCTGAAAATGGTTGGGTTTTAATTGTGAGGGGTCTTCTGAAGGGTGGCGGTAGTTAGAAAACCTCTCAGACAGGGAATCTGCACACTTCTAAAACCGGGCAAACACAAGGGGGCAGGAAGAGCTCAAGCTCTGACTTCAAAACGGGCTGACTGAAATGGGAGCTAACCTATTTTAGTTCGCCCTCCGGATATTTATCAGTTCTCTTGGCATGCAAAGAAATGTGATGCTGACAAGTGGGTTTAGTTTGTACTTGGTCTAATGACTGCGAGGACAACGGGCACGTCTCTAATAACAGCTACATCAGCGACAGCTTTGGAAGAGCCTGGGGCGACATTCCCTAAAATTGACTGACTCTCTCTGGTACTAGCCTCGCGATTCCGATCAGACTGCATTTCTCACGCATTCCAAAGGCCCCCGTTTCACTTTTACTCTGTGAACTTCGTTTGCAAAGGAGGGGCTTATTAAAAACTCACCACTCCAAGGACTGTGCCCACTGTAATTTACCAGAAGACAGCGGCGTGTGTGGGAGGGGGCGCTCAATCTGCTCTAAAACTTGGCTTTTAGTTTCAGCTGTCCTTCGTTTACAAATATGCCCCCAGAGTTTCTCCCTAAACTGCAAAAGGCTCTGGGTTTCGATTCAAACTCCAGCGGCATTTGCGTATATTATAACTTTCCTCTCGGGTTTGCAAGTTTCGGTGAGTACCCCTGGGCGGGATGCCACTGAATTTGGGAAACGGGAGCTTTTTAAAATGGGTAATTCTGCATGGAAGGCAGCTGAAAAAGTGAATCTAGCCCAGCAGCTAGCCTCCCGGAGAGCGGCGGCAGCCCTAGTAGCCTCGGGTGGAGCGCGAACAAGGGTGGGCAGCTCCAGGCCACTGTTCCCCTCACTTCCAAGACAACTTGTTGCGACTTCTATCTCCTCCCCTCACCCGCGCTTTCCCCGCCTCCGCCCCTAGGAGCTGATTGGCAGAAATCACTATCCAACCCTCGACTCCAGACCTCCTCCGGGGACCGACGATTGGTCTCCTGGAAGGGCTGGGGGTACAAGGGGAGGGATTTCCCTCCAAGCTTAGGGTCCCGGGACCTGGGAAGGAGGAGAGGAGCCACTGATTTCTCCGCGCGACTGAGCCGGGAGCCGCAGAGCGGGACCGGCCGTGAGGGCTTGTCCTCCTCCGCGGTGGCTCCAGTCCGGGCCGTACTCCAAAGCTTTCCCATCCTTTGGGCCCAGCCTCGGTTATAGGAGAACCCTGCAGGCAGCGTGCGGAGTTCCTGGCACTTCTCCGAGGGGTCTCTTGTTCGCTGCCCAGATACTGACTGCGCACTCTCAGGCTGACCTGTCCAAGCCCTAACACCTGGACCATGCACGCAACCAGGGACCTTGGGATAGCCTCCCGCGCGCGCCGGATAGCCAGCCGCGCCGCGTTTCAGCCGATGCCTCCGCCGTCGGCCGGGCTGGTGGTGCTGCTGCTTCTGCTGTCACTGGTAAGCCGCGTTTCGGCGCAGTCCGACGCCGCCGGCCGGGCATTGCTGTCCCCGGATCTCGCGGGGGTTGCAGGGGTCCTGGCCGAGGACGCTATAGTGATAGCGAACCGTGGGCTCCGGGTGCCCTTTGGCCGTGAGGTCTGGCTGGATCCGCTGCACGACCTGGTGCTGCAGGTGCAGCCGGGAGACCGCTGCGTGGTGACCGTGCTAGACAACGACGCGCTGGCCCAGCGACCCGGCCGCCTGAGTCCCAAGCGCTTCCCGTGCGACTTTGGCCCTGGAGAGGTGAGCTACTCGCACCTGGGCGCGCGCAGCCCGTCGCGAGATCGCGTCCCGCTGCAGCTGCGCTATGACACGCAGGGAGGGGCGGCAGTGCTACCCTTGGTGCTGGAGGTGGAGGTAGTCTTCACTCAACTGGAAGTTGTGACTCGGAACTTGCCCCTGGTTGTGGAGGAGCTGCTGGGAACCAGCAATGCCCTGGATGCTAGGAGCCTGGAGTTCGCCTACCAGCCCGAGACCGAGGAGTGTCGCGTCGGCATCCTGTCAGGCTTGGGTGCTCTGCCTCGCTATGGGGAACTCCTCCACTACCCGCAGGTCCCAGGTCCAGCCAGCGAGGGGGTCGCCCAGGAGCCTCTCCTGATGGACTGCAAAGCTTTCCAGGAGCTAGGCGTGCGCTACCGCCACACAGCCCCCAGTCGCTCACCAAACAGGGACTGGGTGCCTATGGTGGTGGAGCTGCGCTCCCGAGGGGCTCCTGTGGGCAGCCCTCCTTTGAAACACGAGCACTTCCAGGTGCTGGTGAGAATCCGAGGAGGGGTCGAGAACACCGCACCCAAGCCCAGTTTTGTGGCCATGATGATGATGGAGGTGGACCAGTTTGTACTGACCGCCCTGACCCCAGACATGTTGGCAGCGGAGGATGCTGAGTCTACCCCTGACTTGTTGATCTTCAACCTCACCTCTCCGTTCCAGCCTGGCCAGGGCTATTTAGTGAGCACTGATGATCGCAGTCTGCCCCTCTCCTCCTTTACTCAGAGAGATCTGCGCCTGCTGAAGATTGCCTACCAGCCACCCTCTGAGGACTCTGACGAGGAGCGTCTCTTTGAACTGGAGCTGGAGGTAGTGGACCCGGAAGGAGCAGCCTCCGATCCTTTTGCCTTTATGGTGGTGGTGAAGCCCATGAACACCCTGGCTCCCGTGGTCACCCGGAACACTGGTCTCATTCTCTATGAGGGCCAGTCTCGGCCCCTCACAGGCCCTGCAGGCAGTGGACCACAAAACTTAGTCATCAGTGATGAGGATGACCTAGAGGCAGTGCAGCTGGAGGTGGTGGCTGGGCTCCGGCATGGTCACCTTGTCCTTCTGGGTGGCTCCATTGGCAAATCTGCCCCTAAGACCTTCACAGTAGCTGAACTAGCAGCCGGCCAAGTGATCTACCATCATGATGACAAAGATGGGTCACTGAGTGACAACCTGGTGCTAAGAATGGTGGATGGAGGACACAGGCACCAGGTGCAGTTCCTGTTCCCTATCACCTTAGTGCCTGTGGATGACCAGCCACCAGTCCTCAATGCCAACACAGGGCTGATGCTGGCAGAGGGTGAAACAGTGCCCATCCTACCCTTTGCTCTAAGTGCAACTGACATGGACTCAGATGACTCTCTGTTGCTGTTTGTGCTGGAGTCTCCCTCAACTACAGGGCATTTGCTACTCCGCCAAGCGCATCCTCCCCATGACGTGGAGGAGCTTATCCGGAGCCCTTGGAAGAAACAAGGAGCATTCTATGAGAAAATGGTGACAGAATGGCGGCAGGAGGACATAACGGAGGGGAGGCTGTTCTATAAGCACTCTGGGCCCCACAGTCCCAGACCAGTGATGGATCAGTTCACATTTCGAGTCCAGGATAACCATGACCCCCCTAATCAGTCAGGGCTGCAGAGGTTTGTGATCCGCATCCATCCTGTGGATCGCCTCCCTCCGCAGTTGGGCAGTGGCTGTCCCCTTCGGATGGTGGTGCAGGAATCCCAGCTCACACCGCTGAGGAAGAAGTGGCTGCGCTACACTGACCTGGACACAGATGACCGAGAACTACGTTACACCGTGACTCAGCCTCCAATGGACACAGATGAAAACCACTCACCAACACCATTGGGCACCTTGGTCCTGACTGACAACCCTTCCATCGTGGTGGCCCATTTTACCCAAGCCCAGATCAATCACCATAAAATTGCTTACAGACCCCCAGATCAAGAACTGGGAGTGGCTGCCCGAGTGGCCCAGTTCCAATTCCAGGTGGAGGACCGAGCTGGGAATGTAGCTCCAGGCACCTTCACCCTTTACTTGCAGCCAGAAGACAACCAGCCACCTGAGATCCTCAACACTGGCTTCACTATTCAGGAGAAGGGACACCACATCCTGAGTGAGTCTGAGTTACGTGTGAGTGATGTAGACACTGATGTAGCCCACATCTCATTTACTCTAACACAAGCACCCAAACATGGTCACATGAGGGTGTCTGGACAAATCCTGCGTGTAGGTGGGATTTTCCACTTGGAGGACATTAAACGGGGTCGGATTTCCTATGAACATAACGGGGATGAATCCTTGACTGACAGCTGCTCCTTGGAGGTCAGCGACAGACACCATGTGGTGCCCATCACTCTCAGAGTGAATGTCCGGCCAGTGGATGATGAGGTGCCCATGCTGAGCCTTCCTACCGGCACTCTGGGGTCCTATCTAGACGTTTTAGAAAATGGGGCTACAGAAATCACTGCCAATGTTATCAAGGGCACTGATGAGGACACTGATGATTTGATGTTGACTTTCCTCTTGGAAGATCCACCCTTATATGGAGAAATCCTAGTCAATGGAGTTCCAGCAGAGCAGTTTACCCAAAGGGACATCCTGGAGGGCTCTGTGGTTTATGCCCACACCAGCGGTGAGATAGGCCTATTGCCCAAAGAGGACTCTTTTAACCTGAGTCTGTCAGATATGTCTCAAGAATGGAGAATAGGTGGCAATTCTATTAAAGGAGTTACTGTGTGGGTGACCATCCTCCCTGTTGACAGCCAGGCCCCAGAAATTTCTGTAGGTGAACAGTTTGTAGTAATGGAAGGTGATAAAAGTGTCATAAACTCAATGCATATAAGTGCTGAAGATATTGATTCCCTAAATGATGACATCTTGTGCACTATAGTTATTCAGCCTACCTCAGGTTATGTTGAAAACATTTCTCCAGCACCAGGCTCTGAAAAATCAAGAGCAGGAATTGCCATAAGTGCCTTCACCTTGAAAGATCTCAGACAGGGTCATATTAACTATGTCCAGAGTGTCCATAAAGGGGTGGAACCTGTAGAAGACAGATTTATATTTCGTTGTTCTGATGGCATTAACTTTTCAGAGAGACATTTTTTCCCCATCGTAATTGTTCCCACCAATGATGAACAGCCAGAAATATTTATGAGAGAATTTATGGTGATGGAAGGCATGAGTCTGGTGATCGATACACCCATTCTCAATGCTGCTGATGCTGACGTTCCCCCGGATGATCTAACTTTCACTCTTACCCAGTTTCCTACTCATGGTCATGTCATGAACCAGCTGATCAATGGCACAGTTTTTGTTGAAAGCTTCACTTTGGACCAGATCATAGAGAGTTCCAGCATAATTTATGAGCATGATGATTCTGAGACTCAGGAAGATAATTTTGTGATTAAACTAACAGATGGTAAGCACTCTGTGGAAAAGATGGTGCTCATTATGGTTATCCCTGTCGATGATGAGACCCCCAGAATGGCCATTAATAATGGACTAGAAATAGAAATTGGGGAAACCAAAATTATACACAACAAAATATTAATGGCAACTGACTTAGATTCTGAAGACAAATCCTTGGTTTATATTGTTCGTTATGGGCCAGGACATGGCTTATTACAGAGAAAAAAACCTACAGGTGCCTTTGAAAATATCACACTGGGCATGAATTTTACCCAGGATGAAGTAGACAGAAACTTAATTCAGTATGTCCATTTTGGGCAAGAGGGCATTCGGGATCTAATTAAATTTGATGTGACTGATGGAGTAAATGCCCTCATAGATCGCTACTTTTATGTATCTATTGGCAGCATTGACATTGTTTTCCCTGATGTGATAAGTAAGGGAGTGTCCCTAAAAGAAGGTGGTAAAGTCATCCTCACAACAGACCTACTAAGCACTAGTGACTTGAACAGTCCTGATGAAAACTTAGTTTTTACCATCACCAGGGCTCCCATGAGAGGTCTCTTAGAATGCACAGATCAACCTGGAGTGTCCATCACATCTTTCACTCAGCTCCAACTGGCTGGTAACAAAATCTACTACATCCACACTGCTGATGATGAGGTAAAGATGGACAGTTTTGAGTTTCAAGTCACTGATGGACATAACCCTGTGTTCCGGACATTCCGTATCTCCATTAGTGATGTGGACAACAAAAAGCCAGTCGTCACCATCCATAACCTGGTTGTCAGCGAAGGCGAAAACAAGCTGATCACTCCCTTTGAACTCACTGTTGAAGACAGAGATACTCCTGACAAACTCCTAAAATTCACTGTCACGCAGATGCCTGTTCATGGCCAACTCCTATTTAACAATACCAGACCTGCCATGGTTTTTACCAAGCAAGACTTGAATGAAAACTTAATTAGCTACAGGCATGATGGCACGGAGTCAAGTGAAGACAGCTTCTCCTTCACGGTGACTGATGGTTCCCATACAGAGTTCTATGTTTTTCCTGATACAGTATATGAAACAAGAAGACCCCAAGTGATGAAGATCCAGGTCTTAGCTGTTGACAATAGTGTCCCCCAAATTGCAGTGAACAAAGGGGCCTCTACACTTCGCACTCTGTCCACTGGCCACTTAGGATTCATGATCACAAGCAAAATATTGAAAGTGGAGGACAGAGACAGCTTACATTTTTCTCTTAGGTTTGTTGTTACAGAGGCCCCTCGACATGGATATCTCCTCAACCTGGGCAAAGGCAACCACAGTGTCACTCAGTTTACACAAGGTATGGTTCATTTTTCTTTCCTTATAACCAAAGGGCATTCCACGTCTTATTTCCCGAGGACATGACTGTCACTGAAAACTTCATTAAGTAGAGCATCAAGTTAGAGTCCAAGAGAAGGGATGGAAAGGGAAATAAAAGGGAGGGGAGAATTCAAGGAGTCTCTTTCCTGGGAGAACGGCCTCCTTCTTGCCATGTGTCCCAGGGCAGTGACCTTCAGTAGAGAGGGTCTCAATGTGTTTTGATTGCATCAAGGTTTGCGACTAAAGGAGCCAGACTTTGGTGAATTAAAATTGAAGCAGGCTTTCCAGCTCTGCTCCACTCGCCACAGCTACCCTCTGAGCACCCTGTTTTGTATGCTGCAGATAGTTTATGAAGCATTTTAGCACCATAGCGAGAGAGATGCTTTCTAAATTCTATGTATTCAGATTGTTATTATCACCTATCATTCAAATGGTGCCTTCAAATTTATATTAACTTTGATTATTTTTTAGGAACATTGTTCTAATACTGTTATAGTTTTTAGAAAATTTATAACTAAAATAAGAAGATGTGTTTATACTTCGTAGATTTTATAGTTTTTATATTTCATGACAAACACCTGTTCAAAGATATAAGAGGTAAACAGCTCTAGATTTATAAAAAGTGTATGTACAAGGCATGTAACTATGATACACACAAAATAGAGAGTATAAGAAGACATGACATATAAGAAGGCATTATGTCACCAAAATATGCATCCACTTCATTATCAAGAACCTGATGATATGTTAACAAGGTTAATAGTATAAGGAGGAAGTTATTTTCTCATTTTAAACCTCCTCCCTTCCCTGTTTCAAACGTAATAACAAACACTGGTGACAATTGCATTCTTGAGGCTAAGGTATTTTTCTAACCTGAATTTTATTTGTGCAGACACAGCCTGACACAGGAAGGGCAGGTGACCTATACAGAGTTACTCAGTGAGTGAAGGGAGAAGCCCATTCAGAATGCTGACTGGGGAGTTAGGGCTCTGTTCTCTAGAACGTGCGACTTTCATTACAAAGGGCTTTGGGTTGCTTTCATGAAAAGTCTCACCATGTCAGAAGGGAAACCGGATCTATCCTATGTGGGCTCTGTGGATAGAGATGGAGGTTAACCCCAGAGCATCCCAGTGGGAGTGTTCTTTTCCTGCAACAGTGTTGTACTCTTAGATAACCAATGCTTTAATAAACATAGATGTCGCAAAGTATATTGTTATAGTGACTGCTTCTCTGTTTTAGATGCTGGCGTATAGCCCCACACTCCAACCTCCTGATTCTTGGCTGAAAGCCTGAATATATTCCAGGGCCTGCAGGGACAGGAAAACCTCAGAATGCCAAGTGTCATGCCAGACCAGCAGGAGACTTTTGTATGAAGGCTTTCTGAGGATAGACATGCCATGCAATCTTAGATTGGTTTATTTTCATGGAAAGTGAAGAAGATGAGAGGATTATAGTAGAGGATAGAAAATGTTTCTTCAATACTCCTCTGACCAGAAAAAGAAATCTGACTTTAGAGATCTTTATTTCTTGTTCTTTTTTTTTTTTTGTATTAGAGATCTTTTTTAAAGGAAGTTTTGGATGAAAATAGGCAAATGATTTCATTTAAATCCTATGGACCAAGTCCAACACCTCAAAATATTAGAATATTATTTCTTAAATATTGAACCCTAAAATTATGCTGTTTCATTACAGGTTGTTGCTGTCTCTCACTGACTTGGCTCACCATAATTACTTTTTATGGTCATTTGTAAATGAGAATAGTTGTAAGTTTATTATAAAAAATGAAGATACATTTTTAAGATTACTTTTTTAAAATAAATTATCACATTCCAATAAGAACCCAAATATTGACTAGGAAAACTGCTGGTATTTAGCCACAGAGCACTCATTTGAACAAGTTGAGACTAGAGTTTGGTTCATAGCAGTCATTTATGGAGATTAAATAAATGAGTAAAAATGGAGAAAGCTACCATGGCTGCTTTTCTAGTAGGAGAAATGAAAGTAGTTTCTAGAGTGAGGACTATGCTGTGTTTTTTTCTCTCCTGTTTTTGTTTTATTATAAAGGGAGAAGCTAAACTATATTTTGATGGTTTTTTAATAAACTGAATTAAGTTAACTGAACACACATAGCCAGAGAAAGTTATTCCCAAATTAATTGACTTAATGATCGATAGGATAAAAAAATTAATTCATTTCTAAAACATATTAAATTTCATTATTAGCAAAAGTTAACAAGGCAGAATTAGACAAATTGGGGAATTTATTTAGTTGTTTCAAACTTTGCCTCTCTGCCAAGGTACCCCTATTCCCTCCACCTTAGGTCTAAGTCATTTGTCTTAAGTACCTGGATTTTTTTTTTTCTTCTGGGAGATAATTCATAAATTACTTTCAGAAATTTCCCTAAAGAGTTTGAGCTAGAGTGTGGTTCCAGGCATGTTAATGAACTTAGAATTTTTTTTTAAACCCATGGAAAGAATTGTGTAGATCAACTGAAATATATTTGATGCATGTTTAACATTTAGAAGAAAATCTAGTTAATTGTTAGATGTTTATTTAAAGAAAATGATATTTTGGCTATGAGATTTTTATCTTCCTAATGCCTTGAGAAGTGAGTATATATATATATATAAATATAAATATAAATGTGTATATATATATGTATATATATATGTTTATGTTATTTTTAAAAGTATTTTTCGAATAACAGTATTATGATCAAAATCTTTACTTATTAGAAATTTTAAAAAGTCCCTTTTTGAACCATGAATTATTAACAGAGTTATAAAGAAAATGAAAAGTGTTTGTTCCAACTAATCAATATTGCATGCCCTAACTTGGAGGGAAAATTTAACACCTGAATGTCATATAACTGCATTTATGTTCTCTTTTAAAAAAAAGTTCTTAAAATTCAGTTTTTGTGTTTTTTTTAAATCCAATACAAATGTTTTATTGTTTTTATTGTTTTTCATCTTCCATTTGGATTTTCTGGTTTTTTTCTTTTTTTTCAATTGCAGTTGACATTCAGTATTATTTTATATTAGTTTCAGGTGAACAGCATAGTGGTTAGACATTTCTATAATTTACCAAGTCATCCCCCAATAAGTTTAGTACCTACCTGGGATCATATGGTAGCTATTACAATATTATTGACCATATACCCTATGCTATACTTTACATTCCCATGACTATTTTGTAACTACCAATTTGTATTTCTTAATCCCTTCACCTTTTCGCCCAGACCCCGAAACCCCCTCCCATCTGGCAACCATCATTTTGTTCTCTGTATCTATGTGTCTGTTTCTGTTTTGGTTGTTCATGTATTTTGTTTTCCAGATTCCACATATAAGTGAAATCATACCGTATTCTCTGCTGATTTATTACACTTAGCATAACAGGTCTATCCATGTTGGCACAAATGGTATGATTTCATTTTTTCTTTTTTTATGGCCTAGTAATATTCCATTGTATATATGTACGACCTCTTCTTTATCCAATCGTCTATTGATGGACATTAGGTTGCTTCTATATCTTGGCTATTGGAAATAATGCTGCAATGAATGTAGAGATGCAGATATTTTTTCAAATTAGTGTTTTGGATTTCTTCGGATAAATACCCAGAAGTAGAATTGCTAGATCATATGGTAGTTCTATTTTTAATGTTTTGGGAAACCTCACACAGTTTTCCATAGTGGCTGCACCAATTTGCAATCCCACCAATAATACACAATCCGTTTTCTCCACACCCTCACCAACACTTGTTTGTTGATTTACTAATAATGGCCATTCTGACAGGTTTGAGGTGATATCTCACTGTGGTTTTAATTTGCATTTCTCTGTTGATTAATGATATTGAGCATCTTTTCATATATCTGTTGGCCATCTGTATGTCCTTTTTGGAAAAATGTCTGTTCAGGTCCTCTGCCCATTTTTTATTAAAATTCAGTTTTGAAGTGGTGATTTATTTCAACAAAACTATCTCCTGAGTACTATAGTTTTTTTTTTAAAAGAAAATATTGATACAGAGGTTGAGAGTATACTAAATAGTTTTTTTTTCCTATTCTCATAATACAGCTTTCAGATTTTTTTATAAAATTAAACAAGGAATGGGAAAATCATCTTTCCCACCTAACCACAGGACATTGTCCTTATGCTAAGGATGTATGGTGATTCCTTACTGATAAAGTTTGTAATAGTTAAGTGTTATAAGATTAAACAGGTAAAGAGCTGTGCAGGGGGCTTCACTGATTATCCTTCAGATATCATACATATCCTTCAGAAACATCATACAAGGTAGAGACGCAAGTGTACTCCTCCTCTAGACCTCTGGTCTTTTTCATTTTAACTTAAGAAACATTTTGAACCTTTATTGAATATTAGACCCCAAGCAAAAGACTGTGGAAAGTTAAGATGAAAAAAAAAACCTCCTAAAAGTTTTCAATCTTCTAGGAAAGGTAGCCATGCAGAAAGCTAAAACTAACACTAAGCAGAAACTGGGCAAGTTATAATATGTGAGTTAGAAGTGACAAGCTAAGGGAGAACAAAACATTTTCAACTTACTTCACCTCCAAGTATCTCTATTAGCAAGAAGGTACTATAAACTGTGAAATCAGATTTCCCCTCCTCAGATGTCTGATTTTAAGCAAGTTATCTTTCAAAACTATATGAGCCAAGGTAGAGTGTATGTTTCACGTCTATAAAGTGGAGCTGTAAAAATTAATGGAGTTCTTTGTTGATTCTAATACCTTGTATCACTTGAGACTATTCTTTCATAAAATTGTTTTCTTATGTTAATGCCTTTAAACTGCATAGCATGAGCTTAGTAGAGCTCTTAGGAGATGGAAAAACCATAGAACACACACGAGATAAATAAATATTACATACCATTGTTGAAATAATTTTTAGCTCTGATCTTGATTTTATGTAGCTTTGGAAATAATTACTTACTGATTGGCTCAGATCAAGTGACAGTCTATTTTGAGTATCACAGAACAGAGTATTTGTTTTATTATGTTGTTTGTGTGGCGTCATTAAGGAGAGGAACTGGTAAAATGGATGAATAAATTTTTAAAATTGCGTGTTAGTCGATATTTGAAACAAACTGCCAGCGAATTTGTTAGCAGGCGTAGGGAGAAACAGAAAGAGCATTTCTGAGGCAGAATAACTTTTCCCTGTGAATAACAGTTTCAGCTTTTATTAGATGTTCTCTCTGACATTGGGTAATGACAGTTATTTCAATCTAGGATTTAAAAAATAATCTCTGAATTTTGTCTTTCAAAATTTGGACTACTTAAAAACAGCCTGCTAAACCACAAGAGGTAAGAAAGTTAGCTTGAGAGAGCGCAGGGGAACATTTTTCCTCTTAAGGCCAGTCCTACAGGGAGGCAAAGGGTGTGATTCAGTAGTGCCAGGAAATCTGCCATGCCTTAAAATATCCTTCTTTCCACCTGTCATGGAGCCTGACATTCCATATTTAGGCAGTCACTCCTTTGGTGCATGAACATGCAAATGCCACTGGGTGGGGCAACACCTTGCTATTATTATAACCTAATTCTTGCAGTCTGTTTATCTGTGTGAGGGATCAGATTTCCATGAGACAGCTGAAATCAGGGGGCTTAGAGATATGAGAAATAAGATAGCACTGTTTCCCTTAGGAAAAGAAGGAGATGGTTACAGAAAAGTAACAGCCAATAGGATGTATTCATAAGTCACCAATTTTGCCCTAGTAATTAATCATCTTGTTCTTTGGTTATTTTCTAGCTGACATTGATGACATGAAAATATGCTATGTTTTAAGAGAAGGGGCAAATGCCACAAGTGATATGTTCCATTTTACAGTTGAAGATGGTGGTAAGTATTGCACGCTCCTGTTAGTATAAACAAGGAGTATGGCTTTTATTGACTGCTCTTTGACAACTGTATTACAAGGAATCTGTGTATCAAGTACCATTTTATGCTCACTTGATTTTATACTGAGTAAATTTGATATTTACTATAGTATATTTGCTATAGGAAATCTTACATTCTCGATCTGACAAAACTACTCTGCAATGATTATAGGTACATGTTCTAGTTACGTTATTTTTGTCTTATGATTTGTAAAGCACTAAAGAGAAAGAGATCTACATAATTAAGATTCCCAAGTCCAGTAGTTCAGATTATGTTCTGCATGAGGCTTCCTACTTGAGGTGACAAGAGATGTTAGATTTCAGCTCAGTTCCTCTTGCAAGCCATGTGCCTACCTGGGTGTATCTGCTCATGTACAAATTAGACAAAGGTGCCTTTTTCTAATTTGCACACAGGAACTGTGTGTACTAATGCTGGTGGATAATATGTTGTAGTCACCAAGAAATCAGTGCTAAATGAATATATGTTTTAATTTCACCAATCTCAGTTTCTCTAATGATTTTCTTATTTAGGGGATATTGTGACTTAGTCAAGCTACAATTTTCCTTGGTGAAGTCTGAAGAATACTGCAAAGAGTAGTCTGTAGTCTACATCTCCTTAGCAGTATTATTGTCATCAATCCCTCAAATCTCTGCCACTCACGCTCTTGTCAGCTCTTTTTCTAACCCTGTAAAGTAGGAGAAAAAGTCAGCTACTTGTAGGTTGATCATAAAGATGTTTTTATTCTCGCATGCTCATCAGAGAAGCAAAAGAACCCCAGAAACAATGTGTGTTGTGTGAACAGGACACAGAAAGTGAGGGGACATGTGTGAGAGAGAAAAGAGAGGGAGAAAAGAAATAATTCAGATTGAGTCATCTGGTTCCTTATGATGCTTTTAAAATGGCATGCTATTATGTCATCTATCTGAAAGAGATTGCATGCTTACCCTTCATATTTTTTAAAGCATTAATAGCATTTGTTTGAAATGTCATTGGACACAGTATGATCACAGCTCTGAAAAATGACATTTGCTGGGTGTATGCCAGAAAGGCAAAAAAGTGTTAGCTTGGGTTCAATTATTTCATTTCTACTATAAGTTAGATATTTCATAAACTTATTGCCTTTATTTTTATAGTAACCAAATCATAGTTTAGTGTTCGATATACTGATAAGTGAATTTTAATATGAAACCAAGTATAAGAAGGAAACCAACTTATAAAAGAATAATCTGCTTGTGGAATCTTGCTGCTCAAATGAGAAATTCCATAGTCAGTAAACTTTACAGTGAGACTAAAATAATTAAAATCTGTATAGCATTTCAACATTTAAAGACTAAATTATTGGTTCATGACACCGTTTATCTTTTAGAATGACTCAATAAACCTCAATAGCAAAGGTATGATTTTCTTTAAAATTGAAAAGAAGTTTGAAATCGAATGGCTACAATTCTAAGACATTATAGCCTATACTTTTGAAAAAATATTTTGCTTTTCTGTCTGTCTGTCTCTCTCCATATATATATATGTATATGCATATGTGTATATGCATATACATATATATATATATGCCAAAAAAGTCTATACAAGTGGGAATTTTGGTCAACATTGCTCAAGCAGTAATCAGAAGTGTCTGGACACTGATGGTAACCACTTTGAGCACCTCTTGTAACTGCAGAAGTCAAACGTGACTTGTATTCATCCTTTGTTATCGGTATATATTGAGTATTATAATTTTAATACAGTTTTCCTTTCTTAAAATATGTATACATTTTTTTGGCACTATACACACACACACACACACACACACACACACTTTATTATTCTGTGCATTTTTTTTTTCCTTAGCTGGGTGGAATGATAGCAGTTACTTTAAAATTTGTATCCGTATTCAAACTTTGGAAAACATTACACAATATCATATTTCAAAATATTAAGTTGGGAATGACTAGCTGAAGAGATTGGGTTTATTTTTGGATTTGCTGAAAATGTGGCTGAGCCTGTAAAGGTTGTGTTTATGGAAATAAGAACTAAATCATTTCAGGAGCTTTTTCAGAGCTAGAGTTTTCATGTGAGAGAGAATAGTCCAGAACTGTTGTCCTTTACGCTTCTCCTCCCTACTGACATGGTATTATTTATGGGGCTCAGAAAGATTCAGGCAAACTGTGCAACAGAATTTATCTTAATTGTCCTGATGTAAGAAAACTTCCTTTTTACTGAATAAATGGAAAGACCTGCAAGATTAAAAGATGAGAAGTTACATATGTATTTCAAATTTATTTTAATCTGATACTTTTTTAAAGGATTTCTGCAATGTCTTATAAAACATTCTAACATTTGAATGAAAAATGCAATACTATTTAAACTTACAGAGTATCTAGATTGAAATTCTCTGGAAAGTGTGAGGTATTTCGTCAAACAGAAGTAAAAAATATTTGCAATATTTGTGGTAAAAGAAAAATAAAGATAAGTGTTACAGCTCTTTTAGAATTTGTCTGGTAGATTTTCCTCTCCTCCCAGAAAACTGTCAATAAAATCAATCAATCAATCAGTCAAGCCATCCTTCCTTTCTATAGAAACAATATTAATGGAATAAAATTAAATAAGAATTTTTAATTTTTTTGTTATTTAATTATATATATATATATATATATCTTCTAGTGATGCAATAATTTTGATCAAAATATACTCTAGGAAAGATCTATTTTATAAACTATAATATGAGCATTTATTTTCAAAATCTTCCAATTTAACAATATAAATTTGATGTAATAGAATACATGTCTATAAAACTACATTTATGATATCTTTTGACGCTTCACAAAGAGGTGTTGGTCTCAGGAATTATGGCAACTGCTTAAATTTTATGAAAAGTATTTTTGTGTTTTCAGTTGGCGGGATCTAGGTCTCAGAAAAGGCAGGTGACTTCTCCAAATGCATTCATCCATCCAAGAAGTAACAGAGGTCTCTCAAGGGCACTTACTCTTCCCATCTAGGTGATGACAGATTTTTTGGACCAGTGGGTTTGGTCCAGTTCCAAGAGTCATGGGAAAAGAGATTGAGGAGAACAGAAAGCTAAAAATCTTTTGTTTTAGATTTAATTATATTATAAGAACCTGACTAGCTACAGAATTCTTCTGTTGTGATGTAGTAATGGATTAGGACCACCCACTATTAATGGGATGGTGCTAGAACAGAGTTTTTCCTTTTATTTTTGGAGGGCTTTGGGACAATGACCAAATGATAGGACTAAAGAGTACACTGTTTGAAGAACAGATAATGTCAGGATTTTCACCTCAGGAAATTCTACTGTGTTTGGACTTGATAAATGTTGGTTATTATAGCATATGTATGCACACACACACACACACAAACACATACACCCTTATATCTTAGGGTTCTTTCAATTAGACCTTAAACCTTACATGTGATTTATTATTTTTTATACAATTTTGACTTCATAGCATCCCTGACAACTTGGTAAGAACAAACAAACAAAAACCATTATTATTCCTATTTGGTAGATGAGAAAACTGAGTCACAGAAATAGGTAATTGACCTTCCTCAAGTTTCATGACCAGCAGCTAGAGGTCAATTTGCATCTCAGACCCTTTCCTCAAAAATGATTTCAACACTTATTCAGGATAGGCTGGAGAGATACGGGACAGGATTCAAACTTTTCTGGGTTCTTCAGACCTAGTTTTTAGGAATGTTTACTAGATGAGAATGAAATCAGGGTAGGATAATCTGATAGAAAGTTCTGTGCCCTCTGTAGTGTAAATTTTTGTTTTAGAACACTTTAAAGGTCACTGAGTGCTAAAATTTATAATATTCTTTCCTGGTGTCATACTATAATTCTTTTTTTAAAAACTACACATGGAAAAATAGTTATTCTTTTTAAAGTTTAAATAAACACAAATTAACTTGAAGGTACCATTTTATATATATTTTATCAATTAAATTACAAAAAAAAACCCTATTTTAAAAAAAATCACAAAACAACAGTTATGATGATTACAGGTACACTTGAATACTGTCTGTGAAGATGTAAACAGAAAATGCTTTTGAAGGAATATCTGTGAATATGTAGTTGAAGTCATGAAGGCTGTAATATTCCACTTGAGACATGGCTCAACAGAAGCAAAAACTTATAGGCACAACTATATCACCATGTAAAAAAAAAAATCTAGAAATTAAATACCCAATAAAAATAGCAAAAGCTTTTTAGTAATGGTGTCAACATAACAAAATATTGTGCAGCTCTTAAAATTCATATTTATAAAGTGTATCATAATATAATCTTAAAACAATCACTTCGTAATGAAACATGTTCATTGGAATATTAGTGAAGAATATGAAAATAGACCATCCATCCAGGTGTTCTGGGGCCAGTCCACATATGCAAATTCATAGTAATTCATATTCTATAAGATCAAACTCTGAAGTTAGGAAATGTGCTCCCGTTATCTGTGGCTTCATCAAAGGAGGTTGGGAATATGAGTATATGTAGCAGTTACCTATGGATTTAGCTAAATAAACACTCTTCCATTTCTTTTTGTTTTGATTTTTCCCCCTTTATGTTTTCATGAGGGTAACTCATCATATAATATAATATGATATGATATGATAATAATAATAATAATAATAATAATGATGATGATGATGATGATAACAACAATACAGACCTGGAAAATACGTTCTCCTTTGACAATTGCCTCTGAATTCTAATTCCAGATCTAGTACTCCAGAATTTTATAGGAAGAAAAGATCATGTATTCTTTTATCCCCTTTCATAACTTAACATAGTATTTTTTCTAATTTGCTCTCAGCATTAAACTCTGTAATTTTCCTATAAAGTACTCGTATTCTAACATGGAAGTTTTCTCCTGTCCGTTTTTCGTTTTCTCTACAAGAAACTCCTCTAGCTCTTTATTATGATGTGAAAACCAGTTTCACATAACTATTCCAGGTATGTCCCACCCTCAACCCTAATGACTGTTAATCACTCTTCAATACCAGGCTCAAATGTCATTTCCTCTCCAAGTTGCTCTCAACATGAGGACAAAGCTAGTAACACCCTTCTTTGTGCTTCTATCCCTGCCTTTATTTACAGCCAAGAATGTTGCATTCTGATTATTTGCTAATGTGAAAACCTCCATTAGTAGAGAAGGATCTCCTTCACATCAAAAAAGGTGTCATTGATCTTTGTACCGTAGTGCCTACCCAGGGTTGAACACGTGGGAAATATTTAACAAATATCAAAATGAATGAATAGATAAATGGAAAACAGAAGCTCTTTTTAAATATAAGGATCAATTAAATAGTATTCTAATAAAAGCTCTTTTAAATAATTCCCAGTGTACCCTTTGCATTCCTTTAGAAGAATCTCTTATCCTAGCATTAATTTCAATCCCTGTGGCACCAAGAAAGATTTTTAGTAAAGCTTTCACATTTCTAAACACATGAAATAAACTACTGTGAAAATTCCTTTGAAACTTTCAGTGAAAGAAACTTAAGATTGAAGAGATTCACAGTAACCACAAATCCGAAGCTCACTTTACTCTTAAAGAATTTTTTTCAGAAGAAAAACATTGTCAATATATTACATAAACAATTATACAATTTTAAAATGAAAGAGAAATAGACATTTTCTATAAATCGCTGAAATTTTTAAGTCAGCACCACTACCGTAACTATTTTTAGTCACGCCCTATTTTGCCTCATGTGATATGAGACAACATTGTAACAGGTGGAAAAGTAGAAATCTGTATTAACGTAAAGTATCCTCAGCCCTGATTAAAAAGTCATTATGTAAATTTTATTAGTTTCTTGTTTGTTTGCTTGTTTTCAATCTCAAGGCCTCAGCATCAGACCCAAGATATTTATCTGGGGTCATAAGAAAGAATTAGGATATGTGATCATCGGGCTTGAAAGACTGAGTGGAAGGAGCCCTACAAAAATTGGTTTGCTGCTTCCTCCTTTGAATTCTCATATGATATGAACATGCAGTCAAAGAGAGTGCGGGGGTGTCAGACATGATAAGCCATGTTGGTCATAATAACATATCTGGTCCACAGCCAGATATTTGGTGCTGCTGTCTTTGATTATGCCTTAATTCATATGCTATTGAAAGATATAAAGAACATCTTGACATAGTAGAAGAAGCTGCAGAGTCATTTCAGTAAAGGAAATGTCAGTTAAGGTTGAAGCTTTCAGATTTTTATTCCGTAGTTGACAATTGAATATTCAGACATGAAAAGACTGGAAGCTCTTCATTCTCATTAGAAAGAGCACAAGTTTGTGCTTGAAGGTGACCCATCACTTCAGGGTTTTGGGCAAGGGCATTATTGATAATTAGCTTGAATTTAAAGCAAGGGCTAGAAAAATAAAAATAAGTGCAGTAAGTCGGAAAACAAAGTCTGAGTACAAGCGTTAAAAGATTATACAGACATATTCAGCTTAGAGAAAAAAGCAAGCAATAAAATTAATTGCTAGTGACATGAAAACCAGAGGAAAGATACTAATGCCTTAGAGAGTTATAATAAGACAGTGAAGTAATGTCAGGCACCGATACAAATATTTTTAATATGTAAGAGAGCATAAGATCTAGTAGATCCTGGGAAAGGGTGTTGGCTACTATGGCTAAGTGTTTGTAAGCCTTTCTTTTTCCATTGAGCAGTTCAGAAATGTTCAACTCATCAAGGTCTTCCTATGCCAGGTCTCTACCTTTAAACGCACGACTCTATAAGTGTCTGTGAAAGAAGTTACACCTTCTAAGTAGAAAAGTACAAACTCAATTTTATTTATTGAGTTATTATTCTATAGGTTCATTTCAAAAGTATATATTATATTTTTATTGGCTTTAGTTTAGAGGAAACTTTTCTTAAATTGTTAAATCTTTTAGTGAATATGTATCCCTATTAGTCATATTTCTAGAGATTTAGCATGATTCTTTATTTACACTCAAAACAAATGATAATCACCTTTTAAATATTAAGCAAATCTTTCATAGGTCATTAAAATATCATAATCTCAATTCAAATCAAATATTTATTTGTGGAATATGTTATATAACTCAGGAATATTTTTGGAGTAGCCACTATGTTTCAGACATTTATTGGGACCTGTGAAAAGAATGATGAGCATAACAGTCATGATCTTTAATATGAGGCTCCAGTAGGTACAGATGATGAAACAGTGGACCGCTAATACATTTATACACTGTTTAAATTATTGTGGAGGTTATCATTAAATCTAAGATAGAGATACAGCTCTTGGGAAGGTGACTTTTGGACATAGATGAAGCTTTCCCAGGAAGAAGGGAGGAAATAATGTTCCAGGCAGAGAGAAAAGCATGTGCGAAGGCACTGAGCTTTGAGTGTTCAGTGACCAAAAGAGCACCCATCAGCATTCCTGTAGCTCAATTAACAAAACAGAGTCAGCAGAAAAAGATGCTGTAGACCCTGACTGGAGCCAACTGGTGCAGAGCCTTACAAACCCACGACAGTGATTTAGAGTTTGTTCTAAGGGAAAGGGAAACCACCCAAATCATTTTAAAGCAAGGGAGTAATATGTTCCAATTTATGTTGTGAGAAGACGGCTCTTGCAGCTGTAGAGAATCAAGGGGAGGCAGCAAGGAGAGATGTGATAGGGAAAGAAGAGGACAGGCTTGTATAATTTCAGATCTCCATCTGTAGGATTTATTGATGGATTGGATTATGGGTAAGGAAAAAGCAGAATTTAAACATAGTCTCGGTTTCTTGGCCAGTGGAGAATGATGGTGCCGTTCATTGCAATGGAAAAGACTAAAGGAACATGGGAAAGGTTGAAAGGAGGAAATGAAGAGGCCAAATTGAACATATTAATTATGAGATGTCTTACTTCTTTGAAATGTATGCAGGAAGTCCAGCCTCTTGACCCGGCTTATCTTCCCTTCCATCGTAGCTAGAAGCACAGCCTTTGGAGTTAAAACGGAACAAATATTGGTTCTGTTGCTTGCAAAAATTGGTGCTATGACCCTGAGCCAATGACTGAATCTTTTTTAGCCTCAGTTCCATTTGTAAAGTGGGAAAATAGTACCTAGCTAATAGGGTTCTTGTAAAGATGAAGTAAGATAATTCATGGAAATGGGATCATTCATGCAGCACAGTTCCTGTTACAGTAATGACTGCAGGTAGCCACTGCTGCTGCTCTCGAGACCACTACTATGAAGATTTCCATTTCTTCCTTTTTTAACTCTTTTCTTTTTTTTTTTACTTTTTCTTGCTTATTTCCCTCATCTCTTCCCCTTCACTCTTTTTCTTTCTTTGTTCTTCCTTTCTCTTGTCTTTCTTACAGCAGCGATGTGTAAAGTTTGACTGTTAAGTATTTGTTTTTGGTGGAGAGATATATAGGGATACAGTTGGAAAATGAAGAATACTTCTGTAATGCCAAGTTTAAAGACCAATAATGCCTCCAAAGTTATTTCATTGTTAGTAAGTAGCTAAACTAAGATTTGTAGTAAACTAATAATACTGAGTTTTCCCTATGGTCAAATAATGGAAATACCAAACGCTGTATCTCTTGAGCTTGGTTTGCACGTTGGAGTTCTCCATTTGGATGATGGGAAATAGAAATTTTACAGGTTTGATAGTTAAATAGTGTAACCATCAATATTTATCAAGTATTGCTTTTATCAAAATATAGCACTGTAAAACATCTGCAAAGGATAGTATTGATTTCAAGTCTAAAACACGAAGCCACAGCAGGTTGAAGACACTTATAAAACACCATGTTTGTTCAGTTCTTGGAATCACCTAAATATATTTAGCATGTAGAATGCTGTAGTCTCCTCAGCTGACAGATGTTTCAGTTAGTGTTGTAAAGATAAAAGCAATTAAATAAATGTAGATTTAGGAAAATTAGTAAACTTATATAACAAGAAGTGCATGTATTTTGAAATTCTCCACTTAGGTCATTGGAAAACAAATGCTTTGGATATATATGAGTATATTACTCCCAACATGTTCTTTAAAAGCTGAAAATTGCTTATGTGAATGATTCGTAATAAACAGATACTTCTTAATTTTGTGCAAAAAGGTAAAATCTTTTTTCCCCTCTGATATTACAGGAACATGTCTACTTTTTAAAATCTTGTACCTTTAATGTTTTTATAAATAATGATTGAATAATATGTGGATTTTACTTAACAGATATAACAAACTTTCTACCTGATAAGTATTAAAGGCATGTGTCTTTCTGGAATATCCCAGTGAGATCAAAGGAACAGATGTCATACTTAATCCTGATTGCAAATAAGGAAAAATAAAATGTATTGAAGTTTAACTTAGTGATAAAGTGATGAATGAGAGAACAATACAAACAAATAAATATAGATGTTTTTATTCTTGTTTCACAAATGTAAATTAATTTCATAACGTACATTTCGTAGGTTCAAAAAAAAGGAGTAAATGAGAAAAAAAGTTTACCCTAACATTCTGTTTTAGAATAGTTAGTGTAAATTTACCAAGATTATTAATTTATTAATCTGTTTCTCCCCTAAGAATCAAAAAAATTCGTTGCCAAGTAGCTGTATGTAAGCAATTTTTCAATGAAGGAATGACAGTCAGGTTAAGAAAACAGTGCACCTTCAGATGGTTTACATTTAGAATTCTGGCATTGTTATGGTAGAAGATTCCAGAATAAATCATTCTGTATGGCTCGGTACCATTTAACTAAGATTCACTCTTTGCAAAGGATGTAAGTATTCTTGGTACTAAGAAATTAAAAGAAAAGATTAAAGGAAAACAATTATATAGCTATGTTTAGTTTTCAATTTAGAAGTACTTTTTATTTTTCATGTTGATTTTGAACCAAGCTTGGAAAATAGCACCCTTTAATGAAGGTAGCCAGGACACAGTTTTCCTCTTTCTGTTTCAAGAGAGCTCTGACTACATTCTTCCCTGACCTAGAGAGCTGAAGTGCCTGCTCTCCATTTCTTTGCTGGTTTCCTCAGTGCAGAAGTTTTAATTATTTCATCTTGGTAATGCCCCACCTGCTACCTTGAATTCCACTAATACAGCTGTTAGAGGCATGAGCTGAGAACACTAAAAACAGTGTTTTCGAGCAGAGCTCAAGAGAACCACTTCAGAAATTAAAAATAAAGTAGTAAAACTGGTCAGTAGACTTAAGAAATCCAGGAGACAGAAAAGAACCATTTTATGTTCCCATAATTCTTCTCCTGCTTTACTTTATTTTATGCAGAAATTGCCCAAAATTAAACGCACTGCATCATTGCTGTAGGATTAAGAGAAGTAGGCTACCTTTAACCATTTAAGACATTGTTAATAACCATGTAAGAAAAATTTATTCTTGCTACCTAAAGCTCAAGAGTCTTTTAGTTTCACCATGCATGTCCACCAGTTAATAAATCCAGTCAATTTTACCTGCTTCCTGAATTTCTGTTGAATCTGATTTCTTCACTAAATCCATGGCTGTTGATCCCATTAGAACCATACTGAGGTTTATCTTAAATGATTTGATAAGTATAAATTGCTTAAAATGACGACACACAGCAAGGGCTATGTCACTGTAAGCCATTTTCCCACTATAATATAGTATGATGTCCATGAGAACCAGGATTTTTATCTCTGCTTTTCACTGATGTGTCCTCAGTGTCTGGCACATACTTATAGATGCTTTATAAATGTGTATTAAGTAAATGAATACATTTTTGCTAATGTGATTCTCTTAATGCATCTTTGTCTCTTGTCGCTTTCCCGTCTGATCCAGATATACTGTTTGCATAGTTGCCTAAAAATACAAATGTGATTTTTAAGTTGTGTCTTTGAAAAAACTTTTACTCTCCCCTCTGCTGCCACAGTTAATTTTCTAAAGTGCAAATCTGAGGCCATTTTTACTTTTCAACTCTCAAATGCCCTCTTGTTAGCTGCAGAATAGAATTCAGACTCTTCTTGATATACAAACTGGTCAAGTCTGACCTGCCCACCCACACAGCCTTCTCAGGACTCCCACACATGCCATGCTACTTCATGCACTCCTGCCTTTTCTTTCTTCCTGAATATCTTTCTCATTGTTTCTGCACAGGAATCAATCCAGATAGCACATTTCTTCCTGACGTTTTCTACCTTTGTCCTTATAGTCAGACATAACTTCCTATGTGTTCCCATAACTAATATTTGTATCCAGGGATGATATTCAAAATATTGATTTATGTATTTGTATATCGATCTACATAATAATTTAAATCATGTTATTTGCAAACTTATATACATACACATACACATGAATGTATGTGTGTCTGTCTCTGTGTGTGTGTGTGTATGTGTGTGTGTGTATATCTCCAGTGCTTGGAACTCTGTGTCTGGTAAATTTCTTGTCTCTAATTTGTTTAGTTCTTTTTCTGGAGCTTTGTTCTGTTCTTTCATTTGGGACATGTTTCTTTGTCTACCCATTTTGGCTGCCTCCCTGTGTTTGTTTCTATGTTTTATGTAAGACCTCTATGCCTCCCAGTCTTAGTAGAGTGGCCTTATATAGTAGGTATCCTGTGGGACCCAGTGGTGCAGTCTCCTTGGTCACCAGTGCCGGGTGTTCTAGGTGTGACCCTTGTGTGGGTTGTGTGTGCCCTCCTGTTGTAGTTGAACCTTGGTTGCTGTTTGCACATCAGTGAGAAGAATTGACCCTCAGGCTGATTGTGAGGACTGGCTGTGACTACAGTGGAGGAGCTGTAGTGTGAGGGTGGACCCAACAGAGCAGGTTTTGCTTTAGCAAGGCTCTGGTGCTTGCCCAGTCTGCATTTTGGGTGTATTGTTTTTGGAGGTGGCCAGGTGATATTCTGTCTTAGTCTGAAGCTGGCCACCAGGGGTGCCATCCCTGGGAAGGGACCTGCTGCAGTCCAAGTTGAGCCCCAATCTGGACTCTGCCCCTGTGCCCTGCCTGGGGCCATCTGATATGAGCCACAAAGCAACCTGCTGATGGCCGCTGCCTGTGCTGTGCTTGGAGATTCCTTGAGAGACCAAGCCGTGAACAAGACTGGCTGTCACTAGCGTCAGGCTTAGGACCACTCAGACAGAGGTACAGAATATGCCAAAGCCAAATGCTGTTTGTTTCAATTTTGTCAACCTTTGAGAGATTTTAGGAAACCTATTTCACAGGAGTGAAAACAGGTTGTTTGTATGGAAAAGCCACTGGAAGCAGCTTGGATGTGCCCAAAAGTAGGGTGGGGTGAGATATCAGGGAATCACTAGGACAGGACAGGTGAAAGGTGATTGCCAGTTTGATGGAGACTCAGATATGGCAGCCACCTTTGTCTGCACACAGGGATAGGGGAGGGCTCAACAAAGAAACAATGGCTTCCGCCAGCTCCTCCATGCGGGACAAAGCTGCACCTCCAGCCCTCACCTTGAAGGCAGACAACTTAGTTTCTCCCCGCCCCTTAATGTCCCTGGTGCCTTTTGAGCTGCTGCCCCAGCACTGGAGCTCAGAGTGAGTGAGTCCTGAGTCCTTCAGCAAGTAATTCTGCACACAAGCCCTTTAAGAGGAGCACCTGGGAGCGCAGTCACTCCATCTCACTCAGCCACAACCTCCACTGGTTTTCACAGCCAGAAGTTATGAGGACTTCTCTTCCCAGCACTGAAACCCTGGGAGGGGAGCCTGGTGTGGAGCTGGGAGACCTCACTCCTCAGGGGAGACCTCTGCAGTCAAGATATCCTTCCTGATTTATAATGATTACACATGGATGTGGGACCAGCCCATTCTGCATCTCCGCCCCATCTACCAGTCTCCTGTGGCTTCTTCTGTATGTCCTTAGTTGTAGGGCTTCAGTTCAGCTAGATTTCAGGTGATTCTCAATGATGGTTGTTCTGTAGTTTAGTTATAACCGATGTGGTCCTAAAAGGAGGTGAGCATAGTGTTTACCTACTCTACCATTTTGATTGGAAATCAGCAATGGAGCTTTTTCTATAGTGATGTTGCTAAATGATGTAGCAAAGTAAAAGTCCCTAAAACAAAATCCTTTTTAAAAAGGTATCCATCTTTATAAGTCTGTTTTTACCTGCTTAATTAATTATTCACTGTATGGATACATGGAGAGAATGTGGTGAAGACCATGCATTATGGACTCTTTAGAATTAGATACATATAGCATTTGATTTTGAGATTTCAGAGAAAGTATTGTATTTGTAATTAAGTTTATTGGAGTAACATTGGTTAATAACATTATATAATTTTCAGGTGTACATTTTAATTCAACATCTGTATACTTTATTGTGTGCTCCCCGTGCAAAGTCTACTTTCTCCACATGTTTGACTCCTTTACCCACTTTGCCCTCCCCCCAGCTCCAGTTATCACCATTCTTTTGTCTGTATATATGAATTTTTTTGTTTGTTTTGTTTGTTTGTTACTTTTTGTTTTACATTCCATGTATGAATGAAATCATACAGTATTTGTTTTTTGAGGATTGTCTTTTAAATAGAAGATTTCTAAAGGTTTAAAGTGTTGATCAAATCACTAGTTTATTGCATTCATGTACAGATCACTTTTAAAAACAGTCTTATTACTTGCTAAAAAACTGAAAGTTATTTTAGAATTTTAAAGCAATTTTTTCTATAAAAAAAACTGAAATGAACTGAATCCATGACTGGATTTTTTAATAAAACATAGATTAAAAAGGGCATTCTACACTGTAGTAATAGTGACATATAATTAATAGTGACGACAACCAGTTTTAAATACAGTGACTTATCTTGTGAATTTCTGACACTAAGTGTTAAGTAATTAAGTGTAAATAGGCCGGACAGGGAGCATATGGTCTCTAATACCGGTTTGTGGTTAAGGACTTTTCTGTAATACGAAACGTGATTCTGCCTTGGTAGGTATTTGCTTCATCCGTGCTGATTGTGTTATTTGGCCTAACTTGTTAGGTTTTGTTGTTTGTTTTTTTGGTGTGTTTTTTTTGTGTGTTTTTTTTTAATTGTAAATGATAGATATAACTGAATTTATGGTAAGGCTCCTTCAAATCTACCAAGATAGCTTAATATCGGTTCTGCCATATTTTTATTTCTTCCCCATGGATAATATATTCATGCAGACCCTTTCTAGTATTTCGGTGATCATTCAGTATCTTTACTGATTAGAATTCAGAGAACTTTTTATATACGTTTCTATTTTTATCCCATCAGTTACTTTGAGATAGGCAGGTACACACACAAACACACACATACACACACACACAATCACAGACTTCTACCGTGGGATCTTAGTATATCACTGTTTGAGAACCAGTTTTATACTTAATAAGTTAGTAACATTTTTCTGCTACTAGTTCCAAAATTGACCTCTTAACCAATAACATAAAAAAGGCTGAAAATATTTTATTACATTTTGAATTACTCCTAGGTGGTAACTTAATTTGGCATTTAATTTTAATAGTAGTTAGGTGACTGTATCAGATACTTTTCTGTTGTCCCTATTTCTTTCAATGGTATGTCTGTTCTCACAATCGACTAAACATCTTTTAGTTTTCCTCCTCCATCCTCCATCTCATGAGTCCTCATAACTTGCTATTTTCCATTTGCATCATCTCATTTGACCCTCTTTCCCATGCTTTCTGTGGATCCCTTAAGCTTTTGAGAATTATGAGAACATAATTCCAATGTCTCTGTCTCTCGGCAATGTCATAAGGATGACAGGACCCAAGGACAGTGTATAGATAATGTAGTGAATCTATGATGTATACTACTGTTACTAATTTATATTTCCTTGGCGTTATTTTTTTGGTCACTCACATGCTCAAAATCTTCAGTTTTGTTTCTGTATCTGCTGACCAGACCACTGTATACTTATTAGCCTGGGTTATACATTCAAGATCAGTCACTGTATGGTTCCAACCAATCTCTTTGTTTTTTAATCTTCTCTTGTTTACCTATATTCTCCCTTAACTGGATTTCGCACCATTATACCTATTCATCATTTCACAAGTCAACACATTTTTTTATGTTACCTCATTTTGTAAAGTATAGTTTTATGTTTCCCTACTTGCCTTTAAAGCATCATTTAGAAGCCTTAAATTCTATGAAGCCTTGTCAGATTTCTCCATCCCAAAGCAGCTCTTTCTCCTCTGTCTATGCCAATGGTTTTCAACTGCAGGTGGGTTTGTCTCCCAGAGGATATTTGACAATGGCTGGAGATATTTTTGACTTACCAACTCAGGGTGGGGAAATGCTACCTGTTACCCATGGGTAGAGAAGCCAGAGATGCTTCTAACTATCCTACAATGCATTGGACAGCCTCCTACAGCAAAGAATTATCCCATCTTAAATGTCAGTAGTTTCACTGTTGAGAAACGCTGGCCTATACTACTCTCAAAAAATGTGTTATAACCCACCAGTCCTTGTAGTTGTTGATTTGTGATTCTGATGATAAACTCCTTGGGGGTAGAGGCCTTATTCCAGTAATATTTGTGTTTTCAGCGATACAGAGCATAGGGCTGTGCATACAGTAGCCAATCAGTAATATATTCAAACAAATAAACTTGTTCAATAAAAATATCTGGATGAATGAAGTATTAAGCCTCATGTCCATCAGTGGTGGAAGTAGAATTGGGATCCTCAGGGAAGAGATGTGTCCATAGGAGATAGAGGATATAAAAACCTCATTTAAAATTATACCAGATACATAGTCATCAAATGCTCCTAAAAGTAAAATTGTCATTTGTTGATCAAAAATATTCAACTGTATCTTTAATGTTCAAAGTTTTGAGATTGGTCAAAAATTTTTCAAAAATTATTTTTGTGGATTTCAGGATATATTTTATAGCCTCATTTTTAAAATGTTGAAGCCATATGAGTATTTATGTAAACATACTTTAACAAATTATTTTCATGAGAGATAAGAAGAACCAATCCAATAGAGGAAAGAAAACCTGTACCTCAGAAATCCCATCATATTTTTTTAATTTATTGGGGTGACAATTCTTAGTGAAATTACATAGATTTCAGGTGTACAATTCTGTATTACATCATGTATAAATCCCACTGTGTGTTCACCACCCAGAGTCAGTTCTCCTTCCATCACCATATATTTGATCCCCCTTACCCTCATCTCCCACCCCCCACCCCCTTACCCTCTGGTAACCACTAAACTATTGTCTGTGTCTATGAGTTTTTGTTTCTCATTTGTTTGTCTTGTTCTTTTGTTGTTTTTGGTTTATATACCACATATCAGTGAAATCATAGGGTTCTCTGCTTTTTCTGTCTGACTTATTTCGTTTAGCATTATACTATCAAGATCCATCCATGTTGTCACACATGTTCCTATATCATCTTTTCTTACTGCCAAATAGTATTCCATTGTGTATATATACCACAACTTCTTTATCCATTTCATCTATCGAAGAACATTTTGGTTGTTTCCATGTCTTGGCCACCGTAAACAAAGCTGCAGTAAACATCAGAGCACACGTATCTTTATGTATAAATGTTTTCAAATTTTTTGGGTAGATACCCAGGAGAGGGATTGCTGGGTCATATGGTAATTCTATTCGTAATTTTTTGAGGAACCTCCACACTGCCTTCCATAATGGCTGCACCAGTCTGCATTCCCAACAGTGTATGAGGGTTCCTTTTTCTCCACAGCGTCTCCAACACTTGTGACTAGTTGTCTTGTTGATGACAGCGATTCTGACTGGGGTGAGGTGATATCTCATTGTGGTTTTCATTTGCATTTCTCTGATGATTAGCGATGTTGAGCATTTTTTCATATGTCTATTTGCCATTTGTATGTCCTCTTTGGAGAAATATCTCTTCAGGTCCTCAGCCCATTTTTCAATTGGGTTGTTTGTTTTTTTCTTGTTGAGCTTCATGAATACATTGTATATTTTGGATATTAGCCCTTTATCGGATGCACTGTTTGAAAAAATCTTCTCCCATTCAGTCGGTTTCCTCTTTATTTTGTTGATGGTTTGTTTTGCTGTGCAGAAGGTTTTAAGTTTCATATAGTGCCATTTGTTTATTTTAGCTTTTACTTCCATTGCCTTTGGAGTCAAATTCATAAAACACTCTTTGAACCCAAGGTCCATAAGTTTAGTACCTATGTTTTTTTCTATGCAGTTTATTGTGTCAGGTCTTATGCTGAAGTCTTTGATCCATTTTGAATTAATTTTGGTACATGGTGACAGATAGCAGTCCAGTTTCATTCTTTTGCACGTGGCTATCCAATTCTCCCAGCACCATTTATTGAAAAGGCTGTCTTTCCTCCATTGTATGTTTTTAGCTTCTTTGTCAAAAATTATCTGTCCATATTTATGTGGTTTATTTCTGGGTTCTCAATTCTATTCCATTGGTTTATGTGTCTGTGTTTCTGCCAATACCATGCTGTTTTGATTATTGTAGCCCTGTAGTACGAGCTAAAGTCAGGGAGTGTGATACCTCCAGTATTGTTCTTTTTTCTTAAGATTGCTTTGGCTATTTGGGGTCTTTTGTGGTTCCAAACATATATGATGATTTTTTGTTCTATTTCTTTAAAAAATGCCATTGGAATTTTGATGAGGATTGCATTAAATATGTATATTGCTTTGGGTAATTCTTTTAAAGTATGTTGTTTAATCTCTATGTATTTGTGTTTTTTCCTGCTTTCTCTTCGCAGTTGATATCCAATTTCAAAGCCTTGTGATCAGAGAATATGCTTGGTATGATTTCAATCTTCTTACATTTTCTGAGGTTGATTTTATGTCTCAATATATGGTCTATCCTTGAGAATGTTCTATGTACACTCGAAAAGACTGTATAGTCTGATATTTTAGGATGAAGTGCTCTATATATGTCAATTATGTCCATTTCATCTAATGTGTCATTTAGGGCTCCTATTTCATTATTTATTTTCTGTTTGGATAATCTATCCATAGCTGTCAATGATGTATTTAAGTCCCCTAATATAATTGTGTTTTGGTCAATTTCTCACTTTAGTTCTGTTAGTAGTTACTTGGTATATTTTGGTGCTCCCTGATTAGGGGCATAAATATTGATGACTGTTATGTCTTCTTGTTGTATAGTCCCCTTTACCATTATGAAATGTCCATCTTTGTCTCTTGTTACCTTTTTCACTCTAAAGTCTGTTTCATCTGATATCATTATGGTTACAACTGATTTTCTCTGGGTACCATTTGCTTGTAGTGTCAATTTCCACCCTTTCACTTTGAGTCTATGCTTATCCTTGTAGCTGAGATTTGTCTCTTGGAGACAGCGTATGGTTGGGTTTAGGTTTTTGATCCAATCTGCTACTCTGTGCCTTTTTATTGGTAAGTTCAGTCCATTTACACTTAGGGTGATTATTGATATGTGAGGATTTCCTGTCACTCTATCTTTCGTTTTCTGGTAAGGCTGTGTCTCCATTGTTTCTTTGCCTTTTTGTTGTTGTCTATTATTTCTGTGGTGGTATTCTATGATGTTTCCCTCTGTTTCTTTTTTTATTACAGTATATATTTCAGTTCTGGATTTTTTTTAGTGTTTTCCCTTAAGTTTATGTAAAAAAAAGTTTGATATTTAGAGTATTCCATTTTCTTCAGCACGCTTACTTTCTCCATTCCCATATTCTGGTTCAGGCCTTTACTCTCACCTCTTTTTATGTTTCGGTTGCCACAAATTGTCCCTGTTGATGGTGGTCGAATAGCCTCCTTTAGTATTTCTTGTAGTTCAGGTCATGTATTAGAAAATTCCCTCAGCTTCTGTATGTCTGGAAAGGTCTTTATTTCTCCTTCATGTCTAAAGGATATCTTTGCTGGATAGATTATTCTTGGCTCAAAATTTCTCTCTTTCAATAGTTTGCATATTTGGTTCCACTCCCTCCTGGCTTGTAAAGTTTCTGCTGAAAAATCTGATGATAATCTAATGGACTTTCCTTTGTAGGTTACCGTCTTCTTTTCCCTGGCTGCCTTGAGTATTCTTTCTTTGTTGTTCATTTTAGACAGCTTCAGTACAATGTGCCTTGGAGAAGGCCTGTTGGGATTGAGGTAATTAGGTGTTCTATTTGCTTCTTGGATTCGAGAGTCCAGTTCTGTCCACAAGTTTGGGAAGTTCTCATCAACAATTTGTTTGAATATATCCTCTGTTCCCTTCTCAGTTTCTTCTCCTTCTGGTATGCCCATTATTCTTATATTGCTCTTTCTGATAGAGGCAGAAAGTTCTTGTAGAGTTCTTTTATTTCTTTTATGTCTCAAGTCTCTTTCTTCTTCCATTTGTGTAATTTCCAGGTTTCTATCTTCGATGTCACTGATTCTTTCCTCCATCTGGTCAACTCTACTACCTAAGCTGGTTATTTCATTCTTAATTTCTTCTATTGAGTTCTTAATCTCCAGAAATTCCATTTGGTTCTTTTTAAAAATCAATCCCTTCGTAAAATGCTCATCTCGTTCTTTGATTGCGTTTCTGAGTTCATTAAATTGCCTTTCTGTATTTTTTTGCATGTCGTTGAGTTTTTTCAGAACTGCAATCCCGAATTCTCTGTCATTTAAGTCACATATTTCCATATCTTTAAGTTCCTTTTCTGGAGACTTTTTACTTTCTTTCTGAGCTGTCTTGTTGCCTTGGTTATTCATGGCAATTACTGATTTATTGTTTCTCTTCCTAGACATATACAGGACTGTTTTCTATAACAGGTTGATAGAAAGAGGTCTTTCTTTTGTTTTCCAGTACTTGTTGGTAGAATGTTTTATTTTCTCTCCGACTGGAGCCTTTTTTTTCCTCTCTCACACAGTAGTGCTATATTTTTCTGCACTATTCCAGCTTCTCACACAATGGGGGGATTCCTTGGGAAACTGGCTTCTCCTCTGTTAACAGTTCGCCTGGTTTATGGGGCGCCACATCCCTGTGGGGATGCAGAGAGTTTTTGAAGTTCCAAAGCTCTTCCTGCACCAGATTCAGAGCCCGTATGTTTCAGCAGTTCTGTTTACTTCTGCAGGAATCCACCCAGATAGCTGGGGTCAGGGGAGGTATGAATTGTGAGAGGTGGCCCAGAGCAATGGTGGCGACCACCACCACAGCCAGTCCTGTTTCCACAGCTCCCTCCCGTTTGCCGGAACTAGTTGGGCTGAGAATCTGTGTCTGCGGTCCACAGTTCTCAGAACAGCAAATGTTCTGTTCTTTTGATCTGACACTGCTACTTTATCGCTTCTAGCACCGGGCAGGTGGGGGCGGGGTGAGCTCTGGGAGGGTAAGGAGGGGTCGGATAGTCTCAGTGACTAAGGCTTCGGTTCTCTGCTTGGCAGTGAGGGTTTAAACCACCGTTTTCAGCCTTCTTCCCTCAGTCTTTTCTCTGAGGTCTGTGCCGTGAGCGTTGGGTTCAGCTGTGTTATATGCTGCTCCCTCAGCCCTGTGGGCCGTAAGCGGAGCCCTAGCAGTCCAAGTTCTTCCCTCTCCTGCAGCGGTGGTAGTTCCGGGATGTAGTGAGCTCGGAGCACTGAGCTAGGTCTCATCCTGCACCCGCTGGGCTCCGTCTCTGCACTTCTCCCTTCCCTCCTCCCCCGCTGTCGTCATTCTCCCACCTTAAGGTAAATTCAGTAATGGGCCTCTTTGTCTTGCCTATCTGCTCTGCAGGGAGTCCTTTGTGGAGTTATTGTTGTTCGATTAGTTGTAAATTCCAGGGGAGCTTTACAGAGGCTCACCTCTCACCGCCATTTTGATCTCTCATTATATTTTGAAATGGTTGCAATAGTGATTAAATACAAAAGAAATAGTTCAAAACATGGGGAAGTATGAGTGTGATGCAAGGAAGATTCATTTGCCAAATAAATAAAAGGTAGAATCTATCTCCAGATAAAGTGGGTGGTTCAATAGACTGGATCTAGAAGCAGAAGAAGATGCATGTGGTCTTTACAGGCTAATTTAGAGTTCTCCCAACACCAGGACTTGGCAAGAGAGTCGATGGAAAGATCCAATAACCCTGATTTGTTCCTAAATCCTAAATAGATTTTTAACCTGCCACCAATCACTTCTAATGAACCAAGTTGTTGCTGTTTTTTTTAATAGAAAGCATTTGTTTTTCACAAAATAGTTCTATCCATATCCATAACGCCTTATTAATTGGTTTACAGGCATTTACATTTCAAAATCCATGGTACAATAGAGAGATTTCAGGACCTAGAGTCCAAAGAACAGGTTTAAATCCTACTTTGGCCATATATTGTCTGTAACTTTGGTCAAATCCCTTATTTTTTCTAAACTCCATTTTCCTACATATCGATAAAAATATATTTTGCATTAGGTAAGTTAATTTAACCTTAATCTAAGATTAAGTTTGTTGTAAACTATAAAGTGCTGCATGAATATATATTCTTACTTGACATAGTTTATGCTTAGAATTTTTGAGTTCCAAAATTACGCAGTAAATTAAGAGTTGATTAAAGACAGAGTATTAACAAGAAGGCAATTGATTTATTTTAAAATAACGTAAGGGGACATTAGGGAGATGTGACCTTATTCTCCTTCCATATCCTGCCTAACTGGAGTGAATGGGTCCCTAAGAAACTTAGAAACAAGCTCTTTCTACATTACCTGAATATTTGGAAGCCTCCTTTTCCTGCTCATGACAAAGACCTTTATGAAGGTCTACTACCTTTTCTTCACTACCAGTTTTACTGTTTTACTGTGATTTATCCTACTAGCAGTTTGTGCATTGTGTCTTGCTGTTTTTAACCAAAATTAGATGCATAAGCAAAATTCTCATCAGCCTGCATCCAGCTACTCCCACACCCCCAGAACCATTAGGACACATCTTTGTGGTTCCATAATGTCAACATAGAATATTCTTTTTATAGCCTCCTTCTCCTTCCCCTTTTCTTATACTTATGCCGACCTTGTGGGCTCAGGAATCATATCTTCTCTTTCTTGTCCTCCCAACACACAAATGCATGTGTGCACACACACACACACACATTCAGACACAAATTTGAATTAAATTCCCTTTTTATTGGTTCCCAATGCTGTGCATCCAAGTAAAGAGAGCTTTTATTATAAATGACTTCAAATACCTTAAGTTTGGACCCACGACCAAAGTCTGGAAATAGGAGAAAGATACGATTTGACTAGCTGTGAAGTGCTACCTGACATTAACGTGAGCTGTCATAATTATCCCCCTGTCCCTAGAAGTATTCAAGTCAAAGCTGTTAGAACTGATTCTTAGGGTTAGACTGGATTAGATATTAATGCCAAGTTTCTATGATTCAAGCTTCACTTGAGAAAAATGACCTTTGAGATAAAGATGGTTAAATCCTTATCTTGATACATAGGAGGTTAAGAACTTTTCCATGAAAACACTCCGTTTTACTGACTGAGAGACTATGAGAGTGAGTGTTTATCAGTAGGATTTAGTTAGGGTTTCTTTTTATACAAATACACGTATCCATTGTAGGAGAATTAACAAATACAGAACTAAAAATAAAGTCAATCATTATAATCTCACTAACCAGGAGAATGATGATTAGCATAGAGCTGTGTATCTTTCCATATCGTGTGTTTTACAAAAGAAAAAATAAGGCATCATTAAACATGCTAGTCTGAATCTGGCTTTCACATTTCATAGCATGTTTTGAACATCTCTCTAGAACAATAGAGATCTACAATTGTTCTTAATTATTGCTTTGTATCCCAGTATATAATTATACTCTATAATTTATCTATACAATTGCAGACATTTAATAAAGTCTATATTTTTAAGAGATGAGCTATTAAATGACTTTAATGCAATTAACATTACTAATTATGGCACCTCAACTTCATGGGTAAAAGGTATTTTTGGATCCATCTATAATCTCTCTTCCACTGCTAACAGGTGGAGTCAAGCTGCATTCTTGCTGTTTTGAAGAGTTGATGAGACCAAGACCCCCTTTAGCATTCCTTTTCCTTTTTAGTATTAGTGGAAAGAAAGTATGTTTTGTAATGATCTTTTGAACTTTGAATTCTTGGCATGCTTATTCAGAGAATCTACTAGCTCAGAAGTCATTTTACATCCTACAGTGATAAGCTGTACATAAACAGTTTCTTTAGTATTTGCTAATGGCTTTTGTTCTACCAATTTCTCTCCTTCCTTTTCTTCACTATAAAAAATAACTAAATAACTAAAAAAAAATAACTAAATAGATGTTTCTACAAAATCCATTAGACAATTATCTGTTAATGACATACCCTGAGTTTTGAATGTAGCCATCATTGCAAGATTTATGGTGGCAGATAGAGAGAAGAAATGGGGAACTGTGTATTGAATACTTCCTATGTGACCAGCAATTTGATCAGGTCAACTCATTGGATTATTACTAAGAGCAGTCAGTGATTTCTATTATATTATCCATATTTTCTTTAGGAAGAAAGTGCGACTCAAAGAATTAAAATAAATTTCTCAGAGTCACTATATTAATTTCCTATTGCTGCTATAACAAATTTCCACAAACTTAGTGACTTGAAATAACTCAAATTTATTACCTTAAACTTTGGAGGTCAGGATTCTAAAATGGGTCCCTCTTGTATACTACCATATGGCTTAGAGAGAATAAATTCTCAACCCTCATCAGGTATCAGAATCATCTGGGGAGTTTTAAAAAATCCCAAAGCCCAAGGCTGTCCTAGAAACCTGAATCTCTGGAGTTGGGGCACAAACATTGTGTTGTTTTTTTTTAACTCCTCAAGTAATTTCAGGATGTAGCCAACATTGAGAAACACTGACTTAGAAGTTTCTAAATCCACCTGGAATTCTGACCTCTTTTTTTTTTTAATACAGATTTAACTGACTAAGCTAAGTCTAAATTTTAGCATGCATCAAAATAACCAGAAGGGGCCCACCCCCAGAGTATTTCATTCAGTAGTTCTGAGATGGGACTCAGGCAATGCCAATGCTTCTGACATTGGAAGCATATTTTGAGAACCGCTATTCTAAGAAGATGATCTAAAGATATTCAAGCAGAGTTTATATCTGGTAATATTTTTTCCATCCTACTGCTTACACACTTGACCTCAAAGATTCAATGTGTGACCCAGAATTAATATGAAACACAAGATGTCAAGTACTTTATATTACTTATTTCTGACAATCTGTTGAAGAGGTTTGCAAAAAAAATTTAAGTTGAATATTGAAATTTTGAACTTTGAAGTATTTAAAATCCAGCTGGAAATGCCCATAGGGGTGTGCCTTAGTCAATTTGTTTATTCATGCTGAATGAGTTAATATCTGTGTCTGGCACACAGTAAGCACTATTAGAGCTCCTTAGCACACGAATAATTTTTTCACATTGTCAAATATGATAAGAAGAAATTTTTGAAAATACTAAATTAAATTATGAGTATTCACAATCTTTTCGCTGCCCCTACTTATATAAAGAAAATTTCTTTTGTTAGCATTTGGTGAGTTGGTGTGAGGGGTAAGGAAGAAATTTTTATTGAAAATGTATTTTTTCAATACATACACAAAATTTCAATGAAATTTTATTGAAATCTTTGCTGTGTGTGTGCTGTGATATGATTGTCCCTTCACTATCTCCTAAAGAAAATTTCAATAACAGCTAATATTTATTGAGCTTTCTATATCTATTGCTTGTCAACCAGGATTCCACGAGAGAATTAATCCCTAATGCCTGGAAGTATCCATTGTATGAAACAAAGTGACTTAGCATGCCTCTGGAATGGTACTAGCTGTGTACTACCCAGAGAGAATGAGAAAATAATTATTCAAATGATTTTCTGTAGGGCTGTAAGCGAGGCAATGCTCCAAGCACTTTTTAGGTACTAGTAGCCTATTTAATTCTCATAAATATCCTAAGATGAGAGTCTATTGTTTATCCCCATTATTACACGTGAGGAGACTGAGGTACAGTAAGTCCTCACTTAACGTCATCAATAAGTTCTTGGAAACTGTGACTTGAAATGAAACAACATATAATGAAACGAATTTTACCATAGGTTAATTGACATAAATAAGAGTTAAGTTCCTACGGCATGTTTCTGGTCACAAAAATATCACTAAACATATAAATAAAGAACCAAAACACTTCTAATATTAAACATTGATATAAATATAAGCTATACATACATTTAATAAAGATGAAGAAAAACAAGTACAGTAATTTTTTTCATCCAGCTTATTCCTCCCTATTCAAGGTCACAAGTGGCTGTAGCCTATCCAGGCAGCTCAGAGCATAAGACAGGACCCCATCCTGGAGAGGGAGCCCCTCATTGCAGGGTGAACTCACACCACAGCCACACTCTCAGACTGGGGCAGTTAAGACACTTCACTTTACCTCATATGCACATCTTTGGGATGTGGGAGGAAACCAGAAAACCCACTCAGACTTGGGGAGAACGTGCAAACTCCACAGACTGTGGCCGAGCAGGAATCAATTTTTTTCTCATCAACATTATAATGAAATGACGTTGGATGGAATAACGTTATTCAAGGACCTGCTATAAAACTAAATAACTTGCCCAAGGCCATATAGTAAGTAGTAGATAAAGGATGAAAGCCAAGAGCAGTAGCAGCCATGTTCTGATGTGCTCTGTATACCGCGTTCATTATACTTCTAATGTTTCTGGAGGTAGGCTTGTCTTTCTTTCAGACTGACTCAACTTGCCGAGTCAGGTGACCCAATACTCCGTGCACCAGGATTGTTCTTTAGATTGCTACTCCTATCCTATATGTTCTACTTCTTCTATAACTACTTGGGAATGGCAGTGGGAGGTCTAGTAAGAAGGAATGTCTATTATATAGAAAGTCAGCCCTGCCTATAGTAGGGAACTAACCTGGGCTTAGTGTCAGCTATGAGCCTCGTGTGTTATCTCACTTCATTCCCATCAAATTTTTCTAAGATAAAATATTTTATAGTAAAGACATAGAAACTCAGAAAGATAGAGTGATACAACCAAAACCCCCAGCCAGCATATGACAGTTAGAAGTAGGGTATTGGATTCCTAAGCCAAAAATTTAGAGGCGTTTATCACTGTCACTTGTAAGATACCATTTAAAGAACCAAAGATTATGAAGCAATTTAATTTTTTTTTTGGTAAAATACAAATTATTCCTATAATAGTAGTATCATTATTCACTCATGTCTCCAGGGCTGTATCTGTTGAAAGTAATGAAAAACGTCAATTAACTCTAAAGAGTGTTAAGTTTTCCATCAACTCATTTTTGTCCCTGCCCTTCCCCTCTGTAGCACAGGTAACCAAAAGAGGAATAGGTTGCTTTGTCTATAATCCATTTCTATGAAGATACCTTGCTTAAAGATTAATTCACATAGTAACCATTAATATCTAGATCATTTATCCTGAGCCAGCTGAAAGTTACAGGACATTTCTCTCCTTTAACTTTTTTTTTTTTTTTTTAACAAATGCATTGTAGATTTCCTGAGTTTTAAAGGAAGACTCTTTATGACCTCTCTCTCTCTCAAACAAACCTGTGCATTCCATCTCTTGTGTTCTCTAGCCAGATGATTAGTTAAGACTTCTGCAGCTTTTGTTTCTTGTGCTTTGCTTTCTTCGGTTTGCTTCAAGTTTGACAGCTTCTGAAGTCCTGCTCTGAAATCTATGAAAACATTAAAATTTAATTAAAGACAAAGGAATTTAAGAGAAATGTAATTAAATCATACATACTTAGGTATTAAAGTCAACATTTATGTGAGAATTTAATTCATGATAACACTGATAATATTTGTGCACAAAACATCATTAAAAGAACAGAGATATACCAACATGTATATTTAAAGTGTAGCGTTCTCAAAGGGTTTTGATGCCTTACTACATGATGTACAAACTTCTCAATATGACGTTCAAGGCTGTCTTAAGATTAATACAATCTATCTTTTGTATTTTATTTCATTTATTGGAGTCCAACAAAACTATATGTCAACATCGGACAAATTTTGTATTCTCAGAAAATGCCCTATCCTTTAATTCCTGTGCCCTTCTTCAGGATGTTCCATTTGCCTAGAATACCTTCCAGCACATTCTTTATCTTTCCCTCACCCCTCACTCTAACTCTCTCTGGAAACAGAGACTACACCTTTATTCACCTCAATAATTTCTACATCTTGTACATGGTTTTGCGATAAATACTTGCTGAATTAAATTGACTCTTGACGTATTTCTGCACAAGTTGTATTGAAAATGGCAAACATCTTAGTTGCGTCAAAATAGAACTTAAAAACTGATAGATCTTCAATACTTCTTATAGAACTTAAAAACTGCTTATTTTTCAACTCCCGTATTCTTTGTTGATATACAAGAAAATAAGATTGTCATTCACAACTTAGAGTCGACGAAATCTTAATTAAGTATCATGAGTAAGTAACCCACATGTTGACTAGCATTAATTCACTCTTGATAATGACTCCAAAATGGAAAATGCCATTCTTTTAACTTACAATTAAAAGTTAAGTCTAAAGGTTATTGTAAGAATCCTTCCAAAATATTGGTAGTATGATGTAGTGATTAAGTACAGGAAATTTACAAAGTCAGAAAAATCTAGGCTCTGATGCTGACTTAGTTATTTCCCAGCTGTTCAATGTAGGCAAATAAAACTTTCTAATCTTTACCTTCCTAATCTGCAAAATGGAAGAATACCCCTAAGCATCGTTTTAAGGACTGAAACAGATAAATATGTGAAATGTCTAGTACAACACCTAATAGTGACTAATAATAAATGGAGTCAAAGTATTGTCACCACAACTGACTACTCAATAAATATTTGATAATAAGCTGAATATTAAGTACTGATTCTGAGCCTGTGACAGTCAAAAGAATACATTATGTTCCTTATACTTTTCTAATTATCCCTGGAAGAAAATGACACAATTTCTTTCCTGTCCTTCTAAAATAAAAATTATTCAAGAATATTGAAAACACTGTGTTTATGCACTTGAGGTTTTCATTTTATTCTATTTTCTCTTTGTAAATATATATAAGTGGAGATAAATGTTTCCTAACTGTAGAGAAAATTTATAGTTTTTAGTCTAATAATTGTTTTCTTGGTACAGTAATTTGTCTTCCATAAGAAAAGGAAACATGGCACACCACTTTCTATATGTGTTTATAGAAAAGTTTTTAATCTCATAAACCTAAAGACAAACTGTAACATATACTATATTTAATCACATATTCTCCAGTTTTCCAATATTCACAATTTTTAAAGGCAAATGTTCCCACATTAATAATAATTCCCATACCAATATTTTCTATCCTTTACTAAACAGCAATCACAGGAATCCAGAGGCACATGGAAGATTTTAAGATTATTCATATTCATGAATAGTCTTTAAATTTGAGTACAATATTTTTATGAAGAATATTTTCAACACCAAGAAAAGTTAAAAGGATAGAATATTTTTTAACATGATCATGCACCCTCAGGAAGATTACAGAACAGATGGTTCTGTAGTATCTTCTGAAATAATGGAGTCTAAAATTACAACAAAAGAAACCATTGAAATTTGTTTAAGCCAAAAACAAATGTATTTGCTCATGTAATTAAAAGCCAGAAGAGGCCAACTTCCGGGGTGATTAGATCTAATGTCATGAGGACCTGGGGCCTTTCTGCTTCTCAGTTTAGCTCAGCTCACCTTTGTTCCTTGTTATTCTCCAGAGCCATGTGATGGCAAGATGGCTGCAGCATTCCAGGCTTGCACCAACCATGTTCAAGTCAAATGGGGAGTGCAAGCCTTTTGTTGCAGTAGTTCTCACAGAAATCATAGGTTTACCTTAATTGTGCCAGCTAAGATCACATGCCCATCCGTGAACCAGGAAGTACTTTGATGGAAAGAGCTGGGTGACAGACTCCCTATCTGTAGCTAGGGATGTTGCTGGGGGGAAAGGAAACACATAATGGAATCGAAACATTTTTAAGGTAAATTATATTTGTTTTGAAATATGCTTTTTAGGGAAGGGAATAAATGGATGAAGTTATAACTAGGACTTTTGGAGGATTATGCATAACACACAGTCTGTGTTTTATAAGCTACAACCAGTGATCTGGGTGGGCAAATGGGAATGCATACACACAAATCAATCTATTATTCATTCATTTACTCACTCATTACCTGTCCATTATATGACAATTTTGTATCAGGCATAAATCTAGGTGCAGGATTTAGAACAATGAAGAAAACGTAAGAATCCCTGCTTTCATCGCATTTACGCACATGGGAAAAACAAACAGAAGACAGGTAATTTTTTAAATGGTTATAAATCATGATGAATAGTTTAAAAAATAAAAAGAAACAAACAAGTGAGTGAGATGGAGAATAATGGAAAAATGGGTAAATGTAGGAGGTACTTAACCTTTCCAAAGTAAGGGTAGAGAAGGCCCTAGTTAAACTGTGTTCAAGCTCAGCCCTAATCCGTGAGAAGTTAGCTCTGAGAAGACTTGAAAACAAGTGAGCCACTCAAAAGGAACAATGCAGGTCGCTTCTGCAAAGGTCTGAGGTAGAAAAGAGTCACTTCTTCAGAACTGGGGGACCAAGGTAGCCAAAGCAAAGTGAACTAGAGGAAAGTGGAGGGACTGCGCAGAAGACAAATTATTCAGAGCTACTCACCCTCTTAAAGACCGTGGAGTCCACTTAAAATACGTTGGGTATCATGGGAGGTTTTTAAGCAACTGAAGGAGTTAATCATTTTTATTTTTGCAGATCTATAGAGAACCACATTGGGGATTTTCAGGACTCAAGCAATTGGATGAATTGCAAGGCTTTTTACTGATGGGGATGGGGGGGTAATTTGGGGAAAAAGGAAAGTTCTGCTTAGACACATCAAGACTTGAGATGTCTATGAATGAGGTGTGAAGTATGCAATTTCAGATAGAGATGTAGAACTCACCAAAATCTGGGGCTACTTTTCAATGGAGGTTTTATTATTATTCAGATATGGTAAGTCCAACAGATCAGGATATGACTGCCATTAAGAAGGTAAATTGCTGCTCACAGTAGGGATGGGGGAGGCGCATATGCCACACCACACAGGGCCACACGGGGAAGCTCCAGGGTTGGTCAGGGAGCGAGGGGAAAACAGGAGTAGGAGACTGGTGTGGTTCCTTCCTACAGGCAAGGCAAGGCAGGGTAAACAGGTTTAGGATTGGCTGGTTGGAACATTTTTCAGCAGGTGGTGGGGTGCAGCGGCTCTCTAGTGGTCTGGTACCTGGCCCAGAGGAGTGTGACTATACCTCCCAGAGTGTGATAGAGGAGTGGGTTCCAGTACAAGCTCTAGATTGGTTGGTTAGCATGTGAAAGACATGCTGCCAGGGGCACATTCGCTCTGTGGAGGAATTGGCTAGCATAGGAGGGGCAGTCTCTCCCCAGCCAGCAAGGCCCCAGGTGCCATAGTAGCAAAAATACAGAAAATAAGAAAATATAGTTAATACAGGATTGAAGGTATGAATTTGTAAATAACATGAGGTATAGGGGAGATAGATAAAAGGTTAGGAACTACTCACTATCTCAAATATCCTTGGTAAATGCTAGAAAATGCATCCAAAAAAGAGGTTGAAAAATATTCTTTCTTTTTATTGTTGTTCCCCCCTCTGCTAGTAAAAATTATGGCCACAGGGAGCTTAGACAAAGAAATTGCAGCTGCTTGCCCCACCGCATCCTGTTGCTCAAACTGTCCTTATGTGATGTGTTAGTGTAGACTTATGATTGTGGGTGGAAGAAATAAAAATATTTACCCATAATGCATATAATGAACTTACAGCTGTTGCTACACCTTAATTTGGAATCTGATAGATGTTTCTAAGAGAGTTAAGTGGTAGTTCAGTTAATCAGTAAAACTTCTGCCAAGTTGCTAGGTATTTTAATTAAAATAGTTGAAATGAAAGGTAGTGATTCTCAGGCTTGACAAATAAGATTCTTTACTGACTTTAATTAAGGTGCAAAAAAAGTATTGTTTTAGCTCTCCGAAGTTTATTGGAGGTAGTTTTTATGCCTTAGGTACAATTTCAGCTGTACTCAACCAAAAATTTTCATCTAGTGCACTAAAGCACCTCTAAATCATAGGTATTATGTTTTAGGTTTCAATCTTAGTCCTCGAAATTTTTACTATTATCATCAGTATACGTCATTTAGAAAGAATCATTCTGGATAACGTATTGTTTTATTCATTTGTTTTAAATGCTGTAAAGAATACAGATCAGCATTCTGCTCTTCAAATGCATTTGAAAACGTTTCTTTTATAGATAAAATATTTCAGTGTGCCTGAGAGCAGAGACCATGTTTGTTCCCCATTGTGTCTAACACTTAGTCCTTAGTATGCTATCAATAAAACTAGTGAATACATGAATGAATGGGCTTATTCTTGGAAAGAGTTGCAAGAAAGTAAAAGAATCATATTTGGCCTATTCCTCAGTAAAGTACAATGGCAGCAATTGTTATCTATGTAATAAGTGTTGTTATGTCTTTATGCTTTTTGCACTGCAGAGCCTCTCAATGTCTTTCCTTCAGACTTGTTTTGCTTCTGCCAATAGTATTTCACAATTGTATTATGTAATTTTAGTGATGGAAAAAATGGAACAATTCAGACCTATAAAATTAATTATATCCCTCTTTAATTATAATTGCAAGTGGATCCAAATTCTGTTATTATATATGAGCACGGCTTAGGAGCAGATACTTACACAACAGTAACATTGCCAAAAGTTTCAGGCAAGTCGTGTTTAACATTACAAACACATATGGGACATGAGATTGAGCCATTTCTTGAATAAAGAAAATTAGGCTAGTAGAGGTTTCAGACACATAGATAGTTAATGTGTAGGAGGATTCAGGACTAGCATCCTTGGGTAAGTGTGGCTCTGGTGAGCACATGATATCATAAATAATGCAGAATGGTGTTTTGTTGTTTTTTTTTACCTGGTGGTTTTCTGAGTTTCTTACAAGGGCCAGGGCACCTTTTGTCCTTGACAGGACTGCCAGCATCACTATTTTACACCAAACAGGATTAATACTACAAGAGTGAGTATACAATGAGTATGAGCTATGGTATTTTCCATTTGGGTTATTCAGAAGGTCAGATAACAGGGAACAAAGGTTTTGTTTGAGAAGGAACATCCATTAGGACTTCCCAATCCTGTCATTTCTATGAATACTTTCCACCAAACGCTAAATTCATGAGATAGTCCATGAAGAAAGAGTTTCATAGTCAAATACTTTGGGAAATCCTGCCTACTTCATCCCCTCCCTAGAGAGGCACAGCAGTTGAAGAGTTCTAAAGAAAGGAAACCCTTAACTCTCAGCATTTCCCATATTCATTTGATCACAGACTTTTTTTTCAAGTAATATCAGTTGTATACCTTGGAAATTGTCTTCCAAACAACATAGTTTATGATACACACTACAGGATAGAATGATGAATTTTTGTGTGCATATGATATTTTTCTTCTGCTGAATTATTTTATTTATGAGATAATATCAATATACCTTGTATGTCAGTCTTGAAATTTATTACCACAGTGCTGTCCAAAAAGGTAATGTGAATTTGTCATAATCTCAAGAACATAGTAGCATATAATTTCCATTATTGCAGTGTCACCTGGATTGTGATTTTATTTATTTTATTTTAATAGTTATCACTAAATTCTTGACCAAACTAGGAATTTGGGCTACTTTTATTTCTGGCATCTTCAATCTTATTAAAGAAAGTGTATTTGATTCTCACTCTACCAAAAAAATACTTCTTTGAATTCCCTATTCTCATTTGTGACTGACATATTATGACAAATACAGTTTGCATGGTATATGGACTGAGGCTTTCTTTAGACCTTTGCATAAGTGTTAAATGTGGGTTCTATTATAAAGTTTAACATTTGTGGTCAGACTATGGTTAAAATGTTTGTTTCAAAGTTTCATACTTATAGAGTATTTAAATGTTTGTTTCATATAATGAATTAGTAATATTGGGAGAAGTGATAGTCTTGTCTGTGGTCTGGCAGTATATATAAAGTATATTATGTTGGCTAATTATAGTTTTATCTAGATTTATTAAAGATAAAACAGACACAACTGTCAGAATAAAGCTACAAATCTGTAAAGTAGATAAATGAAGAGAGCAAAATCACGAGGAGCAATTTTCCCTTTTTGTGTGTAATTATTAGGATAGTTGTTTAGGAGTGATAAAGGGAAGTGAACCCATGATAGCCAATAACTTTAAAACAGTATCAGAATGCTGCCTTTGTCTAGCGTTAAAGAAACCAAGATTCCTTTGCCATGGTAGCCCTGGGTTTATGTGCAACGTGAAGAGGTCATTTTTACAACTGGAATTTTCTTATTTTCTGCTGGACTGCTCCAGTATGCTTATGATCTGTTTGTCTTTTATAAATAATGGGAGGATGGATTTGTTATACATTTAGTTTCTTTATAAATGATAATTCTTTTCATTTATAAGGTGATTCTCTCTGTTAACCATTATTCAGTGGTAAAAATGCAAATGGAATCTGAGAACTTAATATATGGAACATGTGCAGGGAAGGTGAACTTGGTGCCGTGGCAATTAATAACGGCACTTACATGTTTAATAGAGGGATTTCTAAGTGAGCTTTTGCTTTTCTATCAGTGTGAATCAGTACCCCATTCTGGGAAAAAGGAACTCTGAATTGCTGGAGATTCTCATTAAGAGTTGGCACTTTCTTGGAAAGAGTTGCAAGAAGAAAGTAAAAGAATTATATTTGAACTATTCCTCATACAGCTCACCATCCCTCCTCTCCCTCCCCCAAACCTATTATTTACACCTATGTGTTTTTAGATTTGTTCATAGCTTATTCTTACAAGACTAAAATACTTTTATTGAACTATGCTTTGTCATCTAGATAAGGCTCCTTGCCTTTATTTTATAGGTACAGATAAGATGAGAGCAATAGCCAAAAAACTTCGTTTGTACATTAAACAAGAGAAAGATCGAAGACATTACTTCCTTCAAGTTTTTAAAATATAAAATCTTATTCAAATACACCAAAATATAATACTATTCTTATGCAACTTAATTTTTCATAAGTTTCCCTTCTCCACAAATCTTACCTACATATGTCTTTGCTGAGAAATACTGATGCTCCTATGAGTATTATCTAAATTTATCCATAATTTTCTTTTGCATTTAAGTTTAAACACAAAGTTTAATACTTTGTGTTCAAGTTCTATCTACCCCTTTTTAAAAAATAGCAGTGCTCCATTCAACATTTTATATTGGCAAGCTCTCCATAAGAGTGGCAAGAAAAAAAACCTAAAGAAGACTTGAAGAAATCTATGCTAGCTTCTAGAAAATGTAGCCACTGAGGAAATAAAGAATTTCTGTTTAATAGAATTTATTTTACTTAGTATCTACTTTAGATATTAAATCAAGAAAATTGGAATGACTAAGACATACAAAGTAAATGATTAAAGATTATTCTTAAATTGGCTTAAAAATAGCATATAGATGTTTCTGGGGCTCCTAGAAATATTACAAGATGCCAGTGAAAAATAGCCAAGTAACAAGTCCTCTGTTGGATGCATTATGTTGACAAATGGGCCTTTTATGTCATTAGCTGAGTGAGTCAGGTGGACTATATAGTAATTTATTATCTAGCCAAGATACTCTTGAGAGAGAAACGGGGTACTAACTGTGCTACCCACCAACACAACCAATATAAACCAGAATAGTCCAGAACACATAGGAAAGAATGACCAACCTACAGATTATGGATTCTCACAAAGGGAAAATAAAACTCTTCAAAAAGTACATTTATCATTATGTGTTCAAAGCATTGAGAAACAACTGTGAAATGAACAAATGGGCCTTCCTTCCTGAAGCTTACCTACATTACCAGCTGCAACATAAAATATTTGCCCAGATTAAAGTAATTTACAAATAGATTGCCTCAGTTGAGCAGCTGCTATTCATGTCCATAAAATATAAGGGGGAAAAAATTCATACAAAAATATATACATGTATATACACATACATATATCCATATATGTGTATATCTATATGTATATATGTATGTATATATGTAAAACTTTAAATGTACAGTGGAAACTAAGCAAACAATTGCAGTGGAAGTGAAAAAGTAATCCCGTGAATTAACACTCAATATTTGGTATAAAGCAGATAATTTTGAATTTTCATCTTTAGGTGTGGCATATAGAGCTTTGAAATATTAAAATAGTTTTGTACCACCCATTACTTTATATGCAATTAAAAATGGTCATTGCAGAAGAAATGCGGAATATGTAAGTATGCATTACCCATGTCTATTTTGAAGCCTATAGTAGTAAAGGTGCTTAAAGGCTAAGCTTCATTAAAATCCTCTTAAAAGAATGTAAGTTGGAGGAAATTGAATGTCTTAGTAATCTTTTAAAGTGGAAATTTTTAGTATTATTTGCTCTTAGACTTTTTTTTAGTGTTAAAACTACATATAAATCAGAACTTATCAATTTATGTTCTCTATCAGATCTTGCCAAGTTCCTTATTGGCTTTTGCTATTCCACAGATGTTGCTAATTGAACAGAAACTGTTGCTAATAATACAACATATGAGGTGAGATCAAACAATACGGGTGAATGTTTAAATTAAAAAACTTTATTACAGTAAAAAACTTTATTACAGCCAATAATCTCCCTCAAAATAGTCCCCCTCACTTCGAACACATTTATCCCATCGTTCTTTCCACTTTCTGAAGCAGTTCTGGAAGTCCTCTTTCGTGAGTTTCTTTAGTTGTGCTGTCATGGCTGCCTTGATGTCCTGAATCATTTTGACTTTGGGGAAGAGGCAGAAGTCACACGGTGCCAGGTCCGGTGAATAAAGTCGATGAGGACAAACTGTCGTGTTTTTATTTGACAGAAATTGTCATATACCAGAAGTGATGTGTGACACAGAGCATTGTCACGATGGAGGATGATTTACAGCACACTTTAAAACACACCTTCTCTCAACCGTAGCTCACATCCCACTGACTGCACCAAATAAGTTGAAACTTGTCACACACTGTTACTAAGGTTCAATGCACCACTTCCTGTATTGAAGATCCCTGCCTTTCCATTGGCATTCGGCAGCAGCGTTCACCATATTTTGTGATCACAACGGAAAAGCTCCATGTCACACACAATTTCTGTCTAATAAAAACATTACAGTGTGTCCTCATCCACCTTATTCACCAGATCTGGCACCGTGCCACTTCTTGCTCTTCCCCAAAGTCAAACTGACCACGAAAGGTAAACTTCTTGAATTGATTCAGGATATCAAGCTGGATTAATGGCAATGTGTCTTTTACTGTAATAAATTTTTTTAATTTAAGCATTCACCATAGTTTTTATTACACCTAGTATTCCTTTGTTGAAACATTGGTTGCAGCCCACCCACTAAAATAATTTCACTAACCATTAATGGAATGTGTTAGGAAAATATTACACTAGAGAATTTTTCTTGTAATAAAAAAAAATGGTTTTTAAAACCCTTTAATCCATATGTATCTACATAAAGTGGTATAATGATTAAAACATAGACATAACATCATTCTTCGGTTCAAATTCCTTTCCTTTGTTTTACTATTTTTTTTTAATTATTGGACAAAATACCTCTAATATGTATCTTATGGAAACATAAGCTGCTTATATTTGACAAAGCATCATATATAGAACTGTCTTTAATGCCCAATGAATGATAGAAATGAATTTTCTAGTCTCAAACCAGAAGAACAAACGTTTAGGAAACCCTAATAAATAGGCTGTATAAGTTAATGAAGGAAATCAATCTTTTACATTATAAATTCATATGATTATATGTTTATATTCTTATAAAAAGTCATTTTCAAGTGAACAAACCAAGTAAAATGTAGCAGTCCTAGAAAGGTTTTGATTCATAAAAAAAGAGTGTTACCCTATTTTTTTTCAATAATCACATGTTTACAGAGTTTTTGTTCAATATATACTTTTGAGTCTGGCAGGAGGAATAGGGCAATATGAGAAAGGAGAGGCTCAGATGAATCTGTAGGAAGAAAGGTTTTTCTTCTTTCTCATCTATGAAGTAGTTTACATATATAACCAGTTAAAAGGATTTTTTTAACCCTGGAGACTTTGTGATTAAATTGTTTGTGCAAATTGTGTAGCAGCAATTCTCCGAATTTTTGGACCTAGTTTCTCTTTTCACTCTTAAAAAAAATTCTGGAGGACGTCAAAGAGCTTTTGTTTGGAATATATGTATTGATATTTGCCATAATTTTTTACGTGAATATTTATAGTAGGTTTATTCATGCTCTCCAAAACCGTAAATAATCTAAATGTCAATCAGTTGCTGAAAGAATAAACATACTGTGATACATCTATACAATGAAATACCATACAGCAAAAAAGAGTAACAAATTACTGATTCATGCAACATGAGTATACCAAAATTTAAACTGAGAAAATTTTAAAGTATTTATGTATTAATTCATTTAAATATAACAATAATAAAACCATAACATACTAAATAAATTTTGTATTAAAAAGAACTGTTAGGAGGGTAGTAGATGAGGGTAAATGGGATCAAATATATGGTGATGGTAGGAGAACTGACTTGGATGGTGAACACACAATGTGACATATAGATGATGTATTACAGAATCGTATACCTGAAAGCTATGTAACTTTACTAAGCATTGTCACCCCAATAAACTTTAATTTAAAAAAAATTAACTCAACACAATTATAGATAGGAGAAAAAAAATTCTGTGTTCCTAAATAAAAATCTTAGTGAGAAGAGTGGCATTGCTGTACATTTTTAGAAATCTCTTTAATGTTTGGCTTAAGAGAATACAGCTGGATTCTCATTCAGTCTGTGGTGATTTGTCATTTTTGTTGAAATATATTAAGAAAACCCAGTCTCACTACTTTCCCTTTTATGAAGAATTTGAATATCTTCAGCCTATGTATAATCATTAGAGATTGAGACGAACCCTTATGTATAAAATGTTGAAATCATCTCAATTTACAACAATCTTTTTAACCCAAATTATAAATTCGCCCATTAGTTTAGAAACTTATGTGTTCAAAAATAAATAAGCACAGACAGCAACTTACAGATCCAGTAATGGCTATGTTTAAAAGTGGAATTCATTAAAGGAAGGAATTATTTGCTCTTTTTGATGGTTTTCTCTGATTCTATCTGTGAAAAAGATAATATTCCTTTGTCATTCTATTTTCAGTATTTATTCTGGGTAAAAAAATCCATTTATCAAAATAATAATTACTATTCATCACAACAGGGAATTATAGCAAAAGCTTTTATAAAAAATAAAATGCTTACTCGGGAACTACTTAGGACAACTTAAATAGTTGTCGCTGAATGGCTTAACACACAATAGTGAAAAGTCCAAAACTCAAAAATGTTTGAGTTAGTCAGAGAATGGAGGGACTCTTCCAGCGGCCCAGCAACTGAGATAATGTTATGGGAAACACTGCTCCAGGCAGGTGAGATGTGAGGGAGCTGGGATCAGCCGCACAATTGCTAGGTAAAACTGTCTGCCTTCCCCTGCCTACCCATCGGAGTGTTTATCTCCACCCATATTTCCAGGTGATAAGAATAGGAGAGTAGGATTTAGTTCACCTGACCCCCTCAAAGTCACAGAGGTGCTGGTGGTGTGTAAATTGAAAATCCCCATTTCTCCAGGGAGTAGTAAATGGCAGAATGGAGGGTGCAGAGAACATGACTCCCTTTGGCTGCATGATACTCTGTGAATGTAGCCTAACAGTCCCCAGCCACAAGCCCTCGGAACTAGGCTAGATTGCACTGTTTATTCAGTCAAGCTTTTCTTTGCCTCAGAGGTTCTCTTAATGATACAAGATATCTCAAACCTTGAAAGATAATTTTTAACTAGAAAGTAACCTATTTGTAGGAATGCTTTTTTAGCAAGTGGTTCTAACTGGCTTATGTTTTCTAGCCTTTGAGTGTTAGAAAATTGTTTCAAAAGGAAATAAATGGGCCTAAAAGCAGATGACTGGAAATAGGTGTTGAGAGACTGATTGGTAAGGGGAACCTGTTTAAAAATATCCTGATTCTATTAACTGGTACATCATCAGAACTCCTCTCCATAACCAGAGAACCGGCATGTTTTTGAAAAGCTAGAGAAACAATCATTTACTGTAATCTTTTGTGTTTTTTCAACATGTGAAACCTTTCTGATGATTTACAATGAAATGTTTCCATTTTTTAAACCCTCCCATCAAATGTTTATCTATGACTGTATGTGCTCTCTATTCATTGTTAGGGATGTAACATAATATTATGTAACAAGACTGTTTAGAGCATGTGGCTTATGGAAGACGCAAAGAATAAGTGGATATTCCTATTTTAAGTAAATAATGAAATACCATCCTGGAAAGAAATGTATATCCGTGCTATATACTAATACATTTCCCTTTGATGGAAATTTCATTAACCAATAGTGTTAACTTTTAGCAGAGGATATATGGATAGGTAACTCACATATTAACCATTTATTTTTTGTTCCTGCTTCCTTAATTCTTTTTTATTTGTTTTCTCTTGTGCAACTTACTTTTAGTGGCCTCTGCAGTTAATAATCTCTCTCTGGCTCAAATGTCCTTACACCCTTCTCTGTTTAAACTAAGTTCTCTTTGTCTTTGAAGATTCAGCTTCAGAATAGTCTCCTATTGGAAACCAACACTGACTACTGTGAAGCAATTTCTTTGTGCTCCCCCACCCCTGAGAGTACCATATGTGGGCATGTGTGTACCACATGTGGGCATTTCAGTGGCTGGTATTCCTGTCCGTCTCCCCTTAGGGGACATGTCTCCTTTATCTTTATATTCTTTATCCCTAACACAGCCCCTTGCACATCACACATTTTCAATGTTTATTGAATACATTGACTAAAATAATGAATAGATTTAGTTTTTGAACAATTAGGAACCCAAGACGGCCTCTACACAGTTATAATTTTTACACTAAGTGGATAAAATGTACACATTTTTATTATTTAGGTTTTTTGAATTAGAGTACCCAAGACATATCTTAAAGAAAGAATAAAACGTTAGCATATTTCTTTTGACTATCTATGGGAAGTACAATTTGCCAGAGATTCGCGTATATAAAACTACAGGAAGGCTTGTTTTGATTGTGTAGCATACACAACAGTTCTAAACTATAATGTGAAAATTGGAATTAATGGTTAATTAAAACAAAGTGACTCTCAAGAATTTTCTAAGAAAACAGGATATAACCGTGAGGGAAACAGTTTAGATCAGCGCTTCATATATAATACATGTTTACTAAATATTTATTAGAGCTGACTGCATCGTGTTTCTGGTCCAGCAGACAGTTTGGTAGGATTTAAGTGAATGGTTGGTGTGGAGGCACCAGAGGAATGAGACTGGGACCATAAAGAGAGGACGGATGATGTTTCCATATGTCATTCTAGGGTTTTGGGCTTTGTCCTCAAGTCAACAGGGAGCTAGTGAAGAATTTTCACGTGGAAGTGATGTGATGTGTGCATTTTAGGAAGATCCCTGAGGAGGTAAGGGGAGGGGCAGAGGGGAGTATGAGCATGTGAAATGGGAGATGGACACACAAGGTAGAAAGCCATGGCAGGAAGATTATGTGGGGCTGACATAAGGAAGTTGCCATGGCAAAGAAAAGGGGGGATGAATTCCAGAGATGTTTAGGACTTGGTGGCTGATTAGATATGGAGGTGAGTGAATGAGAGACCCTGGTATGACTTCTCATGTTCCGTTCTGGAAGCTGAGAGGAAGAAATCACTATTTCCTACAGTATGAAATACAAGAAGAGAAGCTGCTTTGTGAGGAAAAAAATAAGACTTCAGCTCTGGACAAATGTGAGTTCCAGGTGCCTGTGGGACGACATTAAGGCACACATGTGCAGTAGAATATGGATGATCTTGGTCTGGAGCTGACGAAAGTGGTTTGGATGAGTCTACAGATTTTTAAGTAATTTGAGTACAAGTAGGAGCGGGGGGCCATGAGAATGGGTGAAGATCAGTCAGGGATACAAGGTAAGACGAGCAAATTGCTAAGCATAGAACCCTGGAGAGCAGCAACAGTTAAGGAATCCCTTGAGAAAGAGAAGCTCATGAAGGAAACTGAGGTGAGACATCCTGAGAGCTTAGAATAAAACCAAAAGAGGGTGAGATCAAACTTGATGAAGACCTTCTTTTCTCCCTCATGAAGACTTTCTTTTGTGCCCTGAAGTGAGTCACCAAATAACCACGAATTTGGGGCTCAGTAAAGTTTCCTGAAAAATCCATATACAAAGACAGTTGAAGTCAGCTCCTGAGTGAATAAAATGCAGAATGTAGCAAACTGAAAGTTTGCAAACAATTGAAAGTGTGGACCTCTCATGTTGTCAGAAGTGAAGCAAGGTACTGAGGCTTTTAAGGGTCCTTCGATACAAATTAGGTTTCTGGGCTTTTCTCAAGACTGATTTCATTTTTCATTTTCTCTGATCTTCTAAGTCTACTACACTTAACCCATCTGCTTTCCAGATTTCAAATAGTTTTGCTTTTGCATTGTTTCCTATTCTCTTTATTCTTGGATTATGCCATTTTATTATTTACAGGATTATAAATTTTGTGGGGCTTCCCAAATGGGTAGAAGTATCTGTGTTTAATCTATGTGTAATCTTGCTATGGGATACTTGCTTTTAGTGTTTCCTAGGAAATGCTACAAATCTGAGGTAGTGATTACCTACTAGCACTTTACTTTATGGGTTCCCTGACTCCATCTTTTGAAAGGGTGGTTTTCTTTCCCTTACTTGAGTTAAAGCAGCTGTGCTCATCAGTCTTGAAGGGTAATTATCCACATGGAAGGTTATGTAACCGCTGCTCTAGGCATGCATTTTTGTCAGGATGTGAAAGTGGGACTCATTTAATCAAAACACCAGTGTAAAATGTTCCAAAGCCAAAAATGTGTAAATGTAGGCAGAAGACTAATAACATGTTGTCTGGAAATAGAGAAGGCAGTGAGATGTTTCGGATTCCTTTTTTTTCTATTGTTCATCTAATAAATATTGGCAATGTAAAATATACATGTTGAGCAGATGCTGGAAATATGCTATGAGTAAACCACTAAAAATACTCTTTTGAATTATTGAACAAATAATAAGGCGAAGTGCCACTTAATTATAATACCAATTACATAGTCATTTTCCTGTCTGTCAACATTTCATCCTTACAGTACTCAATTGTTCAGGTTTTAAGTTATCTCTCCCAGTTATTGAGCTTATGTTTAGAGTTTCTACCCAGCATAAGTGTTTTGAAGACCCATTTAGATGAATGCAGGTGGATGCAACTATAAGAGTTCCATAAAAATACTCACTTGCAAATCTAACAATGAGTATTTCTGCTATGGTCCAGGAGTCAGGAGTCCCTAATTTATCTGGTATAAGGAGCATGAAAGGGAGAAATGGAATCAGGTTCCTGATATAGAGAAATTATATGGACTAGAATGGGTACCAGAATGTGACTTTCTCAGAGGACAAAACAGAGGCTAGCTGGGAGGAGCTACCTGGTACCATTGATTTCTGAGCCTTTTAAGGGTCCTTAGATACAAATTAGGTCTCTGGACTTTCCCCCAGACTGATTTCATTTTTCATTTTCTCTGATCTTCTAAGTCTGCTACACTTACCCCATCCGCTTTCCAGATTTCAAATATTCTTGCTTTTGCATTGTTTCCTGTTCCCTTTATTCTTGGATTATGCCATTTTATTGTTTGCAGGATTATAATTTTGGCCGGGCTTCCAAAAAGGGTAAAAGTATCGGTGTTTAATCTGTGTAACCTTCTAACCATGAGCCTCAACCCTTGTTCTTCACTATACTACAATTGTTTTTCCAATGAGTTTTAAGTTTAGAACGTAAATTAGGGTTTAACTTGTTCCCCTATCTTCTACATAGGCAAGATCCAACACTTGTGAATTACTTAAATTGTTAAATCATTGTCAGGGTAATGGCAATCATACTGTTAGTGAAAATGGCCCAACAGCAAGATCTAAACTAGGTTTTCTAGGATAACTTAGACGTTGAATTAGGACCACAAATACTATAACATTTCATATGTATGAAACTCAACATACTTGGCCAGTTTATCTATGTGGAACACTGGTAAGAAGGAGCAGGTAAGCAAAACAAGCTTCTGATGAACAAAATTGATAACACTAAGTCCCTACACAATCTTGTCCACTTTGCTCAGACATACCCCTATGTGGGGGTCTCCTCTTACCCAAGTCTACACTTAAGATACAATCCAGCCAACTTTAGATTTAACATATTTGGGTAAGTTTTCCACCCAGGGATTTCTCACTGTGAGTAGTACATTTTTTACCATTATACTCTTTCCCAAAAAACTCTATGTGGTAAGGTTTCTCCCACTTGTTTCACTCAGAGACAGTGGAGTTCAGTTTGTCTCATTATTTTAGGCCCCTAACAGATTTCAAGGATAATGTTACATGAAGGTAGAGAGTCTACTAAGAGAAGGGAGCATTAATAACAGTGAACAATTTATACTAATGGAAGAAAGAGAAAAATCCGTCTTAAAACAAGTCTAGAACCTCCAATGGCACAATGGGGGCTATTTTGTGTAAGTACAGAAAGTCTCTTACCTCTCAACAAGCCTCGAGGCATCATTTTATTATAGAATAGTGTAATAACAGCTGTTCATAATTGAGTCTTCCTTCAAGCCTCTGTGCGTCCCTCCTCTAAACCAGCATAGCACCCTTTGCTCTCCAATATCTCTTTCCTTACCAAACAGAACAGTGAAGATGTCTTTCCCCTTAGTACATCATGATCTTGCCTTTTACATCTATGTTCCAGAATACCCGGAAGTATGATAGATAGATAGATAGATAGATAGATAGATAGATAGATAGATAGATAGATAGATAGATAGATATAGATATATGTTATAAAGTCATATATTAAAATAATATCATATGTTAATCATATAATATTAATAATAAAATCATATGTTAATCATATATATGTAAAATCCAGTGGTGGAATTAATTCACAGTTTTCATTTTCATTTGGTTCTTCAGTGAATAAAAGATATTTTCCAGTAGAACTGGTTAACATCATTACAGCAACCAGTTGACATGTGAATCAATGACTCAAAGATGTCTTTCTGCTTTCTTCTAAAATTGATGAGTACAGGCCTATTGTATTTATTGGTTTTCTCTTGGGAAGTAGTTACTACTCTGGGTGAGGAAGAAGTACAGACTAGGGGATAATGTGCTTTCAAATGTTTTATCTGTTTATCAGCCTTAAAGTTTTTGTTGCAGCATTATCCGCTTTCTAAAACCCAGTTTAGCCTGTTCCTCCCATGCCAGTTGTTTTAATAGCTTCAGAAGCATTCTTCTTGGTAAGCCTTTAAATCCCTTATCAGAGTTGAGCAGATCATAGGGTTCAAATATCCACAGGGAGTAAGATCCAACTGAAAATCAGAGGCTGGCATGGCCCATTGTATATTGTCGGTGATTTTAGCTATGTTTTTTGGAACTGGCCAAAATCCTAAGCTTTGTCTATTCTGACATCTGATCCCACATTTGACTAATTAAAAAACAGGGTTGGGGACTATACTGTTAAACCACACACACACACACACACACACACACACACACACACACACACACACACACACAAGCTTAAGTGTCTCCAACAATAAATTTGATCTCTATGGAACCGATAGACCAGTAGTCAGTGTATTTGCTTGAACTTAGTTTATTTTTCTTGTCATTCTACAAGGGAACATATTTACTTTGCCATTCGGATTAGGAAGTGGAAGTGCCTTGAACCAGAATTTGTATAGCTGATAGGAAATAGAAATCCCTTAATTTTATTAGTGTTTGTTCCTCAAGATTATGAAATGCAATTCCAACTAATGGTGTTAAATGTTGACAATTAAAAATCATGTTACAACCCAAGTGCCCATCAATAGATGATTGGATAAAGAAGATGTGATACATATATACAATGAAATATTACTTAACCATAAAAAAGAATGAAATCTTACCTTTTTGCGACAGCATGGATGGGCCTGGAGGGTATTATGGTAAATGAAATAAATCAGACTGAAAAAGACAAATACCATATGATCTCATTTATATGTGGAATCTAAAGAAGAAAATAAACAGACAAAACAGCAACAGACTCATAGATACAGAGAACTAACTGATGGTTGCCAGATGGAAGGGGTGTTGGGGAGCTGGGTGAAAAATGTGAGGGGATTAAGAAGTACAAATTGGTAGTTACAAAATAGTCATGGGCATGTAAAGTACAACATAGAGAATATAGTCAATAATATTCTAATAACTATGTATAGTGCCAGGTGGGTACTTGGTTAATCGGGGATATATATAATATAAAGTACATAAATGTCTAACCACTATGTTGTACACTTGAAACTAATATAAAATAATATTGAATATTAACTGTAACTGAAAAAAATCATAGTTCAAAAAAATCATGTTACTTGGATGTGATTGATATTACACAAGACTCTCTTCTTTTATCTGGATTTTAAATGGTTTATACTTGGAGCCAACCTTTTTCAAAGTTTATTCTATAGAACAGAGCCTTGCATGATACCTTCAGAAATGGGTTCCCTGGTGAAATGAAACTGGGAAATGTTGCTGTATCCCTTCCTTGTATATGCTAAATGCACATTCCCATGTTAAAGGTCCTAAGGATTGAAGCAGCAAAGAATTTTGTTTACATAGTTTAATCCTAGGGTGTGTCCCTCCCAGTTGACTCAAAGTATTTTTTCAAACATAATACTTATTAACAGACAGGAAAAATAAGGTTCAAAAAAACATATATTGGGAAATACTTCCCTAAATTGTTCAGTGGAAAACCAGATAAAGGACTGTGTTCTGTATTTCTAGAGAATGTTTTGGACAATATTTTCATTATTTATAAAGGCCAAAATGAGAGAAAGAGAGAACATGAAAGAACACATATGCACGTGAATATGCACTGTTTTTCCTTTCACCTACAAAAAGGCATGAAAAACTGGACAAACCTGTGATCTGTGCCCAGCTCTCCCTTCCTATAATGATTTTAGGAAGCCCCTCTAGTTCATAGTCTCAACTTGAAGGTGTTCTGGTGAAGCCCAATCTGCTCAAAAGCTCTGGGATGGAAATCATTGCCCACATATTTAATTTCATATTAAATCTAAATCATGCATACAATATCACTTTGACACAGTTTGGTGCATTTCTCAAGATTCTCACTCCTAACTTCCCAGAGGGTTACTCATAAATTTTGACTGAGTAGGAAAACTACTGGCTCAACTACTTCCTACAACAAGATAATAAACCCTTTGCACTGGAAACTTTTCCACATCAGTGATGGATTTGAAAAGTTCTGCATATTTATATAAGAGGAGACACGGTTATCATTTGACCACGTATATTGTCAATTTATAACAAAACATGGAATTTGTGGAGAAAAGTCAGATAACATGTTTACATTAGGTTATATATGTTGATATGTCAGAATGTAATAAGTTTAGACCAGGATTTCTCAGTAACATGATTGACAAGTTGGGCTAGATAATTCTAATTCTTTGTTGGGGGAAGGAGCCTGACTGTCCTGTGCATTGTAGGGTCCCTGGTCTTCCTGGCCTCTAGCCACCAGACCACTGTCTCCCTTTCCCCCATTGTGACAACTGAAAATGTCTCCCAACATTGCCAAATGTCCCCACAACAGCAAGATCATTTATAGCCACACCCCGCCCCACACCCACACACTCAAGAACCACTGATTTAGACTGTATTATGAGTTGTAAAGTCAATGTATTGGCTTTCCAAGTAAGCTTTTAAATAAGTTTCTGCAACCCATGAGTCCTCTGCAGGAATTATTGTCTCAAATCCTTAGAATGTTCATAAAATGCCACCAGCATTGTGTATTAACCAAACAGAGAATTTTGTTACACTGATTCTCATTTTTTTAAGTGTGTGTTGTGGGGGGAGAGAGACTTTTACCTGTGGTATGCATTTGGATTTTTACCAAATAGACACTTAGGTCCAGAACCTCTCCAAGAAATCTGGTCATTGTTTCTTTTTAGTGCTCAAAATAAATGAGCTATTAGAGTTCCTTCCTTTACACCATTTTCTTAAGGACAAAAAAAAAAAAAAAAAAAGTACTTTAGAATTTGTGTACATTTAAAAAAGACCTGCTTTTCAAACCTCTCAGTACACAGAATAACTAAATTAAGATCTTCAGATAAAGGTCTTTGTTTCTTACCATGATTTATTGTATATAATACTTATGAAAATTATTCATAAAACTTTCTGATAATGTTTATTCAAAAGTTTTTAACCCAGAAAGCCATTGAAGGATTACTGGAATACCTTATCATTGCTCCTAATAATGGCTTCTGATTACTAATAATATATTTCTTCCTCAATAAAAAGAGTAGTAATTGTGTTTAAATAGATAGGACTAGTGAATTAAACACAAAATTTTTCTAACCAAAAAGTTACTGTTAGTTTGAAAGCAAATGTCCAAGTTATAAATTATTTTTCAAACAGAACACTAAGTTTTTCAAAGTTTTAAAAGGACCTCAGGGCCTACTAAAACATACTTATGAAAAAGTGTAGATTTGTAGAACTTTCTGCTAAAATTCAATGGAGGGATAGGATCCTTCGTTTCTTGACTTCCATTCATACAAAGTTAGTTGCCAAAGGAATTTTAATAAGAAGGAATTCTGTGATGTGGCAGTTTGGCAAAAGTTTGTGTTCAATCTACTAGTTGACGTATTCATGATATGGGCTGTATATGGTGGGCATTTTTGGTTAGCTATTTTATTTGTTCCCGTGGGTAAATTTTAATAGTCTAAGGATTCCTATTCTATTGTGAACAAAACTTTTATTTTTCTTATGGAAATATTTATAGACTTGTCTGTATCATAATACAAGTTTTCTCGTCCGCTGGCAGAAAATCTAATTTGGGAGTTTTTGTGAATGATATCTTTGATTCCTAATCCATCTTTATTCTAATGAATCCTTGACTAATTCTACCAAATTAATCTTTCTTAAAGAAGGATTCAGATTATGTCTTTCCAGTACCAAGCTTTATTTGTCAGCCTCTGCACGTTTCAACTTATCTCCTCCTTCTCTGTTTTTCTTCCACAAACTCTACAAAGTTAGACAATTCTATTACTGCCCACACAATGCTGTCCTTCTACACGTGTTTTCTTGTGATTCCTTCCCCTCGGGGTAGTGCCATCTCTCCATGTCCCTCTGCAAGTCATTGTGCCAAGCCATTAGTGGTCTCCTCAATCGAATGTCGTCCTGTCCCTCCTCAGAACCCCAGGTACTGCACGTTCACAAATTTACCTTACATTTTGTGTTATAATTTATGTAGGGTATTTGATTTCCCCTTCTTCCTAGAGTCTAAGTCTTACAGAAGGAACTATATGTGAACCTTTATTATTCTTCATACCGTGTGCTCTGAGCTCTGTTCAAAAAAACACATTGCTGTAAGTTGTCTAAATGTTTTTCCTACAAATTCTGGTGCTTTAAGACCATACCAACTTGTCTTTATACTTATTGTCTTTTTTTTTCTTTTGGCAGGTAAATATATAAATGAATGGTTTTTATATTAATCAGAGACAGTAAACCACTAAGGAGGGCTGTATTTGTAGCTCTGGCATAATTTTAAGGGGATCAGAGTAATCACCAAAGGATTTGAAAATTAAATAATACACAAGTTAAGTATAAAAGCTACCTTTGCAAAACTAATCTGAAATAAATGAAAAGAAAATGTGAATAACAAACACATGGCATTTGATGGTATTCTACTCCATCCCCCCCGCCTCTCCCTTTTCTACTTCCTTCCCCTTTCCCCTCTTCTGTCCTTCCTCTCTCCTTTCTTCCTTGACAGACATTCATGAAAAGACTTTTTTTAGTTTGTCACAGGAGCAATAGCAAGGAAACCAGATGTGATTATGTGATTTTGCATATTTCTTTTTAATTTTAAGCCCATAAATCTAAAACTTCCAATTCTGGATCTTGCTGCTTGAGAACAAACATACCTAAGAACATGTTACTGACTCCAATTCAGAAAAAATGATAACAACAGATTAATCTAAAAATATCTTCAGGGAGTTCTCACTTTGCACTAACATCCTAGGACTCCAAGTTAAAATTCACTCATTATTTTAATCCATAGAATGACTTCTGTTCTGCCCTTAAGGTAAAAATCTTAATCCTTCCATCCCAGCAATCAAATTTAACTTTTGGTAAAAATAGAAACAAGATAAGTTAAAGGTGGTTTCTTTCTTCAACAGTCCGTAAAGCACTTCTGTTTTTTTGTTTTTTTCTCTTTTATATGTTTGTCTCAATGTGGATATAACACATTTTCAAGAGATAATCCAAAATACAGCTCAAACTATAATCCTTTTTAATTGTAAAGGCTGTGTTTTACAGTAATATGCATGGTGCTGTTAGACAAATAGAAATTAGAAAGCAACCTCACTTCACAGGGAATTAACTAAATGGTGCTAAACCGGTTACTCTGAAAGGTGCTCAAAGAACCACTGCTTTTATTTCCCTGCAGAGTCCCCTTGGGGTGGGGGGCTGTCTGGCGCCACAAAAGGAATTAGGCTCTGGTTTGAACAGAGACCTGAAGGCTATTAAGTTTATTTTAAGAATGTGTTGCCAGAGATCTAATAAATTTATATGTTGCTCCAGGCAGTGCACGCATGAGGTCTGGCTGCACCAGGTGTTTTGTTTTGTATTTTTTCCTTTCCCCAGAGGCAGCAGAAGGTGTGGATCTTCTTAACTCAGATTTTGGTAAAGCAGTTACTGTTTCTATGAAAATACAGAGTTGTTTTGTTTTGTCTTACTTCTGTTTGTTAATGGGAAAAATATAACAGAAAATTATTTCTGGGCTGCTTTAAAGAGAAATAATTAAGTCCTCCCAAAACCAATACACACACACACACACACACACACACACACACACACACACACGGTGCCAAAAAAATGTATGCAAGTTGACACTTCGGTCAGTGTTGCTCAAGCAGTAGTTCATCGTAATCAGAAGTGTCTGGACACTGATGGTAACCACTTTGAGCACCTCTTGTAACTGCAGAATTCAAAGGTGACTTGTATTTGTCTTTTGTTATCGGTATATATTGAGTATTACAATTTTAATAGAGTTTTTCTTTCTTAAAACGTATACATTGTTGGCACCCTCTGTATAATATATATCTGTGAACATAGAGATATATAGATATATATTTTTTTATATCATTTTAAACATACAGTTTTTATGATCTTGTGCTTAAGAACAATATTTGAGATCACAATCTGTTAAATAGTAAGACTGGGAGTGAAAACCCCTGGGAATTTACTCCTGTTCAGTAGATAGCTGCTTTGTAATCTTACTCAAATCCCAGCTTTTTGGGATCTTGGTAAAATGGGGTAGTAATAAAAGATGCAATCCAGGGTTCATTCTTACTCTAAAATGCTCAGAGTTCATATTTATCTCGTTCACCAACATAGTTGTTTCTTGAAATAGTTTGTGTTCTTGTTTAAAATATAGGATCACACTTCCATTTTCAGAAAAAAGGTTTCCTTAGCCACTCACATTACAGCATTAAAATGGCTAAGTTAGCTTTTAATTTAGACTGCACATGATCATCGAGTAATGTGCATGTTATAAATGAAAGTTCACCTTGCAATTATATGTTTGCTTTGTCCTTTGTCCTCTGTAGATGTACACCTGAATTCCTCATCCTAGGCGTGCATACCGACAGTGAAGGCTTTCATTCCATGGGGTTTAAACTTCTAATTAACAAAGCAAAGCACTGCACAATTAAATCAGGTTTGATGAAGGAAATATCTTTAAGCCCTAAGTTCGGAGATACAAACGCATGGCTCTCCCTTTTTTCTTTCTTTTTATAACAGGGGCTGAAAGTAAGCACATTCTTTTTCTTTTTTTTTCTTTTCTTTTAAGGGATGGGTTTGGGGGAGGGGTGATGCTTAGAGCAAGGTAGGGGATCCCTGCAGGCTCTGGCTTGCTAACTGACCCAGCTGTGGCCTGACAGAGCCCCATCATTCAGCCTGGAAGAAGCATTTTCCTTCCAGCTTCCCTCATTTATGGCTATGGCTCCAAATTCACTCATAAAGCAAGAGGATTTTACCCTTGGCTTATGTTAATTTTTCTATGATTTAGTCTCAAACTGGCCTTTGTACCCTTGGTTTTTCCACTTAATTCTTACCACTTGGCAGTCTCACTCTTTTGTGGGGTTGAGGAAAATGCACTCAGATCGTGTTTAGCTTCTAGTCAATAGCACTTGTTCATAAATTAAAGTAAATTCAGAAAGCTAGAGTCACCTATAAATAGAATGTCAACCTAAATGAAGCCATCGGATTACTGAGAGGAAGTATAGAAAGAATACCAGCAGGCTGCATTTGAATTCTAGATCTATCACATACTTAAGGATTTAGAGTGAGCAGGTTAACCTGACAGTGATCCGTAGAGTGTGGAAATGCCTAACATGCAGTTATTGTGAGATGCTTTGAGATAATGTACATGTTATCAAAATCACCCTGACCATGGCCCCCACATGACCAGCTCTCCTCCCCAAGCATTTTCAGGGTCCCCAAGGCTGAGCTGACTTTCAGCCAGCTTAGACCTGCACTCTAGTGAATTCCAGTTGTTTTTGGTCAGGGACTGTTATGATTGGTCAGTGTTGTGTTGTGTCAGTTCTGGTTGGCCAAAAGCCCATGCTTCTTCTACCCAAGGGTGAGTGTTCTGCACTGTAAGCCCAGCCCCACAGTGTCACCACAGCTCTGCCAGGAATCCCAGTTGCTACATCCAGCTCCCCCATAGCATGGACCTGCCTGTAGTCCCAGGAGCCCCCAGGAGCAGGTGCCAGAGCTGTGCGGTGACCTGTTCTGTTATTCTGTATTAAAGGAAAAGGATGTCCAAAAGAATGCTGCTTGGGACCTGGTAGAAAAAGAGATTGATTAAGAATCTCTTTAATTTTTTACTTAGGCTTTTCTCTTTCCTGGGACCCAACCATTCATCCAGGAGCCTGGGCCTGAGTTAGAGATGAGTAGCACTCTTATGCTATACTCTGAATCCCCACTTAGCTGTGATGTTTAAGACTTTTGTACAGTCTCCATTATTGCTCCTGATACATCCATTTCTATTATCATGAGTTATCTCTCCAGAGGCCCCTTATGACCCATGAAAAGCAGCTTCCATGAGGTCGGTTACTCCAGTTCTCAAAAAAAGCATAGGTAGACATAAATCCATGTGTGGGCTTGTGTGGGCTTGTGCTTAAACTGAGATCCTACAACAGATTATCCTAAAACTCTCTAGCAGGATTAGGCATTCACCCCGTGTATATTATTTTTCTATAGGTTAAAAATTATCCTATAAATTCTTTTTGTGCCTTCTCAGATTATGGCAGATAGCTCTGCAGGAGCCACTACAATCTTTACCCATGAGCCACAAGTGTGTCTAGAGCCTAGTGCTGTCATGTCCAGGGACAGATGGCTGGAGGGAGGCCAAGGTGGCCCATCTGAGAATACAGTGAGGGTTCCTTTCAGGTCACACTCCTGGGCCTGTGCCAGGGGAAGGATTGATAAAAGGGAGGCCGAATGTGTGTGGAGAAAGAACAGTTTTCCACTCCCTGTGCTCCCTTTTGTCTTGTCCCAGAAGATTAACTTATTTTGACTTTTATTGAGTAAATACGATTGATTTTCCTTATTTGCGGTCGTTCTATGAAATCGCTGCAAATACTGACGGATGGCTCCTACGGGAAATACAGAGTCAGGTTCCCTGCAGGCTTCTGGTCACAACATTTTATTAACCAATCCATACATAACCTTGTTTTACGTGTGTTTCTGTGTAAAGACACCTTATTCGATATGTTGTTGATCATTAACATTGAACTCACGGCAGACAGCACTGTCACGTGTGGCTGAACAAGCTTATCTAACACGTGTGTTTTCTCTGTAAAGCATGTCAAGCCTTCTTGTACTTAGGAACACTGGACAGCACTTTGGTGGTAAAATGGGGCGGATATGTTAACAGCAAAATCCCCCCCAAAAAAACCTTAAAACATAAAAATGTGGCACTAAATAGGTGGTAAAAAGGACACTTGTTTACAGTATGAGAGCAGAAATGATAAGACAGAGCAAGAGGTGATGCAGATTTTTCAGAGCTGCTTTGCCAGTGTCTGCGAATGAGCACAAAAGCACCACGGGTATTGATTTGGGGGATTACAGATACATTTTCGCAAGTAGAAAGATTCTCAAATACAGAATCTGGGAATAATGAGGATCGACTGTGTACCAGCCTCTGGTATTGTAGGTGAACAGGAATTCAAGTCTTTGAAATCTCATGTACAAATACCCATTACAGACCACATGTCCTCAAATTGTGTCCCTATGGAACAAAACTACATGTACAAAAGCGGATTGTCATACTCTTGGCTTCTAAGGTGAACGATGGTATATTTGTCAGCTTCATCTCCACGTCATCTGGTAACTTCTTATCTTTAGAGCCTACAGAAAAATGGAGGGTAGAATGAGAACTAATCCATACTTGCACTCCATTTCATTACCAAGATATAGCCCCATTTATGCTTTTGGTTATAAAGGATGTGCCTTTCCTAAGAACGGCCTAAAAGACCACCACATGTGTGTATTCAATAGAGGTCAATTTGTGCTGTGCCTGTTTCTCAACTCCTGTGGGCCATGATCACACTTTTTGTCTTTCTCTACATTTCTATATATAGTCTCTGTATTTCTTTTTGGCTCTGACCCCTTCTGCTGTGCTGCCCCTTTTTCAGAATGTATGTGGCAGTGGGAATGACGGGGGTGCATGTGTCTAGAACAGAGGAATAAAATCAGTTATCAAAAGTTCTATTGCCAGGAGTTTTTGAATAGCTTAATATTAGACTAAAACAATTATTGGAATTATTAAGTAGTCTACAAAATTATAAAATCTACTGACAATTTTTCTGTGTCCATTTCCCAGTTCTTTAGGAGTCTATCAGTCATACTAAGGCAACAGCTGCCCTTAGGTCAAGATAAAAAGAAAAGGAAATAAGTATTTAGTAAATGTCCTGAGTACCTACCAAACTGAATTCCTTGAAGTTCCTTTTTTTACTGGATTTCTTATCTCTGTTCTTATACTTAATCTTCCAGAACCACCTTTCCCCATCTCTCCAAATACCTCCTGGTACTTACTGCCCCATTGAAACACTATCTCTTCCACGAATGTGTCTTTGATCCCCACAGTTTAAAGTAATCCCTTGCTCTTGTGAACTCCCACAACTCATTATCAGTGACTCTCTAGTAGCATTTGTCAATCGCTAGCTTATACACATTATCTGTGTGCTTGTGCCATCTCCCATGGTTGAATGTCAACTCCTGGAGGCAGAGGGGGGTATGTTTTAAGAGCCTAGTTGGCTGCTGCTTAGTACCCAGTGGTTTTCAATAAACTAAAATCCACTTGATGTTTAAGGGCCCAAGTATAAGATACCAGGAGCTTTCAGAGATTCTCATATGGAAGATTCTGGGGCAAAGCAAAGTTTAAAAGATCATCGTCATACAGAAATAGCAAGAAAATGAATTCCTTATTTTAACTTTGATTTTTGATTCTTACCACAATTAGTAACATTGATGCCGATGGTAGTTGCATGGTTGCTAACCACTGTCATTGTTCTTCTAAGAGAACAAGACTGCTTAAAAATCAAATTATCTAATTTTCCCAATAAATTAGTTTGTATCTTAATCTTTTTAATATAAATATCTATTTCTATTTCTGATTTAAAGGGCAGTATACAGCTTTTAAAACAATTGTATATTTGATTTCCCGTTTAGCTTCCAGGCTAAACTTTATTCCCAGCAAATATAATTTTAGCAAGCTAGAAAATCTTAGGAAGCTAGAAAAATATTACCAATAGAATTATGCTCTGTTGGTAACTAACTTTTCTACAGTTTTGTGTGTGTTTTTCAAAAATGTTTGGAAAAAAATTTGTCAAAGCTAAATGGACACCCAGAAATTACCCTTTATCAAGCACAAGTCAAAGTTGTAATACTAGTTTCACACTGAAGAAGTATACTTTGTCTTCAGAGCAATCAGGCAGCCCTATGTTTTTAGGGTAAACTAATTGAAGGTTGTGATTCTTTGTTATTCTTAAAAAAAAAGAAAGAAAAAAAAACTGTCCATCGCCATTAAAAAGAAAATGAAGAAGCCTAACAACCAGCTGGAAAAGTTCAAAAGAGGTATTTTCATCGAAATCTTAATGGCTTTAGTTGTCAGGATTTGGGGCAAAGCATTTGGGAGTGTGGTTATCAGCTGTCAGACACCTGTTGTATGGATTTATGACACAAGTTACAGACTTTAATTTGTTTCCAGTGAGACATTGAGAGTAGAACCTTGTACATCGTAGGTGACAGAATCTACTTTAGAAAGGCAAAGAATCACAAAGAATCACATCAGTTTTTTAAGTTGTTTAACTTCATCTAAAATTTCACATTCAGTAAGCTGTAGCGATTGTCAAAGTATAAACATTTATTATTCCCATATATTGAGATTTTAGAGGCATTTACATGGTATGTAATAAATCAATAAATAATCAAAGCCCTTCCATTCTTTAGATAAAATGAAGTTCACTTGTTCAAGGTCATTTAAATAAGAGTTACAATAACCTGCAGCTTAGTTCCTCAAATCTCCATATCACTCCTGCATAATAAGTAGTACCGAAGATTTTATAAATTCAGAAACATAATAGGATTCATGTGTATATGAATCACGTTATGTAGCATTTAATTCTATTCAGAGTTAAGCTTTATACACTTAACTTCATACTCTCTAGGAAAATACCTACTTAAAAATCCCTGATTTAGAGTGAATGCTGAGCATCTAAAACAATTACCCTGGAGCAGGTCACTGTCTCACAAAGCAAAATCTGTCAGTATTCTTTCTGAATTTTATCTCCAATAAAATCTCAAAGTGGCAGGCATATGAAATCCTGGCAAACTTGTTTAGCTCTATGCCACTTGAAACCCTTGATTAAGCAGTAACTTGGCACCCTCATTCTTCAGAACATAAGTGCCAACCAGAAAGTAAGTTTTTTAATCTGTAAATTGCGTTGAAATTAGCTGTCCCTTAAACTGTCCATGCTACTTCATAACAGAATGGAAGGGCTAAACAGGCCATCGGTCACCAATAACCCCTGGGGGTGTCACTGGGATAAAAACTAATTCTAATAGTTCACATTTGCGGATAATCATTTAAAATCTTTATATTGTACCCAAGAATAGAAGTATGTAAGACATTTTAGACAGGGTATCATTAAAAAAAAAAAAAAAGGACTCAGTATTAAAAGAGTTATGTTACATTTGTATAGAGCATTCATATCACCAGAAAACTGAATCACTACTGAATTTCTTTCAACCAAGACATTAGAACATATAATTCATCTAATAGGCATTTTTCTAAAAGTAGGCTTGCACTCCCAGATCCAATACAAGGAGACAGAGTGAATAAACAAAAAAGTCAACATATAGGATATGAAGTGATGGAAAAACTGTAGAGAAAAATAAATCTGAATAAAGGAGCAAGAGGGTGCTAGGGTTTGCATTGAGGCTTGCTGTTTCAGATAGAGGGTGTCAGAGGAAGAAAGCCTTCTTGAGTCAATATTCTTAAAACGTAATATCTAGAAGAAGGGTGACAATTTCTGGAATGTTTCAGGAAAGGGTTAGTATCAAATCATACAATTAGCTAAAAAGTGTCAAAATTGAGAGAAATAGATAAACTATATGCTTAATGATCTCTTACTCTTGAATAAGAGGGGAAAGGAAACAGGAATAAAGTACACAAGACTATAAAATAAAATTCATTTGTTAAACACAAGAGTTGCTGAATAGGTCAGAAGTTATTATTCACAAGTCAAATAAAACTAGTATGTGCCTTGTTTGTATAAGCTAAAAATTGTTATGAAAAAGGAATAAAACAAGCAGGAGTTACAAAGTAGCCACTGTACTGAAAAAGTCAGACTTCTCCCATAGGTTTCTTCAGGCAAGGAATGTCTTTAGTCCTCATTGTATCCCAGGCTCTACATGGGACCTGGAGACTAGAAAAGATAAATTTGAGCAATGCATGTCCTGGGGTGCTCAGGCAGTTACAAGCAGACATGCATGTAAATAAAGAATTACAATTACTCTGATTGGAGATATAGAATTACACATAACAATAAACAAGAAAACCAATTTCCCTATAGAATCTCCCCTGTCCTGGGGGTTCTCTTTAATCTTGAGGACATATCAATTGATAACGCAAAGTCGCTGCAATATTTATTTTTAAAAATTTCCAGCAAAAATGAACATTGTTTTCATGTGTTTGTTCACTCACCATGTTTCCCTTTGTACAGACTTTTCATCCTCAGTTTATTAAAGTCTTGATGTTTTCCTGTCTCATTTTTGCTCTATGTAGCTCTCTCTATGTGAACTTAGAAGAAGAAAAAACTGGAATTAAAATTGGACTTCTAGTTGTGTTTATTATTTGGCTTTTTTTTCCACCTTTTTTACAGAAAGACTTAAATTACTGATGCTTTTGTTTATAAACCTCACCTTCCTCAAATAATTGGTGTAGATCAAAGGAAGTAGAGGGATTATGTGCAGTGATCAGCTGATAACCATTTCTCCTTTCATTCACCTAGCATAGCAGCTTTCACATTAGAGAGATCACACACAAGGTTTATTTTCTCTTGATAGGCAGCCGGCTCCATTTTGGTAGAAAGGTGGGAGGAGAAAGCCTTATCTTCATAGTAGAATGGAATCAATGAAAAGAGCTGTTTGTTTGCTCTAAGGAATGGAGTGGAATATACTGGGGAGGGGAGGCGGAGAAGGGGTATTTGTTTTTTCTTAAGTGGTTATAATTAAAGCTTTCCACCCAATTGCTCAGTGAACCAGAAAAAGTTATTTGTGACGTTGTGTGTCTGTTTTTAACATCACAAATGAGCCTTGTGGAAGAGTTTTTCCTCTATGGAAAAACTTGCTCTCCAGCGGCACCTTGTGGGAAGTACGTCATCCTGCAACTCGGATACTGATTTTATGATTAAACTAAATTGCTTCTGGTAGTAGTGTGCTCCTACCCACTTTCCAACTTCCCCTCTAAAAAATCAAGGTATTTGTGAAGAATTATGTCAGCTATTGTATTTCTGTGTAACAGTCACTGAACAGTGAGCTGTATCTCCATGTGCGTAGAGTTGTGTATCAAACCAAGTAGCTATAGTGATAATATTGCATCATTAAACTAGTCCGGGGAATTAAGTTCATGAATCATTCAAGAAGGCGCTAATTTGGTGCTTTAAATTTTTGTTTTCCAGGTGGAAACAAGTTACCCAACCAGCATTTTCGTCTGAATTGGGCGTGGATCTCCTTTGAAAAAGAATATTACCTGATCAACGAGGACTCCAAATTTCTAGACGTCCTTCTTAAACGTAGAGGTTACTTGGGAGAGACTTCATTTATAAGTAAGTTTAGTTTCCACTTCGTTCTCAAAATCCCATTTTTCTAGCAAAAGTTCAAAATTTTATGATGATTAAAATATGTTTCATTTGCTGCTCTAGTTTTAAAGCTTAGGGAGATGTTAACATTTAAATGTCTTTTAACTGCTAAAAAAACATGCCAAAGTTTTGTGTGAAGGCTAAATCAGAGAGACAAAAGGCTGCAAAAATAGGAAATGTGTAACCAAAATATATACCTTTCAAATCTACATATGATCTTTCTCTGATATAAAATAACTTTACAAAAATAGCAGTAATCACCCATAGGTTAAAAAAATTTTAATGTCACTAGATCTTAGAATAAATTTAGGCAATTATGTAATTTATCCATAAGATAAAAGTCTGCGGAAATATCAATGTAAAACATGTGAAGGCTACTTTAAAAATAAGTAAACAAAAAAAACTATTCAATAATCTATTAAGCATTGAAGTATAATTTACTATTTGTTTGTAAATATTTGAATGCTCTGATAGGTCACTAAAACTTTCAAGAATCCCAACACTGCATAAAAGCACTACATAAAAGATACATGTCGTGACTTTTCTTCAGAACCAACAATAAGGTGTCAAATACTAATCATTTTTTGCTGTTTTACCCTTTTAAATAAAAATGAGTCAAAAGCAAATGAATAAAACCTTTTTACAACTCAAGTTCAAGCTCATATTCAATTTCATATAAACGTCAAATAGATATTTTTACCAATAAGCATATTGGTAATTTTAAGCAGCAATATAGTTGGCACAAAATATTGTGAAAAATGATAGCACCCCAAGCAATGATATTATTTTGGGAATCATATGTTTTATAGACATCAAACTGATAGAATTTTCATGAGATAAAAGAGCTTTCATTGAATGAAGGTCTCAAGTAGGAATCTAGAAAAATGCTGGCAAAGTAAAAAGTTGATAACCATGTTTACGTCTTCAAAATGACTATTTGAAATTTTGCTGGTCCTTGAAATTCAAATGCCTTAAACAGTAGATCCCTATCAACACACAACCTCACACACGAGCATGCACGTACACATGCCTTTGCCACACCCAGTATTCTCACCTGCCCCCCATGATTTCCCTTGATGTCAGGATACTAGATGTCAGTTACCCCCTTAATTTAAAAGTACTGTTTGTTTTTTAACTTTGGAAGAGGGGTTTTCACGCTGTGCTCTGCTGACTTTTTAAGGTTACTCTGACTCTAGGTGGGGCTGATCCACCTGCAGATCTAGTCTGCAGCAGAGGCAGCTGTGCGTCCATCTTCATTACTTGCATGTGCCTCTTGGTAGGCTGTCATTTACACTCTGTGCGTTTAACCTTCTAGAGCATAATGAAGGCTTTATTGCTCTCTTTTAGAAGTATGTGTTCTCTACACACATACACATACACACACACACACACACACACACATACGGGCACTGCAGATCAGGAATATGATCCTTACTTATTGTCAGTGAGAGATTAGCCTTAACTGTGCTTTATGCTTGAATATAAGTCGTAGGGAAATGAATAACTGAAAAACAGAGCGCTTTAACAATCAATTCTTAAGGATGTCTTCTTCTATTTGCATTTTAACTGAATTCCCACTTCTAATGAGTGTAATTACTCACTCACAAATAACCTATTGATAGCAATGGGAAAATTAGTAGTCGCAAAATATTTTTTCAACTGTCTTTTTAGATAAGTTTCCTCCATTGCCCCCTTTTACAAAGCTGAATGGTAAAATGTCAAACAAGAGCTCTTTTTTCTCATGCAGTTATGTTTTCAATGAACTATTATTTCTTACATGTGCAGATCAACACCAGCTATTCTTCAAAGGTTCCATAGCTCTGCTTGGTTAACCTCACATGTTACTTAGTAACCCGGGGAGATAGAAAGTTGGAAAGACTTCTGTGTGTGGCCCACACCCATCAATCATAGAAGATGGTAATAGAATTCATGCTAGGACTGGGAACGGAAGTCCTATTAAAGGGAAGGGTGGCCTCGTGGGAGTTCTACAATGACTATGTTTCAGGTTCTCCTACAACCTCTACTTTCATTAATGGACTTCTAGAATTAGATAATTTGTATTACAGCTAAAAGCAGACTATTGTTTACCTTCAGGAGCACAGTTAATAAATAATAAATACATGAAATTTGTATATGTATTTTCTCAGAGATGATTATTCATTTTGTGACTGTTAGAGCACATTAATAAATTACATATGTATTTGCATTTCATAAAAATATTTGAGTTTCAAGGATCTTGTTGCTACCATTTAATGAACATTTACTAAATGCAGCATACTTGATTAAGCATGTTAAGTACTTTATGTCTTTACTCCTTGTAACAACCCTTTATTCACTAAGTCAACTCATATTTTCTTGAATGCTAAAGTGCCAGGCACCTTGTTAGATTATGGACTATGAAGTCATAATTATGATAGCTAACATTTATTGGGTTCTTATTTATGTGCCAGGCCTAGTTCTCAATAACTAGCATCATTAACTTCATGAGAAGAGTGTCATTGTACAAGTAAGGAAATAGAAATGTTCTTCTCATATGCCCAAAGTTACACGGTTACTAAGCAGGAGAACTGAGATTTGGCTCCAGGGCTGACTCTCATAACTACCAGACATTTGTGCTCCTTAAATTGTCTACAACTGAGGAAGTTAATAATTTACCTATGATCCCATAGCCACCATGTGGCTGAGGTATGATATAAAACCTGTTCTCTCATTCCAAAAGTACCTTGCATAACCTCCATGCCATGTTTTCCATGCCAGAGGAAAAGACTGAATGATAGTGTCAGTTTGTAAGTGAAAGTAAATGTTTTGTTTAATAATTCTCTTCGTAAAAAGGAATCATACAGTTAAGCCCAATTTGTAAGCCTTTTGATTTCCGGAGTTCTTTTTGCCCCGTCTAATAATATTATTTATAATATGCATGGTTTACCAGCTGAATATTTGTATTTCCAAGTAAGAATTTTTTGAACATTGAGTGTGCTTGACTATCTCATCGCCCATGTTCAGTGTGGACTAATATGTTTCCTCCACAATGTGCACATCATTTCTTCATCCTTTCTTAAAATGGGGCACCCATTTTACATAGCACCTTGTGGAGGTATGAAATATTTAGTATGTGTCTACCCACTGTCAGATTTTGAAGCACATAGGATTTACCCAGGAATCGTGCTAAAATGTTGATTCTGGCTCAGTGGGTCTGGGATAGGGCTGAAACTGCATTTCTAAGAAGCTGCCAGATGTTGCTCATGCTGCTGGTCCACAGACCACACTTTGAGTAACAAAGTAGACTCCCACTGCATTCAGAATAGATGCAGTGTGTTAACTATAAAAAGGGAATCTTTTTTTTTGACCCAAAGCTAATTTAGTATGTCATGTTAGAAGTTCTAACACAAGCTTAGCTTAAAGAACATATAGTAAAGCCATAATGGGCCAAGAACAGAACAGAATCATGAACTACTCAACACCTACAATAGAATGCTTTCATTGTGGGACCCGTACCCAATTATCCATGTCATGGAATCAATGCAGGACCTAGTTTGCACTGCAAAAGAAAGTGACAGACAAAAGTTAACAAGGAAAATCTTAACAATCCAACTGAAAAATGAAGCTAAAAAAATGATATTATGTTTCCATGCAGGTATTGGCACGAGAGATGGGACTGCAGAAAAAGACAAAGATTTCAAGGGCAAAGCACAGAAGCAAGTGCAGTTCAACCCAGGCCAGACCAGGGCCACGTGGAGAGTACGCATCCTGAGTGATGGGGAGCATGAGCAGTCCGAGACCTTCCAGGTGGCTCTCTCAGAGCCTGTGCTGGCTGCCCTGGAATTCCCCACAGTGACTACGGTGGAGATTGTTGACCCAGGAGACGGTAAGAGCTATCGTCAATTTGTGTTGATGCTGTTGGTTGGGTTTTTAGGACAAAATACCTTATAAAGGAAGTTTTAGATTCAATGTTTGGGCTTTCTATTGAGAGAACTTTTTAGATTAATAGTTCAGATATGCTGATGGAAGACAGAACCCAAAAATTAATGAAGGGAAGCTATATATTTTCAAGTAAATGTATTCTAAATAAACATAGGATTATCAACATGTTCTTTCTCTTATAATTTTATCCTTTAGAAACAATATTGTTCATCTCACTTTTCTTAAATGAATTCATTACTTTTTAAAGTCTTTTAAAGGTCCTTTAAACAAATCGTTTAAGAATTAGACCATTTGCGGATTGATTTGTTCCCTATATTACACTTAATTATACAAGTTTCCTTCATATATTCACCAGCCAAAATTTTTCATTTGGCCATATGCTTCCACATTTGTTACATAATACCCACCGAACCCACCCCCACTATTTGGTGAATAGTGTTTTGAATCATTGCTCTTAATTTCTAGTAGATTACGTTTTCTTGTCAGTGCACACCCTTAGCTGATGCTGGTAAAAGTAAACCTTACTGCTTTTGTGTGTAATTTGACCTTTTCCCTCCCCTTGCCGTACTTCTACAGTTCTGGCTTGTGTCAATGCAGTCAGGGGAAAAAAAAGGTTGAATGGCTTTTTGAAGGCTGGCATTTATAAAAAGCTTGGAAAGACTCTTCTAAAGCTGAAATCTTGTCAAAAGCCAGACGTGACTTTCTTTTAAACTGCCAGCCTACTTTATTTTGTCAGTCAGAAAATTCTTAAATGTTCTGTGAAGATACAATCTACAGAGTACATGAAATGGAGACGTATGTGGAAATCTCTAGGTTAAAAGACTGAGCGTAATTAAAGAGAGAGGATAAGAGAACTGAAGATCTGAATCTGTTTGTTTAACATCTCTGCCTTTAGTTAAATATAAAGTTCAATTATGTCTGTAATTTCTATTAAGGAGCAGTTACCATTTAATTACATTTAACTTTCTCTGCATTAAGTAGGAATAAATAATTAAATTTTCGCCTAGTCCTGAGTTTTGTGTAAGTGCTAACATAATAAAGCCTCTCTCTTTGAACAAGCCCATGACAGCTTTAAAACCTATAAACTGGCCCATTTATTAGAGTGTGTTTAAAGTCATTTCTCGATGTTTTATTTGCCAATTGCCATACTTTACTATAAGGAATCAGACACTTAAACTCATTTGTGTCTTCCTATTTATAAGCCCAGATTAACACTCTCTACTTTATACCCACAATAAGGCGAAGAAGTGGGATATTAAAAACAAAATATATGCACACAATGCACACACGCACACACACACACACACACACACACTCACACTCCTTATATAATCTTTACTCTTGCAGGCTACCAAATAAAACGTTTCCAATTTTATTTCATGTTATGATCTTCTAAGTTGTCTTAGAAGTTTCTAGATGAAGTTTAGCCCTCTTTATTCCCGGCCATAATCATCCCTATGATAACTGGCAAATGTTCCGTAACACCTGCTTTGTTCCATGTCCTGTTGAAGATCCATTGGTCATGAACTTACAAGACCTGGGTTTGATTCCTAACTCTCCCATTTCTGGTTATATGACCTTAACCAAGTTAAACAGCTTTTATTAAGATTTAGTTTCCTAATGCACAAAATAAGATAATTAATCTCATGTCGCAGCATTCTTATGAAGGAGTTCTATAAAACATAAAACATAAAACAAATATTGTTGTTATTTCTAATATTATAAATGTAAATAATCCTTTTTATTTCCAAAAAAGATCACTTTCTCAGTCATTTCAAAATTTTGAGTTTCTTTCTTCACTCTTTTGTAACTCTTCACACATAAATTCACTAGCCTTTGGAACAAATACACCTATAAGCTCTTCTTCTGCATATTAATTCTGAGACATGTTGTTAGGTTTTTTTTTTGCATGCATTAAAAATGTATACTGATCATGCTTACTTGTGCTGGGCACAGCACTATGTGTTGGGAATGCAAAGATAATAAGATACAATCCCTTCTATGAAAGAGCATATGGTTTACTGGGATAGAGCCCTGTATATAAGTGATTGCAACAGAATGTGATGTGAACACATTCTGAACAAAGTATTATGGAGCAAGAAGATGGAATAATCAACTCTGCATTATTCTAGGCTGGGAACAACTTTTACTTATTTGCCAGTTTATATAAACACATGCAAGTACATACTTTTCTCAATACTTTACTTATCATTGCCAGTACATAACTGGTCCTGATAATGATAACTGAAATTCATTAAGCATATGCTGTGTGCCAGACAGTGTGCTTAACACATTATATACATTCTTTCATTTGACCTCTTTTGCCTTACTACCTTGTAGGCATATGTACCATTTTAGGCATTTTACTTGATATTTATAGGATGCTATCAATTTCACACGTTTTAGAATGTTGGTTCCCAATTTTTATTACAAAAAAAACTTAAACTTTCTACATATAGACAGAAACATATACCTACATGCATATTTGCTGGATCCTCACATGTTCATAATTGTATTTTTATACTCTCTATCCATTTATATTTTTAAAAATTACATGGTTGTAATTTAAGTAAAGATTTTAAGTAGCTGTGTCTTTTATTCAATACATAAGTATCTTTGCTCACTGCAAAAGTAATAATACACTTAGGTGCTTATTTATTTAACCTCAGGCACTACTCAGAGCCCACATGAATGCTCTGTAATACCGCTCATGCCTCCAGATACGTACTTGGGACTCTCTGGTTGGGAACCATATAGAACCATGGCTCTATAATCAATAGAGTTGATCCCTCTTTTAAGAGTGGGTCCAGTCATCATATTTTCCTACATCATCTGTGCAAGAGCACAGCCTACGTTAGAGGGCAGACACTAATGAGAGCAAGTGCACCCCAATCCTCGTCCCTGATTTCCCTGGGATAGCCATGAATTGAGTGGAGCTAACTCTTCTGAACAGCCATATGCAGCCATTCTAGTACCTGCCCCTGCCAATCAAGGAGGGACCACCCAGGCACAGGCCAACTGTCAGAAGGGGAGGGAAGCCCACATTGTTATCTACAATAGACATATTTTGTTGCATGAAAATGGAGAACTGAGAAGGGGCTTTTCCTACTACTCAACTAAATTCTGTAGTGTCACAGAAGAAGGAATGGACCATTCTGCCGTGATTATGAATATCAATAACTTCCTAGACAAATGGGTTTAGTCATTTATTCAGTAAATCAAAAAATTCGAGTTCCTCACAAACTGAAGCCTGTGGTACAAAGAGAAAAACTAAAATAAGAAGAGAACAGACTGCTGAGCAGAGATGTTAACCTTTCTTTGTCATACCCCCCATGCCTTAGGATGTTTGTGGCCCCTTGGTGCACACCCATGGAAATCTGCTATTTACTCTCATGACTTTTACCTCATTCTTTTGCCCTTCTCTATCCCTTTGCTGTCCTCCTTTGTTTTGGTTTGATTCCACAGTCTCCATCTTCTACATACACACAGATAAGTTCCAGTTGGCAGGAGGTTAAAGTACATGAAGTGTTTAACTCATTTTCTGTATGAGGAACCTGAGAAATAGAGCCATTCTTTAGTCTCTGCCAAAGTCAGCCATTTGGAAACTGTTTATTTGGTTTTCTTTAGTGTTGGCAGAAATGGGTGAAATTACACTTCACCGGATGGAATGGGCACTCCTCTATGAAATTCCATTGAATGGTGACAATTGTCTTCCATTAAAGGATCCTCCGCAGCCAGTCTGGACTGCAATCAAAAGCAGACAGCAGATTTCCATGAGACAAGGAGGGCTTCTAGAAATTTCAGGTTACTGCTATTCTTCCCTTTAAAACAAAACAAAACAAAACAAAACAAAACAAAACAAAACAAAACAAAACAAAACAAAACAAAACAAAACAAAAAACCCAACCCCAATGTTGACATAAGAAACATCCAAACCTGTAGAGAATTTTTTTAAGAATTTATTTGGGCCAAACTGATAACAATGCCAGGAAGCAAGATCTCAAATGCTACAGAGAATGAGTTTTGCACTTTCTTTTATACGTTTGGAATTAAGGAAGACTGCATGAAGGTGAGGATTGGTTTACAGGATAGTTAACAAGATTATGCACTCTCTTGAGGGTGGTTGAGCTTCTGAGGGGTCTGAAAAAGAAGCACTTCAAAAGTGTGTTAATCCAGATGTACAGAAACAATGGACAGTGTTTGCTTAAAGCAAAAATAACCTCTTACTAAAGAAGTTACGCATTTGGAACTGACTACCTACACATCATGACCTCCCCAGTTAGGAATCTGTGATCAGATCATTCTATGAGCTGACTTTTGGTTAGATTTATTACAATGCGCTTTTTCTTCCATGCCAAGAAGTCCGAAAAGGTTATTCCATAAACCAAGGATATGCTAGTTATCCTAATACTAATGTCTATCATATATGAATACCCACTGTGAGCCAGGCAGTGCATTAGGAGCTTACGACCTTATCTCATTTACGCCTTATGTTTACAACTGTGTGATTTATATATCAATTTCCAAATGAGATCTCTGAGGTTCCCAGAATTTACTTCTCCAAAATCCCCCAGCTGGTTAGTGCCAGAGCTAAATCATAATTAAACAGTATGCTTTGCCACAGCGACATTATTCACCTATTCTTGTATATGAAAAACAAAAAAACAAGAACAACAAAGTAATTTCTTCTCTTCTTATTCTATTATCCTTTGTCTTTATAATTCAAGCCCCTAATATATTAGTATAGGTGAATAAAACCAATGTTCTAGAAGATAATCAAGACCAGTTCAGCCCTTGCATAAGGTATCCATATATTCAGCAAATGCTTACTGAGCATCTGCTATAAGCCAGGAATTCTGCTAAGAGCAAGCAGTACAGTGCTGGAGGCAGGAAGGCACACTAACCAAGAAGGGTCAGATAATGAGATGATTACATTGCACTAAATTGTTACAATTAACAATACAGAGTGAAATGTGGTATGATAAGGAGCAAGCCATACTCATGGGAGATGTATCTAATTTAGGACGAAGTTTCTCAACTTCCTGTATATTAGATTCCCCAACTGTCAGAAATTATAACATCTCTCCTCAGTCTTAGAAGCATATAGATATTAATTAATATTAAACATTTTCATTCCTTTTAAAAGTAAAACTTCTTTTGTTTGATCTAAAGATCCCATTCCTTTTTGACTTTGTGTAATTTCTAACTAGAGGAAGTTGAGTTTTATGTACATTACTAGGCGAACACAACCTCATATATAGGTGTTTGAATATGATACCTAGTATAGATATCTAAAACCTGAAAGCATTTTATGCAATTATTTAGTTTCTACACTTGAAGTACCTGCAAACTTCTGATAAAAATAGGCTCATCCTGATACCTTTATGATATCAAAATATAGCTATGAACTAATACATTAAATAGTTGATCTCTATAGTCATTTTTGGTTGGGCCAGATTAGGTTAATACTTTAGGTTTTTGGTTGGGCCAGATTAGGTTAATAATTTAGTAGAGATTAAACAGTATTCTAGAGGAAAGTAGGACTTATATCTTAAGAACTCTAACTTATTTAATACAAAGGAAAGACAGACTTATGTGCTGAGTGAACCACTCGTTTTATGCAATAGAGTTCAGAAGATGTAGGCTGACTATTATATGAAATCCAAACATTAATTATTGTTTTTTAAATTGTGTACCATTGACAATGTATAATTGTCAAATAGAAAGATGACTAGCTAGCTGATATTTTGAGTTGAATGTGCCAGAATTGAAGGTCCAGAATTAATGAAATGATAGTTGACTGCAACTGATGATAAAGAAATAAATAATTTAAAAAACAGTATGCAAGAGCTTCAACTACATTGAGTGTCAAAGCTTGTTTAGTTTTGAACTCTATAGCTGTAAAGCATGGGTCATCATCATAAGAAAAGCAAAAAATTCTTTGTCAAAAACAAACAAACAACACTTGTTAAAAGTACAGTACACAGTTTCTGGCACCACAAGGTGAATAAGAAAAAAAGTGGTGCAAAATAAACCTGTTTTAGTAATGTAAAGTTTCTGAACGTTTCTACATTCACGAAATAAAAAACATTTAAAGATACAAAGATGACCCAAAGATTCACTCTAACCAACATGTTTGCCTAGTGCTAAAGAATAACTTTGGAGCTCATGGTGTCCTGATGTGAACTAGTAACACTTATGATCATGTTATTTAGACATGTTTTCATTATTTTCATGTGTTTCTCTTTCAAACCCTTGTTGAAATTAGCCAATATTACTAAGTCTGTTTCAGTCTGAATTGAAAAAATAAGCCATAGAGGTGTAAGGGAGCCAGCCATCCAAGTTCAAACATATCAGTGACAGAGCCTGTATTCAGGACCACTGGTTGGATAGTCTAAGGTACCGGAATATCTTCCAAATGTTTCTTGAGTGTACCAAACTTTTTAAAGATGATGAATACTCAGTGCTTTTATCCGTGCACTGTATTTTAGTTTCCTTCTTTGTTCTATTATAGCAAACAAAATTTAGAAGGTATTTTGTTCTATCAGGTTTTTAGCAGTCTGGTTTGTTTTTAATCCATTCAGTATAATTGAGAAAACGACAGTATTAACACTCCTTTTCAAACATAGCTACAACTTCTTTATTTCTGAGAACAGAAGTTATTTTTCCTAAGTCACAGCCCAGTTAAACCTAAAAATAAAAACTGCAGTTACAAATCAAAGTACTCATAACAATATGGTCACATTAACTAATAAAGAATGCATTCACTTTATTCAGCTTTATATTTCAAAATAAAGAGTAATGGAACCAATCTGAAAATAGAAAAGTAACATAAGTTCATTGTCAAAAAGTTAGAGATTTAAAGAAATAAAAGTCACTTGTAATCCTACCACATGGAAATGACCACTGTTAATGTTTGAGAGGATGACCCTGCATGTGTCTCTGTTTACTTAGTGAGGAGTTTGCTATCATGTTTCCCCGAAAATAAGACCTAGCCGGATCATCAGCTCTAATGCATTTTTCGGAACAAAACTTAATATAAGACCCAGTCTTATAATATATTATATAAGACCTGGTATTATATTATATTACATTATATTATACTACACTATATTATACTATATTATACCATATTATATAAGACCCAGTCTTATATTATACTAATATAAGAATTTGGGTCTTATATTAGTTTTTGTTCCAAAATACCTATTAGAGCTGATGGCCCGGCTAGGTCTTATTTTCGGGGAAACATGGTATTTCCATACTTTCGGCCTTGCTTTGTCTCTCAGTGAACACCTTCCCAGAAACTATTGCAGTTTCGATCTAATGTGCTAATGGGATTTGACAAAAATCTATTCTTTTATATTATATCATACAGGTATTATACTTGTATAAATATTAATATGTATATTATGTATATATTTTTGCATAATAGTTTTATAATTTTATTAATATGCATATTATACATATGATATACTTTTATATAATACTTTTATAATTTTATATGTGTAAATTGTGTGTATAGATAATCTATATGTATGCAATTCTTATAAACGCACTGGATCCTTAAAAGAATTCGCAAATCCTTTTTTCTGCTTCTTCTGTGCCTGCCATCTCTCTGTTTCAGCAGCACTTTAGATCTCTCTTTTATAACCACAGTTTAGCCTTTTATTTTTCTCTGGCATGAGTGATGGTCCCTCTACCACGAGTGTTCTCCTTTTAGGAGTAGAGAATCACAGCTTTGAGCTTGGGCTCTAAGACAGACTTCTCTGGTTCAAATCCCAGCACCACCACGTACCAGTCTAACCTTCGACTGGTTACTTAACCTTTGTGTACCTCATGTCCTCAGAGGTAAAATGACAGTGATAACAGTTCTTACCTGAAACGGTTGTTGCAAAGATAAAACAAGCTGATATATGCAGAGTGTTTAGAATAGGGCTTATAGCAAATAGGAAGAATCCCACATGTATTAGCTAGTAATTTTCAAGTATAATACAAGAATGCCACTTTTGGGGACTTTATACTTAAAAAGCTATTCTTACTTGAGGCAGTCTGCATGTAAACTTCTGTTGTATATGTAACGTGAAGTTGAAAAATAATGTTAACTGGAAAGTCTACCAGGGGAACATTTCTCATCTCTCCTTTTCTAGTTTTTTCCCCACAGACCACACATTTCTGCCAGAAGTTAAGTCAACAGAAGACCTAAACTTGGTGCTGGGCCTGTTGACTCTCTATCAAGTGTAGGAGTGGATTCCAGAGCGAAGGGCAAGCTCTGGACACCCAGCTTTCTTCTTTATTCATAATTGAAACCTACTGGCACTAGCAAGAAGTCCTCGTTGTTTAATAAAAAATGCATGGGTCATAGGATGTAGGAGGAACCAAAACTCAGGTATCCAAGGTATTAAATTAAAATCCCTTACATGACTTTTCTGAATAACTTATTTGGAAAAAAAAAAAAAAGGCCAGTATAGGTTAGCAGTATAGAATAAATATTCTGTATGATCAATTCTGTCTTGATCAGCTTGGGCTGCTAGAACAAAATACTGCACACTGGGACAGACATTTACTTCCCACATTTCTGGATGCTGGAAGTCCAAGATCGAGTTGTTGGTGAGAGCGCTTTTCCTGGCTTATAGTCAGCCACCTTACTGTGTTCTCACAAGGCTTTTCTTCAGTGCATGTGCTTGGAGAAAGACAGATCTCTCTTCCTTTCCTTACAAAGGACACTAATCCTATAATGAGGGCCCTATCTTATGACCTCATCTCAACTTTATTACCTCCCAAAGGCCACACCTCCAAATACCATGACATTGGGGATTAGGGCTTCAACATATGAATTACAAACATTCAGTTCACAGAAACTTTAATAAAGAAATGAAACTTTCTGTAATATTTTGTACCTATGCCATTCAGTAAATGACCTAAGGACTGCCAACCCCAAAGTGATACCAGAGTTAATTTCCATAAGTTAATGAAAAGAAACTCTGAAATTCATTGAATACTTGACTTGAATATTTTATGGCACTTTGTGTAAATTTTTATACTGAAGTTTTATGATAATTTCTATGTTGAAATTTTATATTTGGTAAAATCCTACTTCAAAATAGTAGGAGTCATTTTTACCCTTACTAAAACTCATCTTAAAAACAAATAAGAGAAGATGTTTTTCTAGATACCACTTTGTTCCCATTTAAAGCAACACTTCCAGAAAGAAATGTCTGTGCCTCTCGTCTTCCAGTTTCTCTCCTTCCAGTCCGTCAGGCTTTTGTTCCCTCTACTCCACTGTAATAATTCTGGTGACGATAACTGGTGACTTCTCTTTGCTAAATCTAACAACCAATTCTTGGTTCTCAATTTACTTGACTTATCAGCAACCTTTGAAACAGCTCATCACTCCCTATTTTTTGAAACACTTTTTGCACTTGACTCCAGTGCCCATATTACCTTGGTTGTCTTCGTCACTGGAACCCTCTTAAGCCATCTTTGCTCAGTTTTCTTTATTGCCCTGAGCTCCAAATGCCCTGGTTAGTGCCTAGATCCATTGTCTTCTTTATCTATAATGCCTCCCTATGTGATTTTATTCTGACTCATGGCTTTGCATACCATCAACATACCAGGGACTCCCAAACTTATATTTCCAATTGGCACCTCTACATTGAAATCCAGGGCTGTATAGCCACCTAATTTGACATCTCAGCTTGGATGTATAAAAAACACCTCAATTTTAATATGTCCAAAATCAAATGAACTTCTGATTTCCAGCTCTAAATTTGATTCTCCACAGTCTTTCCCACCTCTGTATACAAAAATTTTATCTTTCCAGTTGGTCAAGACAACCAAACTTGAAGTCATCCTTGATTCTTCTCTTCTCTCACACATCTGATCCATCAGAAAGTGCTTCGTTTTTGTGTCCTGCAAACAGCTGTGTTGTACCACCTCCACTGGTCCAGTATGCTCTGATGTCTTCCCTGGATAGTTGCAAAGCCTCCTATCTAGACCCTTTGCTTCAACTCCTGGACCCTAATGTCTGTCTTACAACAGCCAAAAATAATGTTCTTAACATATGTCAGATTATAGTACCTCCACGTTCAAAGCTTTATCATGCTTTCATATTGAGAGACTGGATATAGAAAGGACAGACCACATATTAAAATACAACTCTGACCCACAACCTACAGCCAACTTTTGTAGCAATAGACCCCAAATTGGAGGACTTAATCAGTAACTGACAGATTCCTTCATTTTTGTCCCTACTTTCAACTTAAGACCAACCAGAGAAAGCCAAATCTCTCCTAACCAATCACATAGGATGCTCTGCTTCTAGTTAGTTCACCTGCAGCTTCCCCGTGCCAACAGCCTGCACTCAGGACACATGTGAAGCTTTCCCTTTATTCCACTCAAAGCTTTCTCACTTTTCCATCTGCCTTTGAGTCTCTGCCAAATACGAGTAATGGTGGCTGATTCCCTTACTATAACAAACTGAATAAATATCTTTTGCTTCTTTTAATCCCATTGGGTGGTCCTTATTTCCACAATATCTTTCTCAAAGTAAAATACAAAGTCTTTCCAATGGTCCTGAAAGCTCCAGGTGATCTGCCTACCACCCACCCCGTCACCACTTCTCTGTTCCAATGTCCTACCCTCTCCTCCTTGTCCAATTTACTCAAACCGCACTGGCCTCCTGCCTGTTCCCTGTACACACCTGGCTCAACCTGGCCTGAGGCCCCTTTCACTTGTTCCTCTCTTTGCCTGGAATTGTCTTCTCTGAGTTATTCACATAGAGCATCTCAATCTCAGCTCAAATGTGACTTCCATGCCTTTCCTATATAACACAGACCACGCATGATACATGTCCTGCCCCAGCCCTCCCTTCTCTCCCTCAGCACACTCTATTTTCTTCATATCATTTGTCACCTCCTGACTTACTATATACTTTACTGTATATTTGTTTATTTTTTTCCTCCTCCCCACCCCCAACTAGTATGAAAAGTCCATGCGACCAGGGATTTTGTTTACTTCCATATCCCTGTCTGGCAAGTAGAAGTTACCCAATCAGTGTTTGATAAATTAATAATTAGTTGTAAAATTTTATATTCATGGATTTTTTTAATGGCACCGTTTTTTAAATTGGTGTATCAGTCAGAGTCCCAGAACAAAACAAATGTTATACTCCAAATGAGTAATTTAAAAAGAATTTTAAAACATACTATTTATAAAGGTGAGGGTAAGGGTTGGGAACCCTCCAGGCATAGTAAAGTGCCCCAAGGATAGCTAGAGCGGACACCATTACCACCTCTAGGCCTGAGGGATAAGGAAAGGAGAAGTTATCTCACCCAGAGAGTGAGGTAGGGTATCCAACGGGCACTGTGACCTTTACTTGAGGGATGCAGCCAACTCTGGAGCCTTCAGGGGAACCAGGGGAGTCAGTGCAGACTTCACTCTGCTCCTGCACAGCTGAGTCCTGCTGTGCTCCCCACTGGCTGACCCAATCAGAAGCCAGAGCACAAGGGAAACCTTTGATGTGGTTCACATTTGTCAGCTCCAGGGCACAAGGCAGGGTGGAGAAGGGTGGGACAGGGCCCTCGAGGGCCTGTGTCTGCTGTTCCAATGGTCTTTCATAATCATCAGAAGCAGTGTGGCTTCTTCCCATTTTAAAAATAACCATAAAGCGTTTTCTGTGTGTATATGAGACTTTCAGTGAAACACTCCCTGGCAAATACCAAAATATCTGTTTCGGGGTTATCATGGCAAACTACTGAACTAGGTGTTTTATTGAACTAAATATAGTTTTACATTGAACAGTGTTTTTTCAACCATTTATGCCATTTTTATTACTTAGTGTACCTTTAAAATACCTTAAAAATGAATCATTGAAAGTTATATAAATATAATGTGAATCATTGAAAGTTATATAAATATAATGTTGTATACTATGTGTTATTATTATTCCTCTAGGGGGAGAAGGAAACCACAAACTTGTTCCTAATGGCTGATAAATAGATTTATGAATTCTAAAGGAACTGCTATTTGAAAAATAACGAACAAAACACATGTTGAACATTTTTTAAATCATTAGTCATTCAAAAGGAACACATTTGGGGTAAAAAGAACAAATATAGTAGACATTACAGGCTCTAAGTTTTAATCCTAACTTACTAGGAAGAGACCTTGACACATAAGTTAAACTCTATGCATCCGAGTTTCCTCATCTGCGAGGGTGGGACGCAGACAAGGAAAATACGAGGTGGGACAAAATGACTTCTGAGGTCTCTTCCACCTCTAAAGTTTGACTACTTGACTGAAAGGTGTTGATTTGTGCCAAGAACAAAGTTAGATTTACATAAGTGTCGGCAGCACTTATTAATTGAGAAGAAAGCAATTACTAGAGATAAAATAAAACGTTGGGTTTTATTTCCAAGTTAAGAATTCACTGGCTCAGAGCCTGCAAGCTTTTTACCTACTTCTCCCCCTCTCCTCCCTTCTTCCCCTCACACTGTGTTATTCTAAAAGAATATGCAGGGTGGGGGATCAATCATTAAAGCAATTTTACTTTACATTGGATTGTTTCAGAGATGAGAAGCTCAGACAAAAATAACAGTGGCTGTGACTGTGTTTTCTCCTTAGAATCAACTGTATTTATTCCCCAGTCTGAATACTCCATTGAAGAAGACATCGGTGAACTGTTCATTCCCATCAGAAGAAGTGGAGACGTGAGCCAAGAGTTGATGGTGATTTGTTACACACAACAAGGTATGAACTAAACTAAAGTGTCCCCCAAAATATACGTAAGCCTCTTTAACATGACTGAGACATAACATCGTGCCACGAGAGGTACAAATATGCCTATTACAGTTTTCATGAGGAAAAGCAATGTATTTATCCGAAAGTCTTCCTTCACTATTGTACCTTTGAGGACTCCTCTAACAGGACCTGGAAGGACTCTGCTGCCACTTACAAAAAACATTTCTGATTCATTTGGTTGGTTACTCTAATATTCAACGCTTTCTGGATTGTAAGAAATTGAAGCCCCCCATTTTCCCAACCAAGCCTGCTCAAGTGGGAGTAATTGTTAAAAAATAAAACGAAACCAAAAGAGGTAAAGAAATGCACACCCAAGGAAAGAAACTAATTTCAAACTAGTTTGAATTCATTTCAATCAAATTTCAAAATATTTACTTTGCTCATGGGTAAGCATTTCCTGAAAGGCAATTTTTAGGTAATACAAAATTAAAATTAATACATAATATTCATTAATATCCTAAACACCTTTCTAGAACACAGGTAGATTTTCTAAGAATGCAAAAGAAAAAATCATATTGGCTGTTGGTATCTGAGTGGACAATCTTCAAATTTTCCATTAATGTATATGAATTGAAGGGTAGTAGACCCTAGTGATTAAAATAGACCCTAGTAGACCCCCCCTCCCCCAGACTTCAGGGGCTGTCCCGGTGGCTCAGGCGGTTAGCGCTCCAAGCTCCTAACTCCGAAGACTGCCAGTTCGATTCCCACATGGGCCAATGGGCTCTCAACCACAAGGTTGCCGGTGCAACTCCCACAAGGGATGGTGGGCTGTGCCCCCTGCAACAACGGCAACTGGACCTGGAGCTGAGCTGCGCCCTCCACAACTAAGACTGAAAGGACAACAACTTGACTTGGGTAAAAGGCCTGGAAGTACACACTGTTCCCCTTCCCCAATAAAATCTTTAAAAAAAAAATTGCACACTTCAGGATGGGCCTTCAGCTCTGGATGTCAGAGCAAGTGGTTTAACTTCTGTAAACCTCAGTTACCAATTGCATAAAACCCAATGCAGTGGTTAAGAGAATTAATGAGGCAATGTATGTGAGACGCTTGACACTTTACTGCACACAGTAAGCATTTGAATAGTAGGAGTTATTATTTTGTAATACTGTGTTGTTCTAAAAGGAAATAGAGGAGAAAACACTTGAAATGTAGTATTTGTCATATATCTGAGACCATTATGAAGTTGACTCAGGATGCTAGAGCAATATCAGGAGCTATTGCAATTTCTAAGGGTGTTCCTAGATGTTAATTGACCATTAAAGTGCTGCATGTGAAAATAATTGTGTCTGGAAACACCCTTGTAATGGGTTCTACATAAATAAATATCTTTTGGATTTTCTCTGCCTCCAGGAACGGCAAGCGGAACTGTGCCGACATCAGTGCTGTCCTATTCCGATTACATATCCAGGCCCGAGGACCACACCAGTGTTGTCCGCTTTGACAAAGATGAGCGTGAGAAAATGTGTCGGATTGTTATTATTGATGACTCCCTGTATGAAGAGGAGGAAACATTCCACGTCCTTCTGAGCATGCCCATGGGTGGGAGAATTGGGTCAGAGTTCCCAACGGCTCAGGTTACAATCGTCCCTGACAAAGATGATGGTAAGTACTATTTTACCTAAAAATTATTCCTCCTAGCAGGCAGACCAACATCAGTCATAGCCTTCTACACAGAAAAATGGGAGTGTAAAAGAATACCACATGCGCATTTATTTTATGCTTAATTTTATGGTGTGATTAAGTTTCAAGTTGGCTGCAACAATCAGTTTGTCTTTCTTGACGTAATATTTTTAAAGGGCAGAAATTCCACGGTGTGTTTTTTGCTCTGTGCAGTTACTTTTACCGTGCCATTTACCATTAGGTGATTAAACTTTCAAAATTTCATGGTGAAAAATTGAAGCAATATTTTAATAAATTTAATCTCCTTTTCATTAGTTTTGCTTTCCTTTTAAAAGTTTATGTTTTGTAACTTTAATCTCAGTGTTTGAATTCATTTTTCAAAGAAACCCATCAGACAAGCCTGTTAAATGAATAACTAGAAAGGTAATAAATATATGGAAAATTAAGTCCAACAGGCATCACTGTGCCACCAAAAAAGGAGGGAGTATCCTAGACTACTTTTTCTGAGGAAAGCAAAACTTCCACAAGGTAATCCCTCCTCTGAATAGAAAAAGGAGCAAAGGGGTCTTAATCTTCCCAGTTTGAGAAACATTTGCTCTTTCTTCTGAGGAAAGATAGAACAAGAAGAAAGATTGTAAGCAATCTAGTGAGAAAAGTGAGAGCAGTAAAATGAGAAATAGGACCCCTAGAATTGAATATTTTTCTTTTCCTCTTGAATTTTTCCTCATGGTAGATGAAAGAGGAAGAAAATGGTAGGATGAGTCTTTTGGTTCACAGAGAAGCTAAATAAGAGTCAAAAGACTTTAATCTGAAATAATCTTAAAACTCAGGAAGTTTTTACCTTAAACTTAGATAATAGCCTACGTATATGAGCAGCTCTAATATATTTAAATGTTTTTTTAGGTTTTTAGTTTAATAAACAATTCTATTTTACATTTAAATAACTACAGAAATTTTGTTTAAATTCAATTGCTCTTAGCAAGGAAGCCAGTATTCTGTCAGCTAAAACAGAACTAATAACCCACCCTAAATTACTATCTGCTATCTCTCTCTCTCTCTCTCTCTCTCTCTCTCTCTCTCTCTCTCTCTCTCTCTCCTTCTCTCTCTCTTTCTCTCTCTCTCTCTGTCCCTCCCCCCATTTCTATTAATATAGAAAGATAGAAAAATAAGGATAGATTTAATTTTCAAGTATAAAATAGAGTTGATGATTACTTTATTTCAGTTTGTTTTGTTGGCAGAACTTTTTCCCATATGGTTTGCTGTGTGATGCATATGAGAAAAAAATAGAAGTACAGAAAAATATGTTTTTATTAAGGCATAATTGACATATAGCATTATATTAGATTCAGGTGTACAACACAGTGATTCAATATTTGTACATATTAGGAAATGATCACCACAATAAGTCTAGTTAAGATCCATCACCATACATAGTTCCAAAAAAATTATTTTTTCTTGTGAAGAGGACTTTTTAAGATTTAAAAATTATTAAATATTATTGGCAACTATTAGCAACTTTCAAATATGCAAAACAGTATTATTAATGATAATCATCATGCTGTGTATTACATCCCCATGACTTATTTATGTTATAACTGGAAGTTTGTACCTTTTAACCTGCCTCACACATTTTGCCCAACCCCGATCTCCTGCCTTTGGAAACCACAAATCTCTTCTCTGTATCTATGAACTTGGTTTTTGTTGTTGTTGTTTAGATTCCATATACAAGTTACATCATGTAATATTTGTCTTTCCCTGTCTTTTTCTCTTAGCATAATGCCCTCAAGATCCAACTATGTTGTCACAAATAGCAACATTTCATATTATATTTTCGCTAAATAATATTCCATTGTATATATATGACACTTTTTTTTATCCATGCATCCATCCATGGACATAGGTTGCTTCCATATCTTGTTGTAAATAGTGCTGCAGTGCATATAGGGACCTACATCTTTTTGGGTTAGTTTTGTTTTCTTTAAATAAATACCCAGAAGTGGCATTGCTGGATCATATGGTAGATCCAATATTTATTTTCTGAAGAACTTCCATGCTGTTTTCCATGGTGGCTGCACCAATTTACATTCCCATCAACAGTGCACAAGGGTTCCCTTTTCTCTACATCCTTGCCAACACTTGTTATTTCTTGTCTTTGATAATAGCCATCCTAACAGGTGTGAGGTGATATCTCATTGTTGCTTTGCTTTGCATTTCCCTGATGATTAGTGATGTTGAGCACTCTTTTATGTTCCTTTTGGCTGTTTGTATGTCTTCTTTGGAAAATATCTGTTCAGACCTTCTGCCCATTTTTTAATCAGATTGCTTGAGTTCTTTTGCTATGGAGTTATGTGAGTTTTTTTTTATATTTTGGATATTAACTTCTTCTCAGTTATATGATTCGCAAAGATTTTCTTCCATTCCATAGGTTGCCTTTTCATTTTGTCGATGGCTTCCTTTGCTGAACAGAAGCTTTTTAATTTGATGTAGTTCCACTTGTTTATTTTTGCTTTTGTTGCCTTTGCTATTGGAGTCAGATCCAAAAAATCATTGCCATGTCAGAGAACTTATTGCCTATGTTTCTTCCAGGAGTTTTATAGTTTCAGGTCTTACATTCAAGTCTTCAATTCGTCTTGAGTCAATTCTTGTGTATCGTGTAAGACACTTACCCAGTTTTATTCTTTTGCATGTGGCTCTCCAGTTTTCCCAACAACATTTATTGAAGAAAGTGTTCATTTTCCATTGTATATTCTTGGCTACTTTGCTATAAGTTAATTGATAATACATGTGTGGGTTTATTCCTGGGTTCTCTATTCCGACCCATTGGTCTTTGTGTCTGTTATTTTATTCCAGCACCATACTGTGTGGGTTACACTAGCTTTGCAATATAGTTTGAAATCAGGCACTGATTTGTTCTTCTTTCTCAGGATTGATGTGAATACTTGGGATGTTTTGTGGTATGATACAAATTTTAGGATAGTTTGTTCTATCGCTGTGAAAAATGCCATGAGAATTTTGATAGGGATTGCATTGAATCTGTAGATTTAATTGAGTAGTATGAACACTTTACAATATGAATTCTTTCTATCCATGACCACAGAATAACTTTCCATTTATTTGTGTCTTCTTTGGTTTCTTTTGTCAATGCCTTATAATTTCACTGTATAGGTCTTTCACTTCCTTGGTTAAATTTATTTCTAGATATTTCATTCTTTTTGATACAATTGTAAATGGGATATAATTCTTTTTTATTTTAAGTTTACTTACTATTTTCATTTATTTTAAAAAAAATTTTCAATTACAGATGACGCACGGTACATTAGTTTCAGGTATACAACATAGTGATTAGACATTTATGTAACTTATGAAATAATTACCCCAGTAAGTCTGGAACCCATTCAACACCATATATAATTATTATAATATTCCCTATATTGTAGGGAATATATTGATTATATTCCCTATGCTGTACATGACATCTCCGTGACTGTTTTTATAACTGCAAATTTGTACGTCTTAATCCTTTTCCCTATTTCACCCAACCCCTTCCCATCTGGCAACCATCAAAATGTTCTTTGTATCTATGAGTTTGGTTTTATTTTGTTTATTTTGATTTTTTTAATTTTGCATATAGGTGAAATCATATAGTATTTGTCTTTGTCTGACTTGTTTCACTTAGCATAATAACTTGTAGGTGCATCTGTGTTGTTGCAAATTGAAAAATTTCATTCCTTTTTATGACTGAGTAATATTCTATTGAATATATGAGCCCCTTCTTCCTTATCCATTTTTCTATTCATAGACACTTAGATAGCTTCCATATCTTCCTTATTTTAGATAATGCTGCAATGAACATAGGGGTGCATGTGTCTTTTCAAGTTAATGTTTTGAATCGGTTGGGATAAATACACAAATGTGAATTGCTGGTAGTTCCATTTTTAGTTTACTGAAGAACTTCCATACTGTTTTCCATAGTGGCTGCACCAATCTACATTCACACCAATAGTGTGCAAAGTTTCCCTTTTCTCCACACCCTCGCAAACACTTGTCGTTTATTGATTTAGTGATGATAGCCATTCTGACAGATGGGAGGTAATATCTCACTGAGGTGTTAATTTGCATTTCCCAGATGATTACTGATGTTGAGCACCTGGTCATATGTCTATTGGCCATCTGTATGTCTTCCTTGGAAATATATCTACTCAGATTCTCTACACATTTTTTTAATTATGGATTTATTTATTTATTTATTTATTTATAATTATTTTTTTATTTTTCAATTACAGTTGACAGTCAATATTATATTAGTTTCAGGTGTACAGCATAGTGGTTAAATATTTATATAACGTACAAAGTGATGTCCCTGGTAAGTCTAGTGCCCCTCTGACACCATGCTTAGTTATTGCAATATTATTGACTGTATTCCCAATGGTGTATTTTAAATCCTGTGACTATTTTGTAACTGTCAATTTGTACTTTTTATTCTTATCACCTTTATCACCTAGCTCCCTAGAAACCCTCAAACCTGGCAACCATCAGTGTGTCCTCTGTATCTATGAGTTTGTTTCTATTTTGTGATTCATTTAGTTTTTTTATATTCTATATATAAGTGAAATCATATGGTATTTGTCTTTATCTGTCTAACTTATTTCACTTACCATAATACCCTCTAGGTCCATCCATGTTGTCATAAGTGGCAAGATTTCATTCTTTTTTATAGCTGAGTAATAGTCCACTGTATATATATCTTCTTTTTTTTTTAAAGATTTTATTGGGGAAGGAGAACAGGACTTTATTGGGGAACAGTGTGTACTTCTAGGACTTTTTTCCAAGTCAAGTTGTTGTCCTTTCAATCTTAGTTGTGGAGAGTGCCCTTCAGCTTCAAGTTGTTGTCCTTTCAGTCTTAGTTGTGGAGGGCGCAGCTCAGCTTCAGGTCCAGTTGCCATTGCTAGTTGCAGGGGGCGCAGCCCACCATCCCTTGCGGGAGTCGAGGAATCAAACTGGCAACCTTGTGGTTGAGAGCCTGCGCGTCCAACCAACTGAGCCTTTCGGGAGCTCAGTAGTAGCTCAGCTCAAGGTGCTGTGTTCAATCTTAGTTTCAGGGGGCGGACCCCACCATTCATTGCAGGACTCGAGAAATCGAACTGGCAACCTTGTGGTTGAGAGCCCAGTGGCCCGTGTGGGAATAGAACCAGCAGCCTTCGGAGTTAGGAGCATGGATCTCCAACCTCCTGAGCCACCGGGCCTGCCCTATATATCTTCTTTATATAATTGTTTATCAATGGACTCTTAGGCTGCCTCCATATCTTGGCTTTGCACATAATGCTGCAGTGAATATACGGATAAACATATGTTTTCAAATTTGTGTTTTAGATTTCTTTAGGTAAATACCCAGAAGTGGAATTGCTACATCATGAGGTAGTTCTGTTTTTAATTTATTGAGGAATCTCCATATTGTTTTCCATAATGGCTGCACCAGTTTACAATCCCACAAATAGTGCAAATCGATTCCCTTTTCTCCACATCCTCGCTAACACTGTTACTTGTTGACTTCTTGATGATAGCCATTCTGACAGGTATGAGGTGGTGTCTCATTGTGGTTTTAATTTGCATTTCCTTGATGCTTAGCAAAGTTGAGCATCTTTTCATATTTCCATTGCCATCTGTATGTCCTCTTTGGAAAAATGTCTGTTCAGGTCCTCTGCCCATTTTTTAATTGAACTGTTTGTCTTTTTGGTATTAAGTTATATGAGTTCCTTACATTTTTTGAACATTACCCCACCAGATGTATTATTGGTGAATATCTTCTCCCTTTCAGTAGGGTGTCTTTTTGTTTTGTTGATGGTGTCCTTTCAAAACTTTTTAGTTCGATGTAATCCCATCTGTTTATTTTTCTTTTGTTTTTCTTACCCAAGGAGATATTACCAAAAAAATAAAAATATTACTAAGAACAATATCAGAGAGTTTACTGCATGTTTTCTTCTAGGAGTTTTATGGTTTCAGGTCTTACATTTAAGTCTTTAATCCATTGTAAATCGTAAGACGCTCAGCTATGAGATTACTATGACCTATCAGAAGGAATTATTTCCTGGACCATGTAACACAGTAGGTGGCACAAACTCACCTTAAGGCTTGATTTTCTCCAGCCTTAGGTTTAAGTTGTAGTTATCCAGCTTGGCATTCCTTTCAATAAGAAATAACTTTGGGGTGGCTACTTATTTACATTATATACTGCTGCCTCCCCATGAAGTTCTTTTGGGTAAAGTATTTCAGAGACTTTCAATGATGATTTGTAGTACTGACTAAATGATGATTTGTAGTACTTCTTCAGTGAGATAGTCTGATATGTGAGAAATCAATGATGATTAATATACCAGGTGACACTCCTTTATAAAATTGACAATATTGACCTACAGTGCCTAAAACCTACACCTAAAGCTCAAGTGTATTTTGATTCACTCATCACAGTTTGTTTCTTCCTTGACAATTCTCAGCATGATTTTATTTCTTCCCTTTCTGTTACTGTGTTATATAGGATTTTCAGTGTAATGTTGAACAGAAGTAGTAGAATAGGCATCCTTGTCTTTTTACCTGACTTAAAAGGAAATATTTATAATGTTGCACAATTTGGAATGATGTGTGCTACAGGATTCTAGTAACATTTTATCAGGTTAGGGAAACACCTAGTTTGAAAGAGCTTTTATTATAAATAAATGTTAAATTTTATCCCCTGAAATTTTTTTTTTCATCTATTGATTGTATCATAGTCTTTTTCCTTCAATCTGTTAAAGCAATGGCTGGCATTTTTAGATTTACTAGAAGTAAGCCATTCTTACATGCTTGAATAAACTTACTTGTTCATGACATATTTTTATCAATTGCTAGATTAAGTATTAAATAAGACTAAGTATTAAGTATTAAATAGACTAAGTATTAAATAAGAATACTTTATTTAGTATTTTTGCATCTATATACATGTGATGGGACTTTAAATTTTTTGTCTGGTTTTAGGATCAAGTTTGCAATAGCCCCATTAACTGGGTTGAAATACTGTTTTCCTTGTTTACCCCCCCACACACACATTAGAAACTTTAAATAAGATTGTGATGGTTAGTTATCATAGGTTTGGTAAATTACCTATATATATTTAATTAGATTTTGGCCTACTGTTTTAATTTTTTTAATGGTTTGGTATATTTAAGTTTTCTATTTCTTCTTAAGTCAGTTTTAGTAAGTTACTTTTTCCTAAGGAAATTGTTCATATCATCTATACTTTCAAATTAATGGCATAAGTTTGTTACAATATTCTGTTACAATTTTTTAAGCCTTCCTCATACCTGTGTTTGTCTCCTTTTTATTCCTAATAATGCTTACTTCTTCTCTCTCTTTTATCTTCTCTCTTCTCTCTTCTCTCTTCTCTCTCTCTCTCTCTCTCTCCCCTTTTCTCTCGCAATCTATCTTTCCAGAACTTTGTGTATTTTATTTTATTAGGGTATATTTTTTAGAAACTTTTTAGTTCTGGTTTTCCTTTAGGTAATATCTGTTACTTTCATTCTCTACTTCATTTATGCATTTCTGTTCTTCACTCAGATCCATTTTCCAATTGGCTAATTTTCTCTATATGAATGTCTAATTTGGTACTTAATTTATTTATTGAAATTTTTTTAAATATCAATAACTGTTCTTTCATTTTGAGACGTTCTCAGTGTAGTTCTTTTTTCATATTTGTCTTTTTCTATCATGCCTTATGTTTTCTTTATATGTTTCTTTTTATGTATTTAATATTTTAAACTTTTATTGTGCTACCTCATTTTGCACCATTTTATTATTGAAGACCTTAAAAGGTTCAAATTTCCTGTATATTGTTTCTGCTGCTTCTAGCTCATAGTATATTGTAATATTTTTTTACATATAGTAATTTTGGGTTATGAATTCATTTTCAATGAAAATTTGTATGTGGGAAACCTGTACAACCTTGGTTCATAGATTAAACAGTCAGATCAATTTTACATTTACATTTTCCATGACCAATTTTTATGTTAATTTTCTTTTGCTTTGAGGAGTTGCACTACCAAACATATGGTATCAATTAGAACCCCACATCTATGTATTAAGTAGGCCAATAAACTTTTTTCCCCATCCAGAATCCCACCAAAGATAACAAGCTCTATTAGAGGATGGATTTTATTTTTACTCATACACCTCTTCTCATATCCAGGCTTGATGCTTGAGATCTCAATTCAAAATCCCTACTTTATGTCTCCTATCCCCATATGGGCAATAAAATGTAACCCACTCAAATTAGCTACAACAGTAACTAATTTGCTCAGTGCTCTGATTTTTATTTCTTTTATTCTGTCTCCTTGGAGGTATTCTTTTCATTATATAAAATATACATTAAAATATATATATTATTTATATTAAAAATGTAGTATTTAAAATGTTTGTAATGGGAACATTTTTAAGTATCCACTTAGGGTTTCTGGGCGGAATTCCCACCCATTCTCGGGAATTTTTTTCGCTTTTCCATTCTCGAATTCCAAGAAAAGTTGGTGGGGAAATCGGGAAATTCGGCTCCTTGAACCCAGGTGGTTGGTAGTACCAGCCGTCACTTTGTGGAAACGATTCATCATGGAGAACAGAAATAGTTTATATCTTGGGATTCAGGAATGAGAAAGCGAAAAATATTCCTGAGAATGGGCAGGAATTCCTGCCTGGAAACTCTATGTCCACTTCACAATATTGCTCTTGTAATTCATTAGAAAAACTTTTATTGAGTGAAAATGTCATGTGCCTAACCTGTTCTCTGTAGTGGTGCATATGGACTACTCTTTATACTACTAGGTTGCCATTTGGACTAAGAGTTCTCATTTCAGAGATACCATGGGTGAGTCAGAAACAAATCATCCAAACTTCGTGTGTGTGTGTGTGTGTGTGTGTGTGTGTGTGTGTGTGTGAAACAAATCATCCAAACTTCGTGTGTGTGTGTGATAAATTGCTAAGAGCTTTAATTTCTGGACATAACCTCTTTGGCACAATGATTTAATTACTGGGCAAACCCTGGTATTTCTTTTTATTATATTGGTAGATATCCAAGTCAAGCCAAAAAAGGTTATTTTAAGTCTTATTTTAATTATTTCAATTTAATTGTTTTACATAATGCATTCTTCACATAGACAGTGTCTCATAGCCAGGGTATTAAAGGGCACAAACATGTTCCATTGTAAACCAATTTCCCATATAAAAACGACAGGAACATTTGACAAGGTAAAGAAAATAGGATACTGTCTGAAAAAACTTACTTCTCATTTATCATTAATTATTGCTAGTTACTGAGATAAATAAAGGGGAAAAGGCAGTAACTTAAGCATGAAACCAGTGAATAAAAACGATCTCAGTATTTCCCTAACAGCACATATACAAATATATATTTTAACATAAAGCATATGAAAACCTCTCCCTTGACCTGTATGCTTTTCTAGTGTCTAAGCTGAAAAGGACCTATGACAGGATAGGTGAAGAGTCAAGTGAGACTTCAATCAAGTACCTTAATTCCTACATGTGAATTTTCTAGTTTCAGCTTGTCTTCTTTGTTATCTTGACTATTTACCCATTCCTTACTTTGGCCACTATCCCTGAAACTACACATGCATGAAGAATAAATGCGAAAGTATAAAAGACACAGACAACAAAAACGCCATATTTGTTTTATCTGGCTTATCTCTATCCTTACCACGTGCTGAATTTCGATGCCAGAAAGAATCTTTAAGTGAGAGAGAGTGCTTCAGCCAAATAATATCTTTCCTTCCCCACATCCTTTATCTACTTCTGAACATACTATCGCTGACCTTAATTTTTATCATTTAATAGGGGATCTTTTTTTGTTTGTTTATTGAAAGTCACTTAAATACGTCCATTGTATACTTCACACAAATAGTACAAAGAGAAACATGGAAACAAAAATGTCTTTCCCTTTCTTCCATGAATCAAAATGTCTCTCAGGTGAGTATTTGTTGCTGTAAGCAGTCAATATAAGCATGAAGACAAAACACTTTGGAATCTTTATTTCTTAATTTTTTTATCACTCAGATCCCACTAATATCCACAGTTGTGGGAAGCACCACAAGGTTTCTAAGGGTAACATAAAACAAAGCAAATAATAATCCCTGCCCTCAGAAAGCTTTCATTATAATGAAGAAACATGGCAAATGCACATTGAACACACTCCCAAACAGAAGAACTCATCAGAAAATACATTGAGTAACTAAAAACATATACAGTGGTGTCCTCTATTGTAAATAAATTCACAATGTAAAATCTTTAACTTAATAATGTATGTACAAGCACAAATTTCACTTTGGATGAAGAAATTTGCCACTTTAAAGATTCCCTGGTACAGTAAATCAAGAGATGGAATCTCTGGATAATGTTATGTGGCATTTGAACAAATATTTATTCATTTGCTCAGCAAACATTTTTTGAGAATCCAATATTCACTCATTAACACATCTATTTGAAAACTGTGAATTGAGCACCTCTGTACCAGCCTACTGTTAGGTGCAGCAGCAAACAAGAAAACCACAATCTCTAAACTCATGGATTTCTCAGACTTTGGGGGTACACAGATAACTAAACAGGCAAGCATAAAATAAATGTGCTAAGTACTCTGTTACAGAAAGAATATCTTGCCCAACCCAGGTACAGGAAGGGCTTCTTAAAAACACATGATTTCCTATCTGGTATTTGAAGACAATATTACAGTAGCCCAGAGAATAGAGAAGGAAAGTGTGTTTCTAGCAAGAGAAGCCCACAAGTACACAGCCTGAAACATGTGATGCTTCCAGGGAAGTGAATACTTGGGTATAACAAAAATTTAGAGCTTAAAGTGTGAATAACAAAGAGGAGTTTGGAGAGATAGACAAGGAGTCAATCTTATAGGACCACGTGGCCATGTAAGAATGTTGTGTTTTATAATTGAAATAAAAACAGGGAATGACAAAATCTGTTTGCATTTTGTAAATATCACTCTACTCTGGCTAAAATGTAGAGAATACATTAAGATAATCAAGAGGCTGTTAGAGGAATACAGGTGATAGGTGATGGCAGCCTGCACAGGATGGTTGTATGGGGATGAAGAGACAGTGCTGAGGAAGAATGGACATGATGGGGTAATTGATTAGCTATGAAAGGATAAAGGGTAAGAAAGACTAAAGAGGTATGCCTTAGTTCTAGCTAAGGCAGTTCACTGAGATTGGGACAACAGGAGTAGAATTTGCATAGGGACAAAACAACTAGTTCATTTAGGATATGTTAGTTTTGAAGAGCCTACATGATTTCAGAGTGGTGGACATCTAGTAGGTAAGTGGAAATATAGGTCTGGAGATTAGGACATAGTTCTGCATTAATGACAGAAGTTAACATATTTTCTCTATTGACAATAATAAAAGATATAGGAGGAGATAAGATTGTTTAGAAGACATGCGAAAATGTCTCTCATATGATTTATAATATGGATGAATTTTACACAATTCTCATATTTAAAAAAAAAAAAAGACTGCATTTCATGAAGGCTAAGCAGAAAATGGGAAATGGTGAAGACAAAGATAGTCAGCATAACAGTAGAATAATCCCAATAAAGAAAGTGCTAAAAACGAATCTAAGGATTAAACATGTTTCAGTGTCTATGTGCTGTAAAACATTCTTAAATCTGTAATATCTAGCATGTTAAAAGCTAGGTCATTATCTTAATTCCTCTTGCTTATTCAAAGCTTTTAACAAGTGAATTTGGGGGATTTTTTTTCAACGTACAAATATTTTACACATTTTTTAAATAAATAGGAAAGATAAACCCAAAGCTTATTTTAGAGGAATTTGCTTTGTGATCCTGTTTGTTGGAATACTTCATGTCTTACTAGCTTTTTGGTCAAGTTTTACTAATGTTTCTAAACCTCACTTTCTGTGAGTAAAATACAATAGTAATTTTACATACGTTTTTTCATCTTAGAAGTTGACATCTTGTGATGGTGTTTTGCCTATCATGTACATAGTTTATAAATGAAAACAATCGGCTAGCCTTACAGGACTGTCTGTGTAGACTTTCACTAATTCATCACGGAAAAAAGAAAGAATGCCCAGTTTAATGGGGAGAAAGTCAAATCTCATTTTTGTTCAACAATTCAGCTATAATACTAACCGTTTTAAACCCTTACTATGTGCTAAGCTCTTTACATGAATTATCCAGTCAAACCTCAAAACAACTCTGTGAAATAGGTAAGTATCCCCTCCATTTGATAGATGGAAAAACTAGACTTAAGCTAAGAAAATTGCTTAAGATTACACAGATGTAAAGTATTGGAGGTATGTCTAAAATTCAGATCTATTTAACTCAGATTTAATGTGCTTCATCACTAGGCTATAATGAAGCCTGAAACTAATCAAGGGGATTGAAATATAAGTAATACCTAATGACATAACTGAAGGGAAGTAATTGTCATAGAATCTAGAAAAGAATGATATAAATACAGGTTAATAGTGTTTGAGGGGGAGTGTTGTTTCTGAGGGTAACCAATTTTTTAGTCACTGAAATGTGTTCAATTGGAGCAGGTAACATGTTCAAGCCTGTTACACTAGGTGGATGAAATAACTCGCACGACTTTCCAACACTCTTTGCTCTGCTGTGTTCATTTCTGTGGTAATGGGTTACCAAATGACAAATCAACCAACCCACTGTTCCCTGACTAAAAAGAAATAAATCCTTTATAAGTATGTAACAGAAAAATCTGAATTTTGAAAAATTAATTATTTTTCCAAAGCTAGGTTATTCCTCAATGAAATTACAAGGTGACTTTTATGTGCCTACAGAGTGCAGGACCATGACGTGGACTGCAAGTGATTTTTATCTTAGGTGCAAATGTCAGAAAATCTCAGGAGGGAACCAAAGGTTTTCTCTGTGCTGACTAACTCTTAGTATGAGAATAGAGCAGGGGCTTGAAATACAGAAATACATGTCCTGATAAAATCTGCATTGCATCTTTAAGAATATTTCCTGTGTTTGTAAGAGACTTAACATGAGCAACACACTGTTGTAAGAATAATGCTGTATTTTGTGCAAATAACCTAGACATCCTATATCAATGTCTTTAGCCCCCAGTACTTCAGTAAGTAAAGGGTACAATTTAATACGACAGCATTCGTTCATTAGGAAGAAAAGTCAGTGCTAACAATATTTCACTAATCTTGGCTGTCAGTCTTTGGAAGTTAATTAAGGAATATTCAAGCTGAATCCATTTTCTACTTTTGTGTGACAACCCACAGGGGTTTTAGCTAAAGTAGCTGGCCTCCTTGACCACCCTAGAAAAATTACCATTCTAAATATGAGCCAGAAGCATAAAAAGACAACATGGTGAGCCCTGTGGCAAATGAAACTCAATTCAGTGCCATTCAAAAGCTTTTGATATCAGAAAAGCTTTCTCAACAGCAGGAGTACCAGAGAAGAAAACATTTCTCGTGCTAGAAAAATACATCCTGGTATGGTGTGTGGGTGAATTATGTTTTATTCATTTGTGCTGAGCTGAAAGACCTGGTCACCATCCTGTTTGTTCTTGTATACTGTTAGGTATTTCCATTAGTGTAAACTCCAATTAAGTAATGCCAGGCTAGTCATTGTAAGGAATGGCCAAATTCAATGACACTAACAAATGGACAAAACAAAGTTACATTTCGTATTTAGTATGCTTGAGTTAGACCAATATTAACAATCAATAAATGGAAAAATGAATTCCTAACTGTTCAAAATATTAAAGCATTGGAGCCATTAATATAGTTGATGATGCTAAGGTTTCAGTGAAAGCCCGTGAATGTTTAGTGAGTTGACTTTGGAAGGCAGTGCGAGAGTACACTGAATAATAAATTTTATACCGGTTTTTCCTCATGGGAAGGATATGAGACATAATGATGTAGATATTACACACTTTAAAAATAAAAAATAAAATAAAGTAAAACAGTATATATGAAATACCTGGTCTTTAAACAAATCTAATCTCACATACCATACACACAACACAGCAAATATTTGTTCTGCACCCACTAAGTGTAACAGGTGGGGACCACAAAGGCATTTGACACGTAGTCCAGAATCTCACAATGCTTAAAATGTATTCAGAAGAAAAAGCTACGTACACAATAGGTTAAATGAAACTAATTTATTTCAGTAATAATTTGAAATGGTGAAAATGAGATGAGAGTAGTTTGCTTAAAAGCAGTCGTGTGAACACTCTGTGAGTCAGAGGAGGAACACATACAGGCTTTAACAGATGGAAAGGATTTATATGAATGAGGACGAAGGCAAAGTATTCCAAGATTGCACAAGTGAAAGCATGAGGGAGAGAAAGACTTTTGGGAGCAGTGGGCAAACCAGTTTGGCCAGGTTGCCTTTTCTAAGAAAGCTTAGTGTCCAGCGTTTTTTGGATTGGGTGTCAGGAGACCTGGGCTGTAGGTACATTTTTGCTACTTTCTAGTCAAGGAATCTTGACCAATCCACTTTTCTTCTCGGGCTTATTTTCCTCATTTGAAACATGAGCATGTTATTATTTGAATTTCTTATCTTACATAATTTCTGTGAGGACCAAAAAACATGATCTGTATGAAAGCACTATACACATTAGCTAAACAAAAAAAAGGTAGGAATCATTGACAGTACAGTCTGGAGAAATAGGTTTGAAGCACATTGCAGATGCCATTGAATGAGACAAGAAGTTCTGAATTTGTTTGACAGGGAGCACCCCTAAGTTTTTGAACAAGAGAGTAAAATAATCAGAGTGGTATTTGGAGGTTATTAATTAGACAGCAATGTAAGTGAACTGAATTTTAACCAAAAAGGGAAGAGGAAATATAGGGTGAGGATAGTGAGGCTGCAAAGGAAAGAATCCCCTGCTGAGAAAAGCCTGCTATGACTTGGACCTCATATAGGCAGGATGGAGGAGGAGAATTTGAAAAATGTGTAGCAAAAGCATTTTGTGCTCAGTAGGTTCAAAGAATGGAAGTGCTATTTATGACAGCAGGTTAAGAGAGAGAGCCAGTGGAGGGAAAGGAAGTTGGAAGAAGATGAGAAATTCTGTTTAAACATGCTAAGTTCAAGCTCCCTAGAGGATTTGTAAGTGGAACTGGGCGACAGGCCTCTATAAATGTGGAACTGACTAAGCTTGAGTTAGAGATCTGGGTTGCATCAGATGTTACACACCTGATGGTGATAACTGAAATCAGAAGGATATGTGAGAACTAGAAGAAAGAGAAGAGGATAAAAAGAGTAAATTACTGTGCAGTAGAACTTCGCATATATTTATAATAAATCAAATATGTAAAGTGGAATAAAGAGGGTTACTAGAATGTATTTCTACGAAGTATTTATGTAGAGATTATTTTGGCTGTTAGTTGCAACTAGTAATTAAATATCACTTATTATATAATAAGAATATTGTAGAAATGTGCAAAATTAAGTACATTGTTAGAGTTTTCAAACAGTAAGTACACCGTTAGGTTCTTTAAACAAACTGGTTTTACATGTTGCCTCTTTCTAAAATGACTAAAAACTAAAACAGTTTCAGTCCCCTCATTTTGTGCATCCTTTCAGTTAAATTTAAACTATTTTATAATAGTCACTTCACATCGTTTTTTAAATTGTAATGGTTTCAGGAGAGGGGTTACAAAATTACAGGATCAATTCATTTTTAGCAAACTCAAGTGGGAAAGGGTAGGGAGAAAAAGAGCATTTGTGAATGTTAGTATTCACTAAATATGATTAGAATTGTCCAGAGAAGTGAGACTTCCCAGGCCTGGCCTTTGGGAGCACCCACAAGATCCCAATCCCCAGTCTTCTCTACTTAATTCTGGACCTGTCTGGACTCAGAGTCCAGCAGGCCAGCTGGTAGCAGACAGCAGCTCCACAAGGGGCTGGGGTTAGGGGCACATATTAAAATAAGGCCCATGAGCAAGGGTCCCAGGCTGCTGGAATGGGTTCATTAGCAATGGGAATACATTTGACTGAACCTGTTGTGGTCAGTAGGTCTAAAGGACCTGCAGCTGTGCTGTAGTGAACTCCCCTGGTCTTTTTGAAACAGCTGATACAATGTGCTGCTCACAGAAGGAGAGGCATTCAGAGCTTTGTTCCGCTGCACACAGGCATGCTTGGCAAGCAGCCACTTGACTCTCGGGCTGGTCGCATGACAACATTCACCACCATTACCAGAAAAGGCAAAGGCTCCAGAGTTCTTTATGAGAACAAATAACCATTTTGTATAATTTACACTGAAGAATGATCTTATGCCCACAAGAAAGTGATCATAGGGAACTATGCCAGGATCTGGGCCAGGTCACCCAGAAATAAGTTCTCAAATTCGTGGAGTGTACATTTGCAGGCATGTAGTCTGCTAGGAGGGCTCAAAGATATTAAGACTGTGATATTAGATAGGACCATACTGTTCACGGTATTAAATTAGTTGATGTCTTTATTTTTTAGGCCTTCATAGATATCATATATTTCATGTAATAACTAATATGAGCACCTTCTTAAGTGTAGTAAGATTTTTACTTGAATTATTTCTAATACACAGACACACAAACTGTGAGCAAGGTTGTATTAGGCCTCAGTTTCCTCATCTGTGAATGGTTAGGTAACTTGTTCAAGGTCAAATAGCTAGTAAGCGTTTAGCTTGGCTGACTACAGAATCCATGGCACTAACCTCTCCGCTGCCCACCTCATATTATACTGCAGTGTGTAGATGTACGTGGGGACAGAGCCCCAGAAAGCAAGCAGTTTCCAGGCTCTTGGCCTCAATAGAAAGGTGCTGGCTCGGGTAGTAAATGGCCATCAACTGTGATCAGATGGCCATCAGCTGTGGCTAGTTGGCCGTCAGCTGTAAACCGTAAGCCATTGGCCACTAATATAACTGCTGTGGCCACGCTAGCAGAAAAAATGGGGGCTAGCAAGAAGATGGTGGCTGGGCTGGCAAGCACGGATTGCAGTTAGCACGGAGGAGTGCGGGTTGCAGATTGCAGAGAAGTGGACAGCAGGTTGCGAACAGTGTGGCTCCTGCTTCCTGTTCCTCCAGCCCAGCCGCCAGCGAGAATATATTGGTTTGACTCCCCTATCTGTGGCTCCGTGGGTGTTCCTTTTTGGCCTCACCATATCCTGTGTTCTTATGTGGGGAGCGGGAGCAGAGACCACACCTGAGACCCCGCGCGACAATGTAATACCCACAGGAGCTTTCTGATTCTACACTGTAATACTCAAAGATAGTGTTGGGTATCCTAATAGAGAACTTTATAAGATGAAACAAGTTATATGTCTATATGTGCATGCAGCACATAAGGATCCCACAGTAATTAAAATGTCAACAGTTACAAATATTAAGCTAACTTGGTGTTCCTTTCACCAGTTATAATTCCTTAAGGATTTTAGGAGAGCATATTGCTGCAGTCTGGTACTTCAGTTGGACAAAGAACAGCGTTGCTTTTCCCACATCATTTAGCAAACTGCCCAGTGGAAGGGACTGCCTGTCCTAAGGATTGGGTTTGGGCTCTCTTGCCAAGTCCTTATGGATAAATGCCGTCTTGTGTTTGTTTTGTCTTTTTCATGGTAACTCTATCTGCTTGACTCTCATCTCTTCCACACAGGAAAGTAAATGCTGGACATGTAATACCATCTTGTAGATGTCAAAGGATAAACATTGTTGATTTATTATCACTAAAACCCTGAAAGCAGGATGTCCAGTTAGGTCAGTTGGTTAGAGCGCGGTGCTCTTAACACCAAGCTTGCCAGTTCGATCCCCACATGGGCCACTGTGAGCTGTGCCCTCCACAACTAGATTGAAACAACTACTTGACTTAGAGCTGATGGGTCCTGGAAAAACACACTTAAAATAAATAAAAGTTTTTTAAAAACCCTGAAAGCAGATCACTAAACATTTACGGGCATCTCAAGATCTCAGTCACAGATGAATTCCATTTTAGTGCTGAAAATCACATACGTCTGAGAAGCAACTTCTTGGATACTAGACTTAATATTTTGTAAGCTTAAAATTTTTAAAAGAGATACTACAATAAAAATAAAATACATAAGAGGTTGAATGATTAGAAAAGATCTCTTAATAAATGTTATTGTTAGCATCAGAAATTCCTAATTATTTGCCAGCAACAGAGGTCTAGTGTATCCTTTTATTGAAATCATAAAGCACAAAGAAAATGACAATAAACCAAAAGCTACAACCTGGCTGACAGCAGAATACTTTAAAATCTTGACTTGCATGCTCCATGATATAAAAAGAAGCCAGTCTATAAAATACTACAATGAACTTACAGAGGTGTGATTATTTATTTAGTAAGTCCAGACAATGCTCTGTGATCTGTTGCTGGAAACATGTACTTCATAAAATCTAATACTAAGCAAATAATATCTCCTTTTATGATATTAGAATTAAAAAGTCAAGAAAAAAATTGAAAATATAATGTACTATTTTCTGACACTCTTCATACACCAATTGGTCAGTGTAAAAATGTGAACCTTGTTAGTTCTCTTCCTTATAAAACCTGTCACTAACCAGAAGTGGTTCTCCTCTAAAGGTCCTTACAGTGTCACCAGATTCTTTATGTACCTTTCTTTCTCTTTACAGATTGATTACTTTCCTAGGATATAGCTGGGTTAAATGCTTTCCCTCAGACGCAGGTCTTTATTCTTACAGAAGCAGACATTTGAATCTTTTTTTTTTCTCCTTTTACTATTAGCTTATAAATTATATACATACTTTTTTGTAACTGGCCTTAAATCTTTTTTTAAATGATGTTAAAAACAAACAAACTTGTTACTGACCTAGAAGGAGACCCAGTAAAGTAATGAGTAATATTTGGTAAAACCGGTGAACTACATCATGCTACAAATAATCACAATAATAATCTGTACTAGGATTATAAAATGTAGCTAAAACTAAAAATGCCTCTTTTCTTCAGGCCATCAGTAACAATTCGAAGAACTTAAAATTACAGATAAAACTTTCCCTTCACAATTTTAGAGAAGTAAAGCATCTTCTTCATTCTTTCTCTAAGAAATAAATCTTCATTTTGCCATACTCAAACAGACATTTGAAATAATATATATTCAGATGTTTATTCATTGAAAATATTTGCTGGACATCTGTAGTGTGCCAGATGCTGCTCGAGGGTAAAAGAGACAGAAGGTCTGTCCTGCCCTCACATCACATACAGAGGATTCCAAAAAAATGCATACACATTTTAAGAAAGGAAAAAACTGTATTAAAATTGTAATAATATATACCGATAACAAAGGATGAATACAAGTCATGTGTATACATTTTTTTTTTGGCATCCCCAGTATTTATATTTATGTCAGCACTAAGGAGCACCTTAGTAGCACACCGTTGAGTGGTGGGCACTCTCCAAGTCACTAACGACACAGTGGTGAACAAGATGAGCCAGGTCTCCAGAGGATTCTGACAAAGAACATAGGCAAAGAGATGCAAAATGGCAAATGATGAGACCAGACTCCACAGGCAATAGGAGCTTTCAAAGGGGCTTCCAGTGCGGCCTTGGGTTCCAGAAAGGTGAAGTGCAAACAAGGAGCTGAGAAGACAAGAGTCTTGTGAGTTGGCAACCAATTGATGTGCATTGTCACATGTCCCCTTAGGCTGTGACAATCTCTCCATTGTGAAGACAATCTCACTGTTTGGGATGAAACAAGTCACAGTACAGATCAGCAGTCACTGAGTTCAAATAATCTGTGAAAAGAAATAAAATGGTTGGTACAGCTTTATTAGCTAGTGCTTTTTAAAAAGTCACAACAGTCAGAATATAGGCATTGTGAGAGAAAAATCGCTTTCTTTTTACACTTCATAGGGCTGAAATATATCTCAGCTTCAATTTCCCAGAGGGTGTTTCACAAACAATCTGTTTCACAGTCCCAGGAAGTATGCCACAAAGCTAACGCTCTGTAGTCAAAATGCCAACAAGAAGCTCATTCTTTTCTTCTTCTTTTTTTTTAAAGAATCACACTTGTTCAGAGGGATAATTTTCAGGACCACACTGACTGCCAGGGGAAGGTTTAAAAAGCCAAAGCCATAGGGTTCTTCACATTCTTATTGCTGCAAGGTGATCCTATAAATACAAGATAAAATTATAAATAGTGTAAGTGTTGGCTTGGGTGCATGGTCTCCAGTTCAGCAAACAGGTGAAATACTACCTACACTACACTATGGAGGTAAAAGAGGTGCAGAGTTTTATGCGTACTTTCCATAAAATCACTATCCTCCTAGTGAACCTAGCTTCCAGGTTTTAGCTGACGTTGGTCTAGCATACTTACTTTGAAGTTCTTTAAAATGTCGGTACATCTGAATAACAATATGCACTGGATTTGGTCTAATGTACTGAAGAAACAAATAAACTATCAGCAAAAGTGTTTGATTAATTCTCTGAGGAAAGCTTCATTACCTTGTTCAAAACATTGCATCCCTTGACATTTCTGTGAAGAGGAAAACTCCATCAAACTCTAGTGCTGCAATGATGGAAGACCCATATTTGCTTACATGTAGAATCTGTTTCTTTTTAAACAGTGAAAGGAAAATAGAATAGGCACACAATTTACCATGGACCTAGTGCCTTAGCTTCTGAAAGAAATCGAAGGAAATCGTAAGAAAACAAACAAAAGAGAGTAGAGCAGTTGCTCCTTGCTGTAACTTGGCTTGTCTCCCGTATTCCTCATCTTGGTGAATATTTGTTCTACTAGTACTAGACTCCTTTCTCTCACTCCCCAGCCAAAATTTTTGATTCTAACTCCTTTATATTCTGAATATTGTAGCCTTACTACCTTCCCCAGATAAACTGCCACCAGATGAAAGCTGGTCGTCCAAGCCAGCTTTATATCTTCCCCAGATTCCTGCAGTTGCTGCTGTCTGACTAATCTCTCTGCTTCCAGTTTACCCACTTCCCAACCTATCCATCCTCCAGACCCCTTAAATGCATATTTTATCCCATTCTTTCCCTTCTCAAAACTGAGCACACTCTTTACCTAGTAACTTCTCGGATAAGTTTCCAACCCATTGGCTTAGCACACAGGGTCCTGCATGCCCTGGCCATTGCCTTCTGTTCCCCTTATTCCCCTATGTCCTCACCCTGAGCAGCCTGCCACACCATGCCTATTCTCTGCAGTCCCCACACATGTGAAGTTGTCCTAGCTTATGCTGGTGCTTCTGCTTGGGGAGTTCTCCCACTCCATCTCCTCGTACCTCACCCGGCCAACTCATATCAGTGCCTCAAAATTCAACTGCTAATAACAATAACTTACACTAAAAGAGCACTTACTCTGTGCAGGTAATGTGCTAAGCACTTTATGGCCATCTTCTTACTTTGTCCTTTAAAAGAAAACACCCATAATGAAGGCACGGGAGAGGTAAGAGAATAGCCAGAGGAGAGCAGCACAGAAGGAAAAGGATAAAGAGATTCAGGAAGACAGACGTGGTCCACAATGTTGAATTCTGCAGAGATTTTTTTTAAAAAAGAACAAAAATTCCCACTATGCAGTTGGTTTTGCAAAAAGAGGGCACTAATCAACTTGAATAGAGTAAAACTGGAGAGTTTTGGAGAATGAAGCCATATATCAATAAGTTTCATAGTTAATGGGAGCTGAAAAAGTGAAGATGATGATGAGTAGTCTTTCAAATTATTATTCAAGGGAAAGGAAGAAAGAAGAGGCATTAAGATCAAATAGTGCTTGCAGTGGTGGGCTAAGGTGTGCTAATATTGAGGGAAAGATTGTTCACGATGATTTTAAGTTGAGAGGAAAGAATGAGGAGATAGATACAGTTTTGTAACATAAATAATGTAGTTAGATAAATTGAATAGCACAATCCAGACAATTAAAATCACTTCAAGCATGGACAGACAGGATATGCTTAGGAAGCCATACTGCCTGGCATCTAATCCTGGCTCAGTTTTATAAGAGATATCAACTTTCAGTACTGAATTTCCCCAGATAGCACCTACTTCTTAGGGTTGTTATGAGGAATAAATAAGTTAATATGCACAGTACTTAGAACAAAGACATGCTACCATTATTATTATGGCCAAGAAAAGAATGCAATGGTAAGTTTACTCTCTGTTTCAACTACTGGATCAGAAACTTTTCAAAGGGCTGTGTCCTTATCGGTAGATCCAGCATGGAGCATTGTGCCTGGCCTATGAATATGTAATGTATTCAATAAACATGTAATAAATCGATGGATTAATGCATGGAAGCAGGCAGGCTGTCAAGGCTACCTTTCTTAATCTTGCTATTTTTATAATATGAAAATTTTTTCAGACATAAAGTGTAAAGCTCTATTTATCAAAGAATGCATTTAATGTGTTTCCAGGATGCCAAAACTTCTAAGAACAAAATACATGCCTTTTAGTCTATTTGAATTTTCTAGGTTCCTTCTCTAAAACCAATGGTTAGTTTCTCACCTAAAGGTTGCAGAGAGGCATTGTCATTATTCTGAAAAGCTCTGCCTGCTCCAACTTATATTCAGCTATTAGATTATAAATGCTAAACAGCTTCTTAGTAACAGTATACTTATCCAAACACTAATAGGTTTGAATTGGCTTTTAAGTTTCCCCATGTAAGCCATTTATTTAGCTATCCAATTCCATTACCAAGCTTCTCTCAAGCTGCTTTTTAACCACTTAGCTCAGATAGCTCAGCCACAACCATCCCTCAGCCCTAACTCAGGGCTGCTCCTTTCACCTCAGGAGGTGATATGGCTTTATTTTTTTTAATTTTAATTTATTTCATAAATAAATTTAATTTAATTAATTTTGTAATAATATTACATAGTTCTTTATTCTCTATAAATTAAAACAAAGTACAAGTTTAAATGGGTAAGTGAGGTATTATCTTTGGAGCCATGTATGCTAATGAGTAAATTCTATCTGAATATGAGAAGTCATATGAAAATCATAATGCCTACATTTTTATCATCTTGGTTTATGGTTTCTCCTTAGTTTGCAAATCGTTTATGAAACAAGAATGGTTTTCTAAATCCTATTTTTCCTTGAGAGGAAACTACTATTTTCAGTAAAGAATGAAGAAAGTGAGGATAAACGGGTTGCATGAATGTTGAATGAGAGAAATAGCTGCCAGCTAGTGTCATATCAACAAGGAAAATACCAGTCTCTGAGAAGGGCAAGAAGAATGTGCGTAGACCTGAAAGCTTAGTGATCTGATTTCACACAGTCACAACTGGATTATATCCATATTGCAGACCAGAAATCCAAGAACCAAAGAAGTTGACTTCCCCAGTGTCAGGCATTTCAGAAGTGACCAAAAGGGGACTAGCACCCATGGCTTGTAGAACAGTTTTGTGTGTTTTTCCCCCACCACACAAGGATGGAAGACTCCTGGAACCCCTTTTCATGTAGTCCTTACACTGGGAAGCCTGGTAGCAGAGTTGACAGCTGCTACTGAGTAAGACAAAGAGAAACAAGAAGGATTCTTACAAAAAAAGGAGCACATTCCTCTAAGCTTGAAATAGAGTAGCTTTAGCCATTTATTCTGGCGTCCCTTCCTTCGCAGACTGCAGCTTTGTTTCAAGTATCAATTGTTGAGCGGTCTGTGGTCAACAGTATTTATTTTTCTAGTGTCAACCACATGATTTTATTCCTGAGACTTCACACAGATTGTGTTTGACACCATGTTGGTCATAATCTTTCTTCGTTCAGCTGTTAGGATTCCCACATAAATCACCCTAATATCAAAGTCTCTATTGATTCTGAAATCTTACTTACAAAATTCACGTTAGTCTGCAGGAATAAAAATGTACATACTATATACCTACTGATGGGTGATTTTCATTTTTGTTTGTAAACACCAGATGAAAAATAATTACCTTTTAAGGCCATGGTAAGCGCTATATAACAAAGATTCTAGAGACTCTGATGTGACTTGCAGAGGCAGACACTCAGCAAATGTGCCTATTATATCATAATATTACAACCACATTAACTATATATTAATTTGTGTGTTCTTACTTACAAAATGAGTGTTAGAGCCAAAATAATTACTTTGGATTAGAAAATCTGGAAGCAGTTGTCAGTCTTAGTTTGTCTCCACACTTTTTTTTTAATGACCTCCCACGTGTCAGGCTCCATGCTTCTCAATGGAGTTTATGGATAAACAGTACATGACTTCAGCCTTTGGGGAGGTCTCTGTCTAATGAGGGAGATGAATGAGTGGATGAGTCATTTGAATATAGCATGAAAAGTGCAATGTGAGAAGTGGGAGAAGGCAAGACTTGCTTGACAGCTATAAACTGGGAGTCCGCTGAATATAAGAATAGAAAGACAAACTCTGCGGGACCTTGGGACTCTTCCGTAATGACTTTTTATTTTTTAATTTATATTGGGGAACAGTGTTTTTTTCCAGGGCCCATCAGCTCCAAGTCAAGTCGTTGTCCTTCAATCTAGTTGTGGAGGGCACAGCTTAGCTCCAAGTCCAGTCGCTGTTTTCAATCTTTAGTTGCAGGGGGCGCAGCCCACCATCCCATGTGGGAGTTGAACCAGCAACCTTGTTGAGAGCTCACACTCTAAACAACTGAGCCGTGGTAATGATTTTTTTGAAAGTGCAGTAACTACTCAGTTCCCCAGAGAGGCATACTCATCCACAACACTGAAATACTGCAGCAAGTTGGTAAAGATGCCAGAATCTGTTAAGAGTAAATAATGTTTTAAAGATTGTAACAGAACTGGAGAGACTTTCTGCTCTATAATTGTTTTCTTAAATCTAATATTTTGAGGTTATGTTTAAAGGAAGTAGGTTATATAAATTAATCCTTGTTTAGTATTAATATTTTTATTATAAAATTATATGAGTGCTAAACAAATGTACATGACTAAATGGCAATCATTTGGTCACCTCCCTCACCAAATCCACTCCTCTCCTTTGAGATCACATAAGTATGATATTTGTCTTTCCATACAGTTACAGGCACAAATTTTCTTTTGACTTTAATGATTAGAGGTAATTATTGCTATAGTAACATGGCAACTAGAACATATTCTAGAGGCAGACAGTCTAGGTTCCTTTCCACTGATAGGCTATTGATCTTGAACTTCTGGCTTTCAGTTTCCATATCTGTAAAACAGAGATGATAATAGTATCTACCTCAAAATGTTGTGAGGATTAAATGAGTTAATGCAGACTACACTTTAAGTGCTTAGTTCAGGCACATTGAAAATACTCAAGAAATGTTTGTTATGATCATATTATACATATTATTATACTTATTTCACATGACAATATATTATGAAAAGTGATTCATGTCCGTACATATAAACCCTGTTTATTCTTTTTATTGGCCACTTAGTATTCCATAGTGTGGCTATCACATATTTAATCACCCCCTATTGATGAGCATTTAGGTCTTTTTCTATCACACATGTTATAGTAAATAGCCTCTTTACATATACAAGATATCATTTATTTGCGTGGTATTTATCATTGCATCCAGTTTTAGATGTAACAAAATATATAATATTAGAAAAGTATCTGCACTGTGTACTGACAATAATAATGAACACTTGTTAGAGCCTGTGACATGCCAAGCCCTGCTCCAAACATTTTACATGTCTGCCGTCATTCAATATTTACAACAAATCTATGAGGTCTTGTCATATCTCCAATTGTACAGGTGAAGAACTGAGACACAAACATATTAGGTAAGTTGTCCAAGACAATATTGCTAGAAAGTGATTCAGTGAGAGGTGTAACCCAGGAAGTCTTATGAAGAAAATCTACTTACCTGTGAAAGGACAGACAGTGGAATTCACTGTGCCATAGCCTATACTACCTGCCTGTCGAGAATGAGAGGTGTGCACAATATTCCTTACTAGACATCACTTGATGATATGAGTATTATCCAGAAATGAGACCCATTCAGCCTGATTATAAAAACCCTTCCTAAAATTCCTCCTAACTTGACTTTGGAAATAAATATATGACACTTTTTCATTAACTTATGGAGACTTCAACCGTTTATCATTATTCCTCATTTTTTGCCTTACAGAACAGGCAAATGTTTATTATTAACTATAGAGAAAAATATACTTTGCTACATGAAATAGCATTTGGGGGACTACTATGTCATATGTCATATAGGATAGGAATGGAGGCCTTAGTAAAATGACCAATTTTTCCTTCCTCCCTTATTTATGTGATATGATAACACACAGGATAGAAACAAAACAAAAAGAGTTTAAAAAACACTCTCTTACCAGGCAGGGTACTCAACAATATTTTTTTAACATGACATGGGTATTTTTTTCATTTTTATTAAATTTATTGGGATGACATAGGTTAAATTATATAGGTTTAATTAGTAAATTATATAGGTTTAATATATTGGTAAAATTATATAGGTTTCAAGTGTATAATTCTATAATACATCATCTATATATCATATTTTGTGCTCATCACCCAAAGTCAGTTCTTCCATCACAATATATTTGACCCCTCTTTACCCTTTTCTACCACTCCCCTCTCCCCCTTTACCCTCTGGTAACCATTAAACTGTTTTCTGTGTTTATGAGTTTTGTTTATTTGTCTTATTCATTTGTTGCTTTCAGTTTTATATCCCACATATGAGTGGTCATATGGTTCTCGACTTTTTCTGTCTGACTTATTTTGCTTGATAATCTCAAGATCCCTCAATGTTGTCACAAATGGCACTATTTCATCTTTTTTATGGCTGAGTAGTATTCCATTGTACATATATACCACATCTTCAATCATCTGTGGAAGGACACTTTGGTTGTTTCCATGTCTTGGCCACAGTGAATAATGCTGCAATGAACATCCGGGTACATATATCTTTATGGATAAATGTTTTCAGATTTTTGGGGGTAGATACCCAGAAGAGGGATTGCTAGGTCATATGGTAATTCTATTCTTAATTTTTTGAGGAAACTCCATACTGTTTTCCATAATGGCTGTACAAATTTACACTCCCACCAAGAGTGTATGAGGGTTCCTTTTTCTCCACAACCTCTCCAATACTTGTTATTATTTGTCTTGTTGATAATAACCATTCTAACAGGTGTAAGGTGGTATCTCATTGTGGTTTTGATTTGCATTTCCCTCATAGCAAAGTCGAGCATTTTTTTCATGTATCTGTTGGCCGTTTGTATATCTTGTTGGGAGAAGTGTCTGTTCAGATCCTATGCCCATTTTTTAATTGGATTGTTTGTTTTTGTTGTTGTTGCATTGTATGAATTCTTCATATGTTTTGGATATTAGGACCTTATCAGATGTGTTGTTTGTGAATGTCTTCCCCCATTCAGTTGGTTGCCTCTTTGTCTTGTTGATGGTACCTTTTGCTATGCAGAAGCTTTTTAGTTAGAGTCCGCCCCATTCACTTATTTTAGCTTTTGCTTCCCTTGCCTTTGAGGTCAAATTCATAAAATTCTCTCTGAACCTAAGGTCCATAAGTTTAGTACCTTTGCTTTCTTTTATGCAATTTATTGTTTCAGGTCTTACATTTGGGTCTTTGATCCATTTTGAGTAAATTTTGGTATATGGTGACAGACAGCAGTCTAGTTTCATTCTTTTGCATGTGGCTTTCCAGTTTTCCCAGCACCATTTATTGAAGAGGCTTTCTTTTCTCCATTGTATGTTTTTGGCTCCATTGTCAAAAATTATCTGTCCATATATATGTGGGTTTATTTCTGGGTTCTCAGTTTTATTCCATTGGCCTATGAGTCTGTTTTTCTGCCAATACCATGCTGTTTTGATTATTGTCACTGTAGTATAAATTGAAGTCAGGGAGTGTGATACCTCCAGCATTGTTCTTTTTTGTTAGGATTGCTTTGGCTGTTTGGTGTATTTTGTGATTCCATACAAATCTGATGATTTTTTTGTACTGATTTAAAAAATGCCATTGGAATTTTGATGGGGATTGTATTAAATCTGTATATTGCTTTGGGTAATATGGCCATTTTAACTATGTTGATTCTTCCAACCCATGAACATGAAATATCTATTTCTTTGTGTATGCCTCAATTTTTTTTTATAATGTCTTATAGTTTGCAGTGTATAGGTCCTTCACATCTTTCGTTAACTCTATTCCTAGGCATTTTATTGTTTTTGTTGTAATTGCAAAAGGAATTTTTTTTTTTCATTTCTTTTTCTGAAATTGTATTGTTAGTATATAGGAATGCAATGGATTTTTGTACATTGATTTTTGTATCCTGCAACTTTACTGTATTTGTATGTTGTTTCTAATAGTTTTTTGGTGGAGACTTTAGGGTTTCCTGTATAAAGAATCATGTCACTGGCAAAAAGTGACAATTTAACTTCTTCATTCCCAATTTGGATTCCTTTTATTTCTTTCTCTTGCCTGATTGCTCTGGCTAGGACTTCCAACACTATGTTGAATAACAGTGGTGACAGGGGCATTTCTTTCTTGTTCCTGATTTTAGAGGAAAAGCTCTCAGTTTTTCACCATTAAGTGTGATATTAGCTAAGGGTTTGTCATATATGGCTTTATTATGTTGAGGTACTTTTGTTCTATATCCATTTTATTAAGTGTTTTATTCATAAATGGATGTTGTATCTTGTCAAATGCTTTTTCTGCATCTATTGATATAATCATATGATTTTGTATTTTATTTTGTTTATGTGGTGTATCACATTGATTGATTTGCATATGTTGAACCATTCTTGTACTCCTGGAATGAACCCCACTTGATTGTGATGTATAATATTTTTAATGTATTGTTGTATTTGATTTGCTAGCATATTGTTTAGGACTTCTGCATCTGTATTCATCAGAGATATTGGTCTGTAGTTTTCTTTTTCGTGTTATTTTTTCCAGATTTTGGTATCAGAGTAATGTTGTCCTCATAGAATGAGTTAGGCAGTATTGCCTCTTCTTCAATTTTTTTTAGAAGAGTTTGAGGAAGACAGGTATTAAACCATCTTTGAATATTTGGTAGACTTCACTAGTGAAGCCATCTGGTCCTGGACTTTTGCTTTTGGGGACGTTTTGGATGGTTGTTTCAATTTCCTTACTATTGATTGGTCTATTTAGATTTTCCAGTTCTTCATGATTCAGTCTAGAAAGGTCATATATTTCTAAGAATTTCTCCATTTCTTCCAGGTTATTGAAATTGGTGACATATAGTCACATTTTTATATGATCCTTTGTGTCTCTGTGGTATCTGTCATAACTTCTCCCCTTCCATTTCTGATTTTGTTTGTGTCTTTTCTCTTTTTCCTTAGTGACTCTAACCAAGGGTTTGTCAATTTTATTCATTTTTTCAAAGAACCATCTCCTTGGTGCATTAACTTTTCCTATTTTCTTTGTGTTCTCTATTTCACTTAATTCTCTAATTTTTATTATTTCCTTCTCTCTGCTGACTTTGGGTTTTATTTGTTCTATTTCTTTCAGATGTAACGTTAGGTTGTTTCTTTGGGATTTTTCTTGTTTCTTGACATAGGTCTGTAATGATATAAATTTTCTTCAATACTGCTTTTACCGCATCCCAATAACTTTGATAGAATGTATTTTCATTCTCATTTGTTTCTGTGTATCATTTGCTCTCTCCTTTTATTTCTTCTTTGACCCAGTTGTTCTTCAATAGCATGTTGTTTAATCTGCATGTATGTGTTGTTTTTCCTGCTTTCTTATTGCAATGGATATCCAATTTCAAAGCTTTGTTGACAGAGAATATGCTTGGTGTGATTTCAGTGTTCTTAAATTTGCTGAGGCTAGTTTTGTGTCCCAACAAATCGTCTATCCTTGAAAATGTTCCATGTGAACTAGAAAAAAATGTATAGTTTGGTATTCTATAATGAAATGCTCTATAAATGTCCATTATATCCACTTGGTCTAGCGTGTCATTTAAGGCTGATATTTCCTTATTGATTTTCTGTTTGGATGATCTATCTATAGCTGTCAATGGCATATTTAGTTTCCCTACTATAATTGTGTTTTTGTCAGTTTCTCCCCTTAGTTCTGTTAGTAGTTGCTTTATATATTTTAGTGCTACCTCATTGGGAGCATATATATTAATAAGTGTTATGTCTTCTTGTTGTATTGTTCCCTGTATCATTATGAAATGTCTATCTTTGTCTCTTGTTACCTTTTTTATCCTGAAATCTCTTTTGTCAGATATAAGTATGACTACATCCCCTTTTCTCTGGATGCCATTTGCTTGGAGTATCATTTTCCACCCTTTCATTTTGAGTCTATATTTGTCCTTGAAGCTGCGATGTGTCTCTTGGAGGCAGCATGTGGTTGGGTTTTGTTTTTTTAATTCAGTCTGCTACTCTGTGTCTTTTTATTGGTGAATTCAGTCCATTTACATTTAGGGTGTGTCATGCAGGGTGTCATGCGGCATTTCAGCTCCTGCTCCCCACATAAGAACGCAGGACATGGTGAGGCCAAAAGGGAACACCCACAGAGCCATAGGTAGGAGAGTCATACGACTATATTCTCACTGGCACCTGGGTTGGAGACACAGGAAGTAGGAGCCACACTATCCGCAACATGCCGTCCACTTCTCTCTGTCAACCAACCTCACCTGCCAGCTGCAATCCGCCTTGCTAACTGCAACCCATCCCTGCAAGCTCAGCCACCATCTTCTTGCTAGCCCCCATTTTCTACTAGCGTAGCCACAGCAGTTATATTAGTGGCCAATGGCTCACTGGTTACAGCTGACAGACAACTAGCCAGAGCTGATGACCATCCAGTCACAGTTAATGGCCATTTACTACCTGAGCCAGCACCTTTCCACGTGAGGCTGAGAGCCTGGAAACTGCACTCCTGGCTCTGTCCCCACAGGGTGATTATTGATATATGAGGATTTCCTATAGCCATTTTATCTTGTTTTTAGGTAGTTTGGTGTCTCCATTGTTTCTTTGCCTTTGTGTTTCTATGTGTTATTTTAGTTTGGTGCTGTTCTATGATATTTTCCTGTGTTTCCTCCTTCTTTATGTTGTATGTCTCAGTTCTGGATTTTTTTTTTTTTGAGTGGTTACCATTAAGTTTCCATAAAAGAAAGTTTCATATATACAATAGTCCTTATTCTTCACCATACTTCTTACCTCCATTACCGTTTGCAAATTCAGACCTTTGCTCTCTCCTATTTTATATATTTGTTGTCACAAGTTTTCTCTATTTGTGCTATAAGCTCATTTCTGAGTTGCAATAGCATGTTGTCTTTTTCTTCTCTTTTTCTTTTTTTATGTTTTTATCTTCTTTACTTTTTATGTTATGTTTAAGTGTATAGTGCCCTATTCTGTGTAGGGGTTGCCATATCCTGCTTCTCTCTGTGAGTAATCTTGCTCATGTTTTTGTAATGTTTTGTGTTTTTGTTTCAGTTTGAATAGCCTCCTTCAGTATTTATATATCTGGAAAGGACTTTATTCCACCTTCATATCTAAAGGATAACCTTGGTGGATATATTATTCTTGGCTGGTAATTTCTCTCTATCAATAGTTTGAATATTTGATTCTACTCCCACCTGGCTTGTAGAGTTTCTGCTGAAAAATGTGATGATAATCTAATGGGCTTTCCTTTGTAGTTTATGGTCTTCTTTTCCCGGGCTGCCTGAGAATTCTTTCTTTGTCATTAATTTTTGACGGCTTCAATATAATGTGCCTTGGAGAAGGCCTGTTAGGATTGAGGTAATTAGGTTTGCTTCTTGGATTTGAGGATCTAATTCTTTCCATAGTATTGGGAAGTTTTCATCAACTAGCTGTTTGAATAGGCTCTCTGTGTCCTTTTCCCTGTCTTCTTCTTTTGGCATACCCATTATTCTTAGATTGCTCTTTCTGATGGAGTCAGATAGTTCTTGTAGAATTCTTTCATTTCTTTTAACTCTCAAGTCTCTTCTTCAATCTATGCCATTTCCAGATTTCTATCTTTGATATCATGATTTCTTTCCTCCACCTGGTCAGCTCTATTTCCTAAGTTGGCTGTTTCATTCTTCATCTCTTTTATTGAATTGAGTTCTTTAGCTCCAGCATCTCTATTAAATTCTTTTTTAAAAATTTCAATCTTTTTGATAAAATATTCATTTTGTTCATTGATTTTGTTTCTGAGTTCATTAAACTGCCTGTCTGAGTTTTCTTTCATCTCGTTGAGTTTTTTCAGAACTGCAATCTTTAATTCTCTGTCATTTAAGTCACATATTTCCATGTCTTTATGTTTATTTTCTGGATTTTTTTTTTCTCAGTTGCCTTGTTACTTTAGTTATTCATGGCAATTAGTGGATTATTTCTCTTCCTGGGGCATCTATCAGAGTTATTCTGCAGAGGTCTTTCTTTTGCCTTCCAGTAAATAGCACTTAAGCATTTTATTTTCTCTTGTGCTGGAGCATTTTATTTTCTCTTGAGCTATTCCGACTTCTTGCATGGTGGGAAAGATCCTGGGGAGGTGGGCTTCTCCTCTGTGACCACGTTGCCTCGATCTCAGGGTACCACCCCTGTGGGAAGATGTGGTAGGCGATGGGGTTCTGAGCCTCTGAAATCCCAGTGCTGCCCCTGAAGCCAGATGCAGCCTGCATGCCACAGCAACTCTGGGTGCCTCCACTGGTAGTATCAGCCATGAAAGGTGGGGGCGGGGTCAGCTGGGAGAGGAGACTCATGTGTTTGTGGCTTTGTTCTCCTCTGAGTAATGGTGACTGCCAGACCACAGCTGGCTCGCCCCTATATCTCCTCTCTTGTCATTGGAATTAGCTGCACTGTGCCTCTGCCACTCAGGAATTATTTCTCCAGTTCTCAGGGCTGTAGATATTCTGCCCTTTAATCTGACACTGCTACCGTTTTTTCTGCAGCCTGCTGCTAACACTGGGAGGTTGTGGGGAGGTTGCCAGGCTCTGTTGCTTTCTTTTCTGCCTGGCAATTGGGGCCTTAGACTACCGTTGTCACACTTCTGTATGTGGTCTTTGTCCTGAGGACTGTGCCCCAATGCTGGGTTCAGCTGTGTTATATGCTAATCCCTTAGGCAAAATTGCTGGGGCCACAGAGAGTGTACCTGCAATATCAATTCTACCCTCATCTCTCCCAGGACCGCAGTGAGCTCTCGGCTACATCTCATAGGCCTCTTCTCCTTCCCACCACCCCTGTTCAGCCCAATTTGCCCACCTTCAGATGTTTCAATGCACAGATCTGTCGAAGTATTTGTGTGTTGCGTACAGAATCCTTTGTTGAATTTCAACTGTTCAACTTGTAGCTTCAAGGAGA